>NC_069383.1:9114423-9753076 GCF_027475565.1 Acinonyx jubatus | reverse complement strand
GAACAGCAAGGATGATGTCATGCACACGTATTAAGGAAATTGGGGAAGTGGAGTGAGAAGTATAACCATTGAACACCCAGATCTTGGAGTCTATTTTCAGTTTTGCTCAACAATTGTGTACCTTATGATGTACCCTAAAATATGTTAGTTAGGGGCACCTGAGTGGCTCAACCAGTTAAGCGTCTGGCTTCAGCTCAGATCACGATCTCACAGTTTGTAGGTTCGAGCCCCGCATCAGGCTCCATGCTGACAGCTCGGAGCCTGAAGCCTGCTTCAGATTCTGTGTCTCCCTCTCTTTCTGTCCCTCCCTCGCTCACACTCTGTCTCTCTCTGTCTCAAAAATAAACATTAAAAAAATTAAAAGAAATCTGTTGCTTATATAGTTGAAATTTCTCTAAATAAAACTCACCTTATTTAAGTAACATAATAAAAAAAAACTTTAAAAAACACATTTGCAAATGATTTACATACCCCGTGCCTTCTTAAATACAGTGTAAATTTATCCAGAATACTGAGGGATGTGACTATATACATTTATTAAATATACTATTTTGATGATTATTTCAGTCACCATTCAGGTCTGTGGAGCTGCTGTTTTGCCACTAAATGGCTTAAGAGCACCAGACTTCGCTATTTTAGTCTGTCGATGCCCAAATTCTCTTTTGACTCCTCACTTTTAAATTAAAAAGGACTTCTAAAACCATTAGGAAAGATGAGGGTAGGTCTTCCTGTATTCAAGTTTGCACTAAACCTCTCCTGCCACAAAACTCTATACACTGCAGAGTTTCTTCTGGGCTTCTGATTAATTTTCTTTAAAATTCTGTGAGTGGCATTTGGGTTTTTCATTCATTTTTATCAACGCACACACACTTCACCCGGTCTGTCCGTTATTTTTAAAATATTGATCTGTTGTGCGAATGGAATAGATTTTTGTGTTAGCCCCACATTCAACTGAGGGCCTCTGTTAAAGAAGTCTGTGGTATTAGAAATGTTTTTAATGCCCACAAACATCAGTTTTCTCATTTGTAACATAATTGGAATAATACCTCCTCGAGTTTCCTGCGAGGAAGAAGAAATGAGGTGACAGATAATCGGGTGCATAGGGCCGTCAGTGGCACAATGTCGGTATTTAATAAATGTCAGTTCTCGGTGCATAATCTTTGTGTAAAATGAGCACGTGCCTCATGAACGGTCTCAGGGATTTGGCATCCCTGTTAGCTCTAGCCCTTGGTGGGAATGTCTGCGCGGCTGAAGGACTCGCTCTGGCAGATGTCACCCCCTCACACCTGGCTGCCTACCACTCTTTAATTTGGTTGCCTGCCAGCTTTGTTTCGGAGTATACCTAACTAGGGTTAGCTGCTTCTAGTGCTGAAGAAAACCCCCTTCCAAAAATGCAGCTTGTAGACAACTCACTACAGCGAATGAACTAGAAAGGAGAAGATGAGAGATTCCCTGTGATGTCAGAGGATGGATGAGGAAGCGGAGTGTTCTGGTACAGCTCCAGGAGTGATGGCGGGGACCACTTCCTGTTCAGTGACTCAAGACGCTGACCTGATCTTCCTCCATCACGTGTGGAAAAGAGAATCTTATCAAGGGGATTTGGCCCAGGAAGGTGACAGCAGTACTGAACTCCTTGCCAGAGTGTACCAAGATGTTTTTGAAGTATTCAGACCTCTCCCTCCCTTCCATTCCTCGGCTCTGACTCCTCTTAAAAGTTGTTCCTTAAAAGATCTCTAGTGCCTTCGTTTGGCTTCCGCATTATCTACAAGTAATACCACCCCCCTCGCCATATTTACCTCATCACTTTGTTTTCATATGTTTTTCTGTCCTGATGTGTCGAATACCTCTGGTGAGTAAATTTTCAGAACCATGCCATTGAGATCTGGGAGGTCATTAGGCAGGTAGCAGGACAGAGTGTTTGAAATAGGATTCTCACTTGGGGTGGCTGGGTGGCTCAGTCGGTTGAGCGTCCACCTCTTGGTTTCAGCTCGAGTCATGATCCCGGCATCATCATAGGATTGAGCCCTGTATCTGGCTCTGTGCTTAGCAGGGAGCCTGCTTAAGATTCATTCTCTCTCTCTCTCTCTCTCTCTCTCTCCTCCCCTCCCCACCTTACCACTCCTCTCCCTCACTCGTGCTCTCTCTCAAAAAAATACGATTCTCATTTATGGCCTCTCATCATTTCTATCAATTAAAATATCCATTCCCTTGGGTGTTTTAATTTGGGGATGGGAAATCTGAAGGGCCAACAATATCTCCCAGTAAGTTGCTCTTGGATATTTAATAGAAGCTATGATTCCAGTTCTCAGCCAGGGCAAGCAATATTGCGTTGATAAGGGATCTTCTCTTAAATCAGCTCATGGGGCTTATTCTTCACCACAGCAATGACTGTGAGGAGGGGAAAGGAGAATTAATTGGTGCCCACTTTCTCCTCTCCTGGATGAAAAGAGTGTCCAAGAAAGCAGAACCGAAGACAGCATTTTGGAAATCTGCAGTGGTGTTTTTCTTTGTTATAATGAAGAGGCTGCTGGCCATTGACCTGGAGAGGGCGGAGTCTAGAAATGCTAGAACATTGGGCATTCTGCATGTCAGGCCTACCCCACAAAGAATTTCCCACCTCCCGGTGCCTGTGAGATTCAAGCAGATGAAAAATCTGTATAGAAATATCTGAATCTAGAGCCTAACTAGAATTTCAATATGAATTGGAAGTATTTGACATAGTTTTAATAGGCACTGATTTTCCACATACACCTACTGTGTAAATAGAAGAAACTCGGTACTTTTTCAGATCATTCATATATGCGTGTTCATCACGTCAGAAAATTTTAAATAGTGGTGTTCATGGTATTTGGCAAATACAACACATTTGGTCAGTCTGCATTTGTTGCTGTTACATTCATGGTGGTTCTAGGTATAAGTAAAACATCTGACTATTATGTCTTCTAGGGTGATAGTCCTTGAGTACTTCCATATTGAAATATGCTATTTATACTATCAGTATCGATCAGTTTCCTTTTTTTAACATTAAAATGATGCATATCTACATTTTGTGCACAGGTGGATTATAGTGTAATGAACTGTATTGAGGGTTACGAAAAGGGAGTTAACGAATGTTTATTTATACAAATGAGGCATTGGACTTTGATACGGTTAAGAACCGTTGGTCTAGGAACCACCATCACTATGGTGTCCCTTGTACGTATTGGCTTCTTATCTACAGGCTAGGGGACACTGTTTTGACCTAGTTCTTTTTTTAGTTGAAGGGGTGTAGCCCTCAATGCAAAAGGAAATCGCTGTCAAGTCGGTTTGAAATCGGGTTACCAGCATCTCCTTTCCAAGAGATGGCTTTCCTAGCAGCTTTAAAGGATAACCATGTCCCCTTTGGCTGGCCAGAGACAAAAATTTAATTGTGAAACACTGAGAAATACAATATTCATTTGCTTGTAAAGTTAATATTTGTGCGTAAGTGTTCTATATTTAAAAAGCAGTTGTATCCTTAAAACCTTTGGATTCATTTGTGAATTCTTTTATCATACATTTCAAGAAAACTCAACCTTAATGTTTTTGGGTCACCTTCCATGGTTTTCTTTCAAGCATTAAAACTATGGTCCTGAGGACTATTCATGAGTGTAAATAATCTAGTTTCCCTTTATTTTATTATTTATAGGCATTATTAAGTTCCACTAATGTTGGGACACCTGGGTGCCTCGGTTAAGTGTCTGACTCTTGGTTTCAGCTCAGGTCATGATTTCATGGTTTGTGGGTTTGCACCCCGCATCAGGCGGGGTCAGCACTTTGCTGACAGTGTGGAGCCTGGCTGAAAAATCTGTCTCTCTCCCTCTCTCTCTCAATCCATCCCTCCCCTACTCACATTTGCTCTCTCTCAAAATATAAACGTTAAAAAAAATTCCACTGTTGGAATTTTAATGTTGCATGTTACAGATTCATGTCAGATGCATCTTACAGATTCATTCCACTAATGTTGCATCTTACAGATTCATGTGAATTTCCATAGGGGAAAATTCAATTCCATGTAATTTGCAGCTCGGGGTGAGGTTAACAAAAGAAGTGTAGCACGTGTTCATTGTTCACCTTCTCTAACTCACTATTTCTTAACAGTGTGGTTCACCAGAGAAGATGATCTCAAACAGGGTTCATCACTGATTCCTGTGGATAGTTCAGAGATACTAAGTGCTTGCTGCTAGATCTTCTGTTGTATTTTCTCAGCTGTACACACGCTGAAGTGACCCCGTATCTCCTCATTACTGACCTGCACCTTACAATGTTGCAGGTGACTTCAGGAGTCACCACACCATGGGATATGTTAGAAACGTTTGCATGAGAGCCAACATTTAAGCCTGGGGCTCCTTCTAGACTATCGGAAGTCCGTATGAATTAGAAAAAAGTTGACCCTCATCCTTGGCAGATGTAGCCCCAGAGTTCAGGGATTGGTGAGCACAGGGTTCCTTTCAGCCCCCCTCCTTTTCCTCCTCTGAAGAGAGACATTGCCTTTCACAACTTTGTGGGCAGGTTGTGAAGTCTGTTTCCACTAGGGATTTGCCTCCTCAGCTGGGCACCTTTGTACAAAGTAAAAACTGCGTGCATGTGCATGGTGGTCTTAAACACGATCTTGACCATGGAGGAAAAAGAAATAGAAGACACCCAAGTGTTCGACCAAGTAGCAGCTACGAAGGAATGAAAGAGTTTTTATAAGAAAACAAGAAGGAAATGGATGGAAGGGAGAAATTAAACATAGTGAAATCTGGCCATAGCCAATTTAATCCCTTTTATGCTTTTCACATTCAAGGGTGATCCTCTCTATCACTAACGAACAGAATATAAACCTTATGCCATAAATTGATTACATTCTATGTAAACTTTCATTCGGTACGATTCTAATTCTGATTTCTCTTCAAATTCTATATGAAATAATAAATCTCTTGGCTTATGGCATTCGATAACCATCCTACCTGACTGACTATAGAGAATGATTTCATGGTTGTATATATTCTTTCAAATTTCTATAGAATAAAAATGGAAAACTTGAGGCAATTTTCTTCAAATTTCACTTCTTTTTTGTTATGCTACTTTAAAAGTCATTCCAAAATAAGGAACTTAAATTAACTTTCTCCTGAAGTCACAAGTGAGAAAACAGAGATAATGGATTCTACTTTGTTAATGATATGCCTAAAATTAGACATTGTTATTAAAATTTTAGGTTTTTTATGAATGAGGACAAAAGCCTCATTTCTAAATCTTGTCACACTTAAATTATGCTGTCTCATTTGAGTTCCCAATGGATTAAGTCCAGTCTTATGATGTCGCTCCTATAAACTTATTTTTATCCAAATGACATAACCTCCAGAAATACATCATTTGAAAACTTTCTTCAAAATGGCTTGCATTATAGCTCGGCTTTACTATGGAATAAAGGGAATCTATAAGTTTTATTTTCCAGTTCTACAAAATATCCAATTTCCTAAAGAAATTATTGGCTAACTGTATTGTGTTTCCTAAAATCATTTGTTTAGGGAATAAGACTATTTTATAAATGAGTTTACAGTCTTATTTAGAGTATCATAGACCTATATCGCAATTAACTTTAAATAGGAAATATGGCACTTTCTGTGTGTATTTCCCCACACAAGGGTTTTTTTTTTAAATCACATTAAAAATATTTTAAAAAATTGTTTTATTGCACTCCTTCCTGGTCCCAGGCTTAAATTTGGCGAGGGCATATAGGGGTCAGTGGATGAGAGAGAGAGAGAGAGTGTGTGTGTGTGTGTGTGTGTGTGCGTGCGTGCATCACTGACATTGTTTTAGAAGTTCAAAGTCTGAGATGCTGTTGGTCATTTTTCATGGTTTAAAGCAAGTGACTACAGCCGTAACCTTCATGTCCATGATCAGAGCAAAAGAAAGAATCAAGAGTGAAGGGTAAGACGCTTCCCAGCATGGTCTCCCTTCAGAGTACGCCTGAAAGCCTCACCCAAGGACTTGTGTTCACGTCTCTTTGACCAGGATGGTGTTCACATGGCCTCTCTTGTTTCCAAATGAGACTAGAATATTTTGCATTTCAGTCTGCTATCCCCAAACCAAATTAGGGTACTATACTAAGGAAGAAAAAGAGAACAGAGACTGGCCAGGCGACTAGAAATCTTGGAAGCAATACCTGGGAGAAAGGGGAGATGTTCTATATTTGGAAAAGAACAGAAGCCTTTATGTGTCTTTGATCCAGAATGAGTAGCGAGAGAAAAATTGCCTGTGTGCTGGTTTCCCGGTGGAGTTTCACAGAGAAATAAAAATGGGTCCCCTCTGCATCTCAAGCAGCTCTCAAATATGTTGTCCATGCACCTAACAGTGGCCATGCTCCCTCAGCAATATGGTTTTATTTTTAGCAACGGACTCGGAAAGAAATCTCACAGGGAAGAGGCTCCGAGACGGATTTACACTTGTGAAAATCAATGTTCGAAGTGTAAGTACCTCACAGTCTCTACCAAAATGGAGTGTGCTGGTATCCCATTTCTTGAAGGCAGGTAAACAGAAGTCTAGCTCTCCAAACAGGGCAAATGAAGCAGATATTTGCCTTTAGGAGAAGCATGAGTTTGTAGCCACGAGGTTGTTCAATACCTCGGACAAAATGGAGTGTTTACCATATCTTTCTGGTAACGCAATCTGTTTGTTAGATGGTTGCAAAACTAAAAACTAAAAATAAATACAAGTGGCAATAGAATTTAGGGCTACTAATCTCCAAAGGATATATTTTACTTTAGGAATATTTTATGACATTTAAGAACAGCATCACCTCCAGATCAGCAGATTAATGGTGAGCACAGGGAAACGATGGTCGGTGGAAAGAAATATATTATTTATGTCAGAACCTTTTAAGCTTTCTTGTAGCTTCACTTACTTGATTTTAAAAAGGCAACTTAAGAATATTGCAGGTTTTCAAGAATTACAGCAATGTATTTCTCACTTGAAAGTTTTCAGATTCTTTTCATTATGCAAACTTTACATGTGATGGAGGACGGATTTCAAGGTTAAATTTTCGGACCAAGACTTTATTAAGAGTCCACTGTCATAAAGTGGGCTAACGTGAGGCCACAGAATGTTTAAGTTGCATCCTCAACCATGGGAAGTTTACGAGTTAATGGAGAAGGTGATACACATGTGATTAGATTTGATTTTGATTTCCCCCCGGCCCACCCCGTTAATCAAAATATATAGACCTAATCACTATTGATATACTTTGTTCTTGTTAACATTTGCCAAGTTATTTGCCTTGACGTTTTTAATCGCCAAGGGATTCCTTCTCTCTAGTGGACGTCTCTGCACTTGAGCACGTGGCTTTGTGCTTGTAAAACCCTTAGGATCACCCTGGTAGGATAGTGAATAAGGAGCTACAGGTATGATTTAAAAACTAGTGAGCTAGAACGTTTTTCAAGATCCTCCTGTTGAAGGTGGTGGATCAGATTTCTGGGGGCAAACGTGTTAAACATCGTTTAAAATCTAAGCAACATATGAAACATTTTCTGAGGAAGGACCCATTCCTCTCTAAGTAATTTCTAGATGCTGAAGTATAACCCAGCACCTCTGTATGCATTAGAGGCTTCTTTGGGTAGAAGAGGGTTGTTAGATGGTCTGTATTTCCTTTTCAGGACAAGCAGTTTTGTCAGTGAATGGTTTGTGAAGGATGTAAAATCGTATCTGATTAACAGGCAGTTTTCTGAGTAGGGCTGCAAGTACTTTAGTTTGCTTCCTGGACAATAAAGAACTAAATCTACAGCCACTGAATACAGGCTTTTGTTTCAGACAAATGACACCCTGGAGTGACCACTTCTGCTTCTCATTTGTCATCAAAATACTGCTCAAGACCCAGTGATTCAAATTGCCAGGGACGTTTACTTTGCTTAAATTCAATTGTTCTTCCTTTTTAACATACTGTAGTTAAACACTGGAACAATAATGGAGCAGTGTCTCTGGGGACCGAATTATGTTTAAATGGGAAGGAAACACACTCTCTCTTGTTGTTTTAGTTCATAAAACTAAGACTGCCAATTAGTCGATGGTACAGCCTGTTCAGAGGAGCTTCATTGAAACAAACAGGTATGTTTTTACAAGTATGTCTGGTAAAAGGCCATTATAGATGGGAAGTTGGCTTAGCCTTGTGGGCTGTACCCACCTAGAAGGTGAAGGACATTCACAGCCATTAAATACTGGCTTTTGTAATGCAGATGATTAGAATGGGAGGCCCACACCCTTCCATCTTTCCCCAGGCTTATACCTGGATCCCATTCAGTAACTGACCTAGGAACTACAGACTCTCTATTCTTGACCAATCCCTGTAGCCAAGTAGCACCCATGTCTCACCAGTCACTCTAGACTCTCAATGAACGTGAGGAGGATTTACAATAGACACCTATTCTGTTATGTTGACTTCCACAGACAGCATACATAATGAATTGTGGATATACAGTGGGCAATATAAATATTCCAGTGTCCACTGGGGATCTCATTTTCGGTGGAGGAGAATTTTGATGTCCCGTAGTGATGCTGAGCTTTCTCATTTTTGGTTATTGGACTAAATGTGGCCTTTTTATGAAAATTCTTAAAATATGGACTTTTGATCAGGAAAATATATACTTTGATGATGTCAAAATGGTCACCTTGAAGTCATTTTTGGATATGGATTGCAAACTCCTAGAAAAATATGCAATTGTGGTTGCTGCTTTCCTAGGAAATGGGAGTTAGAGTTTTTGGAGATATCAACTTTGTTTGCTACAGATTTGACTTCTGCAAAGCTCACCTTAATGAACATCACAATAATGGTCTTTTGTGCTTAAAATGATGCATTAGAATCCCATCAGTACCTTTGCCAACCAGTGAATTATTAATAAGGTGATGATCATTGCTAATGAAGCTACTTTATTAGATTTTGATGGATTTTGTGCTAGAGATTGTAGTGAGGCCTTTGAAACATATAGAGTATTTTCTCCCAGGGCACATCTTCTGGCTTCATTGAAAACTTCTCTGAAAACTCTTCATTACTCACAATATTGCTTCACCTATTTTATAATGACATGATAGTCACTTTCACAGAAACATAATAGTCTGCAAGTCAAATGTTTAATTTGCTGCAGCACAAGAATTCACTATAGAATTCTCAATGTGGGGTTAATTACATAGTAATGAAAGAGTAATCCTCTTGGGAAAATGCTCTGAGTAACATTGCTCTGTTTCCTCCTGATAAAGATGTGCCTACTTGTTTCATTTTATATGCTGGGAAATTCAGAGACAACATTTAGAAAATATGTGCACAAATAGCGAAATTCTTATCTTTTGTCAACATGATGAAAAAAATGACTGTGTGTAATTATTACATTACAAAAGCAATCAATAATTAGTAATGCGTAAGATATAACATTCTACCATAAACAGGATAAAATAGTACATTATAAATAAATGGTAATATATTCTGAAGAGAGAAATTGCTAATCTGAAAAAAAAAACAATAGGGCAGTCACTCAAAATTGTCTCCATCTTTTGAATTTCCTCAAAGAATTCTTTGCCCTCCCCCTCTCTGAAGAGTGTTATAAAGGTAGTTGTGTAATTGTGGGCATACCCTATATGTCAAATACTTCCCTGAGTACTTATAGTATCTTAGTTAACCTCTCAAACATTTTATTAGCTAGGTAATCTAATTCCTGTTTTCTTAGCTGAAGAAAACAACATTTAAAAAACGTAAAAAAAAAATCAAAAAATGATTTTTGATTTCAGATGCAAATTAAGATCCATCTGTCTCCAAAGGCTTTGCTGTCATTCATTATCCTATACATCAGCTGTGTCAATTCATATATATATTGGAGTTTATATTAGAGAAGCTTCAAAAGTTCAAAGAGAAACATTTCCCATCTGATTTGCTCATCATCCTGGGTAGACAGTGGCTAGTGCAATGGCACAGTGTTAGGTTTCCTATGAAACTACATTAATTATGATGGTAGGTTAAGCTATCTATACATGTGATGATAAATAGCTGGAACCAACAGAATAGAGTCCAGAACTAGACCCACACATATATGATCAATTGATTTTCAACAAAGGCGTGAATGTCATGCCATGGGGGAAGGAAAATTTCTTCAACCACTGGACCTAGAAAACTGGAAATCTATATTGGGGAAAAAAAAAAAAGTCTTGATCCTTGTATCATACCACATGCAGACATTAATCTTAGATGGTACTTGGACCAAATATAAAACCATAAACTCAATAGTTTCTAGAAGAAAATAAGGAAAATATTTTCTGGACCGTGAGATGGGCAAAGCTTTCATGGAAAATGCCCAAGTTGAATTAGCCCTAAAAGGAAACAGAATGACTTTGTTACCTAAAATAGCCCTGCTCTTCAGAAAAATGCAGTAAGAGAATGAAAAATGTAAGCCATGGATAAAATATTCATATTGCATATATTTGATAGAGGACCTTTATCTGGACTATGTAAAGAACTCCTACAAATCAGTTATAAATCAGATGAGCAAAAGACTTGGACAGATTTCAGAGATTAACAACCGGCCAATAAGTGCACAATTAGTGTTCAGTATCACGTCATCAGTTATACGTAAATTAAAATGAAATGCAGCTACACATTATAATTATTGAAATTAAAAAGGCTAACAGTCCTAACTGTTGGTAAGGCTATGGAGTAATTAAATTCTCATACTTTGCTGGTGGGAATGAAAAACGATACAACAATTTTGGGTGTCTCTTGGGTGGTTTCATGTGCGTGTATGTGTGTGTATCAGTAAAGCTGGGGAAGAGGAAAGCAAAACACACACACACAAACACACACACACACAATGTTTTACTTTCCTTTTTCTCCAGCTTTATTGATATATAATTGATATATAACATTGTATAAGTTTAAGGTGTAGGATGTGATGATTTAATACGCATTGCATATTGCAAATTGATTATCACAATAAGATTAGTTAACACATCCATCATCTTATATAACTATTTTTTTTGTAGTGAGAGCATTTAATATCTACTTAGCAGCTTTCAAATATGTAATACAGTATTGTTAACTGTATTTACCATGCTGTATATGAGTTCCCCAGAACTTATTCATCTTATAACTGAAAGTTTGTATTCTTGACCACTAAACATATGGTCACCCTCTGACATCAATTTCTACTTCTTAGTATTTACTCAGTAGAATAAAAGCATATGTTCGCACAAAAAACTTAAAATATATGTTCATAACAGCTATTTTCAGAGAACCAGAAACTGGAAATCACCCAAAGTTTTATGAAAAGGAGAATGGATAACCAAATAGGTACTATATTAATATAAAATAATAATAATTAGCATTATAAATAACTAGTGGTGTGCACAACAAACATTAATATCAAATATCATTATATGAACAATTAGAGCCAGATATGAAAAACATATGTTTATATGAAGTTCAAGAGGAAATGGTCATATATAATACTAAGACCTCAGCTTCAGAGAAAGTGGTATTCAACTGAAGAAACTTTCAGGGGTAATTGATATATTTATACCATATCATTCATGTGACTGATGGGTATAGGGGTGAATGTATGTTTCAAAACTCGTCTAACTGGATATTTAAGTTTATTACTTGTAAAACACACCACAGTAATTTTTACTGTTTTGTGAGAAATAGGAATGAAAAATAGGCAAGATTTTTTTTCTCAATAAAAATGAGTTAGATGTATTGTTGTCAAACCATGTGTATCAGCTTGGCATTTGTTTGAAATGTTTCCTGTCTCTGTCCCTTGAAGGGTTAGATTTTTTATTTATTTTACATGGACAGTTAGGAAACCTTAAGCTGATCATTGGATTTTACAAATAGGAAATGACCAAAGGCTTTTTCTCTTACTTTGATTTTTTTTTTCATTTTAAATATATACAATATTTAATGAGCTCATAGGTCAAAACCCTATGACAAGTACACAGAGAAAATGGAGTTACATCTCCATTCACTCCAGGTTTTTTGCACTAACCCATATGAATACTAATGTTTTTAGTTTTGGGTATGTCCTTCCAATAGGATTTTATTATTTTTTAAATATTTATTTATTTTGAAAGAGAGAGAGAGCATGCCGGGGACTGCGAGATCATGACCTAACCCAAAATCAAGGGTCCGATACTTAACTGATTGAGCCATTGAGGTGCCCTCCAATATTACTTTTTGCAAATTTAATTATATATGTGTGTGCATTCCTATCTCTCTTATTTTCTAACACAAATATTAGCATCCAGTATATTCTGTATGTTGTTTTCTAACTTACCCTCTTAGTTAAGGGTATCTCCTTATATTTGTACATGCAGATTTCTGCCTCTATTTTTTGCTTTCAGAATTCTCCATTTTGTGATTGTTGCACAGTCTGTTGCAACAGTTCTTTTCTAATAGACTCTTGGTTTGATGGAGAGAAACACTCTTCATATGTTGTTTATATTTGTGGAGTATATTTTTCCATACTTTCAAAAGGTTCTCTTGATTATGTCTCTCTAGTGGTTATTGTTTTATATATAAAAGTTACAGATTTTTATTTATTAATTTAATATATAGATTTTTATTTTTTTGAAAATTTTAGTTCATCTATATCACTTGTTATACATCACCTTTATAGTCCTGCTTTTTTTTCTTGTCATAGTTGCTTTAAGACCTCCAATATAATATTTAATAGTAATGTTCATAGTGGTTGGCTTCAGAAGGAAACCCCTGTCACATTTTGAGAACAGTCATGTAGAGCTTCCATTTCACCATTATTATCTAAGTTAAATTATTATATCAAAGCCTATCAGAGAGTTCCCACACAGGCCATATAACAGAACCCATCAACACTTCAACATAAAAATACACATTTCATGATTTGTTTCCTGACTTTTTCAGGCACAACTTCACGTGCAATAAATCCCATCAAAATGGAAATACCTTAATCGATTCTTTCTGGCAGAATTGATCTCGAACCTTCGCTTCATACGATTTTTTTGCATTGCACATTTATCTTCACCACGGCAACATCGAGCCGTATTTTCTTCCTCTTCCCGTTTCATAAATGACGGAAACGTTTAACATGATTGACTTTATATTGCTGTTTGTTTATCTCGCTGTTTCATTATGGTGACGTTTTCGTAACTTAGGATCTTAAAACACTTCACTTTGTTTCCATGACGTTGTTAGCAAAAAAAATAATAATAATAATAATTAGCAAGAAAAAAAAATCAAGTACAACTACATGTTCCTGCCAGGGTTCTGTTGAGCTAGGACATAAAGGAATGCCCTTCACTGTGGACTAGGATACATACAAGTAAGGGTTTCCCATATTTTTAGTAAATGTGCCGATGTTTAGTGTATCAGTCTTCCAACTGAAGAACGTCTGGAGGGTGGTTTCTTGGGAAAATGTAGTCGAACTGTAAGGAACGCGGAAACGCCGTAGCACAGCTGTGAAGGAACTGGGTGGATTAGGTGGCAGAAGGTTGATGAAACCACTAGCGTAGAAACGCTTCTAAACATCTGAGGCGATCAGTGCAAAGAAATCTGTGCTTCTGGAGCCTCTGATTTAGGCTGTCTCACGTGGAGGGCCTAATGAAGGGAGGAGACTACCCACTTTCTAAATTGTGCAGAACAAATACCCTAAAAGGGAAGCGTCTGGATCTTTATTACTTGGGAGACCAAAACGACAGTGTACTTTGAAGTTAGTTCCTTATGGTTAGTTTGATTTACTCGACGTGGAAGCATGGTGTGAATTCGCTGCTCCATGAATAATACATAGCAGTGATAATCTCTATTATCAGAATGTTTTTATGTATTCGCAAAGTGTGTTTTCTGTGGCTGGAGGAGAAGCAGCCGATTGTTAAACTTCAGGTGTTTTTTTGCTTTTTTGTTTTTTTTAATGATCTTCCCTACCTCTTCGGTTTTTTCCACCTTTTTGTTTTAAAGATTGCATTGATGATAAGACATGGTTACAAAAGAAGCAATCTGGAAAACGCTGATCGTTCTTTTTCATTTTGCCTCCTTGTTCCGCTTTGTGTTTTGAGCACAGTATGTCTTTTCATAGAGACTGTGATTGAAAAGGGGGCTTATAATCTTCCTCAGATAGCTTTGCCCTGAGTTTACAATGGATGGTTCGGAGAAAGAATGTGATGATGTCTGAGCTTGTAAAATAATAAAGCGCGTTTATTTTTGCGATGCAATGTATTGGTATGAGAGTGGTGTGAAAGGGTTTCTTTGTCTCTCTCCAGTTTTACTTTTAATTTTAATTGTTCTTTAGTCTTACGCAAAATCTGCTTTACTTTACAAGACACCTATCTAGATTGACGGTGTTTCTTCTTAATGATTCAAGGACTGATTTCATCACACTCACCAAGAATAAAGACTTGATGAAGAATAAAACGTATTATTTTGCAACAGCACAGGCAACGATGAGGTCAACAGCCCGCCAAGTCTCTGTTTCGGCTCTTAGGTATTCCTAACACGGTGACAGGGAAGTCAATATTGAGTTTCAGATGACAGCTTGAATTCTGGCAGCACTCTTTAGTTAAGTCGGTCTCATCCGTGCTGCCATCAGCGCACGCTTTCTGCCCCTAGAATCTCACTGGGCTTTTCGAGAGTGTTCCACTGAGCCAGAGAAAGGAAACACCTGACCGTGAGGCAGAAAATGCAGGCATCCGGCTGACAGCTCGAAGGTGCCATTGGACCCTCCTCATCCATTTTCTGAGCACTACTCAGGTCTTCCCAAGGGATGCTTGAAATCTTTTGGACTGTTCTCCGCACCTGGTAAATAGCATCTGTGGACCTGAAGTACCTGGGAAGAAGGCATTCCTCTCCTCCAAAGCCAACAGAGGAGAATCTTTATTATCTTGAGACAGTTGCCTTTACAAGTCTGTGATCTACAGATTAAGGATGTCGAAATTGCACACTGTGCTTTTGTCCTCTACTGTCATTCGTGTTGTTTATAGGAACGAGAACAGATAACATTTGTTACACAGTCCCACGCCAAACCTTTATGGTAAATGTTATTTAGTACTCCCATTTTACAGATAAGGAAACTGAGGTTTTGAAAGCTGGAGTGATTTGTCAGAGTTGCAGAGCTCCATGTCACGTGGCTGAGATGCTAACGCACATTTTGCTAACCTTGAAGCCTAGGCTCGTCTTTATGCTCTGCTTTCTCAGAGCTAAGGAAAGTAGTATAAATACATTTGTTTTTAAATCATGGATAGTAATCTTATTGCTTAAGCCATTTAAATCTACATTGACTCCCCAAAAGCTCTCTGCAGATGTTGTCCCCAAATTATACTGATGTTTCAAGGAAACCAGCACTAGAAAATTTAATTCAACTGAAGAGTAACTTCTAGGAATCACAAACCTTTTTATCTCTCATTCCATTTTATTCCGGGAATTAAGAGTGCCCTGGCCACTCTTGGTAACAACAGATACTTGCTGAGTTGAAATAAACTGAATTGAATTCAAGTCATAGGCTTATTTTTGAGGCCTTGACAAATTTGCGGGATATATTCGTGGAAACTTCACAGCGAGGAATAGCGTTTAAGATGAAAAGAAGCAAAAAGGTTAAGGAATTGCATGAGAGGACAGTATTGAGTGGAAACAAAATTCCTATCTTCTGTGTAGTCATCCTAGAACCCAGAAGCTGTCAGCTCCTGGGGAGTAACTCCTTGTACATCCTCTAGGACAGAACTACATTCGCTTAAAAATCTGCGATTGGCCCCGATGAGCTGTGTCTTAAGTGGGCAGAGGTGTTCCAGGTTCTCCAAGCAAAAGTGACAAAGTCTAAGGGCTTCTGTGCTGTGTCTTATATTCTGGAATCATGCTGAGAACAGGAAAGAGAATGGAGAATTTCTGCCCCCCCCCTTTTTTTTTGATAGAGCACATCAATACATTATATAATACTGTAGATCATAGTTGGGCTACCTTTGGGTATCACAGATTAAATACCAGTGATCTACATGTGGTGGGAGAAACTGTACATTGAAATTAAGTAAACTTTTATTTCACTCTTTGGGGAAGAAAGATAAAAAAGAGTTTCCTGAACAAAACAAAACAAAACAAAATAGTTTCTCTGTGCTAAAATTAATGTATATAAGGTAGAGATCACAGCTTTCAAATTAGTATTATTTACTCACAAACTTCTTCTTGCCCTTTTAAAGTACTCCCTGCTTTATAGCACTTTTATAGGCGTTCTAGGCCAGTGAGAAAATTTAGGGGGCACCTGGATGGCTCACTTGGTTAAGCATCCCGCTCTTGACTTCCACTCAGGTCATGATCTGATGGTTTAGTTCGTGAGATTGAGCCCTTTGTCAGGCTCTGCGCTGACAGCATGGAGCCTGCTTGGGATTCTCTCTCTCCCTCTCTCTCTGCTTCTCTCCTGCTCAGGTGCTCTCTCTCTGTCTCTCTCAAAATAAATAAACTTTTAAAAACATTTAGGCAGAGAGGTCATAAATGGCAAAAGGTAAAGCTGAGAAGTGAACCTAAGTGTTCTGGCTTGAAGTTCAGTATTTTTTTTTTTTTTGAATTTTATGTCTTATTTTATATTTGAGAGAGAGAGAGAGAGAGAGAGAGAGACAGAGACAGAGAGTGAGCAGGGAGGGGTAGAGAAATGGAGACAGAATCCAAAGCAGGCTCCAGGCTCCGAGCTGTCAGCACGGAGCCTGAATCGGGGCTCGAACTCGTGAGCAGTGAGATCATGACCCGAGCTGAAGCTGGACGCTTAACTGGCTAAGCCACCCAGGCATCCCTGAACTTTAGTATTTTTAATATTATGCTGCCTCTAACTTAGTGTAGAGGTAATGGGGTAGAATAATAAACTAAAAGGGGGAAAGGTGACAGAAATGGAATTTCCAAACATCTGTATCCTGGATGTGTTTTATTATTAGCACTTAAAAAAAATTTTTTTTAATGTTTATTTTTGAGTGAGAGAGTGAGACAGATCATGAGTGGGGATGGGCCTGAGAGAGGGAGATGCAGAGTCAGAAGCAAGCTCCAGGCTCTGAGCTGTCAGCACAGAGCCCGACACGCGGCTTGAACCACGGACCATGAGAACATGACCTGAGCCAAAGTCGGATGCCCAACCAGCTGAGTCACCCGGGCGCCCCAATTATTTGCACTTTTGAATAATATCTGGGAATCCCTATGTCCGCATTCTTCTTCTTAAAGAACATGAAAACGTTCACATTTCCCTAATAATCAGTGGCAACCTACTTGGTTGTGTAGACTTTGTTATTATTTTTTTTGCATTCTTCAGCAATTCTTCAAAGATTATTGAATTCAAGAAGCTGTTGTAAGTGTACTTGTGAGAGGTGGGCCAGTCGAAAGGAGAGCTCATCCACAGATTTGTATAAAGCATTTCTACTTAAGAATTCCTTTCTTCTGAGGTTTTTTTAATTGGTGTTTAGTAGAATCGATCAAGGGAAGGAACTGCCCCAGACCCAGCTCTCTCCACTGAATAGTTACTGAGAGCACATCTTACACTGTGCTCCTTTTACTGTAGTCAATGACCGGCAAGTGCTCCTCCCCCGAATGAAAGTCTGGATGCACACTCATGTGGTATGTTTGCCACTTGGAAATATTTTTAATGTGATAGATGTAGTTGGTGAGTAAAAATTACCGAGGCACTAAAGACTTTCATTTAACTTCCTCTAGTAGTTTCTCTCCAGAGAGACAGATAGAGATAGGCTGGAAGATACACAGGCAGGCAAGGGGATATATGAATAAATTTTGTAACTCTAAGGAACTTAGTGGGTAAAGGAAGGGACCAGTAACAAACTGTTCAAGTTCTAGCTGTAATTTCGTCCTAACTTGAACGTACGCATGTCTTGTTTTTACTTTACTTTTACAAACTTGTTTTATAATTCTTATGTTCATTCATACTGTAAATGACCTTAAAGTCCAAGATGTTATTATGTAATTCTGACAGCTAAATATTTCCAGTGCATCTCTGTTACATTAGACAAAAAGTAGCGTTACATTTTAAGTTGACATGATCTGTTGGAAATACAGTTAGCCAAGAGTTTAGGATTTGCGTCGCCTATGTATAGAATCCTAAACGCACAATTTAACTTGAGTTTTAGCTGTCTTCTCTGTGAGTTAAGAATACCGATGCCTGTCCTGCTATCACAGAGGTCTGCTCGGAACGGATCTATAAGTTTTCTCATGTTTTATAAAATTCCTTAAAGGTGGTGTGTCAATAATTAGTTCCAGTTGGACTTTCCAAATTGCTCATAGTTATATACCTTGAATAATTCCTTCTTGTTAAGGTTTGACTTCTCTAACTATAAAATTCAGTGACATTTGCCCTACAGTATATATTATACAGTATATACATTATACATTATACAGTATATATATTCTAAGACTTCATTAGACACAAACTAAGAAACGGAATCTTAATCCCTAGGCATTTTCTGGTCATACTTCACCCATGCGAAGAAAATTTGATCCTGAAGAGATGAATTACTATTTTTTTCTTACATAATTTAGAGAAGGTACCGTGTGTGTGTGTGTGTGTGTGTGTGTGTGTGTGTGTTTGAAAGAACTCTATAAATTGAAGCTCTGTCACACGCAAAGAATTACTGTTAGTAATCTACAAAACAGTATTTTTGGCTTTGTATATCTTCTTGTGAACATTGATAGTTTGGAATTAAATATGATGCCCTTGCAAAACTATGATGTGTAATAATTACTGTTAAACTTCCAAATTGTGAAGCAGTTGAAAAATCTATTATTATTCGTGTGAGCTTTTCTTTTTTTAACTTTTCTTTAGTGTCTTGGAAAAGCATAACGTATGATTACTAAGATATTTTTCAGAGAATTTGGCAATGTTCAATAAAGCAGAGAATGTACTTTTAGAATAAAATGCTTAATGTTTAATTCATCACAAACACAAAAGAACTGAAATTTTCTTAATTCAAATCAGTGATGTTAATTTTATTATGAATCACTAATATTCCCAAAAGGTGGCATGCTTGGATCAATAGATATATTTTGTACTAAACAGGCAAAAGACTAGAGGCATATTATTAAAAGACTATTATCAAAATTGTCTTTTTCTTTTAAATTTGTGTCTAAGTTTTTATTTAGGTTATAAAAGTAATCAAAGCTTTTTTTCCCCTTGGTTATTAAAGCTAAACATTTCAAGTCAGTCCATTAATCAGTACTTTTAACCGATTGAAGTCTCGTGTAAGAAATGTCTAAATTGTCCAGTGGGCTTTCCAGATAATGTAGATATCCCTTCTATCCAATTAAAACCTCTACCTCATAATTCCATAAAAATGAATTAATGTTCGAAGTATATGTAATTAAATAAAAATTTAGTGTAAAATATATAGCTTAAAGCAGAAGTTAACAAGTTATAATATGCAATAATACAGTATTTTCCCTTTGGACTACACAGTATCATTTGTGTGATTCATAATGACAGGCTATATGAGGTCATGACAGTTCCCAACATATGTCATTATTATACAATAATGTTATTATTAATGTTATTATTATACAATAATGTTATTAATGCATATTAATAATGTTATTAACATATTAATGTATGTTATTAATGTTATACAATAATGTTATTATTTTACAATAATAATAAATCATTCAACCTTCTCTTCCTGTAGCATTATAGGTATTATTTGTGTGTGTGTGTGTGGATGTGTATGATTTTACAATTAGAAACAATATGTACTTAGCAATATTTAAGAGAATATTGACATATTTTCCCATTTTGATCCATCAGTTTCTAAGTTTCTGATGGACTGTATTCCAAAAGTTAATTTATTTGCAAACTGAAATCCGTTTTTTTTCATTGAATCATCAGTACTAATATTAGGTAAGGTCTCATACTAACTTCATTGACCTTACCTAAAATCATAATGCAAATAAAATATTATATGGTGGAAAAAAATTTAAAGTAGATGTATACACAGTTGCAAATCAGTCATTACTCATATGCACTAGAAAATTCACTACACCAGTGCCTTTTTAAACTAGTTGAAAAAAGAATATTGTGGCTTCTAGTATCTCATCCAAGCCTCTTGCATTGTTGGGTGATTTTTATTAAATAAGATCAGAATTAAGGTGGATGTGGAGAGTAGGGGTGTGGGGGCTAGCTGGAAGGCAATTCTCTCTCTGTGGAGGAAGAGAGAAGGTTTAGGGACTGTCAGGCTTTAACCTGGTACCCAAGGGCCCTGAAGACTGAGCCTGGTAGTCAAAGCTCAAATCTGGAACAGGAGCTTTGAAGTGATGTGGTTGCTAGAAGTTAGACACCAAATGTGTGCAATCTGAATGCAGGACAATGAAATAGGCTTCCTGTCGACACGTATTGAGAACGAATCAGGCATCTTGTGGGTTTCTTCCCAGGCATGGAGCTGGGAGTTTTAGCTGGGAGTGATAACTCGTAGTCAGCAGCTGCTCTCTGAACTCAATCACAAGAGAAAGGACTTTCCAGAACTCTTTGACTAGCTAATCCACTGGTTCTTTGTCTCTTTGCCTTCCTCAATATCCCCCACAACCGAACCTCAGATCCTTAAACCAGTATGGTTCCTTTCAGTAGCTATAATATGAGTTATTCCCACATTAAACAATTGACATGCAAATGACACTATATACAATTAGCGCCTAGTGCATATGATATCATTATATAATAAGTATTACTACTTACAATACCACAAGTATTATAGTGGATGCACGTTTGGGTATTGTGGGAGCGTAGAGACACGGATTCAAATAAAATGAGGGGGATTATGAAAGAGTCTCATAAAGGAACAGTGCTTTAGCTGAACGTGGAAGGAAATAATCTTGATGATGACATTGCGGCTGTTGTGTGCTGAGCTATTAATGAGCCACTGCAGTGACTCAGTTGAGAAATAGTGCAGGGCTCATCTATAGCAGAAAGGACAAAGACAGGGCACAGATTCGAGAGGCATTGAAAAATTTGGATACGTGTGGTTAGGAAGAGAAAGGAGTTTAGGGTGATGCCTAAATATCCCACTGGTACAATGGTATTTCCCTTTTAAGGGTCTGTGTAGTAATACCAGAGGAGGAACATGTTTAAGGGGGAAGTTACTGGATTTTTCTTGAGACGTAGAGAATTTGAGGTGGTTATGGATTTATCTATGGAGAACATGCAATAGGATGTTGGAAATACATGCTCAAATTTCTTGTCTGGATGGGGGTGTAGACTTGGGACTCTTGCCTAAAGGCAGCATGGAGGATGGGCACTGCCATTTTTTTTTCCTCTGTGGTTGAAGTTGACCTTCCCCACGCCACCCCTGTGTGCCCCATCTTTAGCTTTCCTATCCCAGATTATGGCGGTTCTGTTTTTTCCCACTGTTTGATCGAAGAACTTGACCTCAGCCTTGACTCCACTCCTTATCTTGTTCCTCCATTTAATGGGCAAGGAAATCCTGGTAACACTACCTAAAAATATAGCCAGAGTGCCAACAGTTCTTACTGCATCAACGTCCTCATCCTCTCCTTGCCATTATTATTTCCTACCTGGGTCATTACAGTAGCTTCTCAGTGGTTCACCAGCTTTTAGCTTTTTTTCCAGTAAGAACTATTCTCAGCACAGCAGTCGGTTATCCATTAAGTAAAAGCCAAATTATCCCCCCCCCGCTCAAAATCCATTTGGGATAAAAACCAACATGTTTCCAGTGAGTTCCATAGCTGTCCACATTACTTCCTCACTCATCACCTACTATTCTCCTCTTCTTGACTCAGTACCAGCCACGCTAGCCATGTTCTTCCAGGCCCTTGAACACGCCAGGCATGTATGTTTGAGCCTCAGGACCTTCTTGCAAGAACTCTTGCAAAGAGAACTCTTTCCCTGCTGTCCGCATGAAGCCAGCACCTTAACCACTTCTCACGATCTTCTGAAGGGGACCTGTACTGTTTGTAAATACAACTCATTCAAGCCCTTTTTCTCTCCTGTACATTTTCTTTTCTTATACAACTTAGCTCCTTCTAACATATATAATTTATTTGTGCTTAACATCTTTTTTCTGTCCCTGCCATTGAAATGTAAGCCACATCAGTTTATGGATATTTATCTCTTTATTCCACTGATAGTATGCCTAGAATAGTACCTGACACATAGTAAGTGTTTGAGAAATATTTGTTATATTAAAAAATGGACATTAGGGGTACCTGGGTGACTCAGTCGGTTGAGCGTCTGACTCTTGGTTTGAGCTCAGGGCATGATCTCACAGTTTTGTGAGAGCAGACACTGTGGAGCCTGCTTGGGATGCGGTCTCTCTTTCTCTCTCTCTCTCCCTCTCTCTCCCCCCTGCCCCCCACCTCCTCCACTCACACTCTCTCCCAGAATTAAAGCAAAAATGGAGATTAAATAGCCCTAATATTTTTTAAGTAGTTTTTTTTTCTGGTGGAGTCAGATTTTAATGCAATCAACAGAAAATAATTTTAGAAACATGAATTTTCTAGAAACACTAATTTTAGAAAAAAATGTATAATGTATAGGTTTATACAGAATATGAACTGAATGTTTCCAGAGCTATGCAAGCACAACTACCTGACAAGAAACACAATTTGTGAAGACATTAAGGGTTTTTCATATGTGTGGATATTCACTTCTTAACAGGGGAACCATTTTGGTTTTTTTTTTTTCCATTATACTTTGCTGTCGTGAGTAGTTTTCCATTAAAAAGCTTCCTGATTGATTGTCAGTGGACAAGCTCAAATCCCTCTTATCTTTAAATAACCTGTCTAGGCAAATAATAACTAAGGAGAGAGAAAAAAACACTATATGGGACAAAACAATATTTTGTAGTATAGTTGGGTAATTATTGCCTTCGGTAGTTTTCAGCAAATTCAATTTTCTTTTTTGCTTGAGCCTATTTCTTTGATATTAGTTCTTTAGAGGTGCTTGATAGAATAGTATTGTCAGAAGAGGAAAATACCAAAATGAATTACATATAACAAGCACTCATACAAATAAGGATATATTTTAAGCAGGTAAACATTACTCCATTTATCCATTTAAAAATGTAACTTTAATTATGATCATTATAGTTTCAATATTTATTTGTTTTCATTAGCTCAAAAGTTATGAACAAGTTTTATGAATTGTACCTCATTTAATATCAAAAAGGTAATTTGCCCTGTTTTTCTTTTTCATCATATATAATCACGAGTTTGGAACTGGCTAAAATTTCTATTAATATATAAGGAAAACAATGTTTTTCCTAAATGCTATGGAAATAATACTATAAAACATATATAATTGGTACTTTATTAATATACTATTACAAAGATACTTAATTAAATGTTTTACATATTTTTAAAAGGATATATTTATATTGTGTTGACATCTTGCCAATAAGCAACAAAGCTGAAATTAATTAGTTACATTTGCCCTGAATGCAGATTTTATATTACATCGTTTGTTCCTTAAGTTAATGATGACAAACTGGAAATTGGCTCTGTCCTTTCTTTTTTCTTTAATTTTGAAAATGCTCAGTTTCTATAGTTTATTAGTTTACGCTATAAAATATATTTACTTTGGAAATGTATTCTGTTAACTGCCCATGTTATTTTTATTCTCGTTTTAAACACCATCCTTGAATTTCTTACAATTTCTTACAATTTATTTCTGGAAATACTTCTTTGTTTGTAAAAATAAATGGCTCTAACCTAGGACCATATCTGGGGATGCTTTTGGTTGTTACAACTAGGGGAGAGGGTGCCACTGGCATCTATGTGTCGAGGTGAAGGACGGCTGTAATGTACAGGACGGCGCGGATGTGGGGCAGGATATGAGAAGACTCTACAATTAGTCTTGGAGGAACTGAGGGATAAAAGCACTGTTTTCAGGTTTCTGGATCTAATACCTTTAACAGGGCCATTTTGTGAGACAATGGATGGGGTGGGCTGTTCAGCTGGGGATGACATTGGCTTTTAATTAACCATCTTAATACGATAGGCTGAAATATACTATAATATAGGAGCCTGCCGTCAGAGAAGTATGATCCTCTCTAGTTGTCCTTTATGGTGAAACTCCGTTGCCATTGAGTAGAGATTCTGCAAGTAATAAAAAAAAAAAAAGAGAGAGAGAGAGAGAGACAGAATCTCAGTGATTATGACCTAAAAATATTAAGAAAACTTTAGAGACATTCAGGATGAAATGCAATTATTGGATAAGTTAATACCAGGTTTATATGATGAGTAGAGTTAGTGTCTAATTGATTTTTCTTTTCCAAATGTATGACCTTCATTTAATTCTAAGTTAGAATTCTGTACATTATCACAACTGATCTTTCTCCTCTCCTTCCCTCCCCCCTTCTTTCCTCTTCCTTCTCTCTCTCTCTCTCTCTCTCTCTCTCTCTCTCTTTTATTGCATTACTGGCAGTCGCCCTATTGTAGGATTATAGATGCTAACTATTAGCAGCTTTGGCTTATGTCCCTAGTGGGAGCGATGGAAAGTGTGCAGAAAAGCTAACGGGACTCATGGTTCTTCTAATGCAATCTCCCTCACATTCCACATCTACAGTTATTGCTACCCTAGGGGAAATTTGTATATACTGTATATGCAAATATATGCTTTAGGAAAACATATTTAAACTTCTTCCTTCGCATTTCAGAATGAAACAAAGTCCTAGTTAAGAATTATTTATGAATTATATAATGAATTAGTGCTCATTATCTCCTATCAACACGGCGCATTGGGTGTCAGTAATTGTAAGTCTGTTTTCACATTTGTAAGTATTGAAGACTGTCCTACGTTTTAGTGGTAATTGAAATGAAAAACCGTAAACCAGTCTCTTCTTGGTGTGCAGGTCATACTGCCTTTTAAGTTCCTATAGAAAAATACAAGGTAATTAAGTTTGGGGGCCGAAGGTATAAAGAAGGAGGATGGACGAAAGAAAGATAATTTTGCTTCAGAAGATTAGGAATACTATAGGAATGGGTTTGGGCTGGCATTTTTACTGGAATACAGATTTATAGAGAATTTAGACATCCTTTGGAAAGCCAGACTAAAGGCCCTTAAACTGCTCGTAAACAGGATGAAAACTAGAGTATCCAATACCCTGAGCATTAGTAGAAATGCTCCATGAACCAGAGCTCTTTGTCGGCATATCTAGGATTCATTTTATTGTCCAAATATTTGAAACACCTACTGCTTGCCAAACACTCTTCAAGCTGTTGGAGCTTCAGGTAAAACCAATACAGAGAAGCTACTGGGCTTCATGAAAGCTTCATTCTGATGTGATTGCTTCATTATTAGATAATTTATGAGCAAATTTGCCTTTGTCTGTTCTAGATTAAATAAGTTGGACTTGGGGCGCCTGGGAGGCTTAGGTCAGTTAAGCATCTGACTCTTGGTTTCCGCTTAGGTCATGATCCTAGGGCTGTGAGGTCGAGCCCCATATTGGGCTCTGCCCTCAGTGTGGACTCTGCTTGGGATTCTCTCTCTCTCTCTCTCTCTCTCTCTCTCTCTCTCTCTCTCTCTCTCCCTCCCTCCCTCCCTCTCCCCTCCCTCCCTCTCTCCCTCCCTCCCTCTCTCCCTCCCTCCCTCTCTCCCTTTCTCCCTCTCTCCCTCTCTCCCTCTCTCCCTCTCTCCTCTTCTCCCTCTCTCCCCCTCCCCTGCTAGTGCTTTCTCCCTCCCTCTCTCTCAAAACAAATAAACATTTAAAAAATAAATTAGTTGGACTTAAAATTTAGAGAGCATGCTTTGGTATCTGGATAACTTACCACAACAAAAGGTACCAATTAGGGGAAGGTGTTATGCTTCTGTCTATAGCCACAAGTGGCCTCATGCCTCCAGAGGGTGTCAGGGAAGACAAGGGACGTTCTGGAGACACCCTTGTGTCGTTGGGTATAGCTTCGGAGAGAGCATTAGCAACCAGTTCTGCTCTCCATCCTCTCTGTGAATTCAGCTGCGTTCACTCCAGCCTCCTCTGCACAACACACGTCTTTCTTTGCTTCCCTTCTGTAGTCCTTTCGTGCTGCTTTTTGGGGGCTTGTACATTTTGAATAACTCTAATGTCTATAGCGCTTCCCGAATTGTAGATCTGGACAGTATTGAAGGGCAGTGGGGCCTCCCAAAGAGCCTGTTTTGCTTGACTAAGTTCTTTTGCTGTATTGATTTAGTAAAAGAAATCCTGGGCTAACATTCAATTTCTTCATGGTTCTTCAAAATCTGAGGCATCACCAAGGGCTTTCTTTGCATTCCGGGCAAGAGACACAATGTGGAAACAAACCAACAAACGCAACACAAAACAAAACAAGAAACGAACTGTTGTCAAATTGGTCGAACACACAGATCTCTACAGATGGGAATTTTCTTAGGATTGGCTGCGGTAAGGCCACGTAATTTTCTTCTTTGGGTGTTCCCTGCATTTGCCCTTATTACTGAAAAATAACAGTGAAAAGCTAAGCTGAACCGGAGCAGCTGTTATGTTTTTAGCTCTAAAAAATGCTTCACATCCGTAGTATTCCTTTCTAGTTCCATCGGTACTGGATTTCTCTTCACATATCAACACAAAGACATGAAAACAAGCCACTAAATCGAAAGGTTGACTTCCTAGTATCTCCCAGTGAAAACACTTCTTGAACTATATCCTGTCTGTAACAGAACAATGAGTATTTATATGAAATCCTTTGAACTTTCACTGTCTTGTTTGTCCACAATATTGGGTGTATTCCCATGCAGTTTCTTTCCTGCTTATTTTACTTGTGCCTGTGTTCACAGAGGCTTCTCTCATATTATTTCTACCATTGCGTCAAATTTAGAAGCCGACCCTTGGAAGTAGAAGAACCATTGTGTAGAAATGTAGACATCGTCGCATTTAATTCTTCCACTTGACCGATGAGAGTGGTCTCTCTCTCTCATTGGATATGATGCGGTGGCCCTGAATACCTGTGGGTTACTTGTACTTCTTCTGTTTCCATAAGCTGCTTGGAACATCCTCCTCATTTGCCTATATTCCTTTCCTGCAAATTGTGATCATCTAAATACGTCATTGCGTCACAGTTACTCTGAGTGATGATGCAGCAGATTTCTGAAACTTGCCCCCCAAAAGAAAGTTCTGATTTGCTGTTTTCTTAATACAGAGCCTTGGCTTTGGGCACATTTAATTGGTAATTAAAACAATGCTTTCCACCTCTGCAGGGAGTGAGCCACACATCCTCTGACCTCTGGTATACGATCCTGTGTGATTAAGATTTTAAAAATTTGGGGGGGGGGGCGCCTGGGTGGCTCAGCCAGTTAAGAGTCCAGCTTCCACTCAGGTCATGGTCTTGTGACTCGTGAATTCGAGGTTTGATTCGGGCTGTCTGCTATCAGTGTGGAGCCTGCTTCAGTTCCTGTCTCCCTCTCTATCTGCCCCTCCCAGCTCGTGCTTTCTGTCTGTCTCAAAGATAAATAAAAACATCAAAAAATTAAAAAAAAAATTAATGTTTATTTTTATTTTTTTATTTTTGAGAGAGAGATAGAATGTGAATGGGGGAAGGGAAGAAAGAGGGAGACCCACAGAATCCAAAGCAGGCTCCAGGCTCTGAGCTGTCAGCACAGAGCCTGACGTGGGGCTCGAACTCGGGATCATGACCTAGGCTGAAGTCAGACGCTCAACCGAATGAGCCACCCAGGAGCCCCTAAAAACGTTAAAAATTTTTAAAAAGATTTTTTAAAACTTTCCATTAAAATTTTTTCTATTTTGGTAATACTAGTTCTTGTAATCTTCAGATGTCAGGCTTCATTGTGGGAAAATATGCATCTAATGAGTTATTACTCAAAATCGTAAATATTTTATTAGGAATTGGATGTTTCGTCTGCAGGTAGAGTGCAGAGAAACAAACATGCAACATTATTCTGTGAGTTCTGTAATCCTGTGATCAGTCTGTTTATAATCCTAAAAACTGAGAGGCCTGAGCTAATTTGGTCAGGATCCCAGTCTGGTTAAACCTACGTGTGGGTCTAAAGCCACACAGTAAGCAATGGATCTGTTATATGATGTGATTTGAGGGTATCCTCGCTCCCCAAATACAGGTTCCAAATTAACAAATGAATTCAGTGGTTAAGAAAAACTGAGAATTTTGTGAAACATGCATTTTCCCGGCTGAGATACAGCAGGCGATAGGGTTTCGTTTAATGTAAACGAAGCTTGGGGCACCTGGGTGGCTCAGTCAGTTAAGTGTCCAACTTCAGCTCAGGACATGATCTTGCGGTTCGTGAGTTCGAGCCCTGCGTCGGGCTCTGTGCCGACAGCTCAGAGCCTGGAGCCTGCTTTGGATTCTGTGTCTCCCTCTCTCTCTGCCCCTTGCCTGCTTGCGCTCTGTCTCTGTCTCTTAAAAATAAATAACATAAACTAATCTTCCATCATTTTAATTAGCCTGCTTATCTCTGATCTCCTGGCTATCTTGAAAACAAAGGAGTTAGAGAGAGAGAAGGGAGTAAGACACAGAGGGTGCTTTGGAGGTGGTAATAAAAGCTGTCAGAAGAAACTTTGAGATACGGAGTCAGAACTCCTCATGGAGGGCTGAATGACCAGGGAGTGGTTTGGGGTGTCGACGATAACTTAAAGTAGAACTCCACAAAGTGACGAGAGGGGTGTGTGTCATGACTGAGGAATAACCAATTTTGGTCTGCATTATGTCCATGTGCGAAGTAGTTCCTCCTTTTGAACATGGGTGTTAGAGAACTGATCTAGAGGGATCTCTTCTGCCATCATTGTTTGCCGCCATTCTCTGGAGAGTTCTTGATGTCTGGGTGGTGTTACTGTCTTTTATTCAGTATAAGGAAGGACTTCATCCTGGGCTTCTCCATCTTGGGACAGTGTAAGACTCTGGTTCCCTAGAGACTGGAGTATGGACGGACCGCAGACCTAGGAGTCTTTGTCCCTTCTCCCCCTTCTTGTGCTCTTGTGAGGAAACCTTCTGGTCCTTCTCAGCTCCATTCTCCCCTACCCTCTGAGGCTGGCTTCACAGTCAAATGCACCATAAAAACAGAGACCTTTTAAGGAAGTTCTTATGATTGGCATAGAAGGTAGAGAAGACACATCTCTGGGAGATTTTACCCATGCACATCCCCACCTACATGTGAAGAGTGTAAGAGAAATAGTGGAAAGAGATAGTTCATGGGCTCTTAAGTTTTATCCCAGTATGATACAAACACTGAGTTGGTTTTCTCACCGAACTGTTGAGTAACTGTTGAATGTTTAAAATTCTAGTGGCAAAGGCTCCAATATAATGAAGACACCATGTCATTGAAGACGGTAGGTTCAACCTAGTACAGTTTCTATTCACAGAACAAATCATGGGATCTAGATAGATTGCACCACATTCTAATTTTGTCACTTTTTCACGTTTGTGATATATTTATTCGTTTACTTTGCTTGTCTCTCTGTACTGTAATGGTAGATGAACCACCTAATCTCTGTGTAAATAATACCGGCCCTGTGGATTTATTTATAGGCACGTGCTTTATCCTATAACGTCTTAAATGCTATGCTTCATAATACTTTCAGACCCACAGGGTTAACCATCTGTTGAAGCCTGTTTATATTTTCACCACCAAAGAAATACAACTTTAGAAGTCAGACAATATTTTAGTTACTTAGTTTACTAAAAGAAGTAATGATTGCCCGTCATTGGCTCGCTCACCTACCCAAGCACAGCTTCCCGTGAACCGTGGGCCCATGCATCCTTTATCAGAAAAACCAGAATACGTAAAACATCATGTGTTTAGACAATCCGTGAGTATCGGGAACTCGATAAATGAATAAGTGAGGTAAATGAAGCCCAAAAGATTAAGGAGTTAACCTGCTTTAATAGCCTGTCCTTGTGCAGAATTACGGAGACTAAAGCGGTATTTTCAAAACTGAGGAAGGGCATGCTTCAGACCTTTCTAAAATTATGATAGAGGACACATGAGTGACTAGGTCAAAAGGAAATGTACGAAGAAAGGGATCTCTTTTATTATGGAATAAATGTCTTAAGACCAAAGGATCAAGAATGTGTTTTTACAGAAACAACACATTGAGGAAGCGAATTCTACTTTGCTTTGAAACTCTGGGAAGTGACTTTTAGTAAGAAAGCAACAGCACAGGGTGTGTGTTACCCTTTCTCCCCACTCCCAGACTATTCGCAGTTAACCAGCCTTTTACTCAAACTTTGTAACAGTAATTGCCAAAGCACCGAGGTCTGCGTGTTGCTGGATATCTTGGCACAAAGAATAAGTAACAGGAAAAACACCCTCTGGGAAAGTTGAGAGACTCTGTGTAGCTTTTTCGCTTTAATAATTACAGCAGTGTTAATTCACAGCCTTTTCCACTAGATACTTAGGTTTTAAGTAGCCTCGCAATTACAAACGTTGCCATCAGCTACTACCAAGGCCTTCTGGATATTTATCAGATGTTCCCTGCCTTTCTTTCAGTTTCATACTTTTTTGTTTTCTTCACTTTCTCCCTTCCTCCTTTCCTTCTTTTTTCCCCTCCCTTTCTCTCTTTCTTCTTCCCTCCCTCTTTTTCTTCCTTCCTTCCTTTTTTTCCTGTCTCCTTTTTGCTTATTTTTTAAAGTTGTTCAACTTTAGGGCGAATTATATGGGGCTCCTATCCATCCTGTGTTAAAATAGATTTGCTCCACGAATAGGTTTCATTTAAAACTTACGAGATGTGTTTAAAGATTATTTTTTCAGTATTAATGAGTATTTTATTTGTGGTGTCATTTTTTTTTTTTTGCCTAGTAAAACAAATTGTACATATTTAACATAAAGTTGTCGAGGCTCTCTTTCCTACCTTTATTCCTTCTCTGTGAATCAGTAGCCTTCTCTGTCGCAGGCATCATACCAAGAAACCATAATAGTCATGGCCTCTATTTATCGATCAGCCCCTAGTAAATTATTTATGTTGGATTTATCATAATGTAATATCCATATCCACCACAGCCCTTTGAAATATATAACATTGCCCTCACTTTATGTATCAGTAAAAAATAAAATAAAATAAGGTTCAGAAAAGGCAAATGATATCACTAAGGTTAATAGCCAATGAGTAAAATTGCTGTGATTCAAAACCCAGTTCTTCGGAAATTCAATCGTTGGTCTCTGTGATGTGCCCTTTAGAAGGTGATGGAACTTAAGAGTAGATGGAGAAACACGTGTGTCCCTGGTTTTCTTCCTTGAACCCCGATTACTCACTGAGGAGTGAGACTGATTGGCTCCGTTTTTCCCAACACACATTCTGTGAATTTCTGGGAACTGCTTTGCTCTCTTAGAGTCAATAGAAACTCTTAGGACTTCACCTTTAAATTTGTATGCATATGTTTCTCGAAAATCAGCTATCATCGCTAAGTTTTCTTTAAGCATCTTTGGGGGGAAGAAGTAATGGAAATAGTGAAGTTTGCCAACCCAGCTGTGATCTCTGTGATTCATTTTCTTTTAGAATTAATGCCACTAAAGTAAACAGAGTACAGGAATTGGGATTTAGAATACTTGGGTTTTTCAGCTCTGCCACCATAATCGGTGACCCTTGGGGATTTATATTCATTGGCTTTAACTTCCTTATCGATAATATGAAAGGATCGCCCGAGGTTGTATTTAAGGTAGAAATGCAGTGCTAAATTTTGCCATTATTTCTAATAACAATAACACATTATGTTTTAGTTTTTGTTTTTGTTTTTGTGTGTGTGTGTGTGTTCTGCCCTGTTCTGTCAGTCTGAGGCTCAGTTAAATACCTTACAAGGATTCCTGCCTGCTTCCTGAGAGCTTGAATTATAGTTTCCCAGGTGAATATTAGTACTTCATGAAGGATGATTGGAGTTACTGAATATTTTACAAAGGAAAAGCATGTGTGGCTTGAATGATAATTTAGGTATCTTGATAAATTCCTCCTGTGTAGTTGAAGAAAGACAGTTTTGAAACATTCGACTTCAAAGAAGAACACGAGAGGCATTGAGCATGTCTGTAAATACTTCATAATTGCAATAAAGTGGTTCATAGAAACGCTCACCCTCATTTGAGTGAGATAAGCATAGGCATGCTGCATTATCTTTTATTTTGCAAATAATGTCACTATCTCTTTTTTCCATATTCAGTGATAATTTGCTGTGCCTCCTATGCCAGAAGTTGAACACAGAAAAATGTAGCAATTACTTGGCTAGTATACCATATTCCACAAATCGTGCTTGAGCATGGAAGGCGTTTGAGTCTGGAGCACACTTTTTCATAAGACTGGTGTTCTGAGGTCTGTGCCGGTCAGTTTCCCAGACCAATCCACACACTCTCGCATCTTCGTAGCACAGCTTAAATACAACACGCTTGTATGAACACATGTAAAGGAAGCCGTCCTGCTGAGGTAGTAAGAAAGATCCCCCCCAAAAAAACCCAAAAAAGAGAGAAATGAGAAAGACCCATTTTTAGTTCCCTGGCTGAGATGGAAAGTAGGTTTTAATTTTTTTTTTTTTTACATTTATTTATTTTTGAGAGACAGAGCGCGAGTGGTGGATGGACAGAGAGAGAGGTAGACACAGAATCGGAAGCAGGCTCTAGGCTCCCAGCTGTCAGCACAGAGCCCGATGTGGGGCTCGAACTCACGACCTGTGAGATCATGACCTGAGCTGAAGTCGGACACTCAACTGACTGAGCCACTCAGGTGCCCCAAAAGTAGGTTTCATGACAGCAGCAGTCGGCCAGCTCAGCGGCAGGTACAATTTGGCCACACCTACTGTGACCATCTTGTCCAAGGCCCTGTCCCCCAACAGTGGCAGACTTCAGGAGTTCTGCTAGAGGCCATGTGGCCCTCATAGCCCAAAATATTGACTATGTTTTCCCTTTATAGAAAAACAAAATAGCTGACCCATGAATTGGAGAAGGACTTGGAGCTAGAGAGCAACTTTGCAAGTTCTCATGGTGACTTCTGTCTCGTGAACTCCCGATGGGCGCGGGTTGTGTCTCCTGGGGAATTCTGTCTCCCAGAGACACGGCTCATGCCTGGCACTGAGGGGGTGCTTGGTCAATACGCATTGATGCACTGTTCGTAAAGTCTCAGGGAACTTGACAGACTGATGCCTCTAGTTCTCTTCTCCTTTGTCATCTCACTTGTAAGATTATCTAAATATTGTTTTCAGAAAGCATGGTTTGTGTATTATCCTCTTTTTGGAATTCGCCGAGTTTCTCTTAATCACCTCAGGCAGGATTGACTTTGTGTGGGCACTTGAGATTAAAATAAATCCTCTGTTTCAGGAGTATGTGCTTGGTTATAGTGCTATCAGATGATATTTAGTAATTATTCCATTCAGTCCTCTTTTCCCGTAGATAACTTTGTTTAAATAATTTATCAAATGAAGAGAGAGATGTTAAAAATCGTTTAGCTCAGCTTTCTCGTGCACTGTTCACAGTTACTGCTTTATAGTCGTATCAGTGCATCCAGTCAGCTCTTTAGTAAGGTTTTCTCTATCAGTAAAATAAACCCTCTCAATCCCATAGAATAAAATGTATACCGAATCTTCTTTGCATGCTATTGGTATTGCATTCATAATTTCTTGCTTCCATTTGCCTAGTTTTCTTCAACAGTATCTATGGATGTCCCAGAAGAGAGAAGGACATTTTGTCTCATTTTTATCTCGTTTCTCCTCCAGTCATACAAGAACAGCAAAACAAATAGGAGGAAATTTTTTCTTTTTTCCTGTATTTTTCCCCATTGCACTTACTTTTGTCTCCGTATACTTTCCCTCCAGAGTCATACACTTTAATTTGATTTGTATCATGTATATTGAATTATACATTAAATAATAAAGTATGTATTATTAAATTATGTTACTTTATAAGATAGCTTTTTATCATGGTTATTGACATCTACATGGTATGTTTAATTGAATCTGTACTTTCTTCAAGTTTCATACCATGATTTACCCATTTATACCTTAAAAAAAGAAAAAAAAACTTACCTCTATTACAGTGTCTTGTTGTTGCTTTTGTGTGTGTGTCTGTCATATTTAAGATGACACCTGGGGGGCTCCTGGGTGGCTTAGTCGGTTAAGCGTCCGACTTCGGCTCAGGTCATGATCTCATGGTTCGTGAGTTCAAGACCCACATCAGGCTCTGTGCTGACAGCTCAGAGCCTGGAGCCTGCTTTGGATTCTGTGTCTCCCTCTCTCTCTCTCCCCCTCCCCCATTCACACTCCATCTCTGTCTCTGTCTCTGTCTCTCTCTCTCAAATAAACATAAAAAAAATTAAATGACCCCTGGGTGGCTCAGTCGGTTGAGCGTCCCAACTCTTGATTTCAGCTCAGGTCATGATCCCAGGGTTGTGGGATTGAGCCCCGTGTTAGACATGGAACCTGCTTAAGATTCTCTCTCTGTGTGTCCCTCTGTCTCTCTCCCCTGTTTGTTCTTTCTCTAAATAAATAAATACATACATACATGCATACATACAAACATAAAGGAAATACATAAAAAAATAAAATGGACTTTCTGTTGCCTTCATAAATGAATGGTAATTTGAGTAAAGAATTCTGGGTGACTCTCTTTTCTTTTTCCAACCTGTATTATCTTTTGGCATCTCACATTGTAGAAGACAAATATGAGATAACTCAATTTCTCTTTGTATTGAGGGTGGTATGTTTCTCCTATCTGGGAGTTTATTGAATTCTTCATTCCCAAAATTAAATAACCTTTCCAGAGAATGCTTCCGTATGGTTCACTTTCGTTAATTTTATATTATCTATTTTTTAAGAATATACAATAGAGTGCGGCACCTTGGTGGCTCCATTGGTTAAGTGTCCGACTCGGTTCAGGTCATGATCTCACTGTTCGTGGGTTCGAGCCCCGTGTCTGGCTCTGTGCTGACCACTCAGAGCCTGGAGCCTGCTTCGGGTTCTGTGTCTTGCTCTCTCTCTGCCCCTCCCCCGCTCACATTCTGTCTCTGTCTCTCTCAAAAATAAATAAAACGTTAAAAAATAATTTAAGAATATACAATAGAGTCAGCCGACTTACCTGTGGTTTCTAAACCTAACAACTGTCAAAGCCAGCACTTGAAATCAGTCTCTTGTATCCTGCTTCTACACACTTTCTCCCTCAGTTACTCCACTAGCCCTTAATCTTAAAATTTTGGCTGCAGTGTGGAAACAGCATGGCAGTTCCTCAGAAAGTTAAAAATGGAACTCTCTACGATCCGACAATGGCACTACTAGGTATTTACCCAAAGAATACAAAAATACTAATTCATAGGATACATACTCCTATGTTCACAGCAGCATTATCTACAATAGCCAAATGGAAACAGCCCAAGTGTCCATCGACTGATGAACGGATAAAGAAAATGTGGTGTGTGTATATATGTGTGTGTGTATGTGTGTGCATGTACATGTGTATGTATATGCTTATGTATATATATATGTGTGTGTGTGTGTGTATATATATAATATATATATTTATAATGGAATATTACTGAGCCATTATAAATGAAACCTTACCATTTGCAATGATATGGATGGAGCTAGAGAGTGTTATGCTAAGTAAAATAAGTCCATCAGACAAAGACGAATACCATATGATCTCACTCATGTGGAATCTAAGAAACAAAACCAATGATCATTGGGGGAAAAAGAGAGTGGAAGACCAAGAAACAGACTCTTAATTAGAGAGAACAAATTAAGGGTGGTTGGAAGGGAGGTGGGTGGGGGATGGGCTCACTGGGTGATGGGGGGTAAGAGGGGCACTTGGGATGAGCTCTGGGTGTTGGATGCATGTGATGAATCAGTAAATTCTACACGTAAACCTGCTGTTACACTAATACATTAACTAACTGGAATTTACATAAAAACTTAAAAAAAACCCACAACTCTTACTGAAGTGTGGCCACGTAGGAAGAGTCTTAGGCCTAGATTGTGTTCACCCTAGAAATGGTTTTTAGAAGCCCTTTCCTCTCGCTCATAGTTTGAGGGAGCCCCCCCTGAGGGTCTTTTCCTAAGGGAAGAGTGATTTTGAGAGGGCATATTGGTCATTCGGAAGACCAGCCCACGCCCGCGTGGTCAGTGGGGGAGAAGATAAGAAAACCGTAGAGCCTTGGCACCCTTGGTCCAGGGAGCCCGTGCTCTAATGGGAGACAGGGCCGCAGGCCGCACCTGTGGGGGCCGCATCCTGCAGCAGTGAGACTAACCCGGTGAGAGCACAGGAGGAGGCCAATGACAGCGACAAAATAACTGAGAGGACGCTGCTCCCCCACACCACAGATGGGGCAGCTCTAGGGAATTCATAACAATGCGTGTTACTGCAAAATTGAAGCCTGTTAACACTGGTTTGTAACTATCTGTGACCTTCTAACCCCTTTTTCCCTTAGCTTGGTATGACCTGCCTTACATAGAACAAGTTCTTTCTCTTCTCCCCTCTGCCTTTCTGTCTCTCTACACACACTCTCTCTCTCTCTTCCCCTCTTCCCATTCTCCTTATGTCTGAAGACTTCTCGAAGGGCATCTTTGTGGAGAGAATGAATTCAGGCAAAGAGCTTAAGAACTCTCTCTTCTCCAGGCTTACCATCAGGCACATGCTCTGCCTTCCTAGAACAGGGGATGGGTTTTTGTGAGCACGGAGCCCTGTGGTCCGAAAGGTGTAACAGGAAGTGCAAGGTTGTTTTCCCAGAGCTCCTTTGTATGTTTTATAGTGTTGGCGTGTCTGGCAGAGCGCTTTCTTCTGCGTTTACTACCAGGCGAGCACAAGAATTCCTCTGAGTTTTTGATTGCGTCCAATCTCCCACTCCTCGTCCTGCATTGTCTTAGTATTTACATATGAGGGTGTGGATAAGTTGAAGCCTCTTACAGTGAGATACAAAGAAAACTTACATCAGTTCCAGTGTTAAAAATGACAAAGGGAAATTATCCCCGAGGCAAAAATTTCTACATTGAAATAGACTTGCAGGGGGAAAAAGAAAAAGATTACAAAAGGGGTCCGTGTACTGATTCAAATTTAATTCAGTGCTTCAGTATATTTGTCACTTGATATAAAGGAGATTTTAAAGAGTGTGCTGAATTTTCCAGTACAGCATTCTGGGGTTATTAATTACCATATACAGTATACCATCTAACCCAGAACTCGGAGTAAACTAGGGCTACATGAAACCTCAGCAGTCACTTAATCTACTTCGTCTGTTTTTCACGTTGGGGAACAGGCTCAGAGAAGAAATGTGCCCTAAATACTGAGCTAATTAGTGGTAGAACCCTAGCCCTAAATCCCAAATTAGGGACTCAGAATGCCAAGCTTTCCCCACTTTGTCAAGTGTCCTGCAACCCGTCGCTGAGCTATGTTAATGTGGTCTGGAGGATGCACTTGAGAACATCTGATTTCAGGGTATTATTATGTCAAAGTAATATGTCATCCCTGGTGATTCTCCGGTATAAGTGATGTAAAATCATTCCCAGCATGGGAGGTAAAATAGTTGAAATATTGTGCAATCAGCATACCTACAGCCAACTGAATGATTAAAGTTCGTTTATTTTATATCCTATATTATATGAACAGACCAGAGAACACCAAACTATTGAGTTATTGGGATTACATCTATTAGATATCCATTTGACATCTCAATTTGGTTGTTTCTAGGCCATATGAGTAATGTCATAATTGTATTAGATCAGTGTTTTTCAACGATGGCTGCACATTAAAACCATCCAGGTCTAAGTCAAATCAGAATCTCTGGAGTGGGAGTCTAAGCATTGATATTTAAAGGTTTCCCATTTTGTTAAATTTATTAAACATTTTTTTTGTTGCTAATAGTGCTGTATCATAGTGATTATGAATTTCCTTAGCACGAAAGGTAATTTTAATCACAATACTTGGAAATGTGGATTGATATTAAATCTATTTGTAATCATAAAATAAAAGTTAGAGAGAAATGCTTTAATTTCACATATATTCTAATTCCCTCATGTGATGAAATTTCACTTCCTTCTTTGACCCATACTCCCTTAATCTATAAAATAAGAATCATAATGCTGATCTCTTTTTTTACAAATTTTTTTTAATGTTTATTTTTGAGACAGAGAGACACAGAGCACGAACAGGGGAGGGACAGAGAGAGAGGGAGACACAGAATCTGAAACAGGCTCCAGGCTGTGAGCACAGAGCCCAATGTGGGGCTCGAACTCCCAGACCGTGAGATCATGACCTGAGCCGAAGTTGGACGCTTAACCGACTGAGCCACCCAGGTGCCCCCATAATGCTTATCTCTTAAAGTAAGCATGAGAATTAGCCACATGATACATTGTGCACCTGGCAAGTGTTCGATGATGATGATATGGGTAATCACGTGTACTAATAATACTTTAAACCTCAAGAAGTTAAATAACTTTCCTGTAGTCATACACCTAATTAAAGCTATAGTGAGGATTCCAGTTTGCAACATATTCATCATCATCTAAAATTTTGCAGCCAGTTTCAACTTCTTTAGTGTGAAGTTTAGTGTAAGGCTGATGGAGTGGTATAGAGGAGCGCAAGATGTCAAACAAAGCCTATGTGCATGCAAAAGCACTTTTAAATTAAGCGTGCCTGGGTACTTAGACATTAGCTAGGAAGCATAAGTAAAAAGAGAAGAGATAGGACCATGGAGGTAATATTTTGCAGGTATGACCAAGGGAGGGTACTTGGAATTCAGGGTAAAATCATTTGAGTTTCAACATCCGGGTGAAATTTTTCAACACTTGTGCTCATATAATGTAATCGTTTGAAACCTTATCACACTTCAATTGAAAGTAATTTACAGCTGTTTCCATTGAGAGTTTATCATCATGTACAACACCCTTTTAACAATATGAAATACCGTCCAGTCACCGTGGTTGCCATATGTAATGGCTCTTCTGCACATGATCCCATAAATTACTTTAATGGGGCAGTAATTTTCCCTCATAAGTTTGAGATTTTGTGGCTAATCTTTCTAGAACATATGTTTGCAGACACTAAAGACAGTGCACTGACTTATAGTGCTGGGTAATAACAGAGATATACTTCCAGGGAGCAATTTCTTGACTGACCCCTGGTAAGAACTCAGGAAAACGATGCAAAAACCCATGAGTTGGTTTGCTAATTAGGAGACTGATCATTCATACTTGCTGCCTTTGCATGTGCAGGGAGGGTGTCAGCTACGGCCACCTTCCACGCTGGAAGTTAAGCAGCATCCTACACCTGGGCTCTTTTCTTATTATGGCCCTTAGTCCTCAATACAGCAGCAAATATCAGCACTGTCACATTGCATTTTATCATCTTGGAAAGACCGTGGAGATTAGGTAAAGGATGAACAAAGCTTTTCTCCTTTGGTGGAGCCGTTTATCGGTGTCTGTGCTACTTATACTAATAACATGGCTCCACCATATTAGGAAACCAGCCAGTGTTTTTTTTTTGTTTTTTGTTTTTTTTTTTTACCCACTGCTATGGCCGTTTGTTAAAACATAAAACATCCCAATGATATGAATCCTTCCGCAGGAGAAGGAGATCTCATGGTTTCAAAATGAGAGTTAGTGTTTTCATCTGTCCCTCCTCAAACTGTGTTTTACCCATTCCTGTTGATTAAAAAAAAATGTACAAGGCATTGTAAAACCTTGTATAAGGGGTAACAAAAAGTAAAGCAGCGGTTTTAACACTAGTCTTGAAGTTCAAGAAATGTATCATACCTGAATCACAAAATAACAAAACCCACATTCATGGCATTGGAAGTGAAACTGACCACTTCCAAAGCCATTATTGTATTGTGTTTTTATTTTATTTTATTTTATTTTATTTTATTTTATTTTATTTTATTTTAATTTTTAGTGGCAGAAATGACTGATCCCTTCCCTTTCTCTCTCTCTAATGGACATTTCATTTCATTAAGAACATGGAAAAGGTCATGTATGTTTCTTGGAAAACATTTTCTAAAACGCAGTGGTCAAAGAAATAAACGTCCGGTGTAAATGTTCACAAGATAGAAAAAGATACAACTGGTAAATGACAAACTACAGCGCAACACAATTTGAGAGGCTTTAATCATGTAAATCTCTCGCAGCTGCAGAAGTTTGGTCAAGTTCGTGATGTGCCTGTTGTGTGTATAGATTATTCTTTTTGGTCACCAAGTATTTTATTTGGTACATTTCAAAAACAGCCTTATCTCCTGCATCTGTTCAAACGGAACGCAGATTATAAAACACTTGTAACATAAAACTCAGCCTGTTCTAAAATGCCTTCTAGACCCTCTTTACAATACCCCGTTTGCTAAATCAGAGACTCTACTATATCTTGGCAAGTTCGTGTCCTAACGCAGAAAATTTTGTAGACCAATTTTTGATTACCAGCAGTAGACTAAGGAGCTTTATCTGTGTGGAAATACGAATAAAACAGTCACGGTCCTAAAATTATTTTAATTTGAGGTTTATGATACTTCATCCTTAATAGTGCTAAAAATCTCTTTGCCTACATCACAAAATGCTGCCTCTTGTCAGTCAGTCGTTATTATGAGGGGCAGTGAAATGTAGGAGGAAAAGAACAGAACCGAGCGGGGTGGAAGACGTGAATTCTCATCCCAAATCTGCCGCTAGCCACTTCCCCAGTCTGGGATTTCCGCTCATAAAATCACGTACCACAGGCATTGGAACCCCGCTCTGTGGCTTTAAAACCAAGCTAGACCGTTATTCCACAATGAAGAAAGTAACAAAAGTAATTCTCCAGCATCCTCATTTCAACCTTGTTTCTGTAAAATAGATGCCACGAGCATTCCAAGTGTCCCCAGCCTCGGGGGAGATAAAGCTTCCTTTCCTTGCGACAGCATTTATATGTGCAATTGATTCTAGGACCAAGGGATGCCTTTTTAAGGATGGCTTGGTTTTCATTTAAAGAAAACAACAACAACAACAACTTTGCACTAAAAACGTTAAATCAGATACAGTTTATGTGGCAACGAACCAAGGAACACGAGACAGTAAATAATGCAGAGAATGCCGCACGTTCGAACACCCAAAAAGAAAATGAGAAGGGGAGAAACTGCACAAGTATCGAACGGACACGGAGGGCATAAACAGTGACTGACACAGGCTAAAATTGCTTTCATTGCTTCCTTCCACTTTTCACTCACTGGCTTCTTTATAACTTTCAATTAGCCCACCCCCCTCTGCTTGCAACTTCTCTTTTTTACTGCCAACGATCCTCAAAAGAGATACTAAATTATAGATTCAGACATATTTTGAACAGACTTTTTGCTGTTGTTTTTGGTATGCTTCAGAACTAAAATTCAAAGGGTGCAGGGCTCCCTAAACCAAACACAATATGGTGTCAGGATTCCAGACCATCACAGCCAGCCCGCAGCGACCTGCTAGCCTAGCAAATAGTGAGGCACAAACACCCTCCTGGCGGCGGAGAGCCAGCCAGATGCATCATCCTGGAGCTTGGTTTTTGCCTATGTTATGTTGCCAGAATTATGTGGTGTTTGAAAGAGATCTGTGTTTGTCACACCGTTTGTCTTTTCGATAAGAACTAGATGCTTACGTATACTTCAGGTCTGGAAACAAATCCAGTCTTCATGAACATTTAGACTCCCGTTCAGAAATCAAAATTGGGGCTTTGTTTCTATAATTAAAGAAAAAAGATTTTTTTGTTATGACGATGTGATTGGGATTTAAAGTCAAAGTGTTAGGCTGGGAGCCTCAGATTTAAAAGTTCTTGTTTTCAGACTCTATTTTTGTGTGTCTCAAAAGTAGAAAGCTGGGGTGCCTGGGTGGCTCAGTCCGTTAGGCATCCAACTTGGGCTCAGGTCATGATCTCGAGGTCCAGGAGTTTGAGCCCTGTGTCACTCTCTGTGCTGACGGCTCAGAGTCTGGACCCTGCTTTGGATTCTGTGTCTCCCTTTCTCTCTGTCTCTCTCTCTCTCAGAGTGAATAAATATCAGGGTGCCTGGGTGGCTCAGTTGGTTGAGCATCCACCTTCGGCTCAGATCATGATCTTATGGTTCGTGAGTTTGCGCTCCGGGTCGGGCTCTGCACTGACAGCATGGAGCCTTGTGGGGTTCTCTCTCCCTCTCACTCTGCCCCTCCCCCGCTCACACTCTCTCTCCCAAAAATAAAGAAACGTTAAAAAAATACAATAGTACAAGCTGATTTGAGTGGCCTGAGGACCCCCTTCATGACCGTGTCCTTAATTTGTGAATTTCACCCCATATAAGAGATTCATCCTCCGTGCCCGCTGGCTCCTCCAGACTAGAGTGAATTAGCCACATGCTCTCTTGGTCTTTAGATTTTCATGAAACCCAACTTTTGCTTCTCCAACGTCTAGAACACTGGAACAGCAAGAAGTTTGTATAAGACTATAGAAAGATTATGCATCACTGCATTTGAATGCACAGCGAGTAATGCAGTTTATTAGCTAATGGTGTTTACCTTAAAAGTCATTTGACAAAGGATCACCCATACTTGTGGTCAAGTTAAAAGGGACGTTTAGGGGTAGCATTTCCCTAGCATTACTCCATGTATTTCTGGAGCAAAATGAAACAAATGATTATAGATTCTTACGCACGTATTAGTTTATGTTTGTCTTGACAACAAACACAGCCTCTGGAATGTGTATGCTAATAACTGCAGTGAAAGGTAGAAAGAAATGAACACCAGGCATCACAGGAATGTTTTGAGCGGACAGATTATTTACAACCTAGAAGGTCCCGAAGGACCACGTTGAGGCTATCGCTTAAGGTAGGCTCAAGCTTAAAGGGAAAGCTAGACTGTAGATAGTTGTAGAACAGCAGAAGAAGGCTGCTTCAGGAGGGACCAGCAGAAGAAAAGAAGATAAGGTTGTGTGTGGCATATATAGGAAATTAAAAACAGGTAAGTCCAGGTAAGACGTCTCAATGGCGAGAAATCTATTTTTATTTGACATTACATGTATGTTCACACAGAAGTACATGCATAGAAAGACACACACCAATAATTAGAAGATTCTTTGTGTTGCTGGACCATTATTGGAAACTTCTAAGCTTCTTTGTCCCTACCTTGTGTTCTGGAAAACTTTGTAAAAAATCTCCTCTTAATGATCGTTCGCTTCCACTTTCTTGTTAGTGTCAAAGCCACGGGATGTTCTCTCAGGGACACCAAGTAATATTGTTGTATGGTATTTTTTTTTTTTTTTTTTTTACCAGTGAACTTCTGTCATTTCTGCAAAAGTCCCATCTCTCACTTTTGAACGTGGTCTCTCCTGTTCAGCTAAGGCACAGTTCTCTCCTGGAGTAAAAAGGGAAGATCTGCAACGTTATGGGATGATGAGACTTTCCACTTTCTTCCCTGCCCACCGGGGATAGCTAGGAACAGACTGAGTATTTTAATAATAGTGTAGAAGCCAGAATGGTGTAAAATCAGAAAAGAATGGTTTTACTTAAATCCACATTTTTAATTCCTTATAGCAAATAATTTCACAAAGGATAAATGAAAGAAATTACATATAGGAATTACTACCTTACTATCCATGTGTTTGCACTAATTTAAAATTTGCCCAGACTTTTTATCAAATAAATCCGAAAGCTTCTGTGATGACTGAGAGGTAGTTAAACTGACCTCAAAAGCAGGTATGTAATTGATGATTTTTTTTTAATTAAGGTCTGACAAGGTGATTAGAATTTCAATTCAAGGTGTTAGGCTGAGCATCTTAGCTTTAAAACTACCTGTAGATTTTTTGTTTTATGATTCTATTTTAAAGGGGACTCGAAGGTTTAATTACAACCTTGCTAATTTGTTTCCAGATCTATTAGGCTTAAAGTTTAAGTGTAATATTAACACAATCTTTAATTCTTAACTTGTTCTTCAAAACATGCATCCGCTTTACACGTTGGGAGGAAAAAGGACTCATCCAGTCAGACAGCGTGTTGACTTCATTGCTTTACATAAAGCATTAAACTTGCATACAAACCAAATATTTCTTCAAGTTTGAAAAACGTGCCTCCAAGGGAAAGTGGGTTTTTCAGATTGTCTGGTATCCCCCAAACACTTCTTACTTCCAACTTGAAAATGTGCACTTCATGGGTAGAATTTGGAGCTAGGAAAAACAATGACCTCTCTGAGGGCAGTCTGCCGCAAGATGTCAGGTTTTAAATTGAAGATTCAGAAAATGTTGATGGTTGATTGATGGATTTTATTTGAGAGAGTGCACAAGCAGGGCGGAAGGGGGGAGAGAGAGAGAGAGAGAGAGAGAGAGAGAGTCTCAAGCATGCTTCACGCTCAGCACAGAGCCCGATGCGAGGCTCGATCCCACAACCCCGGGATCATAACCTGAGTCGAAATCAAGAGTCGGATGCTCAACCGACTGAACCACCCCAGTGCACCCCGCCCACCTTTTTTTTAGAGAGAGAGAGAGAGAGAGGAAAATATTGATGATTTAAATATTTATGATGGAAGTTTTGGCAGATAGATAGATATATGACTTAAATGAGTAATTTAAAAGTGAACAGCTTAGTTGCTATATTAAAAAATTGAAAGCCTGAGTCCCAAAATAAAGACATACCCTAAACCACGTAAACCCCAGGATTTGTTTAGTAGATGTTGCTAGAGAAGCAGTAGTCATACTAGCTTTAACATACTTTATGTGCCTGACTCCCAGCGTCTCCCCTTTTTTATGAGTTCAGCCAACTACATTAATGCATTCTCTTATGTTTTCTACCTTAAATTTGACATCAAGTGTGTGAGATCTCCATTGAACCTGTCTTCATTTTGGAGGAAAAACTCAAAATACTGCCACATATATATATTCCTTTTTGTGGTACCCTAGGTGTGAATCTTCCTCAGTAGAAAAACGACTGGTTCAGAACATCTTTTGTTTTTTTCAAATTAGACTCTGCATTTATCATGGTAATATGGACTTTTTTTTTTTTTTCTCCTGTACATGAATTCCAAGGAAGTATTTTGGTGAGGAACTTATTTCATGACAATAATTTCGTCGGTCTCTTGACACTTTTTCAGTAGTACATACTTAAATTCCAGAGTCATTTCTGTAACGTCAAACATTATCTTAACGCACCAAAACATATTATCTTTTCCCGACCTTTGCCTTGTACATTCATTTGCACAAATACGTCATCTTCGATAACCATGCATGTGGATTACTGCCAAAGAAAGACCTCTTCATTTTCCAGTACTCCCTTCTCCAAACGGTGATGATTGTATAAGTGTGATTCCCTTTAATATCCATCTGATCAGCAAGTATACCTTTTCATTCTTCCTTAAAAACATCTCTGGAAATTCTCTCCTCTCTGCCACTTGTTGGGAACACGTAATCTCTCAGAGATGGACTCCGGCAAATGGGAGGCTGTCTGATTATGTCTTGAAATATCAGCCTGCCTTTCTCTTATCTAGGAGAGATTCTGGGTAAGAATTGATCACCAAAGGTCAATGGGATCAAAGACGTCAGAGACGAAGAGCTGACAGGCAGGCAGTGGGTTGGGTCATAGGAATGGGCCAGTACAGGTGGGTGGAACAGAAAAGATGAGAGGCACAGCTGCCCGGGGCAGGGCGGGAGAGGAGATACTAGGGAGGAAATATGGAGACTGAAGATAGGAAGAACTCCTGGCACTTACCAAAAATGAAAAGGAGGATCAGTGACTACATACATTGATTAAATAATCAAGGTTCTAATTCTATCAGGGTGCAAGACTGGCAAGAAAAAATATCCTGTTTTGCCCTTCTTTTCCTGTGGATAAAAATTTTAGCTCTAATAATTTACTGTTGCCCTCAGTATCCAATTTCTGTTTGGGAACACTTTGTCTCCTTTGCAAAGGGTGCCCACCTCAATGCTTTGGGCCAATTATGGCATTAGAGAGAGAGAGAGAGAGGGCACGGAAGAAACTGGTGGGGATCTGAAAGCTGACCTAACCTAACTGTGAGAGAATTGCTCAGACAGTGTAACATCAGATCTGCGAAACTTCTCACCGTTGCTTTTTTCTGAAGGGTTGTGAGTGGCCCTTTGGATATTTCTCTTCCTCCGCTTGGCAAAAAGGCCTTCCTTCCGCTTGCCCCTCTTGCTCCTCTGCCCTATATAAGCACTGGCTCGCTCAGATAAGCCAGTCAAAAAAGTTTTGAGTTTATTCCTCAGCAGTCCCAGTGGATGGAGTCTGGAAACTAGTCCTAGAGATAGTTCAGTTTATGGGTCGCGGCTTTCGGGTGTACCAAGAAATGGAATCCTTCCAGACCCTTCCACAGTGCTTTCTCTCTTCTTTTTCGAGACCAGAGTTATGATTACTAAGATGTACTTCTATGCATTTCTTCTTCTAATCCTTCTGCTTCAGGAGACGCACAGACTTTGTCACTCAACCAAATAGTACCGTGGCCTCTGAGTGGAACTAAAAGAGAATTTGTGTACTAAAAAAGGAGTAATTAAAAGACTTTTTGTAGCCTGCAAAGTTTAGGTTAAAAAAAAAATGTGTCAGTGGGAACAAACCCTGAATGGCTGAAACCAAAAGGGATGTTTCCTGATGTTAGTCAGGAGGACTTGCCAAATCTGTACTCCTCCAAAGTGGGCTTTTCCATATTTTTGTTGGACCTCATCGGAGACGTTCACTCCTTAGAGGATTATGAGTGTTCTCATGGCATCAGTGAGACAGAAAGCACAAATGCCCAGGTCATTTGTGTTAAATAAAAGGAAAAAAAAAACCAGTTTCAAGCACACAGCATGACCTGAGCTTTCCAGGGGAGAAGTATAGATTTGGAGAACACAGTTACCAAGGACTACGTATAGTGTGAACTTTGGGAGTGCGATGAGGCATGTCAGAATATTCTGAAAATAGTTCGAAGGATGCGCATGTGAAGAAGGAATGTCACATTCAGATAAACGATTCGGTAAATATTTATTAGTACCTACTAAGTGCTGCTCACTCTGTCGGGTGTTTGACATGTGTTAGTACAGTTGGAGGCAATACAGACCTGAGCCTCCCTTCAACAAGTTTAACCGACCGGACTTTCCAGAATATATTACAGTTGAAAAACAATAACAACACCGAAAAAGAAGACCGACAGGTCCTGGAAGAAGAAAAACTCAAACTAGAGCAGAAAAGAAAGCAGCCATTTTTGAATCCACATTAGTTGTACGAGTGAGTATGTGTGTTTGGATCAGAATTTTTATTAAGGAATAATTGAGAACTGGTATCTGAGGTCAACTAGATTATGTTGGGAATTATTTATAGTTTTGTTTCAGTTAATCCTTAGTAAAATATAGATAATTCTGTTCCTGTGTTTTTGGTTGTCAGTTATTTTGCCATATTCATGAATCCCCAGATAAATAATACACAAAGAAATCAGTCCGTTCCCTTTAGAGAAGCTGAAATGAGGGCGGTGATACAGAAGAGGAAAAAATTGGGCCAGAATAAGGCTCACTTGTGGCTTCCAGGCTGGGTAGTAGAGACTTTGGGTAACGAATTCTGATGGTGGTGGATGGAGATCTTATTTGTCTAAGAAGAAACATTGTCTTCGTTTAGGCTGCGTGCTTACTTGTGGGTGTTTGGAGGGATTGCTGATGGAAATCACGTGGAGTTTATACCACGTCAAGTCATTCTTTTGAGCTGCCACAGATATTACATATTTACCTGTAAAGACACCACTAACGGTGTAGAAGAATGTTTTCTAGCCACCAGGCATGACGCATATTCTCTGACTTCGACCAAGACATGTTTTGATTTTTACTAACGGGTCAATTTCACTGGGAACGGTTTTCCTGTCAAGAACAAAAGCAGTCTCCCTGAGGGAGGCCCTCTGATTGATTTGCAGAAAATGTATTTAGGTAGCTCTAATTTTTTTGGTTAAAGACTCAACGCCTGTGCATCAAGAGCCATAGAGAATCTCAACATTGACCCAGTAATTCCATTCCTAACAATCAAGCCTGAGAAAAAAGCGAAATATATGGGGCACCTGGGTGGTTCATAGGGTTAAGCAACTGACCCTTGATTTTGGCTCAGGTCTTGATCCCGCAGTTTGTGAGTTTGAGCCCCACACTGGGATTGGGGCTTGGGATTCTTTCACTCTCCTTTTCTGTCTGCCCCTCCCCTACTTATATGTGTGCTCTCTCTCTTTCCCAAAATAAATAAACTCAAAAAAAGAAAAAAAAAAAAACAAGATATAAAGAAACCTATGTCCCACCAAAAAAGTTACTTGTTGCATGTTTACTTATGTTACATATTATTTTAAATATAAGTATTTAAAATTGCCAAAATATTTAACAAAGGAGAATGACTATCCAAATAATGAAAAGCCTACTAGATATAATGCTACTAGCTGTAATGCTGTGTAGCTATTCAGACTGCATTAATAAAATGTTTATAGTAATATACAATGAGGTTCTACTAAAATGTTTAATATTATTGTCATATACATTTCCATGATAAAAATGAAAGCATAGTTTTAAATGTTTCCATGTTGGCGCATCATCAATCTTAGGACATTCTCCAAGCTAAGTCAAATATATCTATGGTGAAAACAATTTTTTAAACTTCGCTTTATGCAGTATTTGATTTATGTCTCAGGGGAGAGCTATATTATCTATCCAAAGATTTTCTGGTCCAGTAACACCTTCAGGAAAAAAATATGGTAAAGTCAAAATGAACTATGCATCTTCTAGTGAGTTGGTTAAGCCCATTAACACTGTTAGGGTGACACAACCGTCCTTTGATTCTCCTGACTCTGAGCATTAAAATTGTTCTTAAATGTAAAATCAGAGAAAAGATTACGATGCCTTTTTATAATAGGTGTCCTTGCGAAATGTACTGGTGTGGATGCTGTGCCCCTGTTATATCTATTAGTAGAGATGTATCTATTCCAACGTAAATATTCAAATGCCTACTTAGGAAACAAAACTCCAAGAGGTACGTGACCTGCCTGAGTTCCCAAAGCCAGAGAATTGACAGGTTGCCATCAGTATGTGGTGTCTCTTTCTGGTCCTTCAGAGCCTGCAGCGTAGCGTGGCCAGGTTTCATGTACTTTGAAAACTTTCAAGTATTGCAACTCTGCTTACAATTTACCTTGAAAATAACAACTCACCATTTGTGATTTCATTTTTGTTTTTTGCGAGTGATTATTGGATACAATTTATAATATTGCAACTCTGTTTATAATTTATACTGAAAATATCAGCTCACAATTTGCGACCTCGACTTTTTGCAAGTGATTATTGGGTACAGCTAACGGCGCCCCATCCCTCAGCAGCCTGTCTTTGATATTCTGATGTTGTAATTTTCACCATGTAATGAAATGGGCAGTGTGCACAATGCTGTATTTTCCCATTGAACAAACACATGTGGCCATGATATAAAATGCATAAAATCTATTCCCCGGGAAGAAAATGGACCCTCCAAGAGATGCAATAAAAGAATGCGCTGATGAACGGATAGTTATTTGTCTCTGCAGTGTCCTCCATAACAGGAAACGTGAGGAAGGATATGATTGGAGACATAGGTCAGTACGATGTAGGCATGAATGCAAGTGTGTATCATTCTCTTCCTCTGCTTTTCTCTCTGAATATGAAGACGTCTCAAAGCCTATTCTCGATTCCAGAGACCTATTTAGTATTGTGCACTGGCAGCGTCCATTTCTCCTACCATCACATTTATTATTGTTTAATCAAATAGTGACAAGTCAAGTGGTTCAGAAAGAAACCAAGGAAATGAATCCCCATCAGTCTTTACATAATTAATGGTATTCCCTGTGGACTGGGCAATTTATTAAATTGCTGAGCAGAACCACTTCAGATAAACATATTTATGTATTCTGTGAAAGACTGTTCTAGAAACTTTTGAATGTTTGAAACTAACATCTGTCGACTTTTAAAAAAATGTTTGAATATGACAATGTTTTAGGAGAGTGGAAACTGGTAATAGCACCCATTACTGCTTTTTCCATTTTAAGAATCTTTAATGCATTAGCATAGCAATTTTGAAATTAGAACCACTTAGGAAAAACAATATGAGAAATTAAGATGTTAAAAAAAGTATATAAGAAAGGAGAAGCATTTGTTTCTAGGGAAAACATTAAATTCCCACACATTAGACCATGCACTCTTCTCCGTACAGAGTAAGTTACATATGAAATTTCCCATATGCATGTATCCAACCATAATATATATGTAATTGATGAAATTTTAACACAGCAACTTGCATCTTTCAAAATATTTTTTAATGTTTAAGGCTAGTGAAAATACGTTCAAAGAACATCTTTTTAAAAAATGTTTATTTATTTATTTTGAGAGAGAGAGCGTGAGCAGAGGAGAGACAGAGAGGGAGACACAGAATCTGAAGCAGGCTCCAGGCTCCGAGCTGTCAGCACAGAGCCTGATACGGGGCTTGAACCCACGAACTGTGAGATCATGACCTGAGCCGAAGTCAGATGCTTAACTGACTGAGCCACCCAAGCACCCCAAAGGATATCTTTTCTGATTAAGATTTATGATTTAAGATTAAGGTGTGGGGGCACCTGGATGGCTCAGTTGGTTAAGCATCCAACTCTGGGTTTCAGCTCAGATATTGATCACACTGTGAGTTCTAGCCCCGTGTCGAGCTCTGCACTGACAGTACAGAGCCTGCCTGGAATTCTCTCTCCCTCCTTCTCTCTCTGCCCTTCCCACCCCCCCCCCCAAATAAATAAATAAACCTAAAAGCAAATCATGTAGATGCTAAGGGACAAACAATTTAAGTAATCTATTTAAGGTTGTACAGACAGTAGGTAGAAAAACTGGAAATCAGCCTCCTGTCCTATAACCAGACCTATTTACTACAAGCTCGAACTCTTAAGTATTTGTTATCTGCGTTTGGTTTTAGGTAAATTCTATTTTAGCAGGTTTGAAACGTTGACAACACTGTTTCTCAAGGACATATCACAAACTAAAACTGTTCATCTAGTTGGAAAAAAGGTAAAAGAGGGTTTGTGTTATGTCAATCATAGCTGTAAAAAGTGACCTGTTAAGGAAACTAACTGACCTGTTAAGGAAAAAGTACGTCGAACCAGTCTAGCAAAGTTCTTTTGGGGGGAGAATCCATTGAGTAATTAATTGGAAATTGTAACAATTAACCATTAGCTTTGAATATGTTCCTAAAGTAAAACAACAGGCTACCTTTTGTTTAACAAAACCTATAGGTACGTGAAATTATTTTCAGTTTCTGAAATGTATCATTTCAAATGTAATGAGAATTAGTTCCTTCATGATTCTCATATAACGTCAAAGCTGTCTTCATGTGCTGTTAGGACAGAGTATTTTGGGGATACTATTAATCAGACTGAAGAAAGTAAAAATAGGTTTTTGAAATAGTCTAGACCCGAAAGGGAGGGTAGACATTAACTTCTTGTCTGATATATTGGATACATTAATATACAATGCATCTTTGGTACTTGACCTTAAGTGTCATGGAATATAATCCACCATTTCTCTTTTTATAAGCAGTACTTTAAAGAGATGTTCCTTGTCAACATTTTGTGCTGCAAGGTGGAAATAATGAAATACATTAAAGCATTAAAGATACAACTTATTAAAAATATAATTAGTCACTTTATGTTCTGTAAATGCTAGACCTCACCAAATTTGCAATTTAATCACTAACGTGAGGCTGTGACAGCATAATCTTTATTTAAATCTAACTTCTAATGTCTTCTAATATCGCTGAGTTAATAGGGCCTTTTGTCTATAATCAAAATGCATATTTAGATTTTTTTATGCTATATTTACTTGATTTTTATTCATATACTCTATGTAGCTTCTGAACTAACACCAGGTATTCACCGGTAAAGCTCTCAAGGTCAAAAGCCCAAGAGCAATGTTGACCTCGAATATTCACCTAAAACTTTACCACATGATTGCCGTTTGACCAAGTAACATTGGGAATGTCAGTCTCAAAATGTCAGACCCTTTTGCCCCTTCCCAGTGGGGTACTTTAAAGGAGTCCAATTCCTCATTCTGATTTATTGTAACCTCATATATTTATATGTGTAATTGGATTTTTATTAAAGCTTTTAGACCAACTTAGCAACTAGTGGCATAGTAGAATGCATTATGTAATATAGTAGGGAAAAGATCGGGTTTGAAGCCATTAGTTTAAATCCTACCTAAAGTCTTCTTTAATCTCTTGGAGCGGTGGTTTTCTTGTATATAATTGGGAATTAAAATGCTTTCCGTTCAAGGTGTCCTGCGTTTAAAATAACATCCAAATAATATTCTCGGTTCATCGTAAGTTCCCATCAGTTTGTCTTGGCTTCCTTCCATCCTTCCTTTCATTTATTAATCATACCAAGGTGCCAGACAATAGAAATTTTTCGGTTTATCATTTTTTTAACACATGACAGGAAAGCATGTTTTTCATTTCTGTAACAAGCAGTTTTTGAGTCATGATTATCTGCAAAGAAAAAAAAACGACATAAAACATAAGTAGGTAGATATACAAATGTAGATAGATAAAGGAGCCTACTCTTCATGGTTTGGTTGGTTCATATAGTAGATAGAGGCAGTCTAACGATACTGATTAAAACAAAAGTCTAATTTGAATATAGTTCAAATTACTTAACAATTTCAGACGGAACTCAAAATATGAGAACAAGTAACCTGGGAGTTGAGAAAGTATTTCTTAAAACTTTAGGCAGAAATAAAGCTTAATGTTCCAGTACAGACCCTGCCAGATTAGTTTCTGTCATAGAGATATTATTAAGAAATGAGTTTAAATAAGAATAAAGATCCAAGTATGTGTCACATTAACTCAGAGGTTATTCACAATCATGTGTCCTATAAATAAATAGTTGGTGGTTTTCCTGAATTGGGAAAATTCCTTTAGGAATTGGTAGGAATTCCTTTTAGGAATAATTCAGGAATTATCCTTTAGGGTAAATACAATGAGGATTTAGCAGTGGAAAAGCCAGCCAGAAGAATGGTCTGTTCTTCTGTGTGGAAAGTAACAGGATGGGGAAGAGATCTCTTCACAGAAGATGTGTTTTAGTGAGAAGGAATGTGTGTATTGTGATCTGACTTGTCAGAGTTCCCCAGCAAAGGGTGATTGAAATCATCACAACTGCAGAATTAAGACGTAGAAGGAAGTATTTCCAACTTGGAAATTTCCTCCATTTATAATAGTGCATTTATGTGTATTTTTATTCGTTTACCGTTTGTGTCCCCCATATAAGGATAGGCCACGCTTGCAAGAACCATATGCTTTTCGTACAGCGTGATAAAGTAAATATCACATCGAACGCGGTGCCAGGTACACGGTGGTTGCCAGGTAACTATGGGATGGATCTAGAATGAATGAGTGAATGGTTGCACGGATGATAGAAAAACGTCTGTTTTCATGTCAGAAAAGTTACTAAAATTCAGAAACAAATAAGTAGGACTGGCCTTTTTTTTTTTTTATATTTGCTAAAATCTGTTTTTACTATCCTATTTCTCACTTTAGCAGACTAATTTGGGAGCAGAGGGCGGTGGCATTATATCCACTAGGATGCACTAAATCCAAAACACGAAAGCCAAACAATTGTGCCAGCTGATGACAAAGCAACTTTGTCAAATTATTAATAAAACCTGTTTGCATAAAAAGCTACTTCCTGATTATACATTTTTCAATATTTGAATCATACATTTAATACTCAATATATAAATCTTCATTCAGTGAAAATTACAAAGCATAATAAAATGTCTATACTTCACTCTCTTCTCTCAAGAGAAATAAAGACTAATTATTTACAGTTGAAGTTAGACTGATTAGTTAGTGTTGCTTGTTCCTATGACTAATTAATGAGGAAATGGCGTGTCCTTACCCTTTGATTTGTTGCTGATTAATAAATCAATAAAGTATTACTGGAAGGAAAATAAAGAACAGAAACACACTCCTAAAATGAGGTGATGGTTGCCCGTTTTCGCTTTCTGAATGCTCACGGTCTCAAAAAAAAAAATTCACATCGTAAATGAAATTAGCTGGGACCATTGCCAAATTTTTGAAGGAGGACTACAATTGATGGCTCATGAAGATTGAATTATTCATTCACCCCTAGAACACGAAACTCTAGGACGGAGTTGGGACACCGCCATTACGGTTGAAACTTGTCATTGTCCTTGCTACCATGTGTTCCATATTTTAACAAACAGGGATTTCAGACTTCCGGGTTGTTATTTCAGGTCAGTGCTCAGGAGACCACCTCGGCCTGGTGTACACGTTCACGACGTGTCGAGGGGCTTAATCATGACCCCCTAGAACTTCAGCCGTTTGGATGCCTCTCTCTGCGGGGGACATTGTCCCCATTTAAATACTGGGAACGAGGCGTGTGAAGGGAGTACAGGGCCGGCGTTAGAACACAAGTAGCAGAGGCTTCAGCCTTGCCTTGGCCCTTGACAAATCACAGTCAGACTGGCTTAAGAGATACACATCAGCTGTGTCTCTACACCCATCGTCCACAGGATCCCCGTGTTTCTTGTTGGGACCCATGAAATAGTTCCCTCACTATACTTAGATCTGGCATTGACTTCACCCCTCCTGGATTATCCTGTTCTTACTTAATATCAACTACATTTCAAGCCTCACTAGTCCATTACCTCATGGTGTAGTACAAACTTGAATGTTCCGTGCCTACTGGCTAACATTTTGAGATAGAAAAGCTCTAAACTTCCAGTTGGTCCAGTTTGGCAAAAGAGTTATTGCTTTTAGTATCCTTGGGACTTTTGATGAACCCTAAATCTTCTGCTCTCTGTTCAGTAAGTCAGATAGTTCATAGATTTTTTTACAGCTTTATTGAAGTAAAATTGATTAAAAAAATTCACACATTTAATGTTTACAATTTGATGAGTTTGGATATATGGATACACCAGTGGTACCATAACCGCAAAGTAATAAACATATCCAATCACCCCCCAGAGTTTCCAGATACGTGATGTACAATATAATGTCTGTCGTTAACAAGAAAGTGTTGTGCACTTACAAATTTAAGAAACTAAGTCTCGTATTAAGTGTTCTTACCACAGAAACAAAATCAAAGTTAAAAAAGGGGACAAAAATTCATAGGATCTTAATAGTGGCTTCGTAAAGTCATGTGCTTCTAGCATCACCCCAGACCCCCAGGAGTCAAATGTTTCATATGATGCACACTGTTAGTTAATGATAAATTTTAAATCACCAAATCCTGTGATTTTCATCGCCACTCTGTGGTCTGTTATTTTAGGAAAACTTTTCTATCTGGGTGTATTTTTTTTATTAAAAAAAATTAATGTTTATTTTTGAGAGAGAGAGAGAAGGGGAAAGGAGGAGGGACAGATACAGAGGGAGACACAGAACCCGAAGCAGTCTCCAGGCTCTGAGCTGTCAGCCCACAGCCCGATGCGGGGCTCGAACCCACGAACCACAAGATCATGACTTGAGCCGAAGTCGGACGCTTAACTGACTGGGCCACCCAGGTGCCCCTATCTGGGTATATTTTTAAGAAAGAAACAATTCATATATTAACCTATAATATATACAACTATATATTATTTATTTGATTTTAAAATATATATAATTTTGATTTTAAAAATGATTTATCAAAATCCGAATATAGTTGAATGAGTATTATGGTATGGTTACAACAGAAGTTTGCAGGATACAAACTCAGTGCAGTTTGTTAAGTCACAAAGACAAGAAAAAATATATAGGCAAAGCATTGTCACAGACAAATTCATTAGTCATTCTGTGACTAGTAATTTTAATATGCACTACTAATAAACTTGAAAATCTAGAAATCTGTGTGTTTTTACACACTACAGCTTATCACCATTCTGAATATACAAGTTCCTATTATATAAATACATATGGTATGTATATCCTTGAAAGTTCTTAAGAGCAGTTGTGGACCGTCTAAAATATTTATTAATAATTAGTGCTATTAAAAATAATTAGTGCGGGGTGCCTGGGTGGCGCAGTTGGTTGAGCGACCGACTTCAGCCAGGTCACGATCTCGCGGTCCGTGAGTTCGAGCCCTGCGTCAGGCTCTGGGCTGATGGCTCAGAGCCTGGAGCCTGTTTCCGATTCTGTGTCTCCCTCTCTCTCTGCCCCTCCCCCGTTCATGCTCTGTCTCTCTCTGTCCCCCCAAAAAATAAATAAACGTTGAAAAAAAAATAATAATTAGTGCTATTAGATTTGAGAATTCTTTCAATGTTTATTTTTGAGAGAGAGCGAGCACGCGAGCGAGTGGGGGAGGGGCAGAGAGCGAGAGGGAGACACAGAATCTGAAGCAGGCTCCAGGCTCCGAGCTGACAGCACAGAGCCAGCCTGTGACGCAGGCTCGAACCCATGAACTGTGAGATCATGACCTCAGCCAAAGTCAGACACTTAACCGAGTGAGCCGTCCAGGCGCCCCAGTGCTATTAGGTTTGAATAAATAATCTATAAATCATAGGCTTTTATTTCATTTGCAATGTTTCTCTGTGTTTGACCCACTAATCCTGAAGTGGCCAAGCCGTTCCATTATAGCTCTTCAAGTTTCTGGAATATGTGGTCAGAATACCTTTGTGGAATTGCAGTAATTTCAAGGTAATAGCACTTAACATTTTTCTGTGAGAATTAATATAAATTTATCAAGACATGGACCAGGGGATAAAACTATTACTAAAATATGGACCAGTTACAAGAGAAAAAAGACAGTAACACCTACATAGAAACAATATAAAGCAGAAACGAGGTAATAAAAATTAGAGCATTAAAAGACCAATGTCACCTTCATACACACACACAGACACACACACACACACACACACACACACACACACACAAATAAGAACTTAACCAATTTTTGTGTGGTGATGGTCATTGATTTTACATCAAGGAAATGATTGATTTAGGAATTGATATTTGAAAGGTAGACATTTTTTCAAGATTTCTACTTTAGCTACAAAATTATATCTCCCTCAGAATTGCCTGAGGAAAATTATTATCATCCCAACTTAAACCTGTATTTTTTCAGGTGTCTAAAGTGAAAGTCAGCTTCACGCAGAGTGACTGACTTCTTAATATTTAAGCAACTTTACATAAAGTAGATGCGTGCAGCTTTTCTGGTTAGACCACATAATCAATTTTCTTTTGTATTGCTGGGTAGAAAGGGTCCTCAAATTGTTTACTGGTTAAAATTGGTTTGTCTTAGTGAGGCCTGTATATATGCTTTATTGTCCTTTCTTTGCTTCCAAAGCAACATTCAATTCAACTTTGTTTTTTTTTCATGTACTGTGTGCCACTGTTGAACCAAAATCCGGAGCGCGTGGTTTCACGTAAGGATAGTCGATTAGTTCCGGACCTTTTAGCCTTCTTACATTTGAACAAAATCTCAGGGAAGTGAGATGGCTGTCCAGAGTTACACAAGTGATGTAGCACCATGAGAAACAAAAATTGAAGCAGGCTTGCCTGCCTCCCCCGAACTCATTCACAGGTGCAGCAGTGAACTTGGCTCCTTACCTAATGTGCTCTGGTAAACATTGGACTTCTGTCCGTCTGCCAGTGGTTAGTGGGGATAACAGCCATGTTTTCTGAAAAGAAGGTTCCTGCAACGATTATTTGAGATGTTGTCTGGGTATAGACCAGTAGGGGAAAGCTCTGTTAAGAGTACCCTCAGATTTTCCTTAAACCGTTTAATCTCCCTGGCGAGCTCCTCCCTCTCTCCCGGAGGTATCATGTGGGAAAGCCTGAACCTAATTCACCAAGTCATTCATGTATGTTAGATTAACTCGCTTAAGGTTGGATACTTTCAAATCTCCCCCTTCTCCCGCTCCTCTCTATGCATATATGACCTCCTTGCACAGGATCAGAGCCTGTGACCTCAAGTTGGCACTCCTGACTGGCTGGTGTGACCCAGGGATGGGCTGGCTGCTCTCAGTTGAGGTACTGTCTGGTCTAGTGTCTCCCCTTTCTGCCGGCATTAGCTAAAGAGGTCTATGGTGGTGGCCCTGGGCCTGATTTCCTAGTCGTAGACAATGGCTCCAGGAAGTGTCGGCTGTCTCCCCTGGCTGCCTGGGTCCCACCCCGATTCTCAGTTGTATTGCCTATTCCAGTAGGTCTCCCCCGAATGACTTCAGCCAGGTTCCTGTTGAATGGCTTTCAGCTAGTGTCTGTTTCCCAGGAAGTGGCAGCCCTTTCCGCGGGGGGGCTCCCCACTCAGACTCAAATCCAGCTTTGGAGGGTGCTGCTTTCGTCTCCTGCACCTTAGGGACTCCCAGCCCCCTCACACTATAAACGCGTCTCGGGCTGCTCACGGAGAGAGACCTCAGGCAGTCTCTCTTGACAACCGTGTTGACTTTTACTGTCTTTACTGTCTTACTCCTAGTCTAGCCGGGAGGCCCCAAGAGGAGGAGGGCGCATGAGGTGACTCTCTCCCAGACACCTGGGCAGGAAAGAAGGGCATATATCCCCTCTTCTCTAAGAGTACTTTCTAGTCTAATTCCCCACCTCTCTCTCTAGCACAGAGAAGAAATATGAAGATGCAGGTCCTCATCACTAGATCTTATCTCCGCTTCCCTTCCCCCTGAGACCCACCTGGACAAGAAGGGATGGAATTTCTATTTCTTTTCTACCCTGGACTCTGATCAGGCAGGCTTAGTGTTTCATATGTTACATTGAATCAAAGGAGTTTAGAAAGTCATCTTCTACAGGTGAGGCCTGGCTTTCGAGACACGGCTCTTGCTGCTGGGCGAGGAGCTTTAATGGTCAAAGCCAATCAGTGCCCTCTTTGTTCTAGGTCCTTTCCTCCCTGGGGCGGTGTGCTTCCTGACTGTCCCTTGAAGGTGAAAGCCTGGGAGGGGAGAATGTTTCAGGGAAAAATAAAAAGTCTTCATTCTAATATCTCCCCCCGAATGTGTTAAGGGCTTGTGCTAAATGCTATGTGATGAGTGCGTTCGTTGAATACTTCACACGGCCGTATGAGGAAGATAATCATCTCATTGCATATATGGAAAAGCAGGGTTGAGGAGGTCAAGTCACGTGCCACCGTGAGGGTAGATGATACCCTCAGTACCTGGCAGAGCATCTTTTGAATCCAGATACTATGATTCCGGAGGTCATATGTCCCCCCATCTAACAATGCCTTTTTTTGGACAGGACATATTTAAAATATCTAGTGAAAAGTTGAAACTTTTGGACCTTTCAAAACACTAACAGATTAGATCTAGGGGAGAGGAGGAGGATGTGAGAATAGTCTATTTGAGAATAGAACCTTCAGGCATCTCAGGGAGCACACACCAGCCCGGTCGTGTGCACTGAGTTTTCTTCTTTTTGCAGTGCACAACCTGTTGTCCAAGGTGCTCCATTACTTATCCTGACCGTTCAAGAATTGCATTCAAATCTGTCTTTCAGCTGGATTAGTTCCATACATATATTCATGTTTAAAATAATGCTTTAGTTGATGACTTTATTCATTAAAAGAAACCTGCAATACAGACAGAAGTTTTGTATAAAACAAGGTTGAGTTTTATAAGTAGATTTTGGGTAAATTTCCCCATATTTAGAAAATTTTCTTTATTCTGGGCGTTGACACAAAAATCCTTTGCCTTTGACTTTCGTGAAAGATTTCTACTTTATTCTGTCTGCAGCAACAAAACAAAATCATCCATAAGCATTCCTGTTCCGGGTATAAACGTTAGCCTGGTAAACTCAAAATTTTGTGAAACCTGAAGATGATTTTACCATCTATAAATGTGCAACCTTGCAATCACAGAACTGGGCAAGACCATAATTACCAAGGGTAATCTGCCTTGATACTTCAAGACTTCTCTGATTTTGAACCTTAAATGTTTGAAGTCATCAATCTGGTTAAAAGACAACCAAACAGATTTCAGAACTGACCAGAGTATTTTGTCATGATATTGCCAAGAGTTTTCCCTCTGTGTGTATGTGGGTGTGTGCGTGTGCATTTATTTAAATAATGAAGTCATCTTAGAGCAAGAAAACATCCAATTTTCCCATGCATAGAACAATGGAATTTTAGTTTAACCTTGAATGATGAGATCGTAGGCAAAATGGGCCTGAAGTAAGAGCATAACACAGTTAGCAAATGTAGACCACCCAACACATCTAGGGCATGGGAACCCTCTAGAAACAAAATGCTCTTCACAGAGAATTCTTGGTTTCTCTGTAGCACATTGTGTCATTCCGGGTGATGAAAATTGATCATTCGGTGATGTCTGCCAATATCTCCCTCTTAACTGAAGTTAATCTGATAAGCCCGTGGTGGCCAGAGTTGTCTTGGGTTCCACGGAGTTCCTCACTGTTTAATGTAAAAACATGGAAGTCATCTCAACAGCCAGCAGAGCCCCCGCACCCCTGAACAGCTGCTGCGGAAATGCCCTTGGAAAACAGTGAATTTTATCAAAGAGTGGGGAATGAGTGATTAATTTTTAACATACCTGTTTCTGTACATCGAAATTGCCATTCTCAGGCTAATTTCATTTCAGCAGAATTGTTTATGTGCATATAAAGGTATCATTTTTTAAAGTGAAATTTCAATACACGTCTGAATTTGTTGCCAAGCCTCAAAATTAAGAAGGAATTTTCTTTATAATTTTAAATCATGCTTTCACGCCAGCTATAAATCTTGGTGCAGTTCTCTGAACGTAAGCCCTGGCTGTTGATCAATGTTTTCATCCTCTGCCATGGAGTTAAATATCATAAAAATATTAGTGTTGAAAACCAAATAGGTGGAATTGTAAAACATACTTTACTTAACCCAGGGACGCTAATATTTTCCTTTATCTACATAATGACACTTGAAATCAATCAACTGTCAGATTACTTTTAGCTGCTTTATCACAGTATGTGACATTGTTGGGTAATGAGCAATCCGTGAATTAATCTATCCCAACACGAATGCTGGAAATTAAATACTGTGACTGCTTTGACTATTCAGGTTTGTAGAACACTGTTCCTTGGAAAGGACGTAGTTGAACTACTTTAATCCAATGACTTTCGATTCAGATATCCCAGTTCCCAGAGCATATTCCCTAATTCACAGATGATTATTAAGCACTGAGGATGCATGAATGCTTTATAATATTCATGTCTTCATCTCTGGAAAGAACCTGATTCCACCCATCAGCCAGCCCTTGAATCAACTGAGTTGGCCAACATGGGGTCCTCATTCCTGTCCCACAGAGTCTGGAGGATTTGCCTGGTGGGGGCTACAGTGAAAATCCTTCTACCCAATAACCTATACTCTCTGTCAGTTTCCATACAGATTTCACTTCCTTTTAAAGTTTACATTGCCTTTGTTGTCTCAGTTTCCTCATCTGGAAAGCTGGTACACTAATGATGGTGAGGAAAAGATTTATTATGAAGCCAACAAGACTTCAGCTTCAGGCTTCATTTGCAAGGACCCATGCAAATTCACCACCACAGTCGTACAACCTAGATCAATTTCTGCACGTACTTCATAAGGATACTGTGAGGCTTCCGTGAGATCATGTAGGGCTCTGTGCCCAGTGCCGTGCCCAGAATGTGCTAAACTATTATCATTGTAACGTTTATGACACAGTAATACACATGTAGCTTGTGAGGCAAAATACTCATTTGCTACCTCGACTATCACTGTAGTTACCGCCCAGCATTGTTGTCATTTACACATCTGGCTTTGTTATTTTCCGGAAGGGAAAATCTGAGTTGGTCTTGTTTGCCTTTCAGTCATAGCCACTAGCATGGTTCTTGGCACTGGGCATACCAAAAATACCGTGCACTAAGATATAATAAATATTTCTATATCCGTGCCTATTGAACATGACTTAGCACTTCAGAAATAATACTCAGATTGTGGAATACAATAGCTTAAGAATCAGAATTGTCACTTTATTTATTTTTTTTTTAATGTTTTACTTACTTTTGGGAGAGCGCAAGCAGGGGAGGGGCAGAGAAAGGGAGACAGAGGATCTGAAGCAGGCCGTGTGCTGACGGCAGTGATCCAGATGTGGGTATTGAACTCACAAACCTTGAGGTCGTGACCTGAGTGGAAGTCAGACCCCCAACCGACTGAGCCACCCAGGTGCCCCAGAAGAATTGTTACTTTAAAGATACCATTGGCCCTCCGTTTGTGCAGTTACTTACCCAATGTCTTGCCCTACTTCACTCTATAATAGTTGATCAGAAAGTTTGTCTTGGGGCAGCTGGGTGGCTCAGTCGGTGAAGCATCCGACTTATGCTCAGGTCATGATCTCACAGTTCGTGAGTTTGAGCCCCGCATCAGACTCTGTGCTGAGCCTAGAGCCTCCTTCAGATTCTGTGTCTCCCTCTCTCTCTCTGCCCCTCCCCAGCTCGCTCTTTCTCTCTCTTGAAAATAAACGTTAGAAAAATTTTTTAAAATTTGTCTCAATTTTCATGGATTTTATAAAATTCATGTACATATATTCCTCCAAGAAACAGGCTATAGTGCATTGTCCTCATAACCCCAGGAAAATGGCATTCATATAAATAATATAATTAAATATTCATATAAGTGATCACTGTCTTCTAATTTATCCGTGCTCATCAAATACACGTTAATGATAATATGGGACTAACCCTGTGTGGTAGCATATGCTGCTTTTATGTACCCATTTGCCACTCATTCCATACGTACACAGAAACATTCGGTTTAAGGTTCTAGAAAATCTGCTCAGCTTGATAATGTCGACCCATCACATTTCAGTTAGGCAAATGTCAAGTCAAATGATGCATGTCATAGGTACATAAATATTACGTACGTGGAAAGCAGATTTCCAGCCATCAAATGCATAGGATCTTCTGGTGGGTGAACTTGGAGTACATTCTTAAATTTCGGCTGCAAGAAGAAACTCCTGTAAAAATAATCCATAGTTCTCAAATAATTCAACTGCCAATTTAACTTGGAAACAATTTTTACCACATATCTGTTTTGCTTTCAGAGCTGTCCTCTCCTGAAGTTACCATCCTAATGAAAAAAGCAATCATTCTGCTAAAAGTAGCATTTCCTCTGATAGGACATATTGAGCTGTATACACATCGCAAAATCTTATGATTTCTTCAAAATAAAATTAACCCCTCCGTGTTCTCAGGGTTAGTTCAAGGTAATTCTAAGCCATCATAAGCTGAAAATCATTACACAGTTGAACTTCATTACAAGATAAGTGATTCTGATGAAATTGCCACTTTATGGAATTGATCAGGATGACTGTCATTCCACGAAAGCTTCTCCTTGTGAAAATGAAAAATATTATTTACATTTGCAAGGAACGTTGTCAAATTTGTTAAAGTTCCAGTGCAGAATGAGTTATCTAATACTTTCCTAATCTTATTCAATAGGAAAAATGTTTTCGATGTAGAAGGTACTTGATAAATATCTAGGAAAAATGCTTTTTGGGTAGAAGGCACTTGATAAATTTGGTTTGTTGAACTGAATTGAATTCAGGCAAAGAAGGCCAGAGGCATTTTGTGAGAGGGTAGTTCTCATATTCTTTCCCTGTTCTCTCCCTTTGGCCAATATTCTACTTTTTAAAATTTATTTATTTATTTATTTATTTGTTTAATTAATTTTTGACAGAGAGGGAGAGACAGAGCATGAGTGGGGGAGGAGCAGAGAGAGAGCGAGATACAGAATTGAAAGCAATCTCCAGCTGCCAGCACAGAGGCCGACGCAGGGCTTGAACCCACAAACCGTGAGCCGAAGTCGGACACTTAACCGACCGAGCCACCCAGGCGCCCCATACTTGCTTTTATAAAGGATATTTCATTTTCCCAGTTGGTTTCATGACTGCCGTAGTTTGAGTTCCCACAGAAGCAGATCCTTAAAGAGGATTCAAATAGAAGCAGTTTCTTTGGGAGTTGAAGGGAAACACTGGCAGGGGTGGAGGGAAGTGGGACAAGGAAGGGAGGAGAGTCCACAAAATCTCCTTTGGGACCCTTAATCCCCTGGGGGATACTCGAGGCACCAGCACTCAGAGCTCTAGCAACTGGAGGGCGGGAGGGCGGGTCTGCTGGGCCATCTGTCCATCAGTTCCCATCCGTCTTTGGATGTTTTCCATGAGGGCTGCTCCTAGGAGTGTTAATTCCTGGCCCTTCCAGGATACCCGGGAAGTAGCAGAGTGGCCTATGGTGACAAGAGAGAGCCCTTGGGAAAAGAAGCGCAGGTGTTGGCTGGCTCTCAGAAGGCAGGTGGTGCTGGGTGAGATGGTAAAGGTATGGGGGTGTGAGTGGGTAGCTGGAGCACCTGCTGCAATGGTATCCGTTGCTGAGCATTCTTCCGGGACATTAAATGTGTGTGTGTGTGTGTGTGTGTGTGTGTGTGTGTGTGCGCGCGCGCGCGCGCGCGCACAGAATATTATAAGATATTTTTGGGATAGTGAGTAGAACAGGTTTTTAAAAAATGTTTTCATATTATGACGGAACCATTTTTTAAAATGTTTATTTTTGAGAGAGAGGAGAGAGAGCATGAACAGGGGAGGGGCAGAGAGAGAGGGAGACACAGAACTGGGAGCAGGCTCCAAGCTCTGAGCTGTCAGCCCAGAGCCCGACGTGAGGCTCGAACGCATGAGCAGTGAGATCATGACCTGAGCCAAAGTCGGGTGCCCTACCGACTGAGCCACCCAGGTGCCCCCAGAACCGTTTTGATACAACACTAAATGGTTGCATCAGAAGCCTGCCTAGGCTTCCCTTTGTGCTCCCTGAAGCCCTTTTCAGAAGCACCTGCCCATTAGCATGGATCATCCCTTTCTCCCAGAGGGCCAGTTCCAGAATGACCTCAGAGCCCAGGCAGGCTCTGACCCCCATGCATTGCATCCCCTGCTTATTGAAAATCTGTTTCCCTTTTACTCAAAGCCGGGAAACCAAGGGCCTGCCTCTCACTCTGGAGTAAACACATGAAATCATAAGCTACCAGGGACTGTTTTTCCCTAAAATAGCAGTTCTATTAAATTGCATTATGTAAAAATGGGAATTGCACTAAGGTTGTTTTATAGGAGGTTGGTTTATATCATCAACTGTTTCATTGAACATCTGAGTGGTGATGAGTCACCCATAAAACTGGCAGGCTAAAACGTGCAGAATGGCAGTTGTGAAGTTCTTCTAAGGCTCATAAAACTGGGTGACGTGCTCAAACATTTTATCAGAAGAAACTGAGTCATTATCGGTACTCCATTTAATTTGCTTTTTAGGGACTTTGATTTTGCACTTCCCCTTCCTGCTGCAGATCTTCTTTTTGAGAGTATGAGAGAACGAGACCCATCCTTTCTCTTCACACTGGATCACAGAAGAACCAGATGAACCTTCTGTTACAAACGGGATTGCAGGCCAGTCACAGAATGAGAACCTTGAAACTTTTTCTCATTCTGTCACAACAAAAAGCAACATGCGCTGAACAGAGGCACTGTGGCGAGAACCACAGTGACCCATGACTCCATTGTTTACATCCATTGCCTCCATTCCGCTTCATGATGATCATGTGGCATAATTACTACTCTTACTATTTACTTGGAGAACACTGAGGCTTAGGGAAGTTTAGTAACTCCTTAAGGTAGGAGCTGGGAATTAAACCCACATTTCTGTAGAAGAAATGATGCTTTGAAGCATTTTGTTCTCCTGCTGTATGAAACAACACGTGCTCAGGTGAAAAATAGCGCGAGAGACAAAATTCATCTATGGTGGAAAATGTCACAGTAGGAGTGACCTCTGGGTGGGGGATGGAGATTGGGAAGGGGCATGGGGAACTTTCTAGGGTGGTTGAAATACGGTGTCGTACCAGGCACGTGGTTAATGTGGATTATATGGGGATACGCATGTGTCAGAAGGCATTCAAAGGTAACACCTAAGATTGAAGCATGGGCCGAAGGCAGAGGATTCAGACACACCTTTTCAAGGTGTCTGCTCCCCATGACTCTAGCTCTGGCATGTGAGTGGAAACGGTCAGTTTCCCTTATTCCCCTCCCAGCCCACAGGACAGGTCAAGCATCATGCCCATGATCCTGTCCAGCCAGTCAGAATCCTTCCCGAGGACTTCCAAACCTTGAGCGAGGTGGTCTCAGAAACTGCCTTGTTTTCCTGGGATGACAGTTATGTCAGGACAGGGATCCTACTTGCTGACAAGCGGTTCTTTTGCTTTGTGCAGAAGGTGGGTCGAGCGCTTAAAATGTGACCGATGCAACCGGGGAGCCGAACAACTTAAATTGTATTTAATTTTAATTCATTGAAGTTAAAATAGGGATGTGTGTGGCTGGCCGCTGACCTGTCGGACAACACAGATGTAGGAGAGTGAGTCAGGTGGCCACGGAGCAAAGAGAACGAGAAATGAGAAAAGAGAGCCCTGAGGGAACTGGAGAGCTCTTTAGGGCTGACTTCCCCCTGCCCTTGGGATTCGGAGATGTGGCCTCCTGAATTGCACAGCCCTCTGTCAGTCACTGCAGACAGATTCTCCTTTAGATGTCACCCTTTGAAATGACCTTTAATGAAGTAAACCGCTCTTTACCCCCACTCTTTGGGAAAAGAAGCCTAAAATGCAAATCCGCGGTTGAGGTTGTTGTTCCCAATTGTCTAAAGACCAAATAACTAATAAATACAAATGGCTGAGTGTTCTAAACCTTTCCATCTTTAATAGAAATGGAGGCTGGAATAAATCTGCAGGGACAGCCTTGGTACCTTCAGAGTGGTAGGGAAGGAGGAGACTTGACAATTTTCTTAGGATCCGTCCAGTTAACTTGCCAAAGTCTCCCGTAAATGCAACGTGCCTGGAGTCATAACTTCGCATAATTAATGATGGGACTTTTTGGGGCACTCTCAAATTACTCAAAGGATCTTTTCAGGCATGTTTCTACACACCGTGACCAGTAATGCCACAGTCAGTGACTTAGCATTTGCTAATAAGGTACCTTTGAACTCTGGCATATATTGTCAGTCTTGTAGCCTGGTTTCTAAATTTTATAAAATAAGTTATAATGGTACAACTACTACTCTCTAAAGATTGTAGATCACAGAATTTCAGAGATGAAGGGAACTTCAGAGAATATCCAGTCCGGCCTCCTCATTTTACAGCTGAAAAGACAAAAGCCCAAGAGAGGCAAACTGATTTGCTCAAGGTCACAACATCTAATTAGTGGCCGAGCTGAGACTAGACCCCCAGTCTGCCGATCCCGAGCGTGCTGTCAGTGAGCCCAAACCAGCATATCTTGCTGTTCTGACTTCTGCCTCTTCGAATGATATCTTAATCGCCATTTATGCTTTATGATTCTGTAAGGAGTGACAACTTTGCCAAGACAAAATTTCACATAATCCACTATTTTTTGTGACTTTTGGCCTTGAACAACACATGTATGAAATGTTTATCCTTGATGAGAGTCTTAAAAGATTAAGGATGAAACCTCAAGACATACTAGCTGTTAGTGACATTATGTAGATAAGCCTCACATCAATTTACACAAAATTATCTCGAAATCATTTACATCTGCCACCTGTACCATTTAAAGTAAAATAATTATGGGAAAGACACAACTGGAGTTGAGTAGAGCACGTTCAAGAGTTCAGCCATACCACTTCCTTAACTGTTCAAGGCTTAGTTTGTTCTTGAAATAAAGGGATTAAAAAAGGTACAGAATATATAAAGCATCTAGTACAGTGCTTAACTTATAGAGTGAGTAAATACATAGTAAAACTTAATAGATTTATAGACCCTATTTAAGATGTTTTCACACCGGAGACAGTATTTTGATTTACGTGTGATTACGTAAGGTATCTATTTAAATTTAAAAAATATTAACGTGACAAATGCTGATTGAGTGCTTGGTGTATTTTAGGAACTGTTTCAGATTGGGAGTGCATTCACGGATAGAAGAGAAAAAACTGCTCTACTGATACAGCTTATATCAGTTGAGGGTCAGTGGGGTGAAGGAGGCAATTAAAAATAAATATGCACGCATTATGTGTGTGTATGTAATACACCCAGCAGATAATTAGTATTAAATAGGCATTTGAACAATTATTACTTATGTGATTTGTAAAGTTTTTTTTTCCATGTCAATTAAGGGTCTAATACCGATGAAGAATTCAGTGCTTTGCCTTGACTTTGATTTACCTTCGAAACAACCATCTTGAGGCAAATTGATTTAAAATATATATATATTTTGTAAGTCATGAATGACTCTATGTTAATCATTATGAAAACAAAAACATGATTCAGAGATTTCTAGGAAATTTTTTTGTTTTGTTTTGTTTTATCTGAGTGTAATACACCTGCCATTGTGCTCCAGGAAGACCCATTCAGAGTTAGGGCATCTATCTAGATCCGTTACAAGATCACATTCTGTGCCAAGGCGTTTATGATGCGACCGACATCACAGATTCTGACCTAGTTTGCGTAGGACTTGGGCCAACAGCCTTCTTCTGAGAAGAAACGCAGCAGCTCAAGATGGCAACGGATGGTCAAGGAAGAAACATTTTAAGAAGTAGAGTGTCGGGGCGCCTGGGTGGCGCAGTCGGTTAAGCGTCCGACTTCAGCCAGGTCACGATCTCGCGGTCCGTGAGTTCGAGCCCCGCGTCGGGCTCTGGGCTGATGGCTTGGAGCCTGGAGCCTGTTTCCGATTCTGTGTCTCCCTCTCTCTCTGCCCCTCCCCTGTTCATGCTCTGTCTCTCTCTGTCCCAAAAATAAATAACCGTTGAAAAAAAAAATTAAAAAAAAAAAAAAGAAGTAGAGTGTCTGGACCAGATTAGTTAGTTCAGGGGGAGGTGAACCTGGGAGAGGTTAGCTTATTCCCATGTCTGGCGTGGGTACATGGGTGAGAGTGAGGGAGGATGTTTCCAGGCAAGGGTAATTAACTCCATTTGGGGTGCACTGAGCTCGAGTTTCTTACTGAACAAGGCCGGGATACGGAGGAATGTAAGTTTGGCAGTCTTGAACTAGAGACAAAGGTGTGAAGGCTGTCTTAACAGGTGTAAGTAGAAATAAAGGGCAAATAAAACTGTGAGGAATTCGCATTTCCACTTTTATTTTAGTTATTATAACGTGTCTCTGAAAAATACGCAAAGAGGGGAATTAAGCAACCTTTGCAGTAAAGTATTCCTATTAATAAAAAATAAACACCTACTTCTTACCCTAAAGAGGTTACTACCAAGTGGAGAGAAATAGTTGTAAAGTGTATTAAGTATAGATAAGCCTTAAATTCCAAGGCAGATTTACATAATGTAGCATAACTTGTGGGTAATGATGATGATAAAACCACTAAACATCTGCTAAGCATTTAAAAAGCATTCTCCTTCCATTAGCATCAGTAGCCGGAAAATAACATACTTGGGCACAAATTGTCCTTTGAAAAATCTAGTTTGGGGCCAGTAGAATTTTACTCAAGATTTTATTGGGAGTCCTGGCTTTTTTCTTTTTCCCCCCCTCTCAGAGGGGATAGGTAGCCAGATGCTTTCGGCTGATTGGAAACTCACATTCCATTAAGTGCGCTCATTATTTTGATTATGGCAAGGTCAGACCTTCAGCAAATTTCATACATCTTTATCTGCTGTACAGCATCCTGTTAGGGGAGACCATGTTCTGGTCAGGAAGTGAACAGTTTTCTGGCAGGAGGAGAATGGAAGTGTGAAGTGTTACTTATTATTCTTATAGGCTGTCATAATTAACAATTTTAATTGTAACACAATAAAAATATCACATTATTCCTAGCCCTGATTTTTTTGTGTTGTAACAGGTAACTTTTTTTTTTTAAGAGGAAAATGTTTGTTTGCTTCTCTTTAAGAATTAGATAACTCATCTGTCTTTTATCTTGGTCTCTGTAGTGTTTCTTTATCAAAAGATATATATAAAAAAAAAAAACCCAAGTTTGACTTCAAATTGGCTAGGCCTGTGTGTAAAGTAGCATAAATGTACTGTTGCGGGAATAAGTACACTTTGTATTGGTGATTGATCACTCAATTAAATTCTCCATGGAAAGGAAAAGCTAAGGGATCTCATTAATTTTTTTTACACACGCACACACACACACACACACACACGAAAGAAGTATAAAAATATCAGAAAATTGTGTGGAGAGAAAATTAATAAGAATAGCTTTTAAAAAGGCACTTTGAAACCTGAAAATTACTTTAGATCTCTGGTAACACTATTCAAAAAAGTACACAATGCTTTTAAACAAAGTCAGCAACAATGAAATAAACTAAACAAATCTAAACAAAAATACATCTCAAAACAACCATGAGTAATAGTTTTTCCAAGCAGCTTCTCCCAGTAAACTACACTAAATAATGGCAAAAACAAGTAAGCTAGTCTTTTTAAAGAAGGTACAGAGAAAAATCATCAAAACAACATGGCATCCAGGACATTTTTAAACTCAAGAGTAAAATTACTTTACTGTGTATAAATTCTTCAAGGTGGCAAATGTCCTGTCGCATGGCTCTGGTTACTGGGGATGGGAAACTGGGTTCCAGTTTGCAAACCACATACCCGGTAAGAACCCTAGAACACATAGAGAAATGAGAGCCAGCAGTTACCTTGAAAAGCCGAGAAAAGGGAACATGTAAGCCAATACAATCAAGTGGGGACCCAGCTCCTGCGTACCTACTGTGCTCCGGGATGATGCTGGGCATTGGCAGCGAGCAGACGCAGCTCAGTCTCTGACACCGGTGACAGCTGGTGGGATGCGCGTTCTAGGACCTCTTATAGTGCTGTGCGGTCCCCTGTCCTCATCATCCAGTTTGAGCCCCACAGCAGCACGCTGCTCATCTGCCTGAATCCTGCCTCTTCCTTCTGACCGAATCTGCCGTGACCTCGTCAGGCTTGTGCTTTATATCATCTCTCCCTCGTCAAAATCCTGCTCACACGTTCATTGCTGTCCTACACTTGGTCTTCTTTGTGTGCCATCTTTGACGGTGTAGCTGTTACAAGGTAGTCCCATTCCTCCTAGCCGACCTGAATTTCTGCACGTTCCCAGATCTCTCCCTTCGCTGAGGGTTTAGGGCCAACCTCATTTCTCAGAACCATCCGGACCCGAACCAGGAAATGTAGGCAGTTCCCCTCTACTCTGCTGTGGCAACTCAACTCCATCGCACCCCCGTTCTGCCTCGGTCCTGTCGGGGCTCCTCGCCTTACCTAATACATAACTTCCTTCAGCTTCTCCTGGACAGGAGCGAAGCCAATTAAGCGAAGTGGGACAAGTACCTCGTGCGAAAGCTCGCAGCATGGGGGTAATTTGTATAGCGTGGTAAAGTCAGAGGGGAGAGGATGGCAGTGTGAGAGTGTGACCGCGTCACGTTTGTGAAATTTACAGTAGAATCTTCCCAGAAGCAGTAGGAGGGTAGGTTGAGAGGGGAGGGTGAAGTTGACTGAGACAGGGATGTGAATTGGACAGGATCAGCAGTAAAACAGGTGAGAAGCTGCGGGGGCCAGTTTTGTCTGAGGTGTGGTCAAATGGCCGGCGGATCGTGAGTGATTCTTATTCTTCCCCTTTTATTTTGCAGTTCCCAAATTGTTTTTACAGTAAGCACACGTTCATTTTATTGCCGTAAGAAATGTAACTTGTGAAGCAAACATAAAACCCAGTTACATCCTTTGACCTCACAATGCTCTTACTATTTACACGAAACGGACAAAAAATGCAGCCAGTAAAAGTGCATATGAAGCCTGATTTTCTACAATAAGCTTGTGCGTAGAGAGCAGACTGAGAGATAACGGGTTGACGGGCAGAGGGGAGAAGCAAAGCAAGCCGGAGGCAGATCCCAAAACCTTCCTCGCTCAGCTCTCGCCATTGACCTCACACAGGGTTTGTATTTTGTCTCCTACGCTGTTAAAATTCAGGACGTGTAGTTGATGCGTATTTCTTTTGTCACAAGGAGAAAATTAAGTTTCCTTGAAGATCGTGTTGATGGGTGCCTATCAGTAACAGTAACTAGAAGAGGGCAGACAACTGGTGCTTGAAATAGCACAAGGGTCCATTTCTCTTCAGAGAGAGAGAGAGAGAGAGAGAGAGAGAGAGAGCACGCATGCACGAGGGGGGGAAGGCAGAGAGAGGAAAAGGGTCAATTTTTTTCTTTATTGTCGAACGTGCAGGCATCACACGGAGAGGAAGGGAGCTTCTGTGACAACTCGGGCTCTCGGCCGAATGGCCGGCCCGGCTGGTGATGAAACCAGCCACGTGGGAGAAGGCCCAGCAAAGGTGACAAGTGGGCGTCGTAAGTGGAGGGGAGGTTGGCTGTGGGAGCCGTCCGTCTCAGACGAGAGGAGGCTTTGTCACTGCCACGGTCGAGAACCGCCCGCACGTGGTGACGGTCGGAGGAAAATAGACCTCGGTTTTGATCTGTCGGCGCGTCCTGCGATCCCTGTACTCCATCGTCCCGCGCACCGGAGGACACCTGTTCCCACCGCCGTGGCCCGCCCCCAGCGTGCCAAAGCAGAGAGAAGAGGAATTCTGTAGGACTCCTGTGGAAGGAGGCAGCATGCAGAGGGCCTCCGGTGTGCAGCTTGCAGACATCAGGGCGAGATCGAGGACACGTGTCCGACACGGATGAGGAATGCGGAGAGTCTGGAGGGAATGGTCCAGAGTGTTGCGCAGGAGCGTGGATGGCTCAGACGGAGCCCCCAGCGCCAGAACCTCTGAACTGTGTCCTGCACAAGTTCCTTAATCTCATCAAGCCTCTGGTTTCTCCTCTGCAACACAGAAATGATGATAGTACAATCTCCAAAGAGAGTACAAGTTTCATGAATTCATATGTGACAAGTACTTAGATCACAGCTTGGCACCTAGTAAATACCACATAAACGCTGGGTGATATTTTCATTATATTTTTGTTTGCGCAAAGCAACGGCGCTCACGTCCTAGGTTAGCACCAGTCTTGCTAAGAATTAAAATCTGTTCTGCGTTGTACTATAGCATTCTCTTGCTTATAGAAATATTACCAACATTAATTCCCCTATTAGATAAATGTGATTCACATTTCATCTCTTTATGTAATTTCCTTATTGTTTTATCATTTTTCTGCCATTTTCCTATTGCTCTATTCTATAAATAATGGATACACCATTTTAATGATTCTAGTAAATAGAGACCATATTTTTTTTTTGCCCGTGAAGCACAAGGAAAATTTGTTTCATAATATTTTATTTCTGTCATTGTGCCTGAGATTAACAGCACGATTTTTCATCCACAAAGTTTATTATGGGTTGTAAAAATGAATAGGCTCTCCTTTCTGATTGGCTGAGAAAAGGAATTTAATCTTATGTAATTATCTTCCAAATCACGCATGCATCGGCACAATAAAACTATCTATTAGATCACTGAACCATTTCACGTGATTTTAAAAAGATTAATATTCATATAAAATTTATATATCTCTCAGCCTTTCTCCCCATGATAGACTTTCTTAAAGAAAAACAAAATAGACCAGCAAAACAGAGCACCAGACAATGGAGGGACTAAGAAAAATTCCGCAAACAGTCACGGTAACACCATCTTTTTCCTTCTTAATAAAAAAGGCAGGGTCCTGAAGCAGAAAAATCGCTGTGGGTTGTAAGAGCTGGAATGTTAGACAAGACTAAAAACATTCGTCTTAATGATGTGCAAACTTTGTCTCGACTTCATGTTCCAGACAAGTTCTTCTCGAGGGTCTAATTCCTGAAATAAATAACTACGGTGGAGAGCAGATGAGGGAGTTGGGGGGGTGGGAAGGTTGAGCAGTTGGGGGGTGTGGGGGTGAGGGGAGTGGTGGGGGCACAACTCCAGGCACTGTCTTCTGAAGCCGTCCCGCTGGATCCCTCAGCTGCCCATCGTGGTTTGAATAACATCAACCTAATCTAAGCACTGCCTTTTAAGAGACCGTGAGAAGCAGTGATACAGCCAGGGTTATAGGGTTACACAAGATAACACCCAGTAACGGCGTCCTGATGCATTGTGTGCCCTGAAAAAAAATATATTATAGTTTTGTATACAGTCCCTACCGTGGGAACATCTTAAAATTGCTTCTGCTTTTCCAAGCGACTACTGCTACATAATGTATTCGTCTTTCTCTAGAAAATCTCTCTGTGATGGAGTTTATTTTTCAGCCTATGAGGATTTTTTTTTTTACTTAGAAAAATTCTCAATTCAAAAATAAAAATGAGGGGCGCCTGGGTGGCTCAGCCTGTTCAGCATCCGGCTTCGGCTCAGGGCATGATCTCATGGTTCGTGAGTTCGAGCCCTGTGTCAGGCTCTGTGCTGACAGCTCAGAGCCTGGAGCCTGCTCCGGATTCTGTGTCTCCCTCTCTCTCTGCCCCTCCCATGCTCACGCTCTGTCTCTCTCAAAAATAAATAAACGTTAAAAATTAAAAAAAAATGTGACAGGTACAGTGGGCATTTAAATTTGTTTGGTTGAAGTTCTTATTCTTAAAAAAAAATACTTGGGACAATCATTGCTGCTTCCCTACATCCCTCTCACAAGGGAAATAAATTTCAACATGATTAAGCAAGTAAAGGTTAAATATGAATAGTTTGGATGTGGCTTACTACGTTATTAAGCAAAAGACGACTCTCAGGCATTCGGCACAAATAAACATAGTAAATGGCGGAAAGAGTAATGGGCATTTTTCCAAATGTAGATTTCCACTGAAGAGACTAAGTGAAACTTCCTCAGTTTTGAAGTATCTTTTTGAGTTTTGATCTAATGAAAATTGGGATAAAACTTGCTGTGTTAGGACTGGTACCCACTTCGAGTCAAAGGACACCCTCCTTTAAAGCTGCGGACATTCTAGCCCCTAAAACTAAGGGAGGGGAGGGTACAAGTCTGTCTGGCACCAGAGATTTTGTTCTAACTTGGAATTCTCACAAGGATTCTTCTCGACTTAAGAGCAGTCCCCAGCAGGAGCAAAAGAGCATAAATGTCACTGAACAACCTCAGAGGCAAGTGACTTTCTTGACTGCGGAGTAACCTGGCATCAGTCTAGAATTCTCCCTTGCCGCGTTACAGAATGACAGAAAATGTCCCTTTTCCTCTCCCCGCGATCATTTGCACGTTGTGTGGCACCTTCTAGATAGTGAAGGTGCTTTACGTTTTTCTTGTGTCGGAGGGGTGAAGAATGAAGAGCGCTAGTAAATGGAAAGGAACATTCTAAAGCCGTGACAGCAATTGGGTGTCACTGGTGAGTGAACCTAGCTGGACCTGAGAGTGATGTCACCCTAGATGTGAAAGCTGCCTCTGTTATGTGTCGTCTGTATAAATCCAGACAAGTCATATAAAGTGACTGCCATCTGGCAGTGTGGTTGCGAACATTCAACAGTTCATATATGGCCAATATTTAATAACTTAGTGCGTTTGCTATGCTTTGAAGATCCTAGAAAAAGACCTGGAGCATTGTGGGCATCCAGGAGTTGGCAGTGAGCTTGTCCTTCAAGCTCTTATGATCACAGGAAATAGATCCCCTGAGGTTGTCTCAGCTGATAAGGGGGGAATTATTTTGAGGCTACAGGTGAAGGAAGCTAGGAATTCTGACCCCGAAGCAGGTTTGTATGGAAACACGGAAGCCGGATATGTCTAGATCTCAGTTTAGAAATGAGAGACACCACATCTTTGTAGTAAACCATGGGTGTGAACCTGTTTTTTGTTATTTTTATGACTGGCTCCGTTCAATCTCTCCCAGTTCTTTCTCTAGGAGCCATTTACCTCATCCTCTGACACTTTCCAGTCTTGAACATCTGCTTACTCATGTATCTGCTGACTTAGAGAAAAGGCAAGGCACAGACACGTGAATATAGAAAGTGGGAAGGAAATAGAACTAAGTTAAAGTATAATCAGCAGGAAATATCCCCTTTTGTTTAGGGAAGCTACTCCGAGCTAAATGACTCTTTCTTTGTATCCTATTGGAACCCATCAAGACAAGATCTTTTTAATGTTATTTTTTTTTTCAACGTTTTTTTTTTAACTTTTTTTTTTTTTATTTTTGGGACAGAGAGAGACAGAGCATGAATGGGGGAGGGGCAGAGAGAGAAGGAGACACAGAATCGGAAACAGGCTCCAGGCTCCGAGCCGTCAGCCCAGAGCCCGATGCGGGGCTCGAACTCACGGACCGCGAGATCGTGACCTGGCTGAAGTCGGACGCTTAACCGACTGCGCCACCCAGGCGCCCCTAATGTTATTTTTTTAATGTCTATTTATTTTGAGAGATAGAGCCTCAGCAGAGGAGGGGCAGAGAGAGAAAGAGAGAGAGAGAGAGAGAGAGAGAGAGAGAATTCCAAGTAGGCTCTTCACTGCCAGTGCAAAGCCCGACAAACGGCTGGAACCCACAAACCATGAGATCATGACCCGAGTTGAAATCAAGAGTCGAAAGCTTGACCGACTGAGCCACCCAGGCGCCATAGGAAGAAACCTTTCAAGCAAAGCTGTTTACTAGATCAAATCATGGGCTACTGACCAGGCTTTAATTGCTCTGATTCAGTGTATCTGGGGATGGAGGGAGGCTTGGGGTCAAGTGGTACTTCTCATAGCCATTGATGCTGAAGGAACTTCCTGGAAAGGGGCTGTTCATGAAGCACACATTTTTAGGCGTAGCATTGTTACAGTTCTCTTTCCCATTTATGCAGGAAGGAAAAGAAGTGATTCAGAAGAAGAGCTAGGTTAATGCTAGAACAAACACATTTATTTCTGAATACTTACCTTTTCCAGTATCCTTCAGGTTAAATAGTTGTCATTCTGTGGTGGTTTTTATTACCCACGCTGAGGTCCACGTAACTATAAAAGAGGCTGGCCATTTCTCAGGAGCTTCCCAAGAGAGATTCTTTCCACAGCCCTAGGTCTGGATTTCAGTTCTGCAGATTCATATCTGAGCGTTTACTCAGACTTAAGGAAGACCGTTTTCCTCATGAAAGGACTCACAGGGTCCAAGTTAAAAAGAAGCTTAATATTATAAAGGAAAAAAGACAAGTTACAAGAAAAAACCACTATCAGCCTATAGTTTTGTATGACTTGTACAGTTTTCCTGTGGAAAAGGTAAATAGAAAATGAGATTAAAACCTATAGATTTGTTGATGAATTTGAAGTTGAAAAATGTGTGTAGTTCAGATGTTTTGTCTGTAGAACTATCGGGATTACTGTTAACAGGCCCTTGAGTCTTTGGGTCAGAATCCCTCCTCTTTGGGAGTAAGACTAGGTATCTCTGGTATTTGCTGGTAAGAGTCTATTGTTTCTAGGACTCTGCTGCTGAACACCTCTCATCCTGTTGAGCACGTTTTGCATTATTGATATTACTGTTTTAAATCAAGGCATAATCTTGTTTGACAACTATTCTGTCTTCCTAATGACTCTGTGTATTTATTAATTCATACATTCGAAAACTTATTCTGCACCAGGTACGTGACTGGTGCCATAGGAGACATTAGGGAGACAAGAGAAAGACAGCAAGCATTGTTTTTGCCACCGGTCCTCAGAGTCCAGTGGGGGCAGACCGATGAGAGTAAAATTAGTTACTTCTTCCCACACTCTATCACATAATAATAATAATGGAATCAGTTTGGGGGTTATATGTTCTAGAACTTAATCTACACCTGTTAGGGTGTAAAATCCTGAATCATCCTGCAAATGTTTCAATAAAAATCCTACCAAAACATGTCGTAAAATGTTGTAAACACTAATGTAGTATGTTAAAATTAAAAAAAAAATTGTCCCCCCAAATTGGTTTCAATTTGGCTGAGTATAACATAGAGAAGGAAGACTTTCCACATAGCTTTGACTCTTCCAGAATGCACTAGTCTTAGAATTATTCCTCAGAGGGCAACAAATGGTCAGAAACCTGTTTGCATCAAAAACAACTTAAAGCTCTCAGATTGTAGCTTAGACAGTGGCTTTTCAATCTGATGACAAGCAGAGTATCACCCTGAAATGTAAAGCAATGATTTACTAAATAAGAAAGAGAAACCTCTTCAGAGCGTAATCTGTGACTGCGTTCGAGTCTGCAAGAATTGAAAACTCGCACCTCACTTGATACTGAACAGTGTGAAATATCAAACGTGTCCCCACATTAGAAGCCTCACCAAGTACCCCTGCCACGAATGAAGCGTAATGTTTTCCCTTGAGAAACTGAACACTTTAGCACCTGATTTGGGAAAAGATTCAAATTGTCCTTCTGCCTGACTTCATATTCAGCGTGGCTGTGAGTAACACTGAACTCGCTTAATAATTTATTCCTTGGGGGGTTGGAGTTGTATACAGTAAGTATTTGCAAGTACCTGGGCCAAAATATGGCCATCGTTCAGTATGATCTGTTTACAGGGCTGAAGACTTAAAGCAGGAAGTTAAGATAAGGAACACACTGTTTCACTGGGGTACCGTGCAGTGGCTGTAGATAGAAAATATGTCTGAAGAGATCAGAGATGTCCATCCGAAATGAGTGTAACGCTGTGTGTCAGCCATACTTAAGTGAGAAAAATAATGCTAAGGAAATCAGCAAAGCTAGAAGAGAGGCAGGAGAAAAAGGCTGAGGGTTAATATCGTTTCACTTATTCTGCCTTTTGTCCTTGTTTTTCTTTTAATTTTGGAGCACAGGCATTGCATTTTGCAGGGAGGAACTGTCCCAATCTCCTCCTTTACGCTCTGCTTCAGTTATAGAGAAGGTAGAGGTAATACAGAGAGTGGTCTCCACCAACCTTCAGTATTTATTGAACTGATCAAGGCTGGGATTTTTTTTGTTTGTTTGTTTTTTTTAACTATCGTCTTCTTTTTGTTTATTAGTGATTCCCCCCCACCCCCCCGCCAAGGTTTTACATGACAACAAATGATTTTGGAGTGATTTTAGACTGTCCCAAGACATTTTCAGAAATAAAGGAATGGCTACTTTCTGTGTGAGAAACTAGTTTGATAGCCACGGTCTTATTGCTAGTTGCTTTTAGCAAAAGTCTTTTCTTTAAACCACTACCTAAACTCTTTAAACAAATAAATATAAACTAAGATCAAAACCTCTTAAAGAAAACAAACATCAAATTTTATGTCGACTGCCCATTAGGTACATTTTTTTATCAATACACTGTAAGTTATTAATAAATTAATTGGTCTCATGTATTTTATTGTGTGGTTTTGTTTTTATTTAATGTTTATTTGAGAGAGAGAGAGAGAGAGAGAGAGAGAGAGTACAATTGGAGGAGGAGCAGAGAGAGAGGGAGAGAGAGAGAATACCTGATGTGGGGCTCAAACTTAACAAATCGTGAGATCATGACTTGAGCTGAAGGCAGACACTTAATTAACCAACTGAGCCAGGCACACCTACTGTGTGATTTTCTGTTTTCACCTCGCAGGAAGAGGTTCTGAGTTACCTTGCTTTTTCAAGGAGTTAATAAGTTCTTCATATTCCAGGGATGGACAGTTAAGTGTAAGCAAGAGATCACAATCTCATTTGAGAGTCTTTGTTTCTGTATTTTTGACAAGTAAGCCGATTGTCCAAAGGGAAGGTTAATATTAAGGCTGATACTTCGAGAAAAAGAGAGAAAGGACCCAAAGCAAGAGGGAGAAAAATGATTTGATGCCTCTGGTGATGAGACCCAGCTGGCTGCAAATGGCAGCCATTCACGTAGTTATGTAGAAGGCATGGCCTTGGAAGAGGTAGCTTTGTGGCCTTCTGGGACTTCGACTCTGGAGCCAAAGATCCCTGTCATCAGAGTGGATCCTGAGAGAGGGGGGTGTTGTCAAAGAAGTCACCCCTGTAAGTGAAAGAACAGCACCTTGTCAGAGACTTCTTGACCCGTGGCCTGTCAGGTCTCACACATCACAAGGCAAAGAGAACCATGAAAAATAAGAAATTCTGGGATTCTCGCTAATTGCATCGAATGAGTAGTTTGTGCTAAGTAATCTGAGTTAGAAAAAATAATGGAATCTGACATACTTTGCACTTTGAGTGCTTTGGAGCAAATCTTAAATTACATGATCCTCGTATACGGGCTAAGGCCATCCACTTAAGAGAGAGATCAAAGAGAAATTACTCTTCTAGGCCTAAGAAGTGTCTCGAATAGCATTTTCCAAAGCACGCACTAGGGCGAATTGGGGCCATGAAGGTACAAGGTGCAATGCATTTGAGAAATACCAATATCAGAGCAACCTAAACACCTCTGGTGCTTCTCAAAACACGTGAGCATCCTGAGAGCTCTGACATAACCCATTCTTGCCTGTCTGTTAAACCCAGCATTTCCCAAACTTATTTGATCATGAAAATATACTGACATTTCTGAAAAACCAACCGTGTGTGAGATACCAGATACTTAGGGAAGAATAAAGAGTAACTCTACAAAGCAATAGAGATCAATTACAGTTTCAAATCTAAGTGGCTGTCTTTGCCCCGGAAAGCATGGTTAGGTATATAATTGTTTTTACCTCCTGTGGGGATATACAGAAGGAGAGAAATATAAAATCTACCTCTACATGAACGATCCCCCAGGCCCTACTCTGGCATGATAAAGACCCTGCATTGTGTTGCAAGGGAATCATCCTTGTGCCTGTGGCAAATGTCTATCTCCTGCAGGAGATAGTTTCAAAAGGGTCCTCCACTGAGAATGCAGCTCATCATCTCTAGAAAGTCAGAGTAAGGAATGAAGGGTAGTTTTTAACGTGTAATTTGGAAGTGGTTCAACAGAACAGTTACAGGAGTAAGGAGATAACTATGTCAACACACAGTTTTACTGTCATTAAAATGCCTGTTCTAATTTGGCTTCAAAAACCGAAGTGCAAAATGAAAAGCGTGGCAACAGAATGACATCTGCAAAAATGCCTGAAGGTTGGAAAGTAGGAAACAAAGCGGGGGGGGAGGGATTTTCAACATTAGGAGATGGAAGAGAAAACCATGGAAAGGCACAAACAGTGTTGTTCTTCAGTTAGAGAAAGGGGATAACTGGTTGGCAATAAGCAATGATTATTTTCCATTGGTGAGAATAAAAGACCGTATGATCAGAACCTGCTATGGAGAAAATGTGCTTTGAGCATTAGAAAAAAGGGTGAGTGTATGAAGCTAAAGTTGGTCATAGTATCTCCGGGAAAATGTTCTAGATTTATTAGAGTAGATAGGTGCCTGGAGTGATTTTGGTACAAAAATAAAAGAATCCTGAGAGTAGCAACAATGATTCCCTTTAAATTAGTAGTGATAGAATACAGGTAGTATAAATTCCGCCTTCTAGTCTTTGTGTCAACAGCTTTTTCTTCCCCTTGCCTTTATTTTTCTCTAGCACCAGCTTTGTACGTAAACGGATAACAGTGATCCTTGGTGACCCATTTTCAATTCAGAATTCTTTCTCATTTTCTATTGGTGTCTGATGTGTCATGGAGAAAAGGTGAAGTCCCACTTCCCAATGAAATGTAATAATTAAAATGCCAGTAGCTTCACACGAAGGATGTCCAGCCATGTGACCTTGAAACAGTCACAGTCAACCCTTCGGCACAGTTCTGCGTAGTAAAATATGAAGCTGTAGCCATGGGATAACCTCAGGAAACCTCTTAACGGTTAATCATGTGGACACGGAAGCAATCTACTTGGAACCACCCTGCTTCCTTCCAGCCTGCCTCTCTATTTTGTGATCCTGTTATGAACAGGATTTCAGCTCAGATTCCTCATGTTCTCATCAAGGGTGGTACATGGGACACTTTTGTCTTTCAGTCAAAGTTGGTGAGCAGTTCACGAATCAACCTTGTAAATAGCATCAAGCAAGCACTGGAAACCGTACCACAAACTAAACCAGGCGATTTTCAAATATTTGCCAAAATGACATGCCGCAAGTCTCGGGGAAACATTCATCTTTCTCGTTAAGTTCTCCAAGTTGGATACATGGAAACAAAGTTTTAAAAATCTAGGATATCATATACATTTTCATAGAAATGTCTTCATTGGCTTGTGATTTAATTAGATTTTACAAAGGGGCAGTATAAAATAGAACAGTTTGATGTAGCCTATTAGAGTAACAATTATGTCACCCAACGGCCTTTATATAATGATCTACATGGTAGGTTATACCTAATATTTAATGTCAAGAGTCTTGAGATGGAGGAGAATCTTTCTAGGTTAACTTATTCAATCACTTAGACATTTTAAATAAATGTTTATGGAGCCCCTATTGTGCATAGTCCTTGATAGTTTTATGTCCTTTCAAACATGGAAACTGTTTTTAACTGTCGGGTTCTACGTTTTTTCCCCTTAGCTTCCCGGAAGCTCTGGCCTAAATTTATGCTCAGATACAGAGATTTATTTATTTAGGATATCAACGTGAGAGTACATGTAACTCTATCTTACTTAAAGTAAAATCTACATTTTATTTCCTGTTCTGTTTTATATGCTTTTAACATTGTAAGCTACATTATAAGCCTTTGAAGAAATAAAGTGGACTGTAAGTCATAAATGAATAAATAAAAGCTGGGTGTAATACTGAAAAATTAATTAACTTGAAATAAAGCTTAATGAGTCATTTTTCAAGGAAGAACTCTTCCTCTAATGAGAAATATTACTCATTATCATAGTCATCAGTTAATAATTCATTAATAATGCCTTATATTTATGTATATTAAAATATGTATATTGCCTCATTATCTCACAATAACCTTAGGGCATAGACAAAACAGATATATTTTTTCTTGACTTAAAGATGAGAAAACTGAAAATCCAGGGTTTGAACCTAAGACATTTAAGGCTATATAAAGTAGTATATCCCTAATATTTGGGGTTTTAAAACTTATATTTGTTATTCACATATGATTTGAATATTAAATGAATGTTGCTGGGTAAAGCATTTCCATAGGTACTCAGACTTTAAAATCTTAATGCTGTATATCTTCAATTCACCAAAATGAGGTGTATTTGCAGAAGCAAAAGTTTCATTGTGGAAACCTGTTCTCTTGTGGAAATTATAATTTATGTTGATAAGGACTTAATTATTCTACTTAGGCTGTCACATAAAAATCAGCACTATATGTCCAGACAACAGTAATTATCGTGTTCAGGAAAACACACACACACACACACACACACACACACACACACACACACACACACGAGCATAACTGTTTGCTCAGTGGTAAAATTTTCTTTCCTCCGGCCACCAAATTACCTTGAAAACTGGCTCAACTCTTCACTAGACTAATTTAAAAAGACAGTTCAGGAGATATAGTATAACTCATTTCGTGAGGATGTCTAAAATGTTAGTCTGACATATTTTTAGAAAGACAGCCTTCCACAAACCCATTTCTAAATCTCAGAGGAAATTGAAAATATTATTGATATGCAGTATATAATCACAACCCATAACTTTTTCTTGTGGGGTAAGACTTACAGCATGTTTCCGAGCAATGTGACTCTAACAGCAATCCATAATTTTAAGAAGAATTCAGGGACCTCTCGAAAATTTGAAACTGTGACTCACATAAGAAGGCAGCCCCTCCTGGAAGCCTGATGTACAACAAATGGTTATGTTTGCTTGCGCTAAAATGGAAACAAATAGGTTTGAAATTTGGCTGGGGAAACAATTTAACCTCTTTAAATACCCGTTTCTTGAGCTATAAAATGGGGACAGTAACAGAACCTATCTCCTGGGATTGTCTTGAGGATGGAATATGACCAGGCATGTAAAAAGTGTAATGTGGGGTTTTTGTGGCCATTCAATGAAAGTTGACCATTATTATCCTCAGCTCGGAAACAGAGCACATACTCAAAACATTTGCACAATTGATTGAAGAAATCCTAAATGTAAAGCACAGGTTCCAATAATTTTCTATAGCAATGGGTTTATTACGTATATTGAACAACTGAATTTAAAAATCTGTACATTTTGTGGGATAAAATACTTAAGGATCAAACTACTAAAGAGTAGATAGAACAGTTGATAATATTACTCTGTAGGTTAGTTTATATGTTGGTAGTATGTTTTGTCTGTATCCAAAAATTAATTTGAAGCAATATTGCTGCATTGTACAAATTGGAGATTGACTTTGTCTAAGGAAATTCAATTAATCAGAACCAAAACCAAACATGTATTTATCACTTGCTGCCAATCAGTGGCTAAGCACCTGATCTTAAGCACTTTACATTTAATAAGACATTACTATTTGCACATTGCAATATACATTTTCTATCTGTGATTTCAAGATACTCTTTCCTTGTGAAGAATGTCAAGAAGGGTTTCGTGATACTTTCTTTCATAACGTTTTCAATCATTAATTTAACATTTGAGAAAAAAAAAACCTTCAAGGTCTTCCTCCAAGGTAACAGGACAAAAACTTTGACATGTTTAATTCTATTGCCCCTTTTCACTCAGTCTCTGCTTTTCTCTGTTGAAAATTTCTCTTTTGATTTATGTCTTGGGAGACAAGGGAAGGAGACTTTTACTTAAGAGTTGATTAATAAGAAGACTAGAATATGAGAAATTACATTCATCCATTTATTATCCAAAAGGTATTGACTATCAAGTAGCATCCTAAGAGTGAGTGAGTGAGAGAGAGAGAGAGAGAGAGAGAGAGAGAGAGAGAGTGTGTGTGTGTGTGTGTGTGTGTGCGCATGTGTGCGCACACACACGTGGGTACTTATTTGAATTACGATCTGAGGAACAAATGCAAGAGAACGTTTTCCCTGGAGCAGATGTACACCTGAATTTTCTAAGTTGTCTTCTCCTGCATAGTCCTCACTTTTCACCACTGGAATTTCAGCATATGATGATGATATGTGGCCAACTTATGGTTTTGTAAAGATGCAGCGATTTCTAGTCAATGGATAATTTAGGTATGTTGTATCTCTGACAGCAAGTGAAGAGGGTAGCGAAGAAATGAAGTAAGTGTACTTTTGTAGAATTGTATTTCCATTCCTGAAATTGAAAACTAATAATAAAATTCCTAGGAAGGCCTTAGTCTCTGATTTAGATTGATTGATTGATTGAGAGAGTGAGCGAACACGCATGAGCACAAGGGCGCCTGTTAGAGGAGAGGAAAGGGAGAGGGTGAGAGAGAATCTTAAGCAGTCTTGACACGGGGCTCCGTGACAGGACCCTGAGACCTAAGCTGAAATCGAGAATCAGACGCTTAACCAACTGAGCCACCCAGGCTCCCCTCTTAACTATTGTTTTGATTGGTTCACAAAATCACTGGGCAATTTAACTTTCATTTTTTTAATAGGGATTACTTATTTTTTAAGTCTCTTTATAAAGGAAAAGGATTTCCGTGCATGTCTGTTTCTGATAAAGTGGTCACATATGTAACATAAATGTAAATCATAAAGAACATTAAGATGTTTAATTGTCTATCAATTTTGGATACTCTAAGGAGATATAGTTGTGTTTAAGAGTAAAAGGTATGAACTTAGACAAATTTGATTGTTAGTCCTTTGTAAATTCAATATTCATCTTGTGTGGGATTTAGATTTTTAAGTTACATTTTTACATTTGTATGAGCTTTAAAAATGGGTTAAGAGTAGAAATTCATATTTGCAAGAAGTGTACAGTTTTTTTTTTATCTTTTGTTTTTGCTATTTTTGGCCACAAAATATTTTAATGTTAGGTAATACTTTCAAGGAATTTATTAAATTCTTTATTAAAAGAATACATTTCTTCTATTATTTAGCTGTCGTCTTTCACTGAGGGTATTTAGTAATCTATTTTCTTTTGTATGTCGTAATTTATATAGTTATATTTAACTATTATTTATCAAAAATCTATCAAAATCTATCAAATCTGTCAAAAACCTATGAGAAATTGCTTTCTTCAGTTGTGCGAAGTGAGGGGCAAAATGGCTTTTCAAATAATTTGCTCCATTATCCTAACATCAATTATTGTTAGTCTTAAATAAATAAATATATTTATTCATTGTTTTGTTATTCCTCTGTTATTTATATTAAGTCCTTATTTTCAATAGGATTATTTCTGGACTACACTTTTTGATTTATTGATCTGTATGTTCTTACGTCAGTATCAGACTGCTTCATTATATCGTTAAATTTTGATCTTCTCTTTCTGTCACACTTACTGATGTGAAAAGAGCGAAAATTTTTTAAAAAGAGGGGAGGGTTATATGTTGTATGACTTGATGAATGATATGGTCTGAAAAGCAAAATAATTGTCTTTGTGTGTGTGATGCTTGTTTAAAATATCAGTTATTAGTATTCAAAAGAAATACATTTAATGAATGGAATGATGAATTTTGGAGTGAGGTCGATGTAGATTCAAATTTGAACTTTGTAACAATGGCTATTTCATTTGTGGTTAAATTGCTTCAATTCTCTGCGGCTCCTTCCTAGCAAATGAGATTACCTTTCCTGATGTCATCAGCTTAGAATGAGTCCTAACTAAGACGGTAGAGGGACAAGGAAAGCATTGTTCTGTTTTGATAGTAATGGCTCCATAAATTTAGCTAGTACAATTGTTAGAAATACTTACTATCGGTGTAGAATATTCTGGAGATCTTTATGTTTTCTAATCTGGAAAACATTGTTCCTAATTTCATTGCTCAAAAATAAGTCTCCAAATTACCATTTATCTCATAACTGAAATGAAGAAAATATGTTCCTCCTCTCCCCTAACCATGAATCTCAGAACACATAACTGTTTTTTGTTTCTCGTTTTATCCTATGTCGGCTAGAGCAAACGTATGGAAAGGACTCATCCGACCTCACACATATCTCTCGCCCGGTGGTATGTGCCTTGGCTTTGAGTTCATGGCCGCAAAATGTCTGTCAATTATTCACAAGTTACTTTTATTCCAAATCTCAGTCATTGTATGCTGCCTCGGTGTTCTTTTCTATTTCTAACTTTGGGCTTGGTCCATTCAGTCCTGCCATGCAATGAGTTGCTGTTCCCGTTTCCACATAGGTATTTGAAAACCTGTCAGAGTGCTGTTTTCATTATACGCTTTTCATTATTATTCTGTCATCACTGAACAAGTTTATTTCAAAACCTTTTGGGAAAAATGACAAGAAACATAGCATTTTATTTCCTTGTCCCTTCATTAGATTAGAAATGTCAAGAAAGATTTAGACTGTACTCATTTTTATTAAAAGGAATGATAGATCTTTCTTGGCAAAAGAAAAGGAAAAAATAGGAAATTTTAATTTTAAATACTACTGGAGTCGAAGACTTGCGTGTGAAGGTGCTCTTTCTCTTCATTATTTGGAAAGATTTATATTTTATTATCAAACTTCAGGCCATCTTATTCATTAGAAGATATAAAATATGGTAGTCATTCCAGAACACCAGCTACATAAATGAAATCTGTTAGGTACCAAAAACAAACTACACCAAGGTGAATCTAAACTATTATCAGCAAGGTTACTTAACATCATGCATTATAAATTTCAGCAGCTATTAAAAAAGAGAGAGAGAGAGAGAGAGAGAGAGAGAGAGAGAGAGAGAGAGGATGATAATGCCTTTGTCCGAGGCATGTTGTGAGAAGTATGTGAGTCAGCACATGTGAAGCTTCTCATACTGCACATAAGGTTGAACTGGAACACGTTAACTAACATTCTAGCATTTTTGGTCTAGAGAAGCATCACTGTCATGTAGGTCAGCCTACGTGTTCCTCAACAGTTGTGAGTATCCTACTCACCCCTGGCGTTTATACCATGGAACTGACCTCTAGGAAGGACAGGACTTAGTGATTACAATCTCAATTCTTACAGATAGGGGGCAAGGCAGATTTGCATATGGCCAACCTCTGTCTCCAGCCTGTCCTGGTATGGCGGTGCCTCAGTTAGCACGTGGCTTTATTATCTCTCTTACAAGTGCCAACCTCCTGACAGTCTGTGACCCCTTACTCCATGGCTTCTGCCTACCTGTGGCCGTGGCTTCTATTTATTGCATCACTGTGCTCATTGCCTTTGCTCGGACAGGTAATTTACTAGGTAAATTTACCAGCCTGCCTGCCCTGTGTGGGTGGCCGTGCTGGTGGTAGGTTGATGTTAATCATATTTAATGGCCTCAAATTTATGAAATTAGAAGACATTGTTTCATTCTAGAATGAGGAGGATAGCATTTGTCTGGGAGAACAGTATGCCCAACCAGCATGTAAAAAGGTATACAATTACCACACATACTGTCTTTCAGTAACATAGCAAGGTGGTACAAAAATACGTATTTTCTTCTAGTAAGGGTCATTCAGTTTATTGTTTGTAGGAGTGACGAGTCTTCCTCCCCAGATGTTCTTGGTTAATATAGTCTTTCTTACACATGAATTTGAAATAAGGGGCAATATAAACCGGAATGTTATATCTAGTTTGTATGACTATCTGATGAAATAGCAAACCCATCACAATGCCACAATGATACAAAACATCATCTTAGACAAATACCTACAGATTACAAAAATATTTGAGCCATGAAGATATAACCAAATTATCCTTCCTCATTCAAACTTTGGCCTGTAAAATGTTACTTTTTGTGATTATAAGTAAGTCCCGTTATCTTAGTTTTACACAAATTATGACTTTCATATGAATGACAGATATCAGACTGAATAATTCCCTCTTATTTTTAATTTTTATTTATTTACTTATTTTTTTGCTCTAAGTTTTTCTATTATATGGCATAACATTGAGGATGTTTATTTTTTTCTATAGAAGGAAAAAAATAGATGACTTTAAAAATATGTCTTAATTACAAGGTGGTTTCCAGGATTTTTTTTTGCCTTGCACATGCACAAATATATATAAACTTATGCACAAATATGAAACAAAAATAGACATGGTATTACCCGAAATTTTAAAACTTCCCTCTTTTCCTCATACCATTTAGAATGAAATAAGAAGTAGGAAGTATAAAATAATAAAGAATTTCATTTTGAAGATTGATATTCCTACTTAGCTGTGTATAGCAAAATAATTATATAACTCACTTCCAACATACAAGGGGTGATAATTTAATTAACGTCATGATTTCAACTGAAAAATGAAATGGGAGGGGAGTGTAAATCAGAAATAGTAACTCGAAGTTTAGGCTAGAGAGACCACACTGTTCTAACTTGATTGATACTCAGTTGTGATTCCCAAAGTGTTTTTCAAACCCCAGTAAATAATTCAGAACTATAGACTCCGCATTACGCATTTTCACGTGGATTTTAATTTACAGAGAAAGTAAATATTTCTGGCACTCATGAAGAAATTCAGAGTTGATTTGACAGTGTGATTTCCGATCTTCTCGTGGGGCACATACATTCTGTATCGGTCAGCTTTTGTGGCTGGAATACCACACAGCCCTCAGGTATCAGAAGCAGGTGACGAGAACATTTGTTTCATGTTCACATGAGGCCCGCAGGGTGAGTTCAGGTTGCCTGGGCTCTGCTGGGCTCAGTTTTACTTGACTTCCTATTCCAGGCCTCAGAGTGAAAATAGTTGCGTCATACAGTTCTCAGGGTGGGGGCAGAACTGGAGAGAGAGAGGGAGAGAAAGAGGGGGGGGGGAGGCAGAGGTGAAGCAAACAATCACGTTTAGAGGTGCTTATTAATCATAGCAGATGTCATGGCTGCTCATATCCATTGGCCAACGCATGTCACATGACCAGGCACGAGTCGGTGAGGACCAGATACTTCCTCCCTTCACAGAATGCCCAGGAATTCTCATGACTGTAGCTGATTTCCAGCGACCTTACTGCGGGGACCAAGTAGATAGTTGGGAACAGTCATCTCGTCTCACACACACCAGATCCAAATCACCAACCTCAAATCACAGTCCAAAGGTGGCTCTTCACAAACTTTCCAAAGAGGGTTTTTACCAGAAATCTAGGGCCCTTCTCAGTCACTCTTTATTTTCTATGATGACTCTTCCCCTCCGCCTACCACGTACATTTGAATTTTGTGTGGCAAACACAAGGACAGAACATGATGGTATTCATTTCAAATTTTACTTCTCTTACCACCTGAACCCCCAACTTCAGACCTTCTTCATTTGCCCAAACTCTAGACAACAGATTTATAACTTGACTGCCTGTTGCAAGCCATTTTGTTTTTGGAAATAGCTGGTTTAAAAAATGCAGAGAACACGGAGACAGCAGAGATAAGGGGACCTGAACTCTTACAGCATGTCAAGGGTAGGGAGATAAGGAAGAATCTGGAAACGAGTTTGTAGAGCAGATGCTGCTCAGGACCAGGATAGGGAACATTTTCTCCAAAACATTCACCCTTTTCCAAAGTGCAGAGTTGGGCACATTAAGTTTCGTGCCTTCCACGGCCCTATCTTTTTAAAAAGAAGGAAAAAAAAGTAAAAGAAAACATTTAATAGCCAATAACAGAGTCAATGGGATGAAAACATAGCTGTTCGGACCAGGGATCTGATCATGTTAATTTCCTGCTTAAAATGTGTCCATTGAGTCTTACTGCTACATGATAATGATAGCAACAAAAATGAAAGCAATAACAACTATTCTTACCATTTACTGTTTGCCCATTGAGTGCTGTGCTTTATGCTACAAATGTTAAATGCAGGTCTCATGCCTCACAATAAATACGAGAAAAATACCTTTACCAGACTCCCATAGTTAATAAAAGTCCTTTCTTTTAACCACCACCATACCTTAAAAATGTGTAATAATGTGCTTTCATGGTTTTTGTCATTTCCGTCCTCCCCAATTCATTTCTTGCCTTCCCCCCTGCGATTTATACACTGAACTACAAACCCAGAGCCTTATGCTCCCGTTCTGTTCCTGGCTCTGTGGCTCTGCATATAAGAACTTCTCCATTTCAGATGTCTTTTCCAGCCACGTTGCTTTTCCCCGCAACCTGATGAATTCTGCTCCTCTCTAGGAGATAGTCCTTAGACCGCCTGCTCTAGGAAGGCACAGTTAACCTTCTCTAAGACACACTGTTATCACTGTGTACACGGGGTCCTGGGCTTGTCTGTACATGCCAGTCTTTTCCTTGGCTCACCCAAGTGTTCCGCCCTTCCCCAGGTGGGAACACTTTAGGGATCCTATTTATTGCTATCCTATCATAATATTAGAGTGCCTGTTCTAGAACTTAACTTATTCAAGTAATTTGGATGGAAATCCCAATAGCCAGAATGAGTTTTTGCTGTGTATTTTTAATAGTTAACCTTAAAAGAGTTGGAATGGGGCACCCGGGTGGCTCGGTTGGTTAAACATCTGACTTGGGCTCAGGTCATGATCTCAATGGTTCGTGGGTTCGAGCCCCATGTCGGGCTCTGTGCTGACAGCTCCCTCTGTCTTTCTGTCCCTATCCCGCTTATGCTCTGTCTCTCTCTCTCTCAAACATAAATGAACATTAAAATAAAATAAAATGAGTTGGCAAAGAATTAGAAAATAATAAAAGAAAACTTTATGGATTTGATCTGAGATAATCAGATATCATAGTTAATATTTACTGTGCTATCCATAAAAAATAAATTTTAAGCAATACCTTTATCAGAATCCTCAAAGAAACAAAACCCTAATGAAGCTGAAATATAATATTCCACTTTCTACATATACCAATGTGTATAAATATAATATTTCACTCCCTTCAAGTACATGTCATTTCTCCTAAGGGCATTGAAAGATTGCATACACATTTTATCTTTTCAAAATAAAAAAAAATCAAGGAATTTAGCTGTTAAATCAAGCATCCAAGCTCTAAAATATATATTGCTCTTATCACAGGGGAGGTAGTCACACAACTTTTATATGTTAATGAACTCTTCCTGAAATATTTCAGGATGAAAACCAGGCATCACAAATGCATAAATATTTACTTCATTGTACTGAGGAAAAAAAAAAACAAACTTCTGTGATTTGACTTGTGAAGTAGCTGGCATGATTTTACAGAACAAAAATCTCTTATTTGGAGTAGTACTACATTAGTGATGGAGGAGACAGAGTCTAATAAGATGTAAAAGAATCCCGTTGTCAATAGAACCTAAGTAACGCATCCGAAATTTTGTGTCTACCTTGAAAATAAATATAGGAAGCTAAACAGTTATGTGCTGACCATTATCAAAATATGCATCTGTAATGAGTAATTCATAGAACTAAAACTGCCCTTTCCCCTTAACCTTTTGGGAAGAGATTGAATTCTTTCTGTACAGTCTATAAACTTAATACAAATTATTCAGATTTTTTCAGCAATTAATAGTATTTACTTACCTCTTCATGGCTGTGCTTTGTCACAAAATAGAATTCAAGTGTAACAGGGGTTAAAAAAATAAAAACCAATCAAGAACTTAGTTTTCCAAATAGGGTAGATCATTTTGGAAAAGAAACCTTTTAGTCAAATGTGCTCCTAAATGGCTGTAGTCATGGAAGTAGGTTTTCAGAATTGGATTCCTCATTATAAGATAGAGTGAAAGATTCTTATTTTTATTTTTAAATGCTTTTAGATTTATGGAAGGATTGCAGACAGTGCAAGGAGTTCCCATATACTTTTCATCCAGCTTCCCCTGATGTTAACATTGGACATAACCATGGCATATTTATCAAATTATTTATCAAAATTATGCTGGGTAATCTATTAACTAAACTATACATTTATTTGGATTTCACCATTTTTTAATAGCATCCTTTTGTTGTTGCTTTTCTAGGATCCACATTTCATTTAATTATCACATCTTCCCTATCTTCTTGGATTTGTGAGAGTTGTCTTTCTTTGTTTTTCATGGTTTTTTAAAAAAAAATTCTTTTAATGTTTTTTCATCTTTGAGAGAAAGAGCATGAGTGGGGCAGGGGTAGAGAGAGGCGGGGGGGCGGGGGGAAAGGAGACACAGAATCCAAAGCAGGCTCCAGAATCCAAAGATGAGCTGCCAGCACAGAGCCCAACATGGGGCTCAAACTCACAGACCTTGAGATCATGACCTGAGCTGAAGTCGGATGCTTAACTGACTGAGCCACCCAGGCACCCCTGTTTTCCATGGTTTTTTGAAGAGTACTTTTGTATAGCATCCTTCAATTTGGATCTGCTGGAGGTTTGCTCATTAGACCTCTAGGAGGGAGGAGTGTCAAAGAACTTGTGAATACATGTTAAAATTGTTAGAGTAATTAATAAACCCCTGGGGCAGAAACTTTGACACTCCGAATATCCTGTTTTTCCTTAAAGTTCTGCTCATTAATTTTACCATTTATCAGTGGATCTTCTTACAGCAATTATTACTATAGTATTTTATTGGTAATTTTCAATTTCTCTCATTCTTCCTAAGCTTATTACTTGTAATTCTTTATCAAAGAAGATTTGTCCTTTTTGTCCATAATCGATTAATTCAGTCAGTATAAACTATGGCCATATATATATGGCACATATATGTACAGAGAGGGGGGAGAAAGAGGGGGACGGTGGGAGAGAGAGAGAGACTAATTACATGGGTATTTATTTTATTATTTGGGTTATAATCCAATACCAATGTTTATTTATTCAAACCATCCAACTTTGGCCATTGAGGTTTTTTTGTTTTGTTTTGTTTTGTTTTTAATTGGTTCGTATGTCTTCAATACCTCTCCTTTTTTTTTTTTTTTTTTTTTTTTTGACAGAGGTGGGAGGTTGGGTTGTTGAGGTGGGGTCATTTTCTTTCTGGGATTGCAAGATGCTCCAGGTTCCACTTGTGTTTTCCCTGCCCAAAGAGCCTGGTTCCTTTTATTGTAAAAATAGTGCATCTAATGTTACATGGATAAGGGAATAAGGTCATGCATTTTGATGAAAAATGCTTAGCGTACTTGGCAAATAAATTCCTAATAAACATTGCTTTTCCTCCCACCACCAGTTCCGCTCTTACATGTCCTACACAAAGTCAAAATGATAAAACATGAAAGTGAGAGCTGGGAGGAAGAAGGAAGCTAGTGGGAGAAGTTATTTAGATTTGGCACTATGGCTTCCGAGAGGTGACCAGTCAGATGGATTCAGATGAATGATGACATATTGGTTAGGGATAGATGGGCAAGGTATTTTAGGGCAAGCTGAGTGCAACCAGGGAAGTACATGCCAAATTTAGGGAAACAATGTATTATACCTCTTTCTGGGGTTAAATTCAATAATATTAGTAATATTAAAAAAATTTCAAAAAATTAAGTGCATGCTAGATGAATCAAGGTCTTAAAAATAAAGATCCAACAAATATTTATGAAGAGAGAAAGAGGTAATCAGAAACTTGAGTTTCACTGATTTGGCATGTGGCATATTCAGGGTAGAGCCACAAAATACAGGAGGTAAAATGAATTGGCCAAACTTCACTTTTTCTCGCCGAAGTTTAGGAACGTAGATCAGGATTGCATACTAGGGGTCAACAGTGATGACAAGCAGTAGAGAGGCTGATTTGATATAAGGCAAGTAGTGAGCTAAAATGTATGTTGGTGTGGTTTTCCTCAGTAACACGGGTTAGCTAGGATCTGAATTAACATAAGATGTTGGCCGCAGCAGATGAGTGAACACCCAGAGAGTTATGAAAAAAGCATCTGGGGCATTTGTCATGAACAGTTCAAAGCAGGCTTCCTGAGTGCAGAACTGGGTAATGGGTAATTTGAGCACTGTGCTGACTTCACTGGGAGGTGGTCCGGCGCGAAGGAGGGACAGTGTGCCTTTGTGACTTACTGTGGGTACCGGCGGGACGAGGTGTAGCTTGATGTGGCCAGAAAGCCTGAGATCAAGGCTCCAGATGTCGCACTGGCGCAGCCCATCATGATGACAAGATCCTGGATTTGAAACAGTGAAGCCTGTATAGAGGAATAAAAGGGAAAACCAAAAGAAAAGATGGACAAACCCACTTCAGTGGAATTTATATCGTCTCTTCTTTAATTTTGACCATGTGTAAAACTTGTAGACAAAAGAAAGACCATTATGGATTGTATCAGTTGGGGATGAAAAGGGAGATATTAGCTTATTTTATTGGCTGAAATTCAGCAGCAGAGGTGGTTTGAAAGAGTCAAGAAGGAAGGAATTCATGCGTGCCTAAACTGTGTTGGGGCAAATAAACCTTATTGGAAGCCTGTTTGGGACGTAGGTCTTTCTGGCCTTTTTAGTCCTGCAGCTTCAGCAGATCAGCATAACTTTCTTTTTATTTTTATTATTTTTAAGTGATTTTTTTATGTTTGTTTATTTTTGAGACAGAGAGAAACAGAGCATGAGTCGGGGAGGGGCAGAGAGAGAGAGAGAGAAAGAGAATCTGAAGCAGGCTCCAGGCTCTGAGCTGTCAGCACAGAGCCTGATGCGGGGCTCGAACCTACCAACCATGAGATCATGGCTTGAGCCAGAGTCAGATGCTTAACCGTCTGTGCCATCCAGGTGCCCTGGATCAGCATAAGTTTCTAACTCTAAGTCTTGAAAATTGCCTAGGTAAAGAAACACTAAATGTACAAAAAATATTTAAAATAATTTTAAGTCTATTTATTTTCAGAGAGGGAGGGAGGGAGGGAGAGAGAGAGAGAGAGAGAGAATGAATGAGCAGGGGAGGGACAGAGAGAGGGGGAGACAGAATCCCAAGCAGGTTCAATGTTGTCCGTGCAGAGACCAACATGGGACTCTAACTCACAAGCCATGAGATCATGACCTGAGCTGAAACCAAGAGTCGGACACTCAACTAGCTGAGCCACTGAGGTTTCCCCCAAAAGAACAACGTTTTAGAATACTAATATTTCAAAGAGCAACCATCAAAGTTGCTGCCTTTGTGTTAGTGTCAATAAAATGCCAATTTAAGAAAATGTAAGACAGAAGATGTAATAAAACCTCTTAAGATATATCTTAAGAAACTCATTCACATACAAAATCCCAGTTCCACAAATGCTGCAGTATTTTCTTCAACTTGCACTGGAAAAACTGAGCTGTAAAGAGTTAAGTAAAATGTCTAAAATCAGGAAAGAAAGAAATGGCAAGTTAAAAGTCTGAGGGATTTTTTTTTTTCCTGCTGCATCCAGAAATACCCAGGGCATCAAGGGATTCATTTAAACTAGAACAACCAGAATGTGTTCCAGAAATGGCATCCATCGGATAGTTTAATAGCTAATGGGAAAACATTTGTCTACAGTGCTTCAAAGTCTATCTTCACTTTGCTTTTAGCAATTTACCTGCGTTTGAAAAGGTTCGTTTATATAACCTCATCCACCAATTACTTGCCAATCCACTTATTCATATTCAGCAGTTGATCACTCTTATTTTCCTTTATTTAAACAGCTAACCAGTTGCTATTATGCACACATTTTGTATTAGAATTATTTTGTTTCAAGAGAGAGAAAATTAACTAGCTCTTGGGAATAAAGCGAAGAGCGAGATATAACACGTGTACAGAGATATCACGCCGAACCTAAGAACAAAAATAATACTGCCAGAAAATACATGTGACCAGAACTGAGAACAAGAATATGGGAACAGGCGTGACAACTTAATCATTTCTGTCTTCCTTTTCTCATCTGCTCTGTTTTCATACCTTTGTCCGGATACCAACACCCCCTCTTTTCCACGAGACCCCAGAATGTCTGTTCTAGTTTTGTTAATTAAGTATACCTGACTGCCTGGCTTCAAAAAATGATTTCCTGCTTCTAGATTTCCTATCTTTGAGCTCTTAGATTAAGTTCTCAAGGGAGAGAATTCGATTGGTCCAGGCATCCTGTTGGATGGTATTCTATTCTCTGAGTAGGAAGGGGCAGGATAGCAAGAGTATAAGGATGGCAAGCAGGAGCCCAATAGTTAGCCTAGACTCAGGTTTTTCAAACAGTAGTCTGCGTCAGAATCAATGGGAGGCAGTATTAATGCACAGATTTCTAACAAATGTTATTTTGTTAAAAAAAAATTTAATGTTTATTTATTTTTGAGAGAGAGAGAGAGAGAGACAGAGACAGAGACAGAGAGACAGAGCATGAGTAGGGGAGGGATAGAGAGAGAGAGGGAGACACAGAATCTAAAGCAGGCTCCAGGCTCCGAGCTGTCAGCACAGAGCCCGACATGGGGCTTGAACCGACGAACTACGAGATCACGACCTGAGCCTAAGTCAGACACTTCACTGACTGAGCCACCCAGGCACCCCTACAAATGTTTAGATCATGCTAATATTGCTGGTCTAGGGACCTTACTCTGAGAAGCACTAGTTATGCTCTAGGGCCGTAGAGTTATCAGCAAGAAGAATTGGACAAAATACTTCAACAATTTGCTAACTTCACTTTGTTGGGCTATTAAGTTGTTTGGATTATCCAGCTATTTTTTTAATTCATTTATTAAACATTTAATGAGAAGTTACTATATAAGCAAATAAAAATTTGTATATGCATAAAATTAGTTCCTTCATAAATGCAGTCTACTTCTGTGCCTGAATTCTAAATCTTTAGTACGTTATTCAAATTAATATATATTTTTGAAACACAGTAAAGAAAATGTCCTAAAACAAATTTACCTTTTATTGAGTTATCTAACTACAGACCTACAGAGCAATCATAATTTTTAAAAGATGCAACAGTATATAATTCGTACTTCATTCGTTTTTGCAAATATTTATGATTATTGTATGTCTAATATTGAAAGAACATTAACAAAACAGCTGAAGTGGTTTCAGTGTCGGTGCTTTGAGATTTTATTTACTATACCTTCGTGTAGGAAAAAATATCCTATACTCACAGAGCCTTGAGATCAAGTATAAATTTTACTTCTTTGCCTTTTTTCAGGAGTCTGAATACATTGAAGGGAGTAATCTCTCTAAACTAATTCTCTTAAAACCTTGTCCCACAGTAACATACGCTGTCTCCTGTTGTACGAGTGGAAAGGCATCAGAGATCAAATATTTTGTTGATAATTGCTCCTTTCTTTGGAGTGATCTTTCTCCGGTTGCATAATCTCTGATGGCGTTTTATTGTATAAACCACACCGCAATTATCATAGGTGTATAGTGAAAAATTTTTCTTCATCATTTAAAAATACTTAGCTACTGGGATTATCAATAGTCAATAAGTCACTAGCAACATCATTTTGTCACTAAGAATCTCGATATTATTTCCCCCAAATTTGATACGCATGATTCATTTCGAATTGGCCTGCGTGGCTGTGCTGTTCTCATTTCGGTCGCTCTGTTTCTCGACTCCCCAGGCCGCCTCGTGGACAAGTGCAATTGTGATAAATAATGCAGACTTTACTAAGGTTTTATGAAGGGTTGAGAGTGAGTGTACCCACAATTAAGCTTCCTAAATGTCCTCATTACCTATATATATGGTCATTTTCAAAATTTCCTCCTCTCAGCCAGCTACCAGATCACTTTACTCACAATCTGGCAGATATTTTAGGATATCTGCTTCTTTTTCTCCCCAAACAGAATCTCAAAATCCAGATAACTTTCGTACCATACCCTGCAGAATCTAAAGCTAACTGAACAGTGTCTGGAAAACAGAAGTTCGGTCTATAAGTTCGAAAGTCTTCGGCTCAAACATAACCTGAGAGAGGCTAACTCCACCCTCTTACCAGTAAAACGAGTATTATATCTCGTGTTGAAATGAAGACCCATTATTTACCTGGGCATATTTTTTAAGAAGTCTTGGGATGGATTTTATGTTTGAAGGACATTTAGGACCCATGATTCTAGGGGTAGAAAAACCTACATTTGGACTGATCAGTCAGCAAATAATCCCTCCGAAAGACTGCAACAATAATTATTAAATATTCTACCATATCAGTTGTTAGAAAACCTCCCCACTGTGCTGTTTGCGAAGTTATGGAAGAGACCCAGGCAGGTGGGAATTCGTGGCAGTGGCTTCTCCTGTTCTTTCCCTCAGGTGTTCCGTTTCACCCCTTTGTGGAACCTTAGCCTTTAGCTCTTTTCCCCACCCGTCTTGATGAACCCAGACTACCCATGAAACAGCTACTAACAGCTACTAACCTTTCCAGGCACCATTTTGACCACCTGTTCTGGAAACTGTTTCAGCCTCTTGCGAACCCTCTGTAAAATGCTTGCCCTCTCCATTTCGAGTCACAACACTGCTTTAAAGTCTTTGCTTACCTTTGCTTGCCTTTATTTTGAATAAAGCCTTCAGTTAACAGTGCTCTGGATCATTTTCTTCCCCTAGAACAGTCCATGCGATCCTGATGAGCAAAGTGATAGCTTTGTATGTGTTTCTAGATACAGAAAGAAAAGATGACTTTGTCTTTTCCGATGACTTTGTCATTGTCCAGTGTATGGAATATCAAGATTCTCACTGATAATTTTTTTAAAGTAAAGAAACAACAAGGAAGCATTACTTTAACAATTATTTTCATGAAACGTTTTGCCAAACAGCAGGGAGTACATTTTCTGATGGTAACTACTGTCGAACAAACTTCATAATAAATGGAAGCTTAGTAACAACATGAAAAGGGGGGAACATTAAGGTTAAAGATAATGTCCTCATTTTGGTATCTGTGATAAAATAATAGACTTCTGATATTGGACGTTATTTAAGAAATGTTTCACATTTAGAAATACTGTGTTTAAGGTAAGAGTGAGGTATATGCTTATAAAATATGGTAAGTTGTTGGGGTATATGTAGGAATCACCTTGATTATCTGATTTTTTAAAGTTTATTTATTTTAAGAGACAGAGAAAGTGAGCATGTGGGGAAGGGGCAGAGAGAGGGAAGATCCCCAAGCAAGCTTCATGCTGTCAGCTCAGAGCCTGATGTGGGGCTCAAACTCATGAAACATGAGAGCATGACCTGAGCCGAAATCAAGAGTTCGATGCTTAAATGACTGAGCCACCCAGGCGCCCCTTAACTATCTGATTCTTAAGACCTTACTAGTAATGGCTGAAAACCTACCTCACTCTTTGTTGAGAGGTTACTGAACTCCCTCAGATTTTCTACTAACTTCCAGGGTTTTGTTTTTTTTTTTTTTTTTACTCTTACACTCATCTCTGCCACACACTTTTCATTTCAGTAAATCAGTTCAGCCCCAGAACTTTGGTCCACAGGTTGCCTATGTTCTACAAATATTGATCTAGAAGTGGAAACCAGTTCTTTTTTTAAAGCTCCCAGAATTCATTCAAAGAAGACAACTGTAGGTTTGGGGAGACAGGTAAATGCGTATTAAATGCTAATTTTAAAACTCATGTTTAAAATTATTCTCTCTTCTGACTTATGCATGCTCCTTTCTCTCCTCGCTCATATCCTCCTTTCCATTTTTTCTCTTCTCCAACCCTAGCCTCTCAGGAGAAAAAACAAATGATAGAAAAATGTAATCTCAAGTTTTTGTGTCAGAGCAGTTAAGCTTTTCTAACCTTACAGGCAGATCAGAACTTACATTTTCCTAGAATATATTGAAATTATAATTTATAAAGCCCTGCCTTTATAAGTTATAAGTGCCATAAGTGCACTCCTTATGCTATTCCCGGAGGTGCAGACAAAACCAGAGATGGCTCCATTTTTCTAGAGAGCAGAAGATCAAAAATGATTTAGGGATAAATTTTGGGATCAGGAGTCATCTATAAAATAGCACTTGAGAAGCCAACTAGAAAAAATTAAAGCCAGATCTCTAAAAGAAAATATAAAAGGAAAACAGGAAAGAAAGTGTCAGTGTTCACTTAATTTAAAAGTAAGGAAATGAATTAAAGCCAGAGAAGTTCCCTGAAATACAATTACAATAGCTGTGTGGGTTCGATGCAATTAATTTAATTTATAGATAAGGAAAGTAAGGCATAGAAGTGAACAGAGTTGCCTGTGGACACAGAGCTGACAATGAGAGAGAGAAGATTCTTTGCCAGATGCTTTCACTCAAAGACTGTGCCCTTTTTAGGACATTGGGACCTCCCTCCTGAATTCCTTGTCATCTATGGAGTCAAAATTGAGAATCAGGGAGTAAGAAAATGGTTTCATTTTGGGAGCTTCCACTGCAAAGGAAACAATAAAAACTATAAAAAAAATCCTTGTATATAAAACAATTTTAATAAATAATTTTTATATAAGACAATTGGCTGTGAGCCACTAAGAAGAATAAAATAATTGCTTAGTAGAAATAGGGTCTATCCAGTAAAAGTGAGTCACTGAATATGTTTTTATGGCTTTCTCCACCAAAATCCATTAGTTTGATGTTTGGCACAGATGAAGGTGGGAGTGATCCAAACTGTGACAATGGTGTGAGAGACCCAAGGAAATAGAAAAGACACAAGGGATTACCTGATGCTGTGAGGGAAACCTGAGGTAATACAGGGCACAGGGGCAAGTGAAGCAAGGAAACAACAGAGAGGAGGCACGAGTAATTCAAATTAGGGAGGTGTCAGTTACTGATGACATTAAACGTGAGAAGGGCCGATGATTTTGGAAGCTACAAAAAGAGAGCAGAGACAGGGATTCAGAGCACATGGCGGGGGGGGCGCCTGGGGGGCACAGTCGCTTAAGCGTCCATCTCTTGATTGCAACTCAGGTCATAACCTCACAGTTCATGTGTTTGAGCCCCGAGTTGGGCTCTGTGCTGACAGTGTGGAGCCTGCTTGGGCTTCTCTCCCTCCCTCTGTCTGTCCTTCCCCTGCTTACACATGTGCGGTCTTTCTCTCTCTCCTTCCCAATAAATAAATAAACATTAAAGAAAAGCAGATAGAGTGATTCCAAAATATGATGGTCCACATGTGATTGCTGCATGACCCACCTACCAGAAATACTGTTCTTGTCATTATATCACAGATACGGCAAAGACCAATTATACATTGCTTTCAAGGGGAGACCAGCTGAGAGCCATGTTCAGAGCAAGGTCAAATAGAAGATTGTGACTGTTTATCTTAACGCACAGAGGAGGGGCTGCAAGGAAGAAGACACCAAAGTTTATAAAATTGTAATGGCTTTATTGAACGTGAACATAGTGTGAGTCTGGGAATGCTAGATGCCCAAGACCTGTTTTTCTTTTTTTTCAAAAAAAATGTGTGTGTGTGTGTGTGTGTGTATGTACATACACACACACACACACACACACACATTGTATATATATATATATACACACACACACAATTTTATACAAAATCATTACATTTTATTAGTATTGTTATGCTATACATAAATATTTCATTATATTATCATATAAAATTGTTATATACAATACCATTATATGTGGTAATATATTATTGAGGCATCTCTCTAAACTTTAAAAAAAATTTTAAAGTATTTTTTTAATTTTAATTTTTTTAAACTTTTTTAACTGCATCGTCATTTGGGCGTATTTTCAAATGTTTTAACTCTTTTAACTGCATCATTATTTGGGCATATTTTCAAATCTAGAACACTGAATTAGATATAATTTAATCAGATTCACTTTGGATAGTCTATTATTGGGACATTCAGTGTTGTCATTACTGTTTTGTTTTGCTTCTTCATGAGAACTGAGCCTTTTTCTTATGTTTGGAGATCTCTTACCAAGGGGTCTTGGAAGTTAAGAAGACTGTACAAGCTTGAAAGGGCAAATACACCTTCTCCCTTTTTTCTCTGGCAAGTAAATTATAAAAGTTCTATGGGTCATATGCCAATAATCTGAATTAATTGATGAGGAAAGCGAGGACATAAGCATACAACCTCAACTCAGCCAATCTCAAGCATCAGTCCAAAAAACATGGAAGCCAGAAGACGAGACTAGCAAAGGCCCCTCAGGGTACAGACAGTTCACAGAGAGTTCTGATATTTCAGAGCCCAAGGCTGGAACAAGTGAATGTGTCTCATGCTGAAAAACAGTACCAACAGTGTCTTCCTTGGACAGTTACATAGCGTGTTTTTGACTCTGATCTTTGCTATCTAGAATTCATGGGTTCTTCTGGTTCTCCTAAGCTGGTATTTTAAAGCACCTAGCATGTTTTAGAAGTTAATGCAATTAGTCTCCAGAAATTCCTTGTCTCTTCAAATCCCGCAGAGTTAGTTTCTGTTGCCTTCAACTCAAAACTTTGACAAATATAGTAGATAAGGCATAGTTTGGGACTATAACTTGATTTTTCATTTTTGGGAATGAAGTTTAACTTGTGGATGTTCTCTATCTCTTCAAAAATTGTTTTTGTTATAAGCTCTATTCATAAGTGAGTTGTAATGTTAAAGAGGAAAAAAAAAGGATTTTCAGTTGTTTCCTGCAGCAAAATGCAAGGCGGTAAAAAGTACAACCTGCTAAACAGAGAAAACAAGACCATAGAAGGAAAACACTGCTCTGAAGAACATCTGACAGGATTGGTGTGAAAAAAAAAAAATATAGCCTAGGTTTCAGCTGCATACGTGACATAAAAGATGTTGTGACAGGGAGAAAAATGTTTCTTTACTCACAACCCCACCGTATCCCAACTTCAACACATCAACACATGCATACATGCTCTTCTGAGGAAGGTTCCATTTTGCTGGATGGTTTTTTCTAGTCGGGTTCAAAGTTACTTTCGACGTAATAGCTTTCCATATACTCGGATAATATATAAGGTGATCGATGTAGAGATATTTAAAACAAAATTGGAAGAGCCTGGGCCAATGCAAATAGCTCTCCAAAACATAAGGTGAGGGGAGACCAGGAAGTGGAGACAGGTGGGAGGAAGGACCAGGAAAGAAAGGAAGATGAGTATTTTCTCAGAGGGAAATGCTTAGTACTGTTTACTGTAACCCTCCCTCCCTGGCTCATCAGAGGGACATTAAAATCTCCTCTGGTCATCGTGGTTTGTGAGATCTTATTTGGGTAGCAGATGATGCTGTAAAGTGCTGACACTTGCTCTAAGTTGTGCAAAAAGTGGAGAGACAAGTAATCAATTGGAGGCCCGTTACCTCTGGGCCCTGCATGATTTCAGTACTTACATGTTCTTCCCTTTGTGGATTGGCACTGCTACAGGTACTAACTGAATGAGACCTTTGAATCCCAGGTACTGTCGTAACAATAGCTGATACCAAGGATGTGTATATCCTCTCCCACAGATTTGCCAAAGATACCACAATAAAAGACGAGTTACGGTGCAGGGAGTCATAATCTGTTACATGTAATGGGTTTATTCATTTGATTAATGACACTGTGTACCAACATCTAGGAATAGGGACATGAGAAAACCAAAGTCCTTCCCCTCACGAAGATGCTTGAAGCAAGAGAAGTTGGGATTTCTAAGGGTGTTGTGGTTATAAACTCGCTTCATAATACTCCAGCGAAAAACACCACGTTATTTCGTTGTTCTTAATCATAATAATATTATATCTTGTTTAGAGCTCCAGCTAAATAAAATAGCAAGACATTCGAATTTAATCGAGCCTGGGAGCACTTTCAACTCTGTCTAGTGTTGAATAAATATCCAGGAAACTTATGTGGTACCCAGAACACAGGAAAGGTCTGGTCCTTCACAGACTAAGGTAAAACATCAGAATCACCCTTGCTCGTTCTGCTACAAGTGTTGCTGAATCTGGTCCTCCTTCATATTTTAAAACTCTAATCCCCCAGGCAGTCCTCCTCATGACCCTAGAACTCTCCATGCCTGCCTTTTGTGGTAGTTCACTATCTAGTCAGTCAAACAGATCTTCACCATGAACAGGATTGATTGATTGATTCTTTTGAAGAACAAAGTTGTGTATATTACGCTGTCAGTTTCTAAGCATTACTGTCAGTCTGTAATAATTAAGACAGTTTTGCATCAGTGTAAGAAAAGACAAATAGAACATTGCAACAGTGGACCAGAAGACACTTCCAAATATTTTACATATATATCTGTCTGTCTCTTTCACTGCAGTTCAGTGGGAAAGATTATTCTTTTCAATATGGAAAGAAATGAACATTGACTGTTACTTCACAGCATACAAAAAAAAAATAACTTGAAAAGGACCATCAAACTAAATGTGAAGAGGAAATCAGTAACATTACTGAAAGAAAACATACGATAATTTCTCCATGACTCTGGGCATATGCGATATTGTGATTTGTATTAAGAAATCTATTTGGTCATTATGTTTCTGGCCACAGGACTCCTAAAACTCACAGATGATGAAACTCCTTCGTGGAGAAAGTGATAACATGTCTTGTATGTATCAGCGAGTTGACTTTGGAAGGCACCTAAGGATGGAGGTTGGTTGCTAAGAGAACCAACCATGTGATTGGAGGATTGTAGCTTTCAGTCCCATCCCGCTGGCCTCTGGAGTAGAGGGAAGGGCTGGAGGTTAAATCAGTTGCTAATGGCCAATGACTTAAACAGTCGTGCCAGTATAATGAAGCCTCCATAAACATCCAGAAGGACTCAGTTTGGAGAGTTTCTGGGCTGGTCGGCCCTTGGGCATCTGAAACAGTGGTACCCCTGGACAGAGTAGGGAAGCTCTGTGCCCCTTCCTGCATACCTCTCCCTCTGCACCTCTTCCATCTGACGGTTGTGAGTTATATCCTTTTATAGGAAAGCAGTGACTTAGTAAAATGTTTTGCTGAGTCCTATGGGTTGATCTAGCAAATTAAACAAACCAAGGAGGGGGTTGTTAGGAACCTCTAATTTATAGCCAGCCCCAGGTGGTCACCTGTGCCTCCGACTGACTTCTGAAGTATATGGGGGTGAGGTGGGAAGAGGGGACACAGTCTGTGGGACCGAGCCCTTAACCTGTGGAATCTTAGGCCATCTTCAGGTGGACAGGGTCAGAATTGAGTTGAATCGAACACCCAGCTGGTGTCCAGAGAATTCTTGTTGGTGATGTGGGAAACGTACACCCACACATCGGAATTTGGTCCCAGGACACTATTAATCACCATGCAAAGATTTTTTTAAACAAGATACAAAAAGCACTACCTATGAAATTAAAGTTTGATGAATTGTACTTACTTAAAATTAAGAATCGTATTACTCAAAAGACACTTTGAGAGAGAGAAGAGGAAACCACAGAGCACTTGTGAACAAGATATATGAAGAATTCCTATATTTTTGTTAAAGAAAAATATAGATAAATTTTATTGCCTATGAAGATCTTTGGAATAAGCGAATCTTTATAACATCTCAAAGAGGTCCAGTGATGCCCACTTTTCATTCCTGGACATTGATAATTTTTATTTTTCATTTTCCCGCACCGTGAACAGGATTTAAAAACAAATAACAATAAAAACCTAGGTACTGACTGATGTGGAGAGGCATGGCTCCTTTTTCCCTCTGGTTGAACAACCTCTCCTCTTATAACTCTCTTCTTTCAAAGTTCTCTTGCTTACTTCTGTCTAGATCTATTTCTCCACATCCGTCTCCAAAATAGCTCCTGGGAAGAAGACCTTGTATCCAGAAGGACACCAGAGGAGAGGACAGTTCATTTAGTTCTTTTCTTGGAATAGAAGGAAGGGGGAAAATAGCTCATGTTCTTTCAAGATAGAACAGAAGACAAATTAATATTTCACCGAGTTATCCGGAGCACATGCCTAATCTACTGAATTGCCTAATTTGATTGATTGGTCTAAAAATTCACAAGAAGACAGTTGAACAGCCGCCTCTCTATTTTGGGTGGCACTTCGCTGAAATACTACTAGGATGGATTGGTTGGAAATCTATAAAGCAATGAGAGACCAGCATGATTCAGAGACCTCATGTTTATCCAGTGGTCAAAGTCTTCCGCCTTTATAATAGAGACTCTTCATAGCAACTGGAAAACATAGCTTGAGATGCTTTGGAAAGGATCATCATCCTACAGAAAGGTAAGGGAGACTTTATGTAGTTGGCACATAGGTGCGACAACTCGTGCGTGCCAAGAAGGGTGACCGAATTGAGTCTTTTACAAATTTGAAATTTTATTCCAAAATTTTGCCAGTTTTGCAATGGGAAAACAGTCCCAGGGTTCTATTACATACTTCAGAGTTGAAGAAAAAAATAATGCTGTAGGTCAAATCTTAAAAAACAAGATCATAGTAACATAACATTTCCCTCTTGAGGTCTTTGCGTCAGGCTTAAGTATTCGGAAGAAGGAAGTCACTCTTCGAATAACAACTGAAAGGGTGTGCGGATTTACACAATTACGTAAACAAGTGTAAGCTGATTAATTCTGACGGACTCTGTACACACCATCCAGTGGCTGCAGCTGCTTGTTCACCTACTTACCATTTGCTGTTTTGTCTGATGGATGAGAGGCAACCGTGGCTGGCCGGCCCCACCGACAGCTCCATGTCTCTCCCGGCCTTCCTTGGGAAGCCCCCCTTTGCCTTTCATTCTCTCCAATTTTCAACACGGTAATATCTTTTATATGCCGTCGTCCTCCTAAAGGACAGGAGACACAAAACATGTCATGCTTTCTGGAATTCCTATCTGTCTCCTCTTTCAGTGTTTATGGCTACTGTCTTTATTTCAGGCTCTCATGTCATCCTTCCTTGGGCCATTTCAAGAGTCTTATGACTGATCTTTCTCACGCTGCTTTGCCTATTATCCACTTCAGCCTCCACACTGTCACTGTAATGATCATCTTTAAATTATAAACCTAATCGCGGTACTCTTCCCCACTGTGTACACCCTAAACTGCTAACTCTTTTGTATGGCACCCAGGATCCTCTGTATTCGTACATCAGTGGTTCTGGTCCCTACGCACTTAGCACAGTGCCTGGCACGTAGCAGACTCCTGGTAGACAAATGTCCGTGGGGTAAAATGTGTGTGGGACGAGCGTTTGGGGATCAGCGAGTGATTTGAGTGTCCCTTTCACGGAATCATGACCTGTTCCTTAGCAGTAGATGAACTTTGCTTGTCTTTAGCAAAGTACTTTAAAAGTTTTCAACCCAACATCTCATTTCTTGGGGTGCCTGGGTGACTCAGTGGGTTAAGTGTCTGACTTTGGCTCGGGTCATGATCTCAGGGTTCATGAATTCGAGCCCTGCGTTGGGCTCTGTGCTGACAGCTCAGAGCCTGGAGCCTGATTTGGATTCTGTGTCACCCTCTCTCTCTGCCCCTCCCCCTGCTTGCTCTGTCTCTCTATCTCTCTCAAAAAAAAAAAAATTAAAAAAATTAGAATTTCTTAATGATGAGAAATTTCATTAATTCTTCTGATTAATCCATTCCATTTTCCTCAGTTGCTATGATGATCATCAATAATTAGTATTAATAACTGTAATATAGAAGGAAGGAAGACAATTTAGTATTAGATACTTTTTCATATTTCAAACATACGTTGTTGTTGTAGAATCGATTATGTCATTAGAACATGCTCATTGAAGCAGAATTCCAGGGCCTAAGACTACATAGTGTTAAGCCTTCAGACGCATATTGTAACATGGTTCTGTAAAACCACATCAGTTCAGACCCAGATGTTTAATGTTACAATCAGATCACTACATTTAATTGTCATAAAGAAAATTACATTGTTACACATAATGCAAATTTAAACTTATTCTCTTAAAAAAGTATGACGTCTCAGTTGTCGCAAAAGAAAGATTCATCATTCAATAAATATTTCTTGAACACCTAAAGTAGATAAGACACCATCCTAGGTAAATAAATCGAAATATAAGGACTACTGCTTAATGGAAAACATGGTTATATTAACAACAAATATACATAAATTAATCTGGAATCACAGAAGACCGCTTTGTGCTTCACAAATGTGGTCTCCTTCAGCATTAGCCTCTGCTGGGACTTGCTGAGTATTCTTTCTCAGAATGTGTTATCTTGTGATTCACTTCAGACATCACAGGTTCGGAAAAGGAGCCTAACACCTTTTTCTACAAGACGTTTTTAAGCCCTAGTTAGTCATTGTGACCAAATTTATCAAATCTTCGCGCTGAAACCCACCGATTTCTATGGATTTTAATTACAGTTTCTATTTACATCTCAACAGCATCAGATGACACCAGTGGTTTCAAGTAGTTGGTACAAAAACACCGGAAGGATATTGTTTTGCTCTAATCTTAGACTATTGAATTATCAACGTAAAGGATTCTACTTATGTAAGTGGAAGTAACTCCTTAGCTTCAAAGGACCCCAACAAGAGTGAGAAATAATGAAAAGTAGCTTAATACGTTTTTAGCTTTTTGTAAGCGATTTGCTTTTATTCAACCACATCCTTAGGAAGATTTTGCAAACACATACTTCATAAGTGTTAAGGTAAATTGTTCCCTCTCAGGTTTGACTTTTTGTGATATGTTTTGTCTGTCTTCTTCAAGGAGAAATGTCAAATGACATATGCCCATTCGTTTTTATAATTTCTACACATTTCTTTTAGAATAATAATATTTTAGGGTTAAGATGTTTACAGATCTGTAACATTGGAAGTTATTTCTTGATATTTTGATAGATCACTTTTATTCACATTTCATGCTCATCTTTATATCAGTTTGATTATTGCTAAATTTGGGGGCACTTGGCTGGCTCAGCCTGTAGAGCATGTAACTCTCGATCTTGGGGTTGTAATTTCAAGCTCCACACTGAGTGTAGAGATTACTTAAAAAATAAATAAAGGGGCACATGGGTGGCTCAGTCAGTTAAGTGTCCAACTTTGGCTTAGGTCATGATCTTCCAGTGTGTGAGTTCAAACCCTGCATTGGGCGCTGTGCTGACAGTGCAGAGACTGGAGTCTGCTTTGCATTCTGTGTCTCCCTTCTTCTTTGCCCCTCCCCCACACGTGCTCTTCTCTCTCTCTCTCTCTCTCTCTCTCTCTCTCTCTCAAAAACATTAAAAAAATGAAAGAAATCTTATAAAAATATTGCTTCAATCCTTATCAAAATAACAACAACATTCTTCACAGAGCTAGAACAAACAATCCTAAAATTTGGATGCAACCAGAAAAGACCCCGAAGAGCCAAAGCAATCTTGGAAAAGAAAACTGAAGCTGGAGGCAAGACAATCCCAGACTTCAAGTCATGTTACAAAGTTGTAATCATCAAGACAGGATGGTACTGGCACATGAAACAGACACACAGATCAATGGAACAGAATAGAGAACCCAGAAATGGACCCACAAACGTATGACCAACTAATCTGACAAAACAGGAAAGAATAACCAATGGAATAGGACAGTCTCTTTAGCAAATGGTGCTAGGAAATGTGGACAGCGACATGCAGAAGAATGACCTGGGACACTTTCTTACACCATACACAAAAATAAACTCAAAATGGATGAGAGACATAAACGTAAGACAGGAAGCTGTCAAAATCCTCGAGGAGAAAGCAGGCAAAAACCTCTTTGACCTTGGCCACAGCAACTTCTTATTCAGCATGTCTCCAGAGGCAAGGGAAACAAAAGCAAAAATGAACTACTGGGACCTCATCAAAATAAAAAGCTTCAACATAGTGAAGGAGACAATCAACAAAACTAAAAGGCAACTGACGGAATGGGAGAAGATATTTGCAAATGGCATAGCAGACAAAGGGTTAGTCTCCAAAATTGATAAAGAACTTATCAGACTCAACACCCAAAAAACAAAGAGTCCAGTGAAGAAATGGGCAAAAGACCTGAATAGACACTTCTCCAAAGAAGACACCCAGATGGCCAACCGACACATGAAAAAATGCTCAACATCACTCATCATCAGGGAAATACAAATCCAAACCACAACGAGATACCACCGCACATCTGTCAGAATGGCTAACATTAACAGTTCAGGCAACAACAGATGTTAGAGAGGATATGGAGAAATAGGATCTCTTTTGCGTTGTTGGTGGGAAGGTAAACTGGTGCAGCCACTCTGGAACAGTATGGAGGTTCCTCAAAGAATTAAAAATAGAACTACCCTACAACCCAGCAATTGTCCTAGTAGGTATTTATCCAAGGGATACAGCTCTGGTGTTTCGAAGGGGCACATGCACCCCAATGTTTATAGCAGCATAATCAACAATAGCCAAAGTACGGAAGGAGCCCAAATGTCCATCAACGGATGAGTGAATAAAGAAGTGGTATATATATATATATATACAATGGAGTATTACTCGGCAATCAGAAAGAATGAAATCTTTGCCATTTGCAAATACATGGATGGAACTAGAGGGGATTATGCTAAGTGAAATTAGTCAAAGAAAGACAAATATCATATGACTTCACTCATATGAGGACTTTAAGATACAAAACAGATGAACATAAGGGAAGGGAAGCAAAAATAATATAAAAACAGGGAGGGGGACTAAACATAAGAGACTTAAGTATAGAGAACAAGGAGAGGGTTGCTGGAGGGGTTGTGGGAGGGCGGATGGGCTAAATGGTAAGGGGCATTAAGGAATCTACTCCTGAAATCATTGTTGCACTATATGCTAACTGACTGGGATGTGAATTAAAATACACAAATACGTAAATAAATACAAAAAAATATTGCTAAAATTGGGTTAAAACAAAAAATATTTTACAACTACTTAAAATAATGGCTTATTTTAAGTGTTTATATTGGAAAAGTTGAAAATTTTCAAAACACACTGGAAATTGGATCTTAACCTGCCAATAAATCTATAAAAATAGGTAAGACTTCGTGAGGAATCAGATCAAATAAAGTTAATATAACATTTCAAAATTATTTCCTTTCTTTACCAAATCAGCTTAAAGAGTGATGATATCCCACTGTCGGCAAGGACCTAGAAGTTATTCTTGCTCACCATTGTTAGAAGTACATGCACAGCTTTCCTGGAGTGCTTAAAATGTTACATACTCTTTACCCCAGCAATTCGAATTAATCCTGAAAAAGTAGTGGGCTTCTTACAAAGATTGTGTGTGTGTGTGTGTGTGTGTGTGTGTGTGTGTGTGTGTGTGTGTGTGTGTCTGAATGTATGTGTGTTTGTGGGTATGCATATACACATCCACATACATGTAGATGCCCGCATGGGCTGCAGTATGGGAAAAAAAGCCAAAGGCAATGGACTGGGGAATAAATGGGAGCAAAGACAGTGATTTTAGCAATTGCTCGATGAGCTAGCTTCCAAGAAACTCAATATGAAAGACAGGAGAGAAAACAGATTGGTAGCTACATAGAGAGTAAGACTGAAGAATATCACTTATGTTGGGGGAGATTTAAACCTGTTTAACCATTAATGAGAAAAAACCAATAAGCAAAAAAATGGAGTAGACAGCGGGGACATTGATGGAGGAGGTCACTGAGAGGCATTAGACTGAGCATCCATCGTGCAGGTAGGGGAGTACCTGTGACATTGGCTGGGAAGACGTTGGCCACAGATGGGTGGCTGTGAGAGACGCCAGGGAGGGAGCCTTGAGGGGCAGAGGATTTAACCAGTTGGCAAAGCCACAAATGCTCTCCTGGGAAATGAATTTTTAATAACAAATGGCTCACATTCAAAATATTTCAGAACGCATTCCATTTGTATTAGAAAGACTGACATTATTTTAAAGTTACCTAGGAATAAAAAAAAAAAGTTTATTCGCAATCATACCTAAGGCAAATATGAGAATAGAAGATAATTCCTTTATCATCTAGAATAGGAATTAGTATTTTTTCCTGTAAAGGGCCAGATAGTATCTTAGACTCTGCGAGCTATACACTTTATGTCGTGACATAACTCTGCCATTGTGGTTATTGCACTTAATAGCCATAGACAAATCCTAAACAAATAGAGGTGGTTGTGTTCCAATAAAACTTTATTTACAAAAACAAGTAGCGGGCCGAATTTGGCCAATAGTCCATAGTTTGCTACTCCTGGTCTAAAACACAAACCAGTGAAGGAATTCACAGTAGTAAGGTCAAGCCTTTGCTCTGTCAGGATATTTTAAGCTCATGCCTGAACTGTCATTGTCTACTTTATGTGTTGAGATTTTCTTGCATTTATAACGACGTGGGAAAGAGCCTCTGTTTTGTGGTGAGTCTGGATTTTAGGTAAGGCCCTCCCACTTATACTGTACAGTTCCTCCTAACTTTGTAAAATGGAATTCTTGCCTTAGTTCCTGCCTTTTGAAAATGGGGCAGTGACCCTGTCTTTAATCATCATAGATCGTAATGAGGATAACATACACGTGTGTAAATGCTCCAACCTAGCATCAGAAAATCACTATCAGGTTCAAACATCAGAAAATCACTATCGTTTAAAGTTGGTTCGGGGGCTCCTGAGTGGCTCAGTCGGTTGAGCGTCCGACTTCGGCTCAGGTCATGATCTCGCAGTTCGTGGGTTCAAGCCCTGCGTCGGGCTCTGTGCTGACAGCTCAGAGCCTGGAGCCTGCTTCAGATTCTCTGTCTCCCCCTCTCTCTCTGCCCCTCCCCTCCTCATTCTCTGTCTCTCTCTGTGTCAAATATAAATAAACATTAAAATAAGAATAAAATTGTTTCAGTGCCCATACGTAAGACCGTGGCATGTCACATGTAGTCCCTGCCGCATAACCTTGTAGGTATTAAATGAGACAAGAAGGTATGCACTTAGCCTCGGTGCCTGACGTATAGTACATGCTCGATAAATGTCAGATGGCGTTACTAGTTTTTTAAAAGACCGTCAACATTGCCAAGTGATTCTGACACTGAGCACCTGCAAGGACAAAGCCAAGTTGTTCCTGTACAAGGCTGGCATTGTCATCCACGGGCAGGGCAGTTACAACAAAACCCTTTCTATTAGCCTCCCTGGGCTGCGTAGCAAATGGTGTAAAAAATGGATATTGACAGTTGCTATGGAGGCCAGTGACTCCGAATCTGAGTTTTCAGATGGATATCAGGGGAGCGTTTTCATTCTTCTGCGATTCGGAAGCCACAGTCCCAGAATAAAAAGAAGGAATCCGTCTGATTCTATGGTAACACAAACATAAAGAGGCCAGATGAGACAGCATGGCTACCCCGGGGCAGCTTTAAATTAAACCGCAAATGTACTCATCAGCCCTTTGGAGGAACATTTGCCCCTATTTGTTCAGTATGTGCAGTTTGTTCACCAGACCAGGGAATGCTTGGTTATTATGTGATTCCACCCCATTAAAGTTCTCCAGGCCACACAGGAGGGGCAGGGTAAGCATCAGTCCGTTTTCCATGGATGAAGAAGGATTTAATGAGGGAGAAATGTGCAGTGCAGGTGCCATTCTGCCTCGCTTCTGAGTAGGTAGATAGGAAACGTCGGTGGTCAGGTGTGATTCATCAGAAGGAAAAGCATTCCCTCTAAGAGTCAACCCGCGTTTTAAGGGGAGGGTGGGCTTTTTGTTTTGTTGTGTTTCTTTTTTTGCTTTGCTGTTTAAATGAATCCATGTTAAGCTGCGGTTCTTCCGTTGAAATCAGTGGGAATTAACACCGATGCCGTCATGCAGTGCTCTCGAAACATGGACCTTCACCTGCAGCATTGTTATCGGCGACAGTGATGATTAGGTCTTTGGTGGTTAATAAGCCATTTGTCTTTGTAATTTTAAATCCCTGGCTTCCATGTAGACTTCTTTCTGACATCATGTATTTATAAAGCCTGGATGTCCAGGCTACACGTGCCGTGCATCAGAGGTTGGGTCAAGTACTAGATACACTTGACCATTTAGTCTCCATTCGCTCTCGCGTCCAGTATCAGATAGATGTAATTTTTCATGTTGTCCCTTTGTGATGCTCAAAGTCATCACCTTGAACATTCACGACACCACTTACAAGGTTTCATTTTTTATCTTTCAATTACAGGTTTTTCTAATGATGCTAAAAATAGTGGCTTACTGTGACAGCGGCCGCACCCAGACTGAATGAGGATTGAAGCTCAGGGCTTCTGACTCCACATACCACTGTTGTTTGTTTTTAAAAAAGTAATAGCTACTTTTTTTTTTAATTCAGGATGACAAATTATTACATTAAGAGCACTGAAACTAGCGGTATAAAGAGTGATATTTTGTGGGTTCTGCAGGGAGCTTGCTTCAGTCTCTATTTCTGTAACAGTTATTTTTTTTTTATTTTTTTAATGTTTATTTATTGAGAGAGACAGAGCACAAGTGGGGGAGGGTCAGAAAGACAGAATCTGAAGCAGGCTTCAGGCTCTGAGCTGTCAGCACAGAGCCTGACACGGGGCTCGAACCCACAAACCGTGAGATTGTGACCTGAGCTGAAGTCGAATGCTTAGCCAACTGACCCACCCAGGCGCCCCTGTAACAGTTATTTCTAAAGCTGAAAATCAGGGTAAATTCACACATATGTGCACACACACGCATGCACACACACACTTTTACAGTAAAATACCTAGAGCATGGTGTGTTTTAAACCCCTTTCTTCTAGTTGGGTGCAAAAAATCCCATACGTCTTGAGAGGCTGTTATATGAATCAAGAAATGGAAGCCAATGAGCCAAATTCTCCTGGTACACAGGCTGTATATTAAGTTCCAGTGTCCCCTTTCTGACAAATTGGCTGTGGATAAGAGCAGTAAGCCAGTAGGGTCCTATAGGTTGGTTTCTAGGAGCCTCTATACCATCCAACCTAAGGACGCATCCATTTCTAACCATAAGAATGTGGTGGGGTCACACAATGAGTCTAGGTTACACTAACCCAAGACGCTTGTTTACAAAACTGGAGGTTTTGTGTTTGTCATTACCACCTAATTCAGGACTGCAGATTTCCAGAATTACTCTCAGGGCAATGGTTCTTAACTGGGAGCAATTTTGGTTGCTCAGCTGGGTATATCTGGCAATATCTGGGGATATTTTTGTTTGCTATAGGAAGTGGCATCTGGTGGGTCAAAGTCATCGATGCTAGTAAATATCCTGTAACACACAAGACAGCCAAGAGTCCTCCTTCTAAAATGTCAGTGGTACCAATGGAAATGAACGCACACATGCTAAGCATATTCCTGGAAACCAATGTTTATGTATAAAATACCGGAATGTCGTGGTGTCATGTTATTAGTTGGCAGTGATAACTACGTCTGTCAGGAGGACCAAGAGAATGATATCTGCTAATGAAAATATTCCCTCCCTTTAGAAAGCTACATGAAGAGCCAAATCAGAATCCGAAATTTATTTGCTAAGCAAAACATCAATTCTAAAGGAAATAATTAGATAATCCCCATAGAGTGTATCACAGGTTGGGTGGGCACTTTCTGAGTTTGTTTGTTTATCCCTACAGGAAACTTCCTGTTACTTCCGAGATTTCTTTGCAAAGAAATAGGAGTAGAAACTCACAAGAGGAAATGCTGAGCGCTTTAGCAGAAAACAAGTACAGGATGCTAAGGGAATGCCTAAGAGGGACTCTGAGTCCCACCTTGAAATTTCAAGGAAAGTCTGGTGGATGAAATTGTTAAGTCATCCGGATGAGTTTTGAAAGTTAAGTAGGTCCTTTTCAACTGACCAATAAGAGCTGGAAGGACAAGGTTGTGACCACGTGAGGGAGATAGAGAAGCCAAGGGCCCTGAAATATTGCAGTCAGCAGATGAGAATACTTTCTCCCGCAGAGCGTTTTAGGCTTCATGCTGAACAGCCTCTCGAGCGATTGGTGGGACTGTAGCTTTAGACGGGCTCCTGTCGTTCTGCTGCCATGAGATGATTTCAAAGTTACTAACTCCGTATTTTTGACATTCTTCCCTTAGATGTTCCTTGTACCGGTGGCGGATGTCGTTTCTGGCCCTTCCTTCCTGATTTTTAAGACAGAGCATGTATCTTTTAAAGACAGGGGGATGAAGCTCTCTATTCTTTTCCTCTGGAACTTGAGTTAATGCCCTCTGTGTAGCCATGTGGCATCAGTAGGCCGACTACTCATGAGATGGGAGGTCCAAAGAAAAAAAATTAAGAAAAAATGTTTAAAAGAATCTAATGAAATAGAGATCCCCTCGTTTGTAATCCCTTTGAATCCCCCCAATACTGTTTCATTTCTTTCGCCACGATTTATTAGGTTTCCACTCTGTGCCGTCTCTGTGCCAGACCCTTAGTAGGAAAAGATGGCCAAGAGAGCGTTTTCATCCATATATAAATTATAATTTGGTGTGTCTTGAAGGTATCATTTTGCCTGACAGTATGAGCAAAACGCAGAAAATAGTGATTGATTAATCTTATTTTCTGGGTGATGCAGAAATCTAATAAACTCAGAATGTAGAGAGAAATGAAGATAAGGAAATTGAAGTAATCAATATTTCTACTTGGTGCTCACTTTCATTACAGTGCTAAAAGTCATCATCGAAATAAGAAAGGATAGATGAATGTCCTCTTGCTCTGGTTCGGCATTAGGATAGGTTTAGACCACTGTGTCGGGGACAGGAAAGGCACAAAGCTAGTAGTCGTAACGCATGGGATGGCTAAAGGTAAATCATTTTCAATAACTTCAAAACTCGTATCCTCAAGGGTTCTGAGTCCCAAAAGAAAGGAGCAAAGAATGTTGGGAGTATGTGGTTTCTTCACACATCTCAAAAACAATAATTTTCTAAACCTTCTAAAGAACATTGTGAAATGGATACAAACCTCTTGAGAAACTCCTGTTGTCATTGTATTTTGAAAGCTGTAGTAAATCACTTTCTGCACTTACTCTAAATAATGAAAACTGCTCTTTTTTGTCATTCTTGAGATCTGTGGTAAAAATTGCTATCGCACAAATTATAATACTGTATTGTATCATTAAAATAGAAACGGCGTCCCAGTACAACGGAGTTATGCGTTAGTTTTTGAAAAACCAATAGGTAACAACATAAATGTATAGAAACTGATTAGGGGAAAATCATTCATCTTTATCATAACAGTTTTGTTCATAAAAGAAATAACACTTGGAGGGGCTCCTGGGTGGCTCAGTCGGTTAAGCTTCTGACTTCGGCTCAGGTCATGATCTTACGGTTTGTGAGTTTGAGCTCCGTGTCGGGCTCTGTGCTGAGAGCTCCGAGCCTCCTTTGGATTCTGTGTCTTCCTCTCTCTCTGCCCCTCCCCTGCTCATGCTCTCTGTGTCAAAAATAAATATAAACATTAATTAAAAAAAAAAAAGAAATACACTTGGAGATAAACACACACCTATGCTTATAAGTAAAAAAAAATCGTGCTAATTCTCAAACCCTGTTAACGTGTGTGTAGTTCCTCTCATTCGTTTAAATGTTTTTATAATTCTAATTCTAATTTTATATTATTTTTCACTTATATCAAACTTTATATTATATATTTTCATGAATTTATTTTAGAAGCTGTCTCATGTCCTGCTTATAAACTTATGATATTATTGACTGATAACATTTTAGAGATGCCTGTTCATTTTTTAGAGGAATATAAAAGTTTTGCTGAGTGAAAAATTACATCTCTGTATTTAAATCAACATTTTTTGATTATTAGTACAGTTTAATTTTAGCAACATATTTTAGCAACTTTTATTTTTCTTTTACAGTTACTTTTTATGTCTTTTCCATGTGTAAATTGTGAACAAATTATTGTCCTCATCGATTTGAATAATATTGCTTTTTAAAATAATACTACTTTTTAACTTGGAAATCTCTAATAAAATTGAATAATCCTATGGAAATATGGGTATGAATGGGAGAATACAATGTCTGTTCAGAGGTCTTAATTACAGCATTATATTAGTTATGATAAATTGTAAACAACATATGTGTTCATCCCTTAGGGATTGGTCAGATATATTCTGCAATAACTTATTGTTAGAAGAAATGAATTAAATGTTTAAAGACCAAAAAAATCTAGATGAAAAACATGCGTTGCAAAAACAAGAGAAGTAATATTTTATAACAATACAGAAATCTGGAAGAGTATATACCAATGTGTTAACATGCTGATCCCCAGAGGATGAGCTAGGAGGGCTTTTAGTTTCTAAATTACATATTTCTGTGATCTTTTAAGTATTTATTCATTTTTACAATCAAGGAAGATACCAAATAGTTTTAAAATGTCTTTTTGTAGTATTTCCTCTATTTCCTCTTTTTTATTTAGGGCCCTTTTGATACTTGGATATTTTATGAGGCTCATTTCTTGCCTAGATGTTTCATTTTACTCCTTTGCCTGTCTATTCTTGCATGAATGCTGCCCTGTTAAATACTGTGTGTTTAAAATGTATTAAATATTATGCAGAAATAATTCTGCCACCTTATTTTTACATGTGAAAATTGTTTTAGCTAGACTTATCTATATGTTCTTTCGGCTAGTTTTTAGATTAATATGGTTAAAGACACACACATGCACGGCTCAATGAGTTTTTCATGGGCACTGCAGCAAGTGTAGACTTAAACGTGATTTGATTTCTCTTTAATATTTATTTATTTTTGAGAGGGAGAGAGACAGAGTGTGAGTGGGGAAAGGGCAGAGAGAAAGAGGGAGACACAGAATCTCAAGCTGAGCTGTCAGCACAGAGCCTGATGCGGGACTTGAGCTCATGAACCATGAGATCATGACCTGAGCCGACGTCTGATGCTTAACGGACTGAGCCACCCGGAACCCCTGTGATTTGATTTTTTTTTTACAATTCTAAAACTTGAAGTGTATCTCAGTTTACCCATGTCCTCTTTTTTATGGAAATAATTGTCTTTATCAAGGAATGATTAATTTGACAAAGCCTGAAACTCCCAAGTGCAGCCAAAAGATGACATATGCAAATGACAATAGGTGAGAAAGCATTTTTTTAAGAATAGTTTAGGTAAATGGGGGTTATAATAATAGTTATTATTGTTAGTATAATTATGTAAGTTAAATTATATACATAGTAATATAATTACTCCTATTATTCAGAATGGCCCTTAAGCGAAACAGGGAATAGGACTTTTATATTCTCTTCTCCTTTCCTTCTGTCCGTAGGTCTTCCTCCCTGTCCCTGGATGCCTGCCTTCTTTTCATCTCAAGAAATTAAAACCTCCCTTCCTTCCTGACCTCAGTCCTTGTTCTTTGACATTAAGGCTTGGTGCTATGTCTGAGTCTCTCCTTGCCTCCACTCCATCCCTCCCTGTTCTCCTGCAGCCACATGGATGGAGGGGTAGATGATCCCTATCCCAGAGTCTGAATCAGAGTGATTCAAATTCTGGCCGCACATTTAACATCATTTGGGGGGAGGTGTTTGTCGTAGCCTCTCAGGCTAAAGTTCTCTTTTGGCCAGCAAAAAAGCGGACGCACGATTGAAGCGAGAGATGGCTGATGTCCGGGAAAAGACAAGAGCCCCGAATAAGGGTCCTTGCCCCGTACGTATTCAGATCGGAAGGCTTGCAAACGTGATGGGCGTGCACAAAGAGACAAAGAAACTGGGAACATTGACTTGAGGACGTGAAGGGGGGAAAGGGGGTTTTGAAGATATACAGTGTTTGGGGTTGGGGTCAATATAAAACAGAATCCGGGCGCCAGGCAGATGGGTAGATGGTTGTGAACAGCAGACAGGAGGCACCGTGCCTGTTTACCTTTGCCAGACTAGGGGAAGAGACAGACTGGGGAATAACCGCAGGGTTGACAAGGCACCTTTTCTTTTGTTAACCATCTCACTCCGGGCTGCTTTGCCTGCAGGGCGGCGGGCCATAGTCCAAATCACCAATTTACCTAACCTGGCCTTATTCTCCTATGAAAGCAGCTTTCTGCTATAGTACTAAACTTGGGGTGCTTTCACCCTGAATATCTAATCTTGGTATCCCTATGTACTGGGCACCTTTGCGCTGTTTCTATTTCAGTCCTTTGCCTTTCTCTATTTTCGGGGGCTCAGTGCCCCCTCTCTATTTTGGGGTGCCTTTGTACCTCTCTATTCCTGGCACCTTTGTGCCTTCCTATTCTCGGGGTGTCTTTGCACCCCCCTATTCTTGGAGTGCCAATCTGGTTACCCAAACTCGGGTGTGAGCATTTTAGGACTTTGTATTTCTTTCTGCCTTATTAACCCATTGGTGTAACCCCCTGGGGGTTCCTAAGCTTATCCCTCACAGTTGTTTTTTTTTTTTTCTTTTTTCTTTTACGAATATGACCATCAGCTGTTCACTCGAAGCATTTCTTCACCTCCCCACCCCTTGATTCTCATCTTTCCCGTGTGGGATGTGGTCCAGACATAGACGTTTTCAAAGGTCCCGGAGTTGTTTGAAGGCCCAGCCAGTTTTGCCAATTTCTGGTCTAATCCCGTGTATATAATGCTCTTGCCCTTGCCAGAGTTCTGTCTTCAGGGATAGGGAGCTATAAACCAATCAGTGAATGACCAGCCTCAGTGCAGGCTAAGAAATTCTTTGAGCCAATGAGATATCATCAGATATTGGCTGAGGGTTTCTGAGGGGTGTGGAGAGGGGTGGGGAAGCTTCCTTTCTCTTTGAGAAAGCTGCCTCAAGTGACAGTCACTCTGGCTGAAAAGTGTGGCCATCCTGCATTCTCACTGAGGCTGAAGACTATAGATAGGAAGGACACAAGAATTACAGAGAGGAATCAAAGTTTTACGTGGACCGTGCCTGGTCACACCCTGCGCCTGGACGTTTCAAGTTATTTGAGCCAAAATATCATGCGTGGTTTGCATCATTTCAGGAAAACTTGAGATGTATTCTGCCAGCATGAGAACATTCTAACCAATGCAACTTTCCTCGACACTGAGGGCTAAGACATTCACATGGCTTCGTAAACCAGCAGCATTTTTCATTTTAATAAAGGTCGAGTAGTTTCCTGCTAAAGAAAATATCTTATATGGTAGAATTTCAGGCAACAGCAAGACGATGAGGTAGAGATGGTAACTTCTTGGCCTTCCTAGTCATCATGATTTTTATCTAATTGAACATTTGACAGAAACACATTGAAATAAGACCCAAACGTATGTCTTTGCACTAGCTTTTCATTTACTAGCTTTGTACTACCTGTATGATTTCGCTTAAATTACCTAATTTCTTCAGGTTCTCTTACCTGTATAAATGTACATGTATCGTAGGGTTATAGTAAGGATAAAATGCAATAATGTAGGTTAAATTTCGTAACACAGTTGCTGGGACGGTAACAAAGATAGGGCATTCTGTATCAATACAGAGTAAAGGATCCCATGCAATATGTGTATGTGCTTTGTTTCAGTTACAGAGATCTAAAAGCCCTCAAACCTGAACATAAAGAAATGGAGAAGGAAGCGTTTATGTTAGCACTGCTGTTTGAGTCTCCTGAGATGCGGGTACAGGGCTTACCTGATAAACCGATTTTTTTTTTGGCTTGATAATTTCTGTACCCATGAATAGAAGCCAATTCTGGGCAGGCTCACGAAAAGTGTTTCTACACCTGCGTGGTCCTGTCCCATTCTTGATCTTAAGTGGGGACTTTATGCCTTTTGCCCCCAAAGTGGCACTGATTGAAACACAAGGGGAAAAAAACAAAAACAAAAACGCATGATAGCTCCAAAGCTGTTAGGGTTCCTGATGCTTGAAGACACTGACTAGGGACATCACTCCACTCACTCCTCTGCTACCTTGTGTGTCTCCCCTTCTGATCCGAAAGATTAGATGCAACCCCAGCTCACCTCACCTGCCTTTGGAATGCACTATACAACGTCAGGAGTGTGTCTGATGCCCGTCCGAGCAGGTTTGCTGTAATAAGTCCAAATCGAGACTCACGGGGTGCAGAAGAAAGATTCAGGGAGATACATTTAAACTCTTTCACTTGATATTAATGGGATTTTTAAAAAGAGTATCGTGAGTGCTGTTGGTCTGTTTTCAGGAAGAAAAGGCCAGTTTCTAAGAGACTAGGGAGAAGTTCCCGAGAAGTTCCCAGGTGTTTCGGGTCAGAAAAACCTCCACCTCTAACGGGAGGCTGTACTTTTTATTTTTGTTTATTTTAAAGTTGACTGCAGAGACAGAGACAGCGCGAGTAAGGGAGGGGCAGAGAGAGAGGGAGAGAAAGAGAGAATCCCAAGCAGGCTTCGCACTGTCAGCATAGAGCCCGACGTGGAGCTCGAACTCACAAAACCATGAGATCATGACCTGAGCCGAAACCAAGACCTGGATATTGGAATGACTGAGCCACCCAGGCGCCCCTAGGCTATACTGTTTAAATGAGATCTTATGTTTAAGATTCATGAGCAGTAGATACACTGGCCACGCTCTCAAAACAAAATATGGTCTGGCAAGAGGTCAGAATATTTGAAGTTTTGAAACGTTCTGGAAAAGTATGAACCACACATAGCTGAAGTCAGGACTTCTCTTGCTGTGTGGCCAGATTCAGTGCATGGATCCCATGAGCAATTTTATTATTAAAATTTTAATCTTTTGAAAAATACATGATTCTGAAACTGGAATATTAAATCCTCGAATACATATAGGATGCATATGTGGTAGGTATTATCAGTTTTTATGAAACAGATAACTCTGCCTGTGATTGTGCAAATGGACAAGAAAAACCTTTATGTGACTCTTACCAATCATCACATGAAATTTGATTTCTGTGTTCTCTTTAGTGTAAGCTAACACAAATTTCCAACCAGGTTACTATTCAAAATAAGTCTCCCCTCGGTGAGTACTTCATAAATTCAGCGACATACTTTTTAATTTGGTAATATTGTGAAATTTCAAAACATCAAATATATCTGAAAGTTTTTAGGGATTTTTGTCTCTTAAATATTTTTTTAATGTTTATTTATTTTTGAGAGGGAGAGGGACAGAGCGTGAACAGGGGAGGAGCAGAGAGAGAGGGAGACACAGAATCCGAAACAGGCTCCAGGCTCTGAGCTGACAGCACAGAGCCCAACGTGGGGCTCGAACTCACAAACTGTGAGATCATGACCTGAGCCGAAGTTGAACGTTCAACCGACTGAGCCACCCAGCCGCCCCGAATCTTCTTTTTATCGTACTAAAATCCTTAGTTGTAAATAGAGTAAAAATAATCATGTGAGAAAAATAAAGGGAAAGGGCTCTGGATATTTTTAAAGAAATTAAGATCTATGTATTTGTTTTATTGGCAATTATGAGGCTTGCCCAGGTGAGTGGTCCCTATTGTAAAGATGTAAGTAGTACATTAAGTTTGGAATATGAGACAGGGGAAGAAAAATTTACATCTCCTATCTTTGTTTATTTTTATCTAAAAAATAGAAATAAAGCTTTACTTAATTTAGAGCAGAGTCTGTAATTGTCCTTATTTCATCATATTTTACCTTTGGTGCCAATATTTCCTTAGCAGAAGAGAAGATAGGTTGACAAAAGACATTTTATGTGTCTGTTAACTCTCCTAAAATGAAAAGCTGGCTAAGGAAGAGTCTCACAAAGAACTTCCATCATGAATGTTACATTACAAGTTCAAGCACAAAGAGCCACAGAATGGAAAGGTTGATATTTACACTTCCTTGGCCACCTTATGCTGTGTAAAAAAAAAAAAAAAAAAATCAATGATGATTTGATCACATTTGACAAGAAATTGGCCAGAGACAAAATATTATCCAGAAAGTAATTTGAAATGTGGATAAGTATGCTGTCATTAGTAGTAAGCCCCACTTTATTATGTTGTTGATGACAACCTAGTAATAATTGTTCATATAGAGATTTTATTTTTAAATTTTTTAATGTTTATTTATTTTTGAGAGAGAGAGACAGAGTATGAGCGGGGGATGGGCAGAGAGAGGGGGGACACAGAATCCAAAGCAGGCTCCAGGCTCCGAGCTGTCAGCACAGAGGCCGATGCAGGGCTCAAAGTCATGAACTGTGAGATCATGACCTGAGCCAAAGTCGGATGCTTAACCGACTGAGCCACCCAGGTGCCCCTGATGTTTGTCTCTTAGAGAGGTCTGTGGTGAGTCTGGAGATTTTACATCTTTAATTCATCATCTTTTTTTTTTTTATTTTTAATGTTTATTTATTTTTGAGAGAGACAGAGACAGAATGCGTGTGGGTTAGGGGCAGAGAGAGAGGGAGACACAGAATCCGAAGCAGGCTCCAGGCTCTGAGCTGTCAGCACAGAGCCTGACACGGGGCTCGAACTCACGAACCGTGAGATCATGACCCGAGCCGTAGTTGGAAGCCTAAGCAACTCTGCCCCTAGACTTTAGTTTTTTAAATCCACATTTTAGAGGGGGGTGCAAACTCAAAATTATTTTATTGACAGGATCAAGTGATCTAAAATATTTGGAGGGTCTGATGTAGAGGAGAAGTACAAGATACTCCAGTTTTTTAGAAACACCAAAAGCATTTATATACATTTTATAATTTATCAGCCTCTTTCCAAATGTGTTTATTACACGTTCACTTATGTGAAGGTTCATGCTTTTCCCCCCATTTCATGACATCAAAGTTCTGAAAGATTACAAGCTGTCCATGGGCACAGTTAATAAATGCAGTAGCCATAACCAGATCCCCTGTCTTCTGATTTCAAAATCTGTATTCCTCCGGCTTCCAGTTTGAGTTGCAAACAACGTGCCCAGATAAAATTGAATCTAGTTAACTGGCAACCAAGATGCCCAAACACAGTCCTTGTATTATCTGATGGTCTCCATTTTTACTTTTTAAAAGTAATAAAAGTGTCAATATTGTATCGACAGTAAATTCAGCAGCCATTCATGAGATTAACCTTCCTAAAGGATGATCATCGCCTCCAATAGAGGGAGCCTGATGGAGTTTGACAACTCAATTTATCACTGAACAGAGTGCGGTAGGTGAGGGATAACACTGCTTGTCTTCTGAGCAGACACTCATTTGTGCCATCTGGACTAGCAAATGATTTCCCTTCCAGGCTCCATACCCCACCTCCCAACAGGCTCAGAAGATGTCTCTTGCAGCTGATGGCTCACTGCTGAGTTGTGTTAGCAGCTCCTTGACACTTGGCTTCTGAATGATGTTCACCCAGTTTTCCCCTAAGTTTCACATTCCCTGAAGCACTTCTGACAGCCATCCAAGGCCTGTGGACCTTTCTTGGAAATTTATAGAATGAACCGTATTTAACTCATTTTCCTATAATAGATATTGTAGGTTCAGCTCACAAAAAGAAATGATATTAGCACACACTTAAAAATTATCCTCTCTTTATAAGCAAAGTAGCTCTAAAGAAGCTAATTGTTTACCTTGCAGATACTGACTCGATACAGACACGGGCATTAATATGTAAAACAGTGATCTCAAATGAGCTTTGAAAGCAGGTATAATGTAAACCCCTAATTAATGTTGAATATCATGAGCACATCCACATTTCCACCTCCTTATGTTTCATGATGTGGGAACTGCTCAATCTGTATTTATTATATAGAAACATCTGAGTTAGGCACAGTTTGGTTAACACTGATCTTCTGTGCGAGCGAAAATTGTAAAATTTGTAAACCAAAGAGAAAACATTGAGAGTTTTAGTTAGAAGTCAACCATTTGTAGATAAAATGGGATTCTTGAGAAGAAAATGTTACATTTCCCTTTGTCATGTTAGTGTCAGTAATAGACAAGAGTTTACCTTTATGCTGACCACATAAAGGCTTTCTCAGAAATTCTAAAATGATCCCATGAATTTAATCTCCCAAATACTCTAGGATTTTTTTTTTTTAAAGGAGCAGAGACTTCCTGAGTATTTGGTTTATCAGGAGACTGTCTAGTCCATGCACAGTTGCATTTCTCAACAGAGAGACTGTGTGCTGAGGTAAAAATAGCATGGGTTTGGAATCCTACAGGGCAAATTTGACTCTCATTTTAACCCCTAATTTTGTCACTTGGAAAAACTGCTTTATCTGAGCCTTATTTCCTCATCTGTGAAATGGGAACAATAATATCCTCCTTGTTTTTTTAAGCTTTGAGATTTCATTGATTTTGCATGGAACCTCTAGCATAAGAATGGAGTCCAGGGGCGCCTGGGTGGCTCAGTCGGTTAAGTGTCCGGCTGTAGCTCAGGTCATGATCTCACGGTTCATGGGTTCAAGCCCCGCGTCGGGCTCTGTGCTGACAGCTTCCTCTCTGTCTCTGTCCCTATCCCGCTTATGCTCTGTCTCTGTCTCTCAAAAATAAATAAACATTTAAAAAAAAAACTAAAAAAAAAAAAAAAAGAATGGAGTCCAGGGGCGCCTGGGTGGCTCAGTCGGTTAAGTGTCAGGCTCTTGATCTCAGCTTGGGTCATGATCTCACAGTTCATGAGATCTAGCCCCATGTCAGGTTCTGTGCTGAGAGTACAAACCTGCTTGGGATTCTCTCTCTCTCTCTCTCTCTCTCTCTCTCTCTCTCTGCCCCTCTCCCTGCTCAGGCTCTCTCTCTCCCTCTCAAAATAAATAAATAAACTCTAAAAAAATTTAAAAAAAAAGAATGGAGTCCAATCAACTTGTTTCTGACTCTGTAAAGCTAGGCAGTGATAAATTTACCAAGGTAAAGCCACTTAGCCACTAAAGTCTTTTCAATAGAAACCACTGCAGGGACAGACCAGCCTACCCTGATTTTTTTTTCTGTCCCTCCAGGCAATTTCCCAAATCATTAAGAGTTTTGCTTTTCTCGACACTCAGCCATTCTTCATACTCAGCCAGAATGAGCTTTTCAAATAAAAATGTGATTGTGTTGCTCCCTGCTAAAAACCCTTGAATGACTTCCTATTGTTCTGGGATAAAAGCCCAAATCCTTATGTAACTTCAAGGGCCTAGGTAGTCTGACCCTGTCGGCCTGTGCAGAATAGAGCAGTAATTCCCGAATGTGCTGTCATCCACCCCCACGGTAGTTAGTGACCATCCTTCCGTCTTTACGCGATTCACGTCCGTGAGTCTATATGTGATCATCAGAACATCTGGTCAGAGGACAGATGACACCATTAAGGTGGTGATTAGAACATCCATCTGAAACAAATAGGAAAATCTCGATAGGAACCGCAAGTATGGCTAAGAGTCACATACAGGCAAATGCAACATTAATGTGGATTTAAAAAAAAAAAAAAAACAAGTGAGGCAGAAGGGAGCATTTCACGTGTTGCCACCTTCTCCTAAAGAACGAATTGCTTTCACATGATTCTTTCTGCCTTTAAAAAAATAACAGAATTTGCTTGTCCCAAGGGGGGGGGGGTGACGGACTCACAGTGCTGAAACTCCCAGGAGATCAATATGTGGGCCATGCGATCAATTTAATGATTTACATTGAGAAATAACTCTTCAAGGTAGGTGTCTCCACCAGGACGTTGAATTAGCATGAGAAGGCTTGGCTGGCAAACAGGGAGTCTGGTTTCAGCAGGTGCTGAGAGGCAGATAAGCCTGCTGAACTTAACAGGTTGCCTGTCAAGGCACCTTCTCCCCAGTGTCCTGAAGCTATATTCTTTTTTTTTTCCCCTCTACAGTCCTTGTTGGCAAAGATAGGAGCTTATTTTCCGACTCATTCTTACCTCCCAGTTGACCTCAGAAAAAATCTGAATGCCACGGGGGGAAGAGCTTCCCGCAGTCGCTAATCTTGTTTTAAGGCTTGTGACCTCTCATCCTGTGTTTCCACGTAGACGCACATAGGGACCCAGATACTGCCTCAGATGGGGAGATTCCATATACATTCGTTTCATCACCAAGAGGTAATGTGACGAGAATCTCAAACTGGGCTGTTTTTAAACTTGCCAGAATTTTGCTGCTTGGAGAAAAGGTTTTGTTAATGTAAACAGGACAGAGGATTTCCAGATTTGCAACTTAAAATTAAAAGCACATGTAAAAAGCTAGTGTCCTGTCACCTGTAGAAAGATCTCTCTGAAATTTTAATGTTACATCTGCTTAAGGAGACATACAAAAATAGTTGAGTCTAAATATGTAAATGAATATTAAATTCCCCTCCCATTCTTAGACTTAGAAAATTGATTCTGCACAAATAATTATGTGATAAAGGATTTATATTTTCCTTGACTCAGCCACTAGGGTGCACATTAGGTTGAAAGATATAGGGACGTGAATTACTTTTTACTGATTTTAGAATATGTATTTGAAAAATTAGATGACTCTTAGGATGTTAAGATTTGTTGACTGCCTGAATGAATAAAGCTTCTGAATAGAGAAACTTAAAACACTGTGTATTCATAAAATCAGGAAATCGTAAGTGCTCCTATACTTGGTACAATTGTGGATAATTTAATCAGTCTTCTGACCTGCCTACAGCATAAAGACAAATAATAGAGTGAAGTTAATGCATTTTGTGCTATAGACCTCACCACTCACTCAGACAAATGGGAACTGATGTGGTCTAAGGAGAAAAGGCTGTTCATTCCCATTCACCTTGGTACAGATTTTCTCCCCTATTCTTGCAGAAAGAGCAAAGTTCCCAGAACAAAGACAGGCAGATTTCTACATTTATAAAGCACATGGCCCTTAATTAATGATACAAAATATCAACTTAATTGGAAACATAAAACCAGAAGGTGGAAGGGAGAGGGTTGCACTCGGGCATGTGACTTATTTTAGGCATTCGTGGATTTTAAATACATGGTGAACGTACGGACTATGTTTCCTTCTCTTTCAATCTTAATATGTTTTTCTGCCTTGATTCTTTTTTTTTCTTTTAAAATCTTGATTGAAATTATAAAAGGCATAAGTCTGTCCTTAGTGATCTTCATTATTCACCACGGTGATATAAAAATCAACAAGTTCAAACCACATTAAATGCTGCCGCCTGCATTGTTCCTCAATACTACATACGAGCGACGCAGGCTTCCAGAAGGAGAACATTTATATTCCAAGTCATAGTGAACATTTGTCATGATTTTCATTTACCCTTTTCGTAGGAGAAGACACATTTCGCACCCACAATCCGTTTTATTAAAAAAAAAAATTTCACTACAGGAGACTATCTCATTTTGTACTCCAGAGCAGAATCAGATATTCTAAAGGAGGGCCAATTTCATTGTTTCAATATTTCTAATATTTTCTGTTTGGCCATAAAACCCGGAACTGCTACTTTTTCTTTTCTCTTGTGCTTCTTTGCTATTACAATTTTAACAAATAAATGGATGCATTTTTATACCATAACCTTAAAGGTGACCTGGCAGAATACGGTAAGAGGAATAAGAATCTTCCCTTAAAATACTTAAGCTATAATAACAAATAATTACGCATATAACCTAATTTCTCTGTTTAAAGAGAGGAGAGAAGGGGCGTCTGGGTGGCTCAGTCGGTTCAGCATCCGACTTCGGCTCAGGTCATGATCTCGCGGTCTGTGGGTTCGAGCCCCGCGTTGCGCTCTGTGCCGAAGGCTCAGAGCCTGGAGCCTGCTTTGGATTCTGTGTCTCTGCGTCCATGCTGACAGAACTAAGAACTTCTTCTGCAGGACACAGCCACTTGTTAAGCCGGTTCTGTGCAAAGCTGAACGACTTACGCACAATTCTCAAGCAGAGCAAAGCTGTTTCTGTATTGGTGTTAATTATTTATTAATGCAGTGGAAACACTTTAAATTCCAATCAAGTTGGCACTAATTACTTGTGAACCAGAAGCTGAGATGCTTAGTTTCCTGCTTCCCTCTGAGAAAATAGGAGCGCACCCCCCATCCTTGGAGTCCGTTTATAGGAGAAAGAGTACGTACTTTGGAATCAGGAGAAGGAAAAACACAAAAAACCAAGTCTGAAACTACCTGTGTGCTCTTGGGTGAGCTTATTGAATGTTCGAAACCTCAGGTTTCTGCGTGTAGTACTTGGTTTAGCTGACCGATCTGAATTTAATGGCTCATGTAAATGAAATGTACAGCGTCTGTATGTATCCCCTAGTATACTCAAATATCTTAATTTCAGAGTCCATGCCAAGAATGTTGCCGGTGTATGTAGCAAAGAATTGCTCAAATGAGCTGAGCTTTGTTTTATTGAGACATAGTCATTGTCTTAGTTTTGGAAGCTGTTCTTATTCTGCCCTACTCCTTTTTCAAATAGAGACAGCAAAAATTACAGTAGAGTTCCCTTGCCAGCTACAAAATGTTCCACTTTATTCTGTTTTGTTTTTTTTTCCCCCCATCTCCTCTGATCAGTTCCATAAGTCTGGAGCCAAGTATACTAAGATGGCAAATGATGAAAATCTGTGAAAGAAAAACTTGACCATAAATCCTTAAAAATTTTGTAAGAGAAAGGTCTATGGGACTTCAGAGGATAGGGAAATATTATAGAGACATACAAATCATGTAAGAAAAATGTTTTTAATACTATGAACCGAGGGTCAGTAAACTACAGCTCTAAGGCTAAATTCAACAAGATTCTGTTTTTAATATTTACTTTTGAGAGAGAGAGAGAGAGAGTGGGAGTGGGAGTGTGCAAGCAGGGAAGGGGCAGAGAGAGAGGAGGACAGAAGATCCAAAGCAGGCTCTGCACTGAGAGCAGAGAGCCCGGTGTGTGGCTGGAACTCATAAACCATGAGTTCATGGTTGAGGTCATGACCTGAGCCAAAGTAGGATGCTCAACTGACCGAGCCACTCAGGTTTAAGTACCAGAACCCACAAGGTTCAGTTTTTGTATAGCCCCTAGCTAAAACTGTTTTCTAAATGATTTTAGAAAATGAAAGGAGCATAATATTTTATGACACATGAAAACCATACGAAATTCATGTTTTAATGTCCATAAAATTTCATTGGAATGCAGCCACACCTATTTATTTATGCATTGCGTATACACTGCTTTTATAAAGTTCAGTGGCTGCCATAGAGACCATATGTGGCCAGCGAAGCCTGAAATATTTGCTACTTAGACCTTTACAGAAGTTTGCTAATGCCAGGAAAGAGTTGAAAGCAGGGATTGTATTAAATCTTAACACCTGGGTAAGTGGCATACAGGTCTGCCCATAAGTATGTAAAGGCAGAAAGAATATGTAAAAACACAGATTATTTTCTCACTAGAGAAATGAACAAATATAATTTTTAAAAAGGCAAAAAATGTTAACAATGAAAATAATTAATATATAAATGACCAGCACAATCACTGCTTTATAAAATTTGTAATACCGTTAAAAAAAAAAGGAATTTACACGGGAAACTTTTAAGTTTATGAGACTGTAATCAGTGAAAACTGTCAGGTTGGCCTTCTTTCCTTCCTCCCTTCCTCCCTTCCCTTCCTCCCTTTCTCCCTTCCTTCGGGAAATTTTTCAATTTTAGATCTGACTGAATTCTATCTTTAGTTTCTCTTCATAAAAATGGAAAAGAAAATTGTTCTATTTAATTGATTATTTGACCTAGGGATCTATGATTGTTTGCTTATTAGTTCAAGTCCAGAATTGGTTAATAATACCATGGAAATAACCTGTAATACAAAGTATCTAATGACAAATCTCTTCGTAATGGAGGTATACTTCCGGAAGCAATATTATAATTATATATCAACAGTTAGTTGCTAAATGTATTAAATATACTAGTACATTTTACTTCAGACCATGGATTTTCCCTTAGGAGAAAGTAATTTTGAATCCATCCCATTTGTCTCTAGAATTTTGTCAAATACAGGAATATAAACTTTCCAGCTGTTGTTTTATTTTGTATTTTTCTTTTCTGTGTGGTTTGGCTTGGTGTTTGCTACTTTTTTCCCTCTGATTTCTGTAATTTGAAAAAAATTACTGTTAAATATATACTCTCAGATGCTAAAGGAAAAATAATACATAGTTTGAAAGGAATTTAAAGGGTAAAAAAAGCAGCAATGTGATGAGATTTGTAAGTATAAAGGGTTTTGTTTTTCGACTCTTTAAAGAGCCTTTCCCTCTGTCTGTCTCCCTCTATATATTTCAAAATTTCAAAGACACATATTTCAATATTTATTGAATATATATATTTCAAGAATTTGAGTATATATTTCAATATTTATGTATATTCAATATATTATTCAGTTCAATACATATAGAAATATATATGAATATGTATTTCAGATTTTCCATATATTTATTTCAAAACTATCTATATATAACAACTAAAAAGTGATGCTAGGGAGGTCACTGATCCAGTTCCTAGAGAGATAATGAGAACGAGAGGGAAACCTGCCCCATCAGGGACTGGTCTTTACTTCTTTTCTTTCTGGACTGGACTTCCCTGTGGCCAGGGATTAGAGTTCACTAACAGTTCAACAAAATCACAAAGCGGGGAAGCTTTGCAAAATTAAATTGAACATTAAGTCGTTCGTTGTAAGCATCCTTGACAATTCAGAGCTTCCTGGGATGTCCAGAACCAAGGATCTTGAGCAAACTTCACTGAGAGCCAACTTGGGCCAGACTGTGCTAAAGATTAATGAGTTAAGAGGCTATCTGGACTTTGCCCTCTGGGAAATGTGTCTGGGGAAGGAGCAGTCACTAAGAGACCAACCATTCCTTCAGAGGGAAGGACCCTGAGTAGGACAGTACCAATGGTCCATCTCCAAACAGCTTCTTGCTTATGGAAACCCTGTGTGTGTACCTCCTGCAAAGATGTTAGCCCCACGTACTTGTCAGTGTCCTGCAAACAGTCTCCTCTCAGTACATCCTTTATAGATTGAGATGAGTAATTTTGCTTGTCTTGGGTTTGATTTATGACTGACAAAACTTACCTCATTTCTACCATTTGAGATTTTTATCTTTAGATTAACATCCAGGAACAAAGCCTGAACCATAGAGAATTAAACTGACGTAAGGTTGAAGTATTCACATTTAATAGTTTACGTATTTCTTTGTGTTTTGAATTGATTCCAGAATGTTATCACTCATACTGAGATAGGATATATTAGTTTTGTTTTTAGGTACAATTGTGGGACTCAGCTATTAAAATAGTAGCTTCAGGGCTCAGTCAGCAGAGCATGTGACTCTTGATTTCGGGATCATGCGTTCGAGCCCTGCATTGGGAGTAGGGATTACTTTAAAAAAAATAAAATAAGGGTGCCTGGGTGACTCAGTCAGTTGAGCGTCCCACTTTGGCTCAGGTCGTGATGTCACGGTTTGTGGGTTTGAGCCCTGTGTCGGGCTCTGTACTGACAGCTCAGAGCCTGGAGCCTGCTTTGCATTCTGTGTCTCCTCTCTCTCTGCCCCTCCCCTGCTCACGCTCTGTCTCTCAAAAGTAAAATAAATGTTAAAAAAATAATAATAATAAAAGAAAAGAATAAAATATCTTAATTTTTGTTTGCCGGAAGAAAACTCTTCCTAACTGAAAGAAATTTTTACTGAGGGATTAGTTGCTACCTTTAGCTATTACCAATTAAGTTATAAGACATTAGAGAGTCTAGGGGCACCTGGGTGGCTCAGTCAGTTAAGCGTTGACTTCCGCTCAGCTCATGATCTTGGGATTCGTGAGTTCCAGCCCCACATCGGGCTCTCTGCTGTCAGTGCTGAGCCTGCTTCAGATCCTCTGTCCCCCAATCTCTGCCCCTTCCCTCTTTGCACTCTCTCTCCCTCAAAAATAAATTAACATTCAAAAGAAAAAGATGTTAGAGAGTCTAGTATTTTTCTTTCATTTTTTTAACCTACAAATACTAAATTATCATCAAGATGAAAATAATTGGTTTTATTACATTTTTAGTTAAATAATTCCAAGTTCAAGGGTCAGACACAGGAAGTCCTGTTTCATATCTAAAAATTAACACAGTAGTCATGCCCCCCCCCTTCACTGCAGCCCACAAATACTTAGGGACCATCTACTATGGATCAGTCACTATACTGAAGATAAGATGAATCTGACAAGGTGGCATGAAATTCAGTAGCATGACTTGTACTGCCAGCCTCAGGGAGAGATAAGGAAAAATAGGTTTGTGGGTTTGAGGTTGCAAACAAGAATATTTTTTCAATAAGACCATGTAGGGAGGGCATTTTTACGCTTCTGGTTTTCCAGGCTGGTTAATCTTTGTAACGATGTCCGTAAAGACGTGTTTTTGTAAATAAGTGCCATGTCTCCAACTCAAGTTGAGAATTACTCTTGTTGAATGTTTGAGTTTCTAGAGATGTAATAAATTATATATATATATATATATATATATATATATACACACACATATATATGTGTGTGTGTGTGTATAATTTAAGTAGATATCCCCCCATTATCCATTAAAATACTTATTTCTGAAAATGCGAGAAAAAATGTTTCCTGTAGATGCTCTCACCCCTCAATAATAAAGACAATAAAATTTTTCCTAGTTTTTCCTCAAATATGAGTCAGATGAGTCCTATAGTCCTAGCTTCATTGTTCTCATTCCAGAAAGCTTGGAAATATTGTCCTGAAAATCGACACAAGTTTTTCATGAAAATGGGGAAAAATATCTTATGTGAACTATCTCATTTAGCTTTAACTTTTGTTTCCTGGGGAATGTTCAGTAGAGCACAACAGCATTTTTCTCTTGAGGACTTACTGTGCTCTCAGAGTGTTCTGATTTCAGGAATCAGATTTCAGGAGGTGACATTTCTTTTTTTTTTTTTTTTAACATTTATTTATTTTTGAGACAGAGAGAGACAGAGCATGAACGGGGGAGGGGCAGAGAGAGAGGGAGACACAGAATCGGAAGCAGGCTCCAGGCTCTGAGCCATCAGCCCAGAGCCTGACGCGGGGCTCCAACCCACGGACCGCGAGATCGTGACCTGAGCCGAAGGCGGACGCTTAACCGACTGAGCCACCCAGGCGCCCCAGGAGGTGACATTTCTAATCGGCTATAATAATGTTAAAGGAATATGGTTCCTGATAAATTTGGATACTGCATGGCTGCCCCATACCCCATTATACCACATATTGTGGCTTTGCCCTGGTAATTAAGCCAGTGTCCATTAAGATCACAAACAATACTAATTAATGTGGCCACGTATTTTAGTGCCGATAATCCAGCTGTGAATCAATCTGCCACGTAAATCTACAGCACCAAGATCCTGGTGAAACCAGAAGATACACAGTTGAAGTTGCAAAAATTGCATGTATATGAAAGTTCAGAGTTCAGTTTTGCAAAACAAAAGTCCTAAGTATTTATAGAAAACAGATCAGCAAAGTATCGAGTACTTTTGGATACAGAGTAAGGCAGATTTTAACACCTATAATATCTATTTTTATATATTCCTAGAATGTTATTCTAATATTAACAGAAACAATAGAAATAATATCCTCTGTATTACTTTTTAAAATACAGTAAAAGCCAAGAAGTAAAAGTGTATCAAGTCCCAGGCTATTACCCCACTTGTTTTTTCTCATATGAACATATCCTATTTACATCACATGGTCCATGTAACGTTTCTTAATACTCATATGTAATACTATATATACAGAGAGAGAGAAAATTTAAATTGCGGATCATTGGTCTATCAGTGTGATTTCTTTTTTTTTTTTTAATTTTTTTAAACGCTTATTTATTTTTGAGAGAGAGAGGGAGAGAGAGCATGAGCAGGGGAGGGGCAGAGAGAGAGGGAGACACAGAATCCAAAGCAGGCTCCAGGCTCTGAGCTGTCAGCACAAAGCCCGACGCGGGGCTCGAACTCAAGCATCGCGAGATCATGACCTGAGCCCACGTCGGACGCTCAACCGACTGAGCCACCCAGGCGCCCCTATCGGTGCGACTTCTTAAAATATCTATATTCAGGTCTTACATGTGCTGACATTTTATAAAGAAAAGGATATCTTTTGATCGTAAAAAAATTTATGTCGACATAAAATTTTATTGAACTCATCGTCTCCAATGTTAGGTATATATTTTAATTCCATTTTACAGCCTTTTTGGGAGACTAGAAACAGGAAGAGAAAAGCGAGTAGTAGACGGAGGGCCAAACTACTAAAATCCTAAGGGCCCAGGAAACAAACACGAGAAAGGTATGGCCAGTGAGGAAGGTGGGGAGGGAGGTAGGCCCCGAAGAGACCAGAGATAGAAGCCGAGGCAGCGCTGGGAGCAGGAGAGGGGAGTGGGTGGGTGGGTGATACAGACGCATGCGAAGGGTTCAGTGGAGACGGCCTGGATCACTCAGGGAGGAGCCATCAGCACGTTAGGACTGGTATATGCTTCTCTTTGAAATGTCTGTCACACAGCATTGAGAGCCTTTAGGTTTTTCTGTGGAATTATTTGTAGCTCTGCACTTAGAAGCATACCTAGAATAAACACATCCTTGGTGCAGCAGCCCCGATGAAAGCGGTGCCTGGGATCCCTGAAAATGTTCACAAAAGCGTGTGCAGACACGCCTGCACACGGGGCACACACATAATGAGAGATGTGTTACATTAACTGCTAGTACAGACAGGTGTATTTTGTTTCAGGGCACGTCATGAGAAGCCCCTTGCCACTTGATACAAGGGACGGGGTGCTGCGGACATGGAGGGGGGTGGTTCTGCTGCTTAAAGGGAAAGATGGGGGGAGAGAAGAGGAGGGAAAGATTTGGGGATTTTGTGAAGAGCCCCTCTTTGCCGGTGGAACGTGTTGGTCCGGCTGTTACTGAGTCTTGCCCTGTCTCTCTTCACCTGTCTTCAGGTCTGCGCTGGGGGCACCTGGGTGGCTCAGTCGGTGAAGTGTCCGACTTGGGCTCAGGTCGTCATCTCCCAGTTCGTGGGTTCGAGCCCTGTATCGGGCTCTGTGCTGACAGCTTCAAAGCCTGGAGCCTTCATTCACATTCTGTGTCTCCTGTCTCTGCCCCTCTGTCGCTTGTGCTTTGTCTCTGTCTCTCTCAAAAAAAAAAAAAGGTCTGCACTGTTCACAAATGCTTGCAGTAGGGGATTTTCTGATGCAAGGTGAGACACTCAAGAGTAGAAGGAGCACATACAGCATTTTAGCTCCAGAAACAGAAGGCCTTACTAGCCAGTAAATTGCCCCACTGCCCATCCCCTTCAAAAATTCCAGAAAAGTTCCCGGAGGACTTGATACCTATAATCCGGAGAATTGGGGATGATTTTGAGGTCTCAGGTCAGTTTTACGTAAATTTCTGAGGGGTTGGGTGCTGTAAAATGGTAGAGTTTTTGTCCAGATCTAGGATTATCAAGTGATTTGGAGTTCAGTTTTGATTTGTTTTTCTTATTTCATCCTTTCTTTCCCCCCCCCACAAAGTCTGCCTGAATGTTTGCTCCACAGCGGATGGGATAAAACTATGTTTTTAGATTCATGTTTCACACCCAAGCCAGTAGGTTGGCTTTTCTACTCGGACAGCGGTGTTCCGGTGGTTCAAGCGGAGGAGGTGACAGGAAGGGCCATGTGCTGTCTTAAAGAAGAGTGGTGTGTGAACTGCTTTGCCTTGAGTGTCAGCCACGTGTGGGTTTGCATCTCAGCTCTTCTAGTGGGTCTCAGGCAGCCTTCTTTAACTCGTGGATGCTATAGAGTATGGATGATAACATTTTCTCCTTTGAAATTTTAGTGTGGATATTAAGGAAAACATTGCACATAAATGTGCTTAGCAGAATCTTTGGTGCACAAATACACGGCCACTATTATTATCAATAACATTGTTAAATGATGAAAAAAGGCTCAAAGCCAATGGGGATTTAGGGTCTAGTGTATTTCCCAAGTATGGAGGGAGCAAAATTTAAATTAAGTCTTGATGAATGTGTAGATTGTATGTAAGTAGAAGGAAGTAAGAACCTTAGTTCAGGTGTGTGGAAAAAGTCTGCACAACTGTAGGAATTAACATGGCACATACGGGGGGCGGGGAGGGGGTACGGCCTGGTGAGCCTTGAAGTTAGATACATGTTTGTGATGGCAGGAAATGAGACCAGCTGTGAAGAATGGGTCTAGGATATGACAGAACTTGACCTTCAGAGGGATTTTAGCTCAATGTGACAGGTCAGAACGAGCCATTATAGTCTATATATATATTATGTATTTTGGAGCAAGAAAGTATTAAAAGCTGGTCTTAGGAAGTTTAGTCAGTTGTATTATATCAGAGATTCTTTAAGAAAATGACTGGAAAGCTCTGTGGTTATGAGGGAATGAGGTGAGGATAATTTGGAGTGATCTTGGGTAAAAGTAGAATAAGCTTTTATATAAAGCTACAAGTCTGTAAGTAAAGAAGAAAGACCCTACAAGAATCCATTTGCACAAAATAAAAAATAAGAATGCTACAAGGAAAATATTAATGAAAGAAAGGCATTGTGGTTTATCCCTAAACTAAGCTCAACTGTCCTTCCTTTATTACTGAAGGGCCTGAGGATTAGTAAATAAATATGGCAGACATCTTATGTCGTGGAATGAAAGCGATCTCTGTGAGTTTAACCAATGGGAAATTGATCCTGCTTAAATAAGACCTGGGCTTGAAGCATTATGAGAGAGAACATTAAACTAAATAGATATAATTTTGAAAGTTCCACTACATTAAAATTTATGAACCTATTTTTAAAAACAGATTGACTTGAGGGTGCCATATTGTATAAAAATGTTATCTTTTTAAATATTGGAAATGGTATGGCTGGTTGATTTTTATGGTGAAAAATAACCAGAGTCTTTTAGGCTGGCCATGGAGTTTCAAGTTATCGAAAAACAATGGATTTCCTTATTTAAAAGTTATACAGACCTAAGAAAATTTTAAGTTGCACGTATAGATAGCATCATAAGGTATTAAGAAGAAATCAAAGTAACCACTATTGAAAAGCAGCAGGGGAAGTATGCAAGGAGTTTGTCACTGCAAGCGGGTTAGTTCTGAGTTTCCTGACAGCTAAGACAAAAAGGGAAATATATTGCATTATGGATTGTTGTCATGTTTATAAAAATCATTGAAATTTGACCTAAGAGACTTTTTGTTTGTATCCAAATCCAAAATATTTATTGCTCACCATGACAGATAATTAACTTGAACTTGAATTTTATAGACATGCTATTTAAGACAACATTTACATTAATTTTTTTTTATAAAAAGCAAGAGGCTACACTTCAGTGGTAGTATTTCCTTATGACAATAGAAGACCTCAACATTTCAACAAAATCAAAGTTAATATTATGTATAATTAGGGCAACTAAAAGGTAGCTGTAGTATATTTTAATGACATTTCTGAAATCTGTTGGGCTCTATACAGCTTACTTGAGAGACGGAAAATTTGACTTAGGATTAATTTGGAAGGAGAGAACAAATTGATTTCTTCCACATGCCCTTTTACAGAATGTTCTCTCCTTTCCATTCAGAAGATCTACCAGGTATCGTTTAAACAACACTCAGCATCTATAAGTACCTAAAGTTCTATGGGTGATCTCTAAATAGATACACATATATATTCACCAAAGTGCTAAGAACTTTCTGGAAGGAACAAACATGAGCCCAGGAGGGTGTAGACTGTGCTGGGTATGGAAGCTGCCAAGACAATGGATGTGGTGGTGATGTGAAGGCTGATGGCACACCTCTTCTCAACTGAATGATTGTGGTTGAGTTGTGAGTCCGATCTCCATTTTTATTCCCAGCAGGATCCTTTTGGGGGAAGCACTCAGTGCTTGGCAAAAGGACAGCCCTTCTTGCACTCTTTCTGAGAAACTAATGGAAGCCTGTTTTCCACAAGGATAGAGAAACACAGCCCTGGTTGGTTATGAAGGGGTTATGGTGGTAATTGGAGAATTTCTGGAGTGCCGGAAAAGGTGCAATTAATGACGAAATGGCCGGACAACTGTTTTCAGCAAATCAAAGGATGGATATTAAGGCATCATATAGACTTTTGCTGTATGACAAAAAGATTTAAAAAAAAATTCCCAGTCCCTTTTCAATTTCAGGTGAGGGATATTTTCAAGCGTTTTGACAGTTTCAGCTTCTCTGTCCATCTGGTTTATGTACTGGTTCATTCGTCCACTTACTCACTTCTTTAAAAACAAAAAAATGGACTGCTTGCTCTATAACAGAAATGTTAATCGCTAACACATATGAAATATATCATATTCCCGATATACTGTGAATTGCCATACGTATATTAATGCATTTCATCCTCTCATGGAACCTTTGAGGGAGATGATTCAAATTTTTTTGGGGGGGGGGAAGATGAAGCACAAAGAAGCTAAGTAATTTTCTCAACTTTGCATAGCTATCGGGTGTTAAAAAGGCAATTTGATGTTGGATTCAGAACTGCTAAACAGTATGCCATATCGCCTCTTGAGTCCTGAGCGGCGGGCTGAAGATGAAACATGGGCCAAACCATACGGTTTTTGCTGCAAAGAGCTCTTTCTCGCCATCATTATTTTACTATTGTTATTCATAATTATTCTGTTGTTCACGCTTTGCTGCGGTAGCCTTATACTCTGCCTCGTACTCTGGTTTCGCTACTAGAAATTCATCTCTAGAGACACAGTTCATATTTAAACAGGTGACAAAGTTTCCCCTCCCATATATATATGTGCATATATATATATGTATATATATATGTATATATATGTATATACATACGTATATATGTATACTATACATACATACATATGTATGTATATACTATATATACATACATATATATGTATATACACTATATACACATATATGTACATATAGTATATATGTTAGTATAGTACAGTATATATCTATTATATATAATATATATGTATAGCTTATATATGTATATGTATATATGTGTGTATATATATATATATACACATATATATACAAATTTAATATATATGGGTTATGGGAAGCATGAGTGGGGTTACACAGAGGGTTCAGGAAAAACCAGAGGGATGTGGATTCCGAAAAGAAAAGGATAAACTTTGGCAAAATCTTTACATATCTTTATTTTTGAACGTAAAATAATTGAGAGCATCATAAACAGTGACAAGCAACTTGCCAGTCTGAAACTGTATACTCTCCCTCAACTTAAAAACAGTCATTTTAAAGTTAATATAAAATACCAGACTCTGTTTTACACCCAGTGTTAATACTGGGCTTAATTTTATATACCAAGTGCAGGTTGGAGAACTAGACAGTGAGAAGAAATACCTCTGCCATCATTGGAAAGAACCTAGACATTGTTTTGGCTGAGATGATTTTAAGATACTTGCTGATTGACCACTGAAATCTTACAGATGTTTCCTATGTATGGAGTTAACTATTATAGTGTATTTTGCGGGGTCTCCCGACTGTGTCATTTATTTTAACAGTGCTGTCAAACCTGCCATGTGTGTTTGTGTGCCCCGAAGAAGGGATCCTTGCTCAGGCAGCATGCGTGAGCCGAAATGGAGCAGGAGCTTGCTCCCCAAGAACACAGGGGGACGTTTCTAATTTGCAGCGAGGCATCTCAGGGGCCACTGGTCCTGGCTGTGGCCACCAGAGCTCAAAGCCATTTCCTGGGGCTTCTGATCTGCACACTGATTCTAACTCAGATTTCTGGTAATAAAGAAGAACCATAATTTGACAATCTGAACCAAATTCAAGGAAATGCCTTGGCTGCTGTTTGACATATAATTGCGATGTAGTAGAGTTTAAATAGGTCATTGGGTAATGACTATGCCAAATGGTTTTCTGTGTGGTTGTCCTATATCCTTCCTATTGGTAGCACCACCCAGTATGTCAAAAATTAAACTTGGTATTTTTAATGCTAAAATGAGTAAACACTAATCAGAATGCCAGCAGGTACAACATCTTTGAATGAAAATACCACATTCAAACAGCTGTTTGGATTCCTTTTGTACATGGTCTGCATAGTTAGCATGATAAATATGAATAGAATTTTCATACTGACATTTAATTAAAATGAAATTACCTATCATTGTTACCCACTACGCAGGAGCTATTATTTATGTTGATATTATTCTAATACCATATTAGGCTGAGATTGAATTTGTATCAGTGGTTTTTATGAATTGAATTATTTCCGATTACTCAGTTTTTTAAAAAGCCAAGGAGTAGGTACTTTTGCATTGTGCAGAGATACAGCATATTTTCCTTTTCTTTAAAGACTTAGAAATTGAGTAGTTCTGTGTAAGTTCAAATGCATACTGTTTCCTGGTCTGCCCCTTTTGGCTTCTTTAGATATTTTGGTGCTTTTAATGTGTTCTGTGTTGATTTATATTTTAATATCGGAGCTAACATTGATGTAATTTTTTAACTATTAATATCGCCCCTGTCTAGTCTCCCATTATGTTATTATGGTTACAATTATTTTAACTTACCACAATCGAGATAGCACTTCATAGTTAGTAGAAGAGTGATATCCATCCACCCACCCACCTTCCCACCAACTCATCAATCTATTCTCCTACCCTTCCTTCCTTCCTTCCATCCATCCATCCATCCATCCATCTATCCATCCATTCACCCATCCATCCGTCCATCCATCCATCCATCCATCCATCCATCCATCCATCTATCCATCCATTCACCCATCCATCCGTCCATCCGTCCATCCATCCATCCATCCATCCATCCATCTATCCATCCATTCACCCATCCATCCGTCCATCCGTCCATCCATCCATCCATCCATCCATCCATCTATCCATCCATTCACCCATCCATCCGTCCATCCGTCCATCCATCCATCCATCCATCCATCCATCTATCCATCCATTCATCCATCCATCCACCCATCCCATCTACCCACCCATCCATTCCTTCTTCATGCACTGTGGATATACAGGGATAACTTAAAATAAATCTAATTAGAGTTTGGTGCTGTAGCTCCATTTTACCAATGGCAGTACAAACTCCTTACTACGTAATTAAGAACTTCCAGGTAATTTGCATTTTAACAGTTGCTTCTGTTGACTGTTCTAACAGCATAATACTCTGTAAAATCACTTTGGCAGAAGTATTTATTTAAGTTTTAGTTTTAAGGAAATAGCACTCAGTACAAAACGGGAAGAAACGTCGGTGGTTTACACTGTCCTTGACTTTCTAAGTTAAGCACATCAATTCACTGTGATGCTAATTTTGTTTTGGACAGATAACGTTACATTGATAACAAAGCAATAAGATGGCACAGTATTCCATTAAATGTGATTGTAAGTTTTGAGAGTAAACCTTTTTCTCCTTAGAATTCATATATATCTCTTTACTTGGGCAAGTAGAGGCAAAGCTAATTTCTCAGATTCAAACTCATACTTAAGTTTGAGTTTATACAGTTTAACTGAAAAATAAGTGACCAGTTCCTTTCTACACAGCAAACAACTGAATTAACAAATAGTATGCATCACTTGGTTTTTAGTTTAGAGGAAATCAGCTGATTCTAAATCAGCGATTACAGTAGAATAAAAGGAAATATATGAATAATAGTAAGTATTCATCCCTTGGATGGCACATACCAACCAGGGGGAAAAGAGGAAAGGCAGTCAGTATGTAGTGTATAAACAGCTACCCGAGTCAGTTGATCAAACGTTGGTTGGTATTACCTGTTTTAAGTTCTTGTAAGGATTTTCAATGAGAGGAGAATCATTTCCTACCACCCAACCTATCCTGAGTTTATCTGAAAGAGACTGCAAGCAGGAAATAAACTTCCAGCACTTTAAAACCACCTTATCTGTCATCTTAAAATTTGAGATAAATCAAAAGGAGCTGTGATACAATTTTTTTAACCTCCATGACCTTGAGCAGCTGCCTGAAATTTTTGACATTAATTTACTGCAGAGGAAATGTCCGATAAGATGATAATAAATGGTAGAAGAAACTTGTGTACCTGACAGATGAGGGTTAGTTGATGAGTAGATCTGGATTTTTAGTATCCGCAAATAACCAATAACACATGTGTTTTTGTTTTTTGTCCTATAGCATCATTTTACTGTTAGGCTCTAATGCGATGGGGATTTTTGACTTGTGTTTATTTACATTTTGTGTATGCATTTGCTTTTTAATGAGTAATGCCACAATACAAGAATGTGGCTTCATGCTATCAATTATGAGTAGCCTGAGGTTAATTGCTATATTTAATTTCCTATCACAGCTACAGATTCTTGTGACTTAGAATTGCCTTAGAATGTAAAAATTCTAGAAACAAAAGAAAATAGATTGAAATGGACCAGAGATTCATCTGTTCTCTGTTTTTAAAAAGAGCAAAATAAAAAAGTGCTCATAATTTGAGGCATTGCTGCCCACTTGAAATAATAAACAGCCTCTAGATTAAGGCATAACTGCTTATTTTTCTTAATTCTTTGAAACAAATCAAGTAGACTATAGTCAGAAGATAGATGATCATTTGTCTTATGATTTAATTTTTGACAATGCCTTTTAATCTTTTGAGTTCATTTTAAATTCGAGGCCCCTTGCCTTCCTTATTAATTGTTGTGTTTATCAAGTGATCTGTAATTATTTGTGGATAATGATAATGCCTTTTTAATGGAGCTTTTTTTCCTGTGTACTTCAACTTGCTTCAGAACATTTTTATTATCGTTTGCTTTTGATCTTAAAGTAAAAGAGAAAAAGTCTGGTGCTCCATTTAATTCTCAGTTATAGAAGTTAAAGGATAAAGGAAAGGGGTTCCCAGACTCAGCCGAGGTCAGATTATGGGTCTCATCAGAGCCTTTTATGCAAATATTGAGCCCTGTACTCTTTTATTGACCTTTCATTGTTGGGCATCCTGATGTGCAAAGCAGAGAGGAGACCAGGGCATTACTGATTTTTTGGATAAGAGAGACTTAAACCAAAAGGTAGGGCTGAGAATTCAGAACACCAACGAGTGATTATAAGCTGAGTATGAAAGAGATACCATTATATATTCACCCATAATGGGAGATACGATCACGTGGCTGTGTTTGGCGAGGAGAATGTGTTAGATTCCCCTACTGGAATATACTGAGTATATCTCAGTGAAATATGTAGACTCAAGGGATAAGGAGAATGCTCTGTATTTGTAACTGTTTCCTGTATCATAGAAATTATGACCTTTTTCCAGAAAATGTTCTTCAGAGTTCTATTGCAACTGTCACGGGGCTCCCCTGAAACCTCCATTCTTTCCAAGTTTGAACCAGAGGGCTCTACTGCTCCTGTTCTAAATACTCAACTAAGAGAGGCCATCAGTGGAAGGACACCAAATCCAGAGGGCCATGGGCCTTGTTCATTCATTCATTCATTCATTCACTTATTCTTCAAGTGAAGCCATCAGTGGAAGGACACCAAATCCAGAGGACTGTGGACCTTGTTCGTTCATTCATTCATTCATTCATTCATTCACTTATTCCTCAAGTGAGGTCATCAGTAGAAAGGCACCAAATCCAGAGGGTCATGGGCCTTGTTCATTCATTCATTCATTCATTCATTCATTCACTTATTCTTCAAGTGAGGCCATCAGTGGAAGGACACCAAATCCAGAGGGTCATGGACCTTGTCCATTCACTCATTCACTTATTCTTTTAACACGTATTTAGAAACCAAACTGTAATCTTTTAACAGGTGAAAAATTTCACTGTTTGCCACTTTACGTGGTGGATAAAACTAGGTCTTCCTGTCTTGTAGAGTGGTGAAGATTGATAAACATTTGTATTTTCTTAACACTTTTTGTGTATTCGTATGCATTTTAATGTTTAATTGTCATAATGTTTGAGTTTCCTTGGAGTACAAGATTTTTTATAAATGCGATACATTTAAATTAGTAAGTAGCAGTTGCCTTTATAAGAATAATTAAAATCATTCAGAAAACACAAACAAAAAGGCAATTATATATGCGAAGCTGAAGTTCCACAGAAGTATAAATGCAATATACTTTCCTGTCTTTTCGTGTAATCTTCCCAAGAATCCTTGTATAACATGACAAGAGTGTTAAGACTGAAGAAAAGAAAAATCTCTCCATTCATTCCTTTTCTGGCATGGTGTGCCTGGTAGTTTTTTTTTTTTTTCTTTTTTCTTTTTCCTTTTATGGGACTCCTTTTGAATATTCTTTTCAGCGATTTATTCTAGTAAACAGGCACTCATCATATGATCTGGAAAATACTGATTTCCTCTCGATCTGCCACAAATAACAATTAAGCTGTTCTGTTTCCAGGGCCAGCCACCCCTGTTTTCTGAAATAGGAGGTCTCTAAATTTCTAGTTTGAAGCTAAGCTATTCTTTCCTAACTGGCTCTTTTGTGTTGGGTCAAAACATGCCATGAAGTTGCTGTCATACTGGTAGAATTTCCAAAAGTTCAAGCTCAGATTGCTCACATCCACTTTGCTTATAAAGTACACACGTTGAACTCATTCAAAACAATTCAGACGACTGTCCCTTGAGGTATTTTATAAATGAGAAAGAGGATTAACATTTTTGATTACAGTTCTGGTTACAAATTATGATTATCATAATTATGAAATTTATAGCGGATGGATCCTGGTTTTATATATTTAGTTCTATTTCTTTAAGTTTATCTATTTTTGAGAGAGACAGAGAACACAAGCAGGGAAGGGGCAGAGAGAGAGAGAGAGAGAGAGAGAGAGAGAGAGAGAGAGAGAGAATGAATCCCAGGCAGTATCCACACGGTCAGTGCAGAGCATGGAGCTCGAACTCATGAACCATGAGCTCTTGACCTGAGCTGAAATCAAGAGTCAGACACTTAACCAACTGAGCCCCCCAGGCACCCCTGTTTAGTTCTATTTTAATTATATGTTTTCATATTGAGAAGAAAATGTTGAAGTGTGTGAAGTCAGAATGCCAAAAACATGAATTCTCTTCTCAAAACAGATTTTGTCATTATAGGCGATCTTGTGGCCATACTAATAATAATGTCATGTTACTTCACTGTCAATATACTACGCAGGCAAAGTAGGTGAAATAAATAGCAGTTAATTTTTAAATTATAGTATAGGCTTCTAAAAAATCGCTGTACCCATGCTGTAGTTTTTCTATGAAATCAAGACAGATACTTTGTAGTATTCAGAATAATTTTATAACTTATTTTAATGCCTCATCTCCCTTATTATATAATATATATATATTTATGATATATATATATATATGTGTGTTTGGAAAACACGTATTATACAAACTGTAGGTATTCAGAGAATAAACTGGTCTTTTTTCAAGAGGTATGTGGAGAAGGCATCTACCGCAGTGAATTACAGAATTATCTCAACTGGGATAATAATGAGGCAGAGCTGGGTAGTGTATGAATTTTGGAAGCACATTGGGAATACTTGAGTATTTCTATCTGCACATGTTCTGTCTGAACCTTTCGTTCGCTACCTTGGCAAACACTCTTGGAGCACATTCTATATGCCAGCCACTGCTGTGTTTACAGATGCTAACTGATTTGAGCCTGAAAGCAAATACTACTGTTATCCCATTTTACAGTTGAGAAAAGTGAGGCACAAAAGGTAAAGTAACTTGCCCAAAGTCATCAAGTCATCGGTAGAACATGTGCTAGAGCTGTTATTTGAACCCTGGCTGTCCAGTTCTGGAAACGTCGCTCTTGACTGCCTCATTCTGTTGCTTCCCCCATAAGAAAGGGTCACAGAATCATCTTTTTCTTCTAGGTCAGACAAAATTTACTGTCCTTGGGCCTTGGAAGTTATTCTGAGACTTTAATGATTTTTTTTCTCAGCATATATGCGAGTCTGAATATATCAAATCCATTCTTCCCTATGTCCTTTGTGTAGGTTCACAGCGATAAAAATACTTTAAAAAGACTTCTCACAGTTGTACACCGTTAAAGGAACTTTGGTTGTCATGTCATCAAATTGTATGAACTGTTACATTAATACAAAAATTACAGTATAAAAGCCTTAGTTTATGGGTTCAGGTAAGACTTCCCCAGGAAGCCGGAGATTTTAAGAGTTTTGGATGTGTGTTAGACAAACAAATGTTAGAAAATAGCACTCTGCACAAAATCTCAACTCACTTCTTTAGCCAAACTTGTGAAAAGCGTACAGCTCATAAATTTGGGCTCACATCATTTTGACGTCTCCTTGTTTTGCTTTCTTACACTCTTTGAAGCCAGACTTGACCCTATGTGTGTATGTTTAGGACCCAGTTCTCCTCTACGAGAATTGATCATTCTGCTTGATGCCTATTAACATCAAAAACTGGAGTGGGCATTGATGTGATTTTATTGTGGCATGTGTTCATAAAAGCAGCTTTCTGTGTAGCCCATCTGATTTAGCTAGATCGCAGAATAACAAGTATGGGTCGCGCCTGAATTTTTGTCCCTTGGCCACGTCTATGCTGTCACTTACCGGTTAGCATCTGCCTTGAGTGACACCACAGTTCCTGTCCCGTGAAGAAAGGAAGAGGCAAACCTATTCCTTTGCTTGTACACAATAAAAGTTTCCATTTCCTCTAAATGGGGTTTGTAGGTAAGCAATATTTTTATAATATATATAATATATGTAATAAAGACGCACCAGAGTAGATAGAGCCTTTTTTTCCCTAAGTTTATTTATTTATTTGAGAGGGAGAGAGAGAGGGACAAAGAGCGCAAGTGGGGAAGGGGCAGAGAGAAAGGTAGAGAGAGAATCCCAAGCAGGCTCCATGCTGTCGACTCAGAGCCTGATGTGGGACTCGAACTCACAAACTGTAAGATCATGACCTGAGCTAAAACCAAGAGTCAGACGCTTAACCGACTAAGTCACCCAGTGCTCCTAGATAGAGCCTTTTGAAATGTTTTATTTATTTTTATGTTATGCATACAGGGTGGATTGATCTCCTGTACTGCTCACCTCAGGATCTGAGCCTATGATCAGAATTTTTCTTTTTCTCTCCTTCAAATACATTGAAGGTATGGACAGTTGTTCATGTGGCTTTCACCGTGGGAGATTGATTTAACTGATCAAAATTTACAGTCGTCTGACTATAAAAGCTTGAAATTACACAGAAAGAAATTTTCTATTTCCACTCATACAATTCACTCAAGTTTCTTTGATTTTCTGAGTTCACACATTAGAGTTTTTAAAAAATCAGCGATAAGTGAGGAAAGTAAAAGTTATTTTCTAAATGGCCTCATTGCCGGGGAACAGGGGAAAGAAATGCAGCTATAGTGAAAGATTTTCTGATTTTTAGATCAGGTAATAATTAAGAAGTGTCTGCAACCAGACTAACAGGCCACTTTAAAAATGATTTTCAGAAATACATTATAATGTAAGGGCGTGGTGAGATCTTAGCTGATAACGTTTTGCCTAAAAGATGATGACACCGTCATTAACAAAACCGAGAGGAAAAAACCTGGTGACTGGAGTGAGGATGCAGGTAGAGGCAAACCCGAAGTCATGAAGTTTTTCATGGGGGATTTTCCCCTTCCCATTTAATTTGGTTGCCCTCGAATCAGATGCGAATTTTGAAACAATCCAAATGGGGAAAGGCGGAGCTTTGTTTCACTTGTTCCCTTACCTACAAGTAAGTAAGTGGCATTCTGCCTGGTTCTCACATCAGAAATGCGGGGGATTCTGGCTGAACCTTTGGAGGAGGAAAGACTTCACTGTGCAGAACTCAGACCTCGTTTTCAGTTTGTCTCACTGTGCTGCATGGATCCCGAGCCTTTATCCCTGCTGAGAACAAATACAGGCTCCGGAATTACCCTCTAAAGTACCTCCTGACAGACTCCTTGGAACCAGAACGTGGCAATGACAGCATGTCAACAGCATGTAGCAGCCTCGAGAATGGAGAAGGTGGAAAGTGTAATGCAGACTGCACCCCATGATGGCCTTGCCCCAGAATAAAATCATGTGGCTCCAAGCAAGGGCGTGACCATGGCGCCTGGGAGCAACGGGTGAAGCCAAGAAGAGAGATGCTTTTGTGTGCATGGCGAGCACACAGCGGCACTCTCCAATCTGTGGACGCTTAAAACGTTAAGAAGGACAGTATCGTTCATCTACGGTCATAAAGACAAGACTTGAAACTATGTAGAATGGATGCTAGCCTCCACGTAGGGTTAGTGGGTTCATTTTTTTTTCCCATCGGTCTTACATAAGACTTAAAGTATATATTTGCGATTCTTGCCCTTTGTAATTTACAATTTTTCCATTTTTAAAAGTGCCACTTAAATACACAAAACACCTGGGGAAATAATCCCATTACTTTAGCACAGTTGATAGGCCTCACAGAGTGGGTTGACAACCAGGCCACATGGAAATCAAGCCATAGGGAGGGCGGCACGGGAAAGAGAACAGTATCTGGAATGAAAAGGAAGACATCAGATAACCTTCAGTTCTTTTTTTCTGACAGGGGTCCATACTGATGGTTACAACCCAACTGACATCAAAGTTACGACACATTTACGAGCTTGTCATTGGGGCACCTGGGTGGCTCCGTCAGTTAAGCGTCCTGCTGTTGATATCGGCTCAGGTTGTAATCTCAGCATTCGTGAGATCAAGCCCTGCATCGGGCTCCATGCTGGGGTATGGAGCCTGCTTGGGATTCTCTCTCTGTCTCCCTCTCTCTGCCCTTCCCCTGTGGTCTCTCTCTCTCTCTCTCAAAACACATGGATAAAACGTTAAAAAATGCTTGTCGTTAACAGTGACCTAAGATAGTCATGTGTTGTGATCAGTAGGTTTTACCTCTTTTCTACAGCCCAACACACAGATGATGTTCCCGTGGCAGCACCGAACTATAGATTTGAGTAAGCTCGACAGCCGGACCAGTGTCTGTACTCTCAGTTAAATGTCATCACTTGCTTCACAGTCGAGAAGTTTCCTTTCCAGTTCTTAACCATCAAACAGCCAACTCTGGTGTGTGAGTTCTGGTGGGAACTCAGCTGGCCTCTTGAAAATGTCCGTGAGGTTTAGAGCCATTTTGTCATTTTCCGAAACTTAGTGGTTACTCCCATGTTCCAGACAGGCTTTCTCACAATCCAGGGTATTGTTGGTACTCTGGAACTATCACATCCATGGGTGTAGTCTCAGAATGAGATATATACACTTGAATTTGAGAAATCTGTTGGATCCTCTTTTATTTTCAAGGACATTTTTTTTCTGTGAATAAGATGAGAGAGTGTTCATCTTTTTTATTTCTAGTATGACAGTAACTGACGCTCAGTAGGGCTTCCTTCAATGCTTGTTGACTGAATACATGAAAGCACAATGAAGAATGAAAATAGAGCATACAAAAAGACAGTGAAGAGTGCTATTAATGACCTTGTGGCCACAAGACGTAGAATTTGCAAAATAGAAAATCTGATTTTAACGGATGGCTTACCAGATCATGCATGGAATAGGACATGTATTGGAAATCAAAGGATGTGAATTACTTCTATTGTGGTGAGAGAGAAAAATTGATAAGCATTAGAAAACAGTAATAGAAATGAGTGATCTTAGTGTTTTCTTGCAAAAGAATTCTCTGGTCTTTCTAACATTTTGAATAACATGTGTTGTCAGAGTCCTTGGATATTTAGAGTGACAGGAGTCTTATAGATCATTGTATTTAATTTCTTTTTTAATGTTTATTTGTTTATTTTGAAAGACAGCGAGCACCGCGTGAGTGGGGCAGAGGCAGAGAGAGAGGGAGAGCGAATCCCAAGCAGGCTCTGCACTGTGAGCAAGGAGCCCGATGTGGGGCTTGATCTCATGAACTGTGAGATCGTGACCTGAGCTGAAATCAGTAGTCAAACGCTTAACTGGCCCAGCCACCTAGGTGCCCCTTTTCTTATTAAACTTTTTATTTCACTTACGTTTGGGAAGACTCTCAGGAAATTTCCCAGGGTGTGACCCAAAGTTCCTTAGAAACACCAAGAAGTTTTCCTTTTTATGGGAAACAGATGGTAGAAACAGAATAAGCCAGGAGTCCACTCGCCTGTGTTAAGAAATCGTGAAACGTCTAGAGGTCTTTTGTTGAGAATTTTTTTTTTCTTTTCATTAATGATGCTTTGTCTTAGCGGCTCTTTGTCGAAGCCCTGGCCAGAACGTGAGATTGTAAAAAGGAGAGTAAAATCTTTTGATCTGTGTCTCTTGGTGTTATGCAGTATCTTTATCATTGAGATCAAAAGAGTCAGAATATCATGCTGGCCAGAGAGAGCCTGCAGCAGTGATTTGGGTAGAGACCAGAGACAGTGGACAAGGAAGTTACCTGCTATCTGTGCGTGAGAATGACAAAATCAAACCAAAAACTAAAACCGTCGAATGCCTTCCTGCTCAGTGCCCTTGCATCCGTAAATGACATGAAGATTCGTGAATAGATTCATTATATTATCCATGTGAATCCTTGATAGATCATAAATAATATTGTCCAGGAGGAGAGAACCCTCACTCCTTCAAAGAGAAGCTATAGTCCAAGCGCATTCCTAGGAAGGCATTAAAATAGACTTTTATTAAAAATCCTAAAGTAATAGCTTTTGACCATTCTTGAATTTAAAAGCTTTGGAAGAAAACTAGAATCCTGAAAGCACGGGATTCCTTATTTTTTTAAAATGTGTATTCATTTTTTTTGAGAGGGAGAGAGAGAGAGCTCATACACGTGTGTGCGTGCACAAGTGGGGGACGGACAGAAAGAGAGGGAGACACAGAATCCCAAGCAGGCTCCAGGCTTCTAGCTGTCAGCACAGAGCCCGATGCGGGGCTCGAACTCACAAACTGTGAGATCGTGACCTGAACTGGAGTTGAACTCTCAACCAACTGAGCCACCCAGGAGGCCCCAAAACTCCTTATTTTTTAATAAATGCTTCATGTGTTGAAATTGTTTCTCCCTCTTTAGCGCGTGAACTTAGGAAGTCAGTGAAATTTATCTTTGTTATGACACACATTCATTTCTATTCTCCCCAGTCTCCTTTTGTTGCAGGTATTTCTTATCATAATTCCTAAAGAAATTCTTTGTATAAGGCATGCTTTGGTAAACTCATTCTCAGAAGAGTTAAAGTGATTTCATGCCTTGCCACTCCAGGGATGACTTGCATTTCAAAGACACCCATAAAAGAGAATAATGCCTGACCTGAGGTTTCTGGTACCCTGATGCCTAAGTGGGGTCATTATGGGGTGTTAGAACTGGTTGTGTACCCATTCAGCCCAGACTGAGGGAAAGACACACACACACACACACACACACACACACACACACACACACACACTCCCTGATAATTCTGTTCTGTGACTCCCGTTTACCCTCCAAAAAGATTATCCTTGTGTCTCCCATTTAAATTGAATACTTATGAAGCAGTAAGGTCATATTCCTTTTTTGTGAGTCTCAAGCAAATCTACTCAGCTTAAATCTTCTCCTATTTAGTTTCTGTGTATGGGTGTTTTTCTCTAGATCTAGAAGGTCAGACTTACGTGACTTACTGAATTGTCTTTCCTTTTCCCTGTTTTATATGTACTAATATCGAGCCATGTATATAATTGCAGTTAAGAGTGAAAGGGGAGACATACACACACGAACAAAGAGATTAAATGTGAAAATGTGAATAGGAGGTGAACATAGGACTAACAAATGATAGGCATTTCATGATTGATTTCCTCATTTCCGTCCATGTTCCTTCCTTCCTACTTCCTTGGTGAGACATGTTTTCAGTAAAAATCTCCTAATTTAATCTTGGGCCAATGAGACAGATCATGTGAACATATAGTTCAGGTAACAATAATTAACTCTCAGTTTAAATACAACTTCATAAAGGAGATGTTAGATGTACTTACTAAGATTCGGCTAGGAATTCATTCATCTGGCCACAAACTGAGCCTGCTTTACCAATTTCCAAAGGAATTCCTCAGATCAGAAAATCTTGACACACTTTTCTGTTGATGTTGATTAACTTCTGGAGATTATATTTTGGCTAAATAGTATTAAGATCTAAGTTAACAATTCTGCCTACCATTATATGTACTTATTAAGTACTTAACACATTGCTCAGATGTGGCACATTTAACAAATATTATCACTGTTCTCTTCCTCAAAATCCTAATTCTGTTAAAGATCACACATGACACACACCTGCCTGGTGATGGATAGGGAAAACCAGATATCTGTGTTGAGGCCAGTGAAGGACACTTACATGAATTTTTACACGCCTGCACATACAGAATTTAAAAAATCAACAAACGGTTATTCCTGTTTGTGCTTTCAAAGTCCTCAAAGAGAATTAATGCAAGCCATTTCAAAGTTCTAAAGCCAGCCTTGCATATCTCCTCCCTGGATTCTCCTGAGTCTCTAATTCTTGTCAGGAGTGCTGTGAATCAGTTGCTTGACGGTGGGTGTCATTTGCTGATAGCAAATTAATTCAAACAGCCCTCAATCCATGTAGGACAAACTGTCATGTGCCTCTCGGCACTGTTCTTTGTGTTATAAATTGAGGGATTTCGGCGTTTACCGTTAATGGTTTTGTACATGTCGATGACACATCATAGCCACGAGGAACCATTCAAATGCACGGGGACAGGTATGTGCATAGATCAGACCTTTGCCAAAACAACTAAAAATCCCATAGATGAGAAGAGTGATGACTTTTTGTATTTAGCTTGTGACAGCTGTGGCCGGCAACAACTCTCAGACCTGTTTCACTGTCCACTTTGTGATTGAACCCGTTTGACCCAAGGTGTGTTGACCAAACGTAAATAATAAGTATCAGCCTGTTGGGTAACCCGCTGCCCATGGGAGGTCCAGTTTTCTTGTGGAAAGAAAGTCACATTTCACTGATTTTATTCTTATTTCGATGTCCAGTATGGGGGATGAATTCTTTTCCATCCATAAAAGTGGTTTGATGCATTCCATCCCCGCCCCCCGCCCCAGGGAAAACTACAGAAATAGAAGAACTTTTAGACTTTTAGACGGGCAAGTCCTAAAATGTGACTTGATGATAACATGGTAGTAAAATCTCATTGGGATGGAGTGAGCAAGGGAGAAATTTCACTTCTTAAACTTCATTCTTCAAGGTTATTTGGAGAAAAAAAAAGGCATTTAATACATATAGGGCTCAGTGGTTCCATTCCTTTGAGTCAAGTCTACACAAAATCTTGATTTAAGGGCAATCCGAGACAGCCAAATAATAGAGGGTACCATAAACAATATGCTCTGTACCTTTTTGTACACAGCGGATCAGCTCTGTTGGCTAAACACTAAATTTTGAAAGCATTAGCATCAGGTAGCTAGCAGAGGGCGCTTCTTAAATAGTGAAAACAACTGGGTACCCGGTTGCACAAAAACAATGAAACTTCGATAAATACTTGAAAACACTATCCCATTCACTCTGCAGAATTTTGCACCTGCAATATAGCACCTCAGATGCTTCAAGTGAGATTAAAATTTAAAAAAACCTCCCTCTATGACTTATAGTTCATCTAGCAGTCGGTCCATTCATACTTTGATTGCTTATCAACAAATGAGAAGGCTATAAATGCTCGATGCATTTTGAAGGTCAAGTTTTATGGCTGCATAATTTTAAACCAGCTTAATCCTCAGTGGCTTTTGTAATAAAAAGGAATGAATTAATGGCCTCTTAACTAAAGTGAACTTTTGATATAGAAACAAAAGGAATATTAAGCATGCCCTGCCTTAAGTGAAAAGATTGAGAGCTTTATTCCACGGAATAAATTGGGCAGGACCTAAGATCTAGGACTTTCGCACCGATATCCATGATATGAAAAGGGTGATGCTAAGAGAGGTGGGGATTGACTGCTGCTGGAAAGAGACACAGAATGATGTGGTAACGATTAACCACAAGATGTTCACTGTGGCCAGCAGTAACCACAGGGTGTGCATAAGTACCAAAGTGATGTTCTCGGTCTTAGCTGTGTCGTCCAAAGTGTCAGGATGTTTTCTCCTTGTCAGAATTAGAAGCAAACCATTTTTGTCAGGAGCTTCAATTCTTCGTGCTCCAAAGAAGCCCTGTTCAGGATTCTGGAAATACCTCAAAGTCTTGTATCATTTTTTTTGTGGGAGAAGTAGTAGAATGAATGGCTTTCAAACAGACCTTTTTTTTTTTTTTTTTCTTCATGGAACATACAGTCAAAGGGCGCCTGGGTGGCTCAGTCGGTTAAGCGTCTGACTTCGGCCCGGGTCACGATCTCACGGTTTTTTGAGTTCGAGCCCCACATTGGGCTCTGCACTGACAGCTCAGAGCCTGGAGCCTGCTCCCCACCCCTCTTCCCCCCACTCCCCACTGCTCTGTCTCTCTCTGTCTTTCAAAATAAGCAAATGTTAAAAAAACCAAAAAGAACATATAGTCAAATAAGAATATGAAAAAAACAAGAAAATGTGTTGGATGGGGATAAGGGGGTAAGAAGAAAAATGAAGTATGGTACAAGGACAGAGAGTAGTCAGGAGTTTGGAAAGTGCTGTTTTATACAGAGTGCTCAAGAAAGGCCTCTCTGTTTGATTAAGAACCTCAGTGACTGAGGAACAAGTCACTCAGCTGGTCACTGAACTTTCCGTTGTAAGAGAGCAGTGGGACCAAAGGTGGAACATTCTTGGCGGTTGGAGGAAAAGTGAGCAATGGGAACATGGTGGTTTAGATGAGGGCAGGAGTAGCAAAATTGAGGGCAAGGGTTATACGCAGCTTCAACTTTCTAATCTACCAATTAGCAAATACGGACTAAGGATAGACTATGTGCTGAGCCATCCTGGATCGTCATTCATTCTTTTTAATGACCTCAAACATAACTGTGCTGTGGTTTCGGAGAACAGTAGTATCATGGTTTAATGACTCCAGGATCTAAAATATGATCAAATTGCCTGTAAGACCTGAGCAATAATCAGAAGCTGTTACTCAATCGCCAACGATCAAATAAATCACTCTGGCATTTATCAACTTTATTCCATCAGTCCAGCAGTGTGATTTCTAACTGCCTCAGTCATTCAGAATAGAGACTCAAGCCCACAGTAAGCAGAGATGGCCTTTGAACATTACAGGGAAAAGAAAAAAAAAATTTTTTTTTAAATGGTAATTTCCAAATTCAGGTTTCTCTCCCACCACCCCTTGGGAGCGGAAAGAAAACACCTTAGTCACAATTTAGAGTCGATTGATCACCAGCTAATTAAGCTCAGTTTATCCTAGTCACCTTGAATTTATTTTTGGGGTTCTCATGATCTGTTCTGGTGTACCAAAATCCCCTCAACTGAATGTCTTAAAGTAACAGTTTTAATTTGCTCATGATTGCGTGGGTCAGAAATTCAGAAAGGGGGCCAGGGAGCAGCTATTCAGTCCTGCTTCGTGTGGCATTTCCTGGGCTGGTCAGGGCTGAAAGATCCACCAGAGGAGGGGTTAACCACTCACAGGCTTGTGTCTCACTGCTTTGGGGGCTCCTTATATCTCCATGTGGCATCTGGTGGGCTGATGGTCTCTGGGTAGTCAGACTTCTTCCATGATGGCTGACTTGCCTCAGAACCAGTGTTCCAAGCGGCCTCAAAGAAGCTCTAAGGCCTCTAACATTCCACATCATTCTACCTGTCAGTGAAGAAGTAGCAAATTTGTAGTCACCTTTAATATGCCACTCAGATCATGCAGAATTTAATGATGACAATATGGCAGAATAGGATGATGGTATACCTGAGAATGACTTTAATCTTCCTGAAAAAAGTTAAAGTATGTTCAGAACTTTGTTTACTTTGTCAGCGAACAAGTTGTCACCTGTTTTAAAAGGATTTTCATGGAAAAAATTAAAATTATTTTATGAGTTATTGCTTCCCATATATGTATATGCATATTATGCACAGATGCGCGCACACACACACACACACACACACACACACACACACACAGATATCCCACTAATAAAGCGAGATGGTATTTATTCCTAAAAGTATAGAAATATTTATATTACTAAAATCCCAGTGTAACTCAGACTATTACATCATATAACCAAATGCATATTTTGATCTTGGGATTACTTAATTTATTTTAGTACCACTTACTCAAAAAGTCAATAGGGAGGGAAAACAACCATGAGACTCTTGTGTGTTCCTACTGCTGATATCCCCTGAAAAACACAATTGGAAACATCAGGAAATCAATTGCCTACCGGAAAATTTAAATTAATTATAATGTCCTAAATATTTTGTGAGGCGTAATGAACCTGAAAATGTGTGCCCTTTGTTGTGGTGACTTTGAGCCAACTGTTCTTGTCATTTAATAATTTCTTATTTATTTACCTGCTCAATCAGAAATCAGCAGTTACCCTTCAAAATATGTCACGTTCCTAGTTATCTCCAAATGTGAATTGTCAAGAGATCGCAGAGCAATTTCCAAATGGAGAACTACATTTATGAAAGAGGCAGTGTGAAATGTGAATATAGACTTTCATTATTCATCATCCCTGAGAATTATCCACCACCATGCTTCGTTTGTGAGGCTGGCAATCCACACTACCCATGTGAAAATAATTATTCAGCTTTACCTTTATAAATACTAGATTCGTGTTTGATTATTTTGCTGGGAAACATGTCCCCAACCCAGGAAGTATCACTTACATGTAGGCCCATCTCTACCATAGAGGAAAATGAAGGTTGCATTGGCTGGCTCCCTGAATGACTGGGAAGCAAGGTCAATTCCTTCATTTAAATTTTTTTTTTTAATGTTTATTTATTTTTGAGAGAGACTGAGACAGAGTGTGAGCAGAGGAGGGTCAGAGAGAGGGAGACACAGAATCACAGAATCGGAATCAGGCTCCAGGCTCTGAGCTGTCAGCACAGAGCCTGATGGTGGGGCTTGAACTCATGGACCACAAGATCATGACCTGAGCTGAAGTCGGACGCTTAACCGACTGAGCTATCCAGGGGCCCCGTCAGTCCCTTCATTTAAAGGAATAGATGATGTCAACCTGAAATTTCTTTAGACTCAAGGGGGTGTGGCTATCATCTCCATGTTGTTGGATAATCAGGGTGATGGCGCTGATTAACTTTTTCATTTTCAAAGAATTTTCGTTGACCTATGCTATAAGTAAAAACGCACTGCTCAGAGAAGTCAGTTTCTGTGAGAGCATATTAAATGTCAGAGTAGAAACACATCCTCAGCTCTCATGGCCTAAAAAAAAGTATAAGTATACATATGCATATATGTGTGTATATATAAATATATATATATATAATTTTGGATTTTGTATATTCACATATATTATTTAATATTATTATGTATTGTATAATACACATAACATTTATATTAGCTATAAATAATGTATAAATCCATTGTATATACACATATGCATATGTGTATTTGTACACATAGCATTATATTATATTCTATGGCTATAAATACAAATAAATTGAAATTCAATATATATATATATACATATTTATGTGTGTGTGTATATATATATCTATACATACATACATGCACACACACACACAGTATATATATTGCTTATTTAGGAGAATGAATGCTTGCTTTTAAGTTTCCTATTTAAAAAACAGATATTTGCAGGGGCACCTGCGTGGCTCAGTCAGTTAAGCATCTGACTTCGGCTCAGGTCATGATCTCATGGTTTGTGAGTTTGAGCCCTGCCCTGGGCTCAGTGCTGACGGCTCAGAGCCTGGAACCTGCTGAGGATTGTCTGTCTCCCTTTCTCCCTTTCACTGCCCCTCTCCCCACCACCACCTCTCTTAAAAATAAATAAACATTAAAATAATGTAAAAATAGATATTTGCAGATTCCTTTCAACGTTGACAAAACCAAAAGGTTTTCTTTACCCTGGCTTTAAGGTTCTTTCCATGGCACATTCAGTTATTCCACATGACGTATGTATCCAAAGATAATTGTCATATTCTCAGTGGTGAAGGCTTCCATTCCCTCAATTGATGTTGGCTTTGGGGATCTTTGATACTAGTGACATGAATACCATAGGTTTCATATTACACTTGCATATTTTATTAATTCCAAGTCTGGTGATTGGTGATACCAAGTTTTTGTTTGTTTATATTTGCAGAGTTCAAGGGATATATGAGTGTAGTGCTGATTGTTGTACAAACCGTATGATGGAAAGGATAAAATGTGATGGATTTCATATGTGTATGCTTTAAACTTTAAAACAGTAATTGTAAGAACCTCTTGGAGAGAGTTATTTAAATTTTCTGGAAGTTTTACTTTGTTACATCTATTTCATTACTCAGAAGTCAAACTTTGGAGGTGCGCCTAGGTGGCTAAGTCAGTTGAGTGTTCCCACTCTTGATTTTGACTCATGTCATGATCCCAAGGTTGTGGGACTGAACCTGCTTTGGGCTCTGCATTGATCATAGAGCCTCCTTAAGATTCTCTCTCTCTCTCTCTCTCTGTCTCTCTCTCTCCCCACACACTCTCTCGAGCACCTGGGTAACTCAGTTGGTTAAGGGTCAGACTCTTGGTTTCAGCTTAGATCATGATCTCTTGGTTTGTGGGATCGAGCCTTGTGTCAGGCTCTGCACTGACACCACAGAGCCTGCTTGGGATTCCCTCTCTCTCTCTCTCTCTCCCCCTGCGCCTCCCATTCATACATGCTCTATCTCAAAATAAATAATAAACTTGAAAACATTTTATTTTAAAGATTCTCTCTCTCTTCCTCTGCCCCACCCCAGTCGTTCTCACATGTGCACGTATGTACGCATGCTCCTCTCTCTTTTCTAAAAAATTTTTGAAAAAAGAAGTCAAATTTTGTGGATAATTCCAATTGCATGAGTAAGCCCACCTATATATAAAACATATCCAATATAATGCTGAAATTCTTACAAATCATTGCAGATGGCTGAAAATGTTTATTGTTACAGAAAAAAGGAAAATCTTGGGGTGAATGGATTATATAAATATGAAATGCATCACAGGGAGTCAACATTTTGAATGAGGTAATATTAATAGTATAACAGGAAAAGGACATGTTACCATTCCCTGTGGAAAAATCTCCTGGAACGTGCTTTATGGGAAACTTGCCTTCACTGACTCTCAGCTAAATGTAAGTAGGTTGGTGACGTGATAGCTCATGGCATTGGAGAGTACTTTGGCCCAGACACTAGGAACATACCCCCGGCTTTAGTGACTAGTTAAGGGACAGACACATGACGCAACGTAAGCCAGTCTAAACTAATACCTGATTTTGCTTAAAGGTGTCAGAAGGAACCACTTCTTTTCTGCTTGACTTAAATATAGGAGGATATCTAACTAAAGCTATTGGCAGATATCGTAGTATTATCTGGAACTTACTAATAAATCAAAATGGAGGTGAACAGGGCCAAGAAATTCCTTAGTTCTTTAACATAAGGCTCTTCCTCAAGCATTGCTTAGATTTATCATGACTGTGTGTGTGTGTGTGTTCCATTTTGTGAGTGCAATGAAGCCAAAAATAACCTTTCTCAAAAGAATATGTTTAAATGTATAAAATAGGGGTACCTGGGTGGCTCATTCAGTGAAGCATTCAATTCTTGGTTTCAGTTCAGGTCATGATCTCATAGTTCATGGGTTCCAGCCCTCATTCACACTCCTCACTGAAAATGCAGAGCCTGCTTGGGATTCTCTCTCTCTCTGCTCCTCCCCTGCTCGTGTTTGCTCTCTCTCTGTCTCTCAAAAATAAATAAATTTTAAATAAATAAATAGATAAATAAATAGATACATAAATAAGTAAAATATGTAGGGTTCTAGCGACAGAACTAATCATATGAAACTACATTAAGTAATGAAAAACATTTAGCTTAAATAGGTATCAATTATTGCATAGGGCAATCCTTTTTGAAAAAAAATTGTTTTTTAATCTTTTTTTATTCATTTTTGAGAGACAGAAACAGGATGTGAGAGGGGGACAGGTAGAGGGAGAGAGACACACAGAATCTGAAGCAGGCTCCAGGCTCTGAACTGTCAGCACAGAACCCGACACGAGGTTGGAACCCACGAACCATGAGGTCATGACCTGAGCCAAAGTCGGACACTTAATTGACTGAGCCACCCAGGTACCCCTAAAAAAATTTTTTTTCACGTTTATTCCTTTTTGAGAGACAGAGAGGGACAGACTGCGAGTGGAGGAGGGGCAGAGAGAGAGTGAAGGAGATGCAGAATCTGAAGCAACTTCGGGCTCTGAGCTGTCAGCACAGAGCCCGACACGGGGCTCGAACTCATGAACCACCGGATCATGACCTGAGCCGAAGTCGGACGCTTCACCAACTGAGCCTACCAAGCGCCGCTGCATGGGGTAATCTTATACTAGAACATAATTTGTTATTTATCTGAAATTCACATTCAAGTGGACCTTCTGTATTTTTATTTGCTAGACTGGCAACCCTACTAAAACCACTCAAGAGCTATCAAACTCTAGAGATCAATTGTCATGATCATGCCTCAAGGAATTAGTAAATATAGTAGTAAAGTGTCTTTTAACATTCTTCATTCTACCTGACAAATATCAACCTCCAGGATTAGACTCAGAGCTGTCCCTAGATTATGTTTTGTGAATTCTGGGAGGCAAATCTTTGCTCCACTAAGTTTAAATTCTGTACTTGAATGTTTTATTGATGATAATATAAAAGTGGTAATAAAAGAGTATTTCTTTATTTTTACAAAAGGCAGTCGAAGATGCTGATTAGTGTTTTCTGAAACACTCTGCCTGGATTTTAATTCCAAGAAGAAAACGTCTCTTTCAAAAGTGTTTCTTGAGCTTACTTTTATAAGCACGGTGTAATTTACTGTATTTTCTCCTTTTGCTTTCTGCAGAGGGCTGTGATTTCAGTTGTAATGCTTAATAATGATTGAAATCAACTTCTCCTTCTGTTTCAACAGTTTAGCATTTCTCTGTTTTATGTTTGACCTATTTTGACATTATTTTAAGTTTGATCACTTTTCACAGAGTGATCAAATTATGTCAGAAATGAAATACCAATAATCTGAATAGTTTCAGAATATAAAATATTGTTGAGAAATTTAACAGGAAACTTGATATATATCATGCAGAAATTATAGGTCTTAAATCCCAAAATATCTCTAATTTAATTATTATAATGTTTGTTACTATAATTAAGATTGAGTAAAGATTGTAAGTGCCTTTGATGATATTAAAGACGTGGAACTAGTTTTGATTAGTAGGTATATTAGCACAAGTGTGAAATGCTGATGTGTGCAATGAAGCAATATGTCAACTGTAAGAAAGGCCTAGAAAGAGCAAGGCATTTTTGTACAGTAACACTACAGTTTTGGTATACAAACAAAATGATTTTCTCACTGATAATGTAATAATAACGCTCTATATTACTACAAAGACAGGATTGTTTTTAATTCTTAAGAAAAATTTTAATGTCTATTTTTTGGGAGAGAGAGAGAGAGACAGAGCTTGAGCAGGGGAGGGGCAGAGAGAGACGGACACACAGAATCTGAAGCAGGCTTTAGACTCTGAGCTGTTAGCACTGAGCCAGACGTGGGGCTTGAACCCACAAACTTTGAGATCATGACCTGAGCCGAAGTCTGACGCTTAACCAACTGAGCCACCAAGGCCCCCGAGAAAGAAAGGATTTTGCCAGTGAATCTAAAAGATTGAAAAACAACTTGTGGAAAAGTAGTTTTAGTATGTAATTCTGGTGTTAATTTTGAAAAACTAAGAGAAACCTAAAAAACATAACCAAAAAACCACCTTGCTAAATTGTGTAAGAAATATTCATTTTTAAGGTACTATATTTGGAATAGAGGGGTTCATAATTAAAAAAAAATTATGCACGTGCCTAATTGCATTTAGACCCTCAAAACATCTTTTGGGGAAGGTGTGGCAACTATGATTATTCGTTTCTTTAGATTAACAGGTTGAATTTTTTTCAAAAACTTATTTCTGTACTTTTGGGGGGAATAATTCTTCATTTTCAGCCATAATTCTTGGTATCTGTAACATGCACATTTTTTTTTAATTTTTTTTTTCAACGTTTATTTATTTTTTTGGGACAGAGAGAGACAGAGCATGAACGGGGAAGGGGCAGAGAGAGAGAGAGGGAGACACAGAATCGGAAACAGGCTCCAGGCTCTGAGCCATCAGCCCAGAGCCTGACGCGGGGCTCGAACTCACGGACCGCGAGATCGTGACCTGGCTGAAGTCGGACGCTTAACCGACTGCGCCACCCAGGCGCCCCAGTGCAAATTTTTTTAAATTCTAAGGCCTTTTTTTTTTTTCACCAGAACATTTACAAACATTGACATCTAAAAATTATGGTCACGCAGGCTGTGCTTGCCATTACCTGCACATGTACACACCTCAAAAGCCCCAGCATTAAAGCTTGCAGAATTGTGTCCCTGTGGAAGTTTATTCTCCAGAGACAATAGTGGGGCACTCTTTTATTCCCGAATGGTGGAGCTAAATGGTGGGAGTAATATTTGAAGGAGGTGATGAATCAGATATGCATACCAATGTGGTATGAGCTGAAATCAGAATATGGCTCGTCCGACATGATGCAAGTCAGAATTCAAATGTCAAAATCAATACCTTTTTCTTCAAAAATACCACATAACCAGTGCTCTTAATATCTGAAAGTATCAAGAACTGTACATCTAAAAGCGACTTAGAAAAGTTTTATTCCACATGTAAAGAAACTATCGAATGTAATTGATTTATTTTACTGACATATTTTATGTGTGTGTTCAGTGAAACCTACCTCGAAGGGTAAATACGTTCTTGCAATACACGTAAAACTTCTGGATGTTAGGAAGCATGTAATTTAACTGGCTGGATGTTTTCTATCTTAATGGGTGGGTCTACCAAAAGGTGATGATAGCTCAGATCTGAGCAATGCTGTGCTAAATACTTAGTATCCGAAATGCTGGTTTAGAGCTGTTTTGTCCCATTTCTCTTGTCAGTCGACTCTAGTACCAAAGCATTTTAATTACTTAATGCTTATAGCGCCTGCTAACATTTTAGGGTATGACATTACTTTTTTACTAGTCTTCATTTGTAAAATACTTTTGGCTATTCTTGCTTGTTAATTTCAAATTTAACTTCAGACCCTCAGTCCCCTTTCAGGCAGCACCCCCCACCAATTAAATTGAACTGTAGTCATGAATAATTGGTTTTGGAATAATTGGAATTATTTTTTTCCCTTTTTCTTGATATGGGTTATACATCTTTCATGTTAACTTTCATCTCTAAAAGATTATTTCCTCTGTTTATTACTGAATGATGAACAATAAATGTTACAAAGGTTTCCTAAGTGCAAACGGGTTAAAATTATGGCATACAAGGTGTTAGTCTTAGGTTGTATGGAGCACAGGCTTAGAGAGCGTGGCATTTCTGTGGTCAGGCCACAGATCTGAAGCTTAGACGTGAAGTTATGAATGATCTAATTTCACACTTGTCTTTTTTTTTTTTGCAAAGAAAATAATCCTCCATACTATATATGGTTCCCGTCAGATTTAAAATCTTAAGTGTGTGTAATGTGTTTGACTCATCCGGTAAATTTATCCTGTGCTACAGTGACCTTCAGAAGGCAGAATTAATTCCCCTCATATATTAGAGTTTTTCATGCACACTCTTTTAAAATATATTTTAAAATGTTAAAGAAATCACCAACATTCAATCGATTTTTAAAAAGAGAGACAAGGAATTTGCTTTAATATTTGAAACATGGAAGCTGATGGTTTAGTAAAACATACTGCTAAAAGAAAATTTATGTGTCTAATTGAAACAGATCTGAGGTAAGTGAATTGATCAGAAATTGTCTAAAAGGCAATTTAGAATTTTTAAATTTGCAATGAATGTAGGGAATTGGATGTTTCATTTGTTTCGTCCTGGAATTATTGCTAGGCTTTGAAAGTTGAGGAGAAAATAAGGCTGTGTTTCAGACCAATGACCGTTCTTGTTCATACCTGTACATAATGGGTAAATGGAAATAGTGCCTTAAAATATTTACTGAGATTCTGCAGGCTCTTAAAAAGTGAGAAATGTAAAAGCAAAAGAAATTTTGATATTTTTTAAAATAAATTGTGCAAGTAATTCTTCTTTTGAAATTATGGGCAATATAAAGGAGAATTCTTATATTTTTGTAGTTTTCAAAACGTCACTTTTGTGGATATCTGTCTAATCATAAAAATAACCATAAATGACTAAAAATGTAGGAAGCAAGGGAGTGGAACAGACGCTGTCTTACAAACTTTGAAGAGCAGCGTGTTTCTGCTACTTCAGGGTTCAAACTTTATGCACTATTTCTCTTACAATAATTCTGTGTATTATCCAGGTTTGGAAGGAAATGTTGTTCGTCTGTGATGCCTCCATCAGCATAGCCATAGATGCATCAGTCACTGGCTTCTAACTTGCCTTAACTGGGATGCAAATTCTAGAAGATTGTTTTCACCAAAGTAAAGTGGCCTTGCTGTGGCAAATATCTGACGCCCTAAGTGATCATTTAGAAAAGTAGAAGTCATTTACTTAAAAATATACTGAGGGGCACCTGGGTGGCTCAGTCCATTCGTTGAGTATCTGGCCTGCTTAAGATTCTCTCTCTCTCTCTCTCTCTCTCTGCTCCCCACCCCCATGTGTGCTCTCTCTCTCTGAAAAAAAAAAAAAAAAAGAAAAGGAAAATATGAAATAAAATTAGCTCGTTCTATGTGTCTTGAACTGATATAGCAAACATACCTGCTTCTGCAGGGCTGACATGTGTTAACTTACCACTTTTTTTTTTTTTTTTGCATTTATTTATTTTTGAGAGACAGAGACAGAGCACAAATGGGGGAGGGGCAGAGAGAGAATGAGACACAGAATCCGAAGCACGCTCCAGGCTCTGAGCTGTCAGCATCCAGAGCCCAACGTGGGGCTTGAACTCACGGACCCCGAGATCATGACCTGAGCCGAAGTCGGACGCTTAACCGACTGAGCCACCCAGGCGCCCCTTGTTTTTTTTTTTTTTTAATTTTTTTTTTTACATTTATTTATTTTTGAGAGACAGACACAGAGCGCAAGTGGGGGAGGGGCAGAGAGAGAATGAGTAACTTATCACATTTTTAATTGACCTCGCGTTTACTAGAGTATTACTTTTGGCCTCGAAGGGAAACATTTGAATCCAATAGGTGGGTGTCTTAAGAACAGTTCGAGACCACACAATAACAATAAACAATAAACAATAAAGTTACCAAAAACTGGAGTAAAACAAATGCCCCTATTAGAAATGTGCACCTCTGGCATTCATGTGAAAAAGAGATTTTAGAATAATCTGGAGAATGATATGCATGAACATTATAATGCCAGGTCAATGAACGGCTGATTCTCCATTTTTATGAAGATTACTAAGTGGAGTGGATTTAAAACTCAGCAAAGGCTTTTTGTTTGTTTGTGTGCTTGTTTGTTTTCAGCAAAAAGCTCTTCCTTAGGCATATATTGTTAAGGCAATATTTCTTTCTCAGCGGCTCTGTGAGTTGTGTCTGACTGAGATGGACTTTGTATATGGACAAGATGGTGACATTAAGGAAGTGATAAATGTCCCATCAAGCTGTACTATGTACTATCATTTAAAAATGATGCCGTCAGTTTTTAAAAAATTTTATTTATTTTGAGAGAGAGAGAGTGCAATTCGGGAAGGGCAGAGAGAGAGAGGGAGAGAGAGAATCCCACACCGACTCCGACTATCAGCTCAGAGCCAGACTTGGGGCTCGAGATCACGACCTGAGTGGAAATCAAGAGTCAGATGCTCAACGGACTGAGTCCCCAAGCGCCCCTGACATCTCCTTGGTGCGATGGCATACGCATTACTAAGGATTTTTGTTTTCATTTCACAGGTTCCAATCAGTGTGCATTTTCCCCCTCTCCTTTTGTAGGATTCAAGAGGTTAAATGAAAGGGTGAAATCTGGGCAAAGGGGGTTATTCGTAGGGCATGTTGGGGTCCTTTTGGATTAATTATAAGAAGTTGGCTGAAAGCACTTGATAAAATGGCTAGGAGTCAACAGGATGTTGACATTTCTTTCCAATTGCAATACTCCAGTGAGCAAAGGCCAAGACAGATATCACTTCCCCACTATCTTTACAGCACAAGATGCTTTACTGAACACACACACGCGCGCACACACACACACACACACACACACACACACACACTCATGCCGACACCCACACACAGCCTGAGAAGTCTGAAATGCCAAAAGTCACAGTTTGTTAATGACGGGGCCGGCATGAACCACTCACGTGTTTTTCCTACTTCACGTTCAATCAGCAATTGCAGTCTTCACACTGTTTACACCAGGTTTTCACAGAATGTCCTCTAATAACAATGTGAACGCAAGGAAATTGAAAGAAAATGGCGTTTTGCTTTGGATATGAAATACATTCAAAGAGGTAAATGAAACTCTTTCCCGGGGATGTGGCTGAAGAACGCGGAGGAGGAACAGGTGTCGGTCACATACCAGTCCCGACTTAAAAGCGAGCCTTAGCTAGTTGATGATATCGTGTAGCATCCATGAATAATAGATGCATATTTATGTTCTGAGTCCCTACTAGGAGCTCTGCAATGCTCAGATTCTGTAAAAATAAGAGAAAGGCACTGTTTTCACCGGGAGGATGGTAGTTTAAGGAGCTGGGTGAAAATATTAATGCAAGATGTGGATCAGACCCAGAGGACTGATAGGACAGAGCCACTAATTTGCGTCATGATAGACTCAAGGGTTTGTGTTTGTTTTTGTGGAGCTCCTTCTAAACAAGGAGGAAGGGACAGAGGAAAAATGCCTTAGCACAATGAACCATGGGTAGAATGGCAGGGAAGGAGTCTGATGTCCCCGCCCTGGGCAAGGGACTATATTTTGGAGCGCCTTGGCCCATCACAATGGAAAGCCGGGAGATTATGGTTAGGAATCCACACTCTGTGACTAAATCCTGCCCTGGTCATTTGACATGCTTATTTCAACCTTTTTGAATGCTATCATAACAAAAGATGGCACAAAGAAGATTTCAGAGCTAGAAAGGAAACAGGAAGAATGTCCAGGCAGAGCCAGAGGCAAGGAGAGAGCAGTGAGCTCTGGGCAGATATTACTAATATAAATCAGACTCGCCACAGTCCTAAACTCCCAGCTGGTAAAAGGCCGAACCGGATGCTGGAAACAAAGCTTCCCGAAATCAAAAGGGCTGGTGGAGGTCCTCTTGTCAAGTTTCTGAGTCATTATTCTGTCATTAATCAATCTTACGGGCCCCATTGACTGGCAGTGCTCTGGAGTAGTCTTCCTGGATTGGCAATGCAAGATTTTCCAAAACACATCAGGTTATTTCTCCCTGTTAAATTATCCAGGCAACATCAGCTTTTCTTCTTCATGGTAAAACACCGTATGTCTACAATAAAAAATTATGTCACCTTGAACTTCAGAGGTACTGCAAGTCTACACCTGAAGCACGTATCACCAGATGACAGACTTTTATTCTTGACTTTGGGAAAATAAAATTCTCTGGCCTTTTAGATTGGCTCAGTGCTCTGGAGATGTGCTGAGCTGTGGCTACCGAAGCCATAGGCTTATTAGCGTATATACTCTTTTTTTCCACACTGGCTCTTAATAGGCATGAAACATTGATTACGGCAAAACTAACATAATCTTAGTTAAAATTAAAACCAGCTAGGATTCCAAATGTCCCTTCTGACAAATTGTTTGGTGTTCCCTCAAATGTAGATTAACTTAGGGTGCCTGAGTGGCTCAGTCAGTTAAGCGTCTGACTTTGGCTCAGGTCCTGGTCTCATGGTTCATGAGTTCAAGCCCCACGTCAGGCTCTGTGCTGACAGCTCGGAGCCTGGAGCCTGCTTCAGATCCTTTGTCTCCCTCTCTCTTTGTTCCTCCCCTGCCTGTGCTCTGTCTCTGTCTCTGTCTCTCAAAAAAAAAAAAAAAAAGTAAATTAATTTAATTGGTTCAGAAGTTTTCTTTTGAAAGCTTTTTCTGACATTTGTAGCTCTTTTCTTGTTTATGCTGTAAATTATCATTGTATATGTTAAAGTCACACATCTCTGGAATCCCAGGTTTGCGTTCTTTTTCATTTTTTTTCATGATTAAAAAAACTACATTATGGATTTTTCAAATATAAAAAAATTAGATCAGGGCGCCTGGGCGGCCCCATGGGTTGAGCATCTGACTCTTGATTTCAGTTCAGTCATGATCTCATGATTTGGTTCATGAGATCCAGTGTCTTTTGGGGCTCTGCTCTGAAACTGCAGAGCCTGCTTGGGATTGTCTCCCTCCTTCCCTCTGCCCCTACCCCTCTCTCTCATGCGCCCTCTTTCTCTCTCTCAACTGAATAAACTTAAAAAAAAGTTACATAAAAAAAGTTGAATGATGAAATGAATTCCTGTGTATCCATCATTTAGTTAGAAAATAATCTTGAATTCATTATTTTGTCGTTGCTTTGATAGAGCATTTTCAAATATAGCTGAGATTCTAATCAGACGAACATGTTTAATATGTTCTCTATTGCTGCATAACACATCATGGCAAAGCCTGGATCTTTATTCACAGGGTTCACCTGATTAGGTCAGGCCCCATCCAAGATAATGTCCCTTTTGATAAATTCAAAGTCAGCTACTGAGGGGTCCATATTACATCCAAAAAATCGCTTCACCTTTGCCAAATTCTGTTTGCTAGAATTGAGCCACGGATTCTTCCAGCACTCCAGGTGAGGCACTAGGAACAGGGGGATTACACATAGGCATCTCAGGGATGAGTATTATGGAGCCCATTTTAGAATCTTGTATGCCACTAAGACTAACTCAGCAACAGCCTTTTACTCCAAATAGTGTCTTTCATTTCTATTTTTTTTAATTTCTTTAACTGCATGTGACATACTGAAGAAGGAAAGGAAAAGCTAACTGCAAACTTGTGCATGTATGAAAAATTTCAAGTATATGAAAGAAAGACTCAGGATCAAAAGAACTGAGAAAATAAAGTAGATTGACTTGAAAAGGAGTTGTAGCAACATTTGATTTCAGAAGAACTGGCCTGTCAAATAAAACACAGAATGTGTACTTAAAGGAAATAATGCAAAATCATTAAAGTCACCAAATTAGCATTAGTCTAAAAATTTGTCCTGTGGGTTTTTATGTTTCCTTTTTTTTTTTTTTAAAGAAATTTAAGAGAGCACAAATGTGTTTTGTATACACCTTGCATTAAACCACCATTAACTAAATGACGCCTGTGGATTTTTAGAACTCTAACCAGGTAAAATAGAAATTCTTATCAATGCCTTAGAAAGATAACTTGGTTTATTAAATCCCTTCACTAAACCTCTTTCTTTTTTTAAATTTGTTTTTTTCCCTTTTTCCCTTAGGAACAGATTGTTGAATAAATCATAACTTTTTATTATAACCCAAAATGTGACTCCTATTTATCGTTTTAACTTACTTTATACTCTTTGTCAGTTGAATGGCTCCCAAATTGTCTTGGCTGTTAGCATTATCTAAGTTTTTCTGAACTTTGTCACTGTGATGTCAAGGAGGAAGGAATATTGCTCTCTAAAGTGTTTGTTATGGGGCATAGAATATTAATCATCTCTATTCCCCTCCATGAAAGCTACAATAAAATCTGTATCACTTTCTGAGGCTTAAAACGAGTTAATTTATTTGAAAGGAATTAAAATAACTTGTCAAACATTGGCCTTTCTTGGGGAGTGTCAAAAAGAGGCAGCATATGCCGAGGAAGGTGAGATTTTTCAAAGATTAAGAACACTGTTAAGGTCACGAGCTAGGAACTGGCAGCCTTAGGGCTCCAACAAAGAATTTCAAAGTCCGTATTTCAAACCCGTTGTTTTAGTTTGGTTTTGTTTTTCTGTATATTTACATGTTGTGTGATATTCATTATGAAACAGCATCACAGGTTTTCAGATGAACTGTTTTATTTTTAATTTTTGTATAAATACAGCTAGAAGTACAAAGAAATACAGCACAAAATCATCATGTTTAATAATTTTAAAGCTGTTTCTTTCAGATTAGTCTCTTGTGGATTTTGCATACTTTTTCCAACGATTCTGTGATTGATTAAAAGAAATGGAAACTACCTCTTTAATAATTACCTTTTAAGTGTGTGTCCTCTGCCTTTTGTTGTCTTAAGTATGGAGAATCTCCAGTCTTTCAAAGTAAGTTTGATTTTTAGAAATAAATCTAAAAGTCATTAAGAACAGATGTAGTAGATGAAATATGTAATGAAGATGGATGGTAAATTGGTTTTTTTCTTCAAAACTATTTAATAATCATTAGAATGTGGTTAACTCCTATACTGCCATAAAGAGTGTGTATAATCTATAAAATGTCTATGTAATCATATTCATATTTGAGGACTGATTATAAATAATGACAATTGAACTAAAAAAGAATTTACATAATCCCAGGCTAGATGTAATTCTCCCATCTGAGAAGCATTTTAATAATTTACGATGTTTGCATTTTATTTTAAATCTTATCTGAATTACATGCTTGATAATTTATTAATGTTTTCCTCAAACCCTGTGTTTTCCTCCCAGTCCATGAAAGAGCAAGACAAATGTCTAATCTCTACTAATTTTCAAATTGTGTGACAAATTCATGTAATAAATAAGGGCTCTTCATGTTAATTTTTTCTTTGAGATCAGTGTTTTTATTTAAATTTAATTTTTAGCCACCGTCCCCAAACAATGCATCTGAATGAACCAAACAGCTGACCCCTTCAAAAATCTCATTGGTTTTATGAATAATTATCACTTCATATATAGCCAGGAAATTTTCCCTACCTTCTGGAAGTTTTGTTTTGTTTTGTTTTTTGCCAATTAAATATTGTTTACTTAATTTTTTCTTTATAAATAGGCAGGTCTATGTGTATATTCCATGAAAATGAATTAAATTTCACCCACATCTGGTACTCCTTCTTTTATCTAAACTTCTATCCTGGAAAGAATCAGCAGAGAACTTCCACAAATTGTTCCCACATCTTTCATTTATAATTTGCATCTTTGCCTTTGCACTTGGACATTTTTCTGCTTGCTACTGAGAGCATCCCTGTGTTCAGGGAACGCTCAATCCCTTCGTTGCTCCCTTACAAGGCAACATACTGCACAATTCCTCCCTCTCGGTCTCTCTCTAATGGAAAATTCTCTCAGCACACCCTTTTTTTTTCCCAATGTACACACTTTGTAATCACGAAGTAACCTCATCTTCAAAATAATAGCAACCAGGGGCATCAGGGTGGCTCAGTCTGCTGAGCATCCAACTTCCAACAGTTAGTGGGTTCGAGCCCCGCACCAGGCTCTGTGTTGAGAGCTTGGAGCCTGGAGTCCGCTTCAGATTCTGTGTCTCCCTCTCTCTCTCTCTGTCCTTCCCCTGCTCGCACTCTGTCTCTTTCTCTGTCTCAAAAATAAACATAAAAAAAAAGTAATAATGATAGCAACCGAAATGTGCTTGATTCCAATCTCATAGCAGTTATTTCCTTATTTCTCTGGAACATTTACAGCAAAACTCACTGGCACTTATGGTTTTAATTCTTTCTTTTTTGTTTGAAAAAAAATCAGTCTAATTAGCCTTTTATCTGCAGCTTTCTACAAAAACTGTTCTGGTCAACACCACAGGTATTAGTGCTTCCTCCTCATGGGGAAGCTGTATGTGGAATTCTGGGTTCTCAGCTTTCTTGACCCATCAGAGCACTTGACGTGGCTGAACGTCTTTTCAACCTTGAAATGCCTCCTGTGCGTGGCTTCAGACCTTGCGTGATCTTGACTTCCCTTCTGCGTACTGGATCACTTCTCATCCTTTTCCTGATGTCCAGACCTCAAATTGTTGAAATGCCATTCTTCTCCATCTTTGGGCCTCTTCTCTGTCTACATTCATGGATTACGTACAGTTTTGTGTTTGTCAAAACCACGCGTGTGTTAATGATTCCCGAATTTATATCTCTGCCCCTGACTCCTCTTGAAAAGTCCAGACTCCTATCCCAACTACTTATGTACGTGACATCGCCCCTTAGAGAGATGGCTCATAGGCATCTTATTATTAAAATGTTCAAACCCAAGCCAGATCGAAGATGTCTGTTCTTTGAAAACCTCCGTTCCAGTCATTGCCATATTAATAGAACTCCATTCCGTCTCCATTCTTCAGGCTCTAAATATCAGACTCCTTGAGTCCTCTCTGCCCCATACTCCACATCCAAACCATCCTTTCTCCACCCTAACTTGTGGGCACCACTGACCACGTCCACTGCTACCACGGTGGACGAATGCATGACCATCTCTTACCCATAACATTTCCATCATCTCCAAAATAATCCTCGTGCTTCTGGTCCAGCCATTTCTCCGTTCACTTTAGGCTCAAAACAGCAGCCAGGGTGAGACTTCATACACTGTTAGATCATGGCCCCGCGTTTCTGAAAACTTAACCAATGGCTTTCTGTCACACTCAGAGGTAAACGCCAAAGCTCACGCAGTGGAAATACAATAAAGTTGCTAGAAACTTGAGTGAAAACAATCCCCATGTCAGAAATGTCAAAGTCCGGCATTAATTAAATGTGAAAAGAGGGGCGCCTGGGTGGCGCAGTCGGTTAAGCGTCCGACTTCAGCCAGGTCACGATCTCGCGGTCCGTGAGTTCGAGCCCCACGTCAGGCTCTGGGCTGATGGCTCAGAGCCTGGAGCCTGTTTCCTAGTCTGTGTCTCCCTCTCTCTCTGCCCCTCCCCCATTCATGCTCTGTCTCTCTCTGTCCCAAAAATAAATAAACGTTGAAAAAAATTTTTTTAAATGTGAAAAGAGATGCTAGGATACCTGGAGCATAATGTATGTGAACATTGTAATGCAAGGTCAATGAACAGCTGTCTTGCCATTTTTATGGTGAACACGGCTAATTGGAATGGGTGTAAAATTCATCAAAGACTCCATCTGAGCTCTTAAGTGCAGGTTGTTAAAGGAGGGGGCAAACATGCTTTCTAGGTGGCTTTGTGGAGTTGTGCCTCACTGAGACAGACGTTGTATATGGACCAGAAAGATCGGTTAAGGGTAAAAGCCAGGGCGCCTGGGTGGCCTCAGTTGGTTAAGCATCCACCTCTTGATCTCAGCCCCGGTCATGATCTCATGATTTGTGGGATCGAGCCCCACATCGGGATCTACGCCGACAGCACGGATCCTGCTGGGGATCCTCTCTCTCCCGCTCTCTCTGCCCCTTCCCCACTTGTTCTCTCTCAATCATTCACTCAAAGTAAATAGTTAAAATAAAAAGAGTAAAAGCCAAAATCCTCACAGTGACATACAAGGTTCTACCTGTCCTGGCCCCGTACCGCTCTGATGACACCTTTCAGTACAGTTACTCAGCTCTGCCCATAAGGGATTTCTAGCTGCTCCTCAAACATGTTTTCTCTTCACTTGCTGTTTCTTCTGCTTTGGGACACCCTTCCCACTGCTATCTGCGTGAACCCTCTCTCAACTCCTTCTGTCTTTGCTCACATATGATCCCTTCAGCGGTGTATTCCCTCACCGATATTTAAAATTGCTAGTCCCTGGGGGCACGTGGGTGGCTCAGTCAGTTGAGTGTATGACTTCACCTCAGGTCATGGTCTTGGGGTTCCTGCGTTCGAGCCCCGCATCGGGCTCACTGCTATCAGCGTTGAAGCCACTTCGGATCCTCTGTCCCCACTTCTCTCTGCCCCTCCCCGTTCATGCTCTCCCCAAAATCAATAAACATTAAAAACAAAGTTTAAAGAAACTCCTAGCCCCCTGCCCTGCCCCACCAGCATGAGTCTCTCCCTAGGGTTATCATTAGCTTTTCCCCATCTCCAAAGTGTGTTATGTTTTAATTATGTATGTATTATCTATCTACCCCCCCCCCCGCAGCTTGTGAGATCCATTAGGCAGGAAGTTTTAGTTAGTCTATTTACTACTACATATCTGTTGCTTAAGACATTAAGTCTCATATATTAATTTCTAAATAAATATGTGTTGAATGAGGTTATACTGATGGTGTATTTTAGCGCCCATGTGAAGAATATGCAGACTTTTATTTACCAGGCTGCTGGCATCACGCTAGCGGGCAAACCCTAAAAAGTCTTTCTGCAAAAAGATGTTTCCGCACAGAAACTTAGTATCAGCTTTCCTCTAGAATATCTTTGGGAGCCGGTGTGTGCAAGGATGAAAACTCATTAACCAGTTTGACAATTTTTGCTTAGTTTCTAGACTTCAAGTATTCATTCCGCAGGAACTTAGTTTGCTGTGATCATTCTGGCAGCTAGTGATGGACACGGCCCGCCTCTTTGCTGTCTTGAAACCTTTTACCAAAATGTTCTAATTGTGTCTTCCCACTGAGGTATTTTGAAAAGTTGCTTAAATGACAACTAAGCACGGCAGTCAAATCCCTTGGCAATCTGCATATCAACAGCAGAGTTTATACTCCTACATCTGAAAAAAATTAGTAGTTGCATTGGGGTAGAGGAATGTTTTGCAACCGTTAGGTTATTATAACCTACTTAAGTAAATACAATAATAAAATGATAGACTTGGAGCGCCTCTGGGGCTCAGTTGGTTAGGCATCCAACTTCTGCTCAGGGCGTGATCTCAAGGTTTGTGAGTTCCAGCCCCATGTAGGGCTCTGTGCTGACAGCTCAGAGCCTGGAGCCTGCTTCGGATTCTGTGTCTCCCTCTCTTCTCTGCCCCTCCCTCTCTGTCTCTCTCTCTCTCTCTCAAAAATAAATAAATATTAAAAATATTGCTATCATAATTGGTAACATTTATTCGCGTTAGCCACCTTGAGCTAAGCACTTTACATATAATGCTACTTTCAGTTAAGGAAATTGACTTTGGCCCAGAAGTTCAGTAACTAGCCCAAGGTAATGCAGCCAGTAATAGGGGAACCAGAATATGGACTCACATCTGTCTGTCTCTGAAGTCCAGACTTCTCACCATCCTGGAGAGGGAAGGGCAAGGAGAAGGAAGGTTGGATACCACCTAGTAGCCCTGGTGCTGTGACCCCTGCGCAGGTAAGAATATTCGTGAAAAATACTTGTTCTTCAGGGAAGTTCCTGTGCTGGTTGAGGCTTAATTACACACAGTGCAATAACCCTGAAACCTCGCACAGCTTGTCTGCGCATCTGGGTAACCTGTCTTGCAGAGGAAGGATTGACACTAGGGGTCAGAAAAACCTGTTCTTGTCTGGTGTTTGCCACTTACCGGTTATGTGACCTTGGACAAGCGACTTATGGCTTTAAGCCTTAGATGACAGAGGGAGAAATAAGTATAATGTTGCCACCTCGATCTACTTCTCAGGGCTTTATAGATTGAAGTGAAACTGTACTTTATAATATCCAAATATAAGGCATTATCATTGTTAATATCATTGTAGCCATAGGCATATTTCATTCTTCCATTCCTATTTTATTAGTCTTTTAAGGAATCGCATGATGTTCTTAGATGGAGTGGGCAACCTGATCTCTTTCTTAACAGATTCAATTTCAGATCATTAAGGAGGAGAAAGAAATTGAGCCGTGCCTTTGGGCACATCCTGGCAAAGTAAAAAGTGGCAGGATTTCAGTGGGATAAGGAGGAAACCGTGAGACGCATCACTGGCGTAAATTTATATTTGGAAAAAGGATCCCTGGAAAGGGGGGTCTCAGAGGACATGGGTGATTTCTAAAAATGAGTACAGTCAGAATGTGCATGTAGTTGCAAAATGTTTTCTCGCGTGCTTCAAATTCCTCACACGACCCAAACAAATAAGCCTTGTCGGCCATGTGTCTTCTTCATCCACCGTTCAACGCTTCTTTACCTACAGAGAAGAATTCAGAACGTATCTTACACAGCCAAGGTAAGCAAGATGATCATTTAAATATGCGCAAGCTTGAGGTCAACGATAGCCAAGTACATAAAAATTTATTTTTGTTTTAATAGATTTATGTCTAATTAGCTGACCAATGGGGGGTAATGCTAATAGTACCAGATAACTCAAGTAAATGTTATTTAACAGCATGGGGCTCCAGTAACACAGGAACAACCTTCTAGGCATTATATCATCTAAGCCCAGGAAGCCCCCCTGTGGTGGCAGCATTGCATTATTTAAAATCAGTTCATCATGTTCCCCACGGGTATTGGCCACCTTTCGAAACTGTCTCTGGTCGTGAGGTATTTGTGCCTGCGCTGTGATAATGAATCTCTCCTATAATCTCCAAAACTCATGCAGATGATGTTTAGAGATTCCAGAAGAAAAGAATGCCGAGGGATTCTCCTCCCTGCTTAATCCCTGATTAAATAAAATTAGATGGTATAATTGCATTAATTTCAGAGTCCACGATACCTTTATCAAACATCTTTTCGTTTTATAGCGTGGTCTTCTGTTGTCCTATTCAAGCAGGGTTTTTGTTTTTTACATTTTCATAACATTTTAACCTTTAATAGAAACTGTATATTTTATATATATATATATATATATATATATATATATATATATATATATATATATATATTTACTGTATCTTCTATAAGATAACCACTACAGAAATTTGTATAGGTGAAAAGGAAGATGAATGGTTAAGGAGGACTCAGTCCTGCGGGCTGTTCTCAGAGGTTGTAGGTCAGAGTTCATTGGGGGAGGAGGGTTCAGATTACCGTCAGGTGAGAGGTGAAGAAAGGCTAAAACACAGGAAGTTAGATAGAGATAACCAGACATTGGGTTTCATCGGTATCCCAAGGGTGCACATGTCCTACCTGAAACCTATGTGGATTTGTTCCAAGACTTGGGAATTCCCATAACAAAGATGTCCCTCCCGTTAGGCATGGTCCCAAATACTCTGTCAATTCCCTCAGCCCCGACAAGAATCCCATCTCTGTCTTCCTGGCACAGATCTTCACAATTTGTAGATACTTTTGGTCTCTCCCCCCGCCGCCCAAATTTAGTTTATGTTTAACGAGAGCACTCAATAACCCAGAGGACAAACAACATAGTCTTGAGTCGTCCTTCAGTGAGAGATAGTCAAAAATACCTGTTTAAAGCATGGAAAATTCAAATCCTCCGAGGTCAGATGGTTCCCCAAACAAGCTATCAATTGATGGAAGAGGGTTCTGGCTTCCCATGTGCAGTAGCCACCACACTTTGAGGCATTGGTGCAAAGGCTTTCTCAGAAGTTCCAGAACCCTGTGATCGGTACCCTTCTCCAGCCATCTGCATCTAGCCCAGAGCATCCACTGTGCCTTCAGCAGTTTCTTTGACTGAATGATCTTCAAGGATTAGTGAAGGTTCAAAAAGCAAGGGCGAAGGAGGGCACCGCGTACCGTCATTTACAACATTCGAGTCCTGCTTCGACTTATCCATCTGTTGGGGGGGGTGGGGGGGACCTCCAGTTGGGAGTGGGAAGTAGGGATCTTCAGAGAGGGCTACAGGAACTGGTTTGTTGCAAGGTACCTCTTGAGACCGCTGGAAGCACTTGAAGAGAACCTGATTTGTGTCCTGACAAATAGGGGTGAGGTGGTGTTTGGTGAAGAGACTGATCAGAACGACGAACATCATCCACAAAGGCCAAGCGCCTCTGAATGGGACGAATCATATGAGCCTCTTGGGCAGCACCAGCTGCAACCAGCACTCTGCGTGCCTCCAGCTGGTGGTGTAGTAAGGTTTCCACTCCATAGCACTGACCATACCACCGAAGACATTTTAGATGCTTGGGATAGACAGAATCCCAGGCGGGCTCTGCACCACCAGCTCAGAACCTGATGCCAGGCTCGAACTCCCAAACCATGAGATCATGACCTGAGCCGAGATCAAGAGTCAGATGCTTAACCAACTGAGCCACCCAGGTGCCCCTTCAAGGATATACTTAATGCAAAACTCCTGCCCCTCCAGACAAAGCTGTGAGCACGGATTCTGAGTGATTGAACAAGACAGGGGCTCCTGAGACCTGGGCACTGCCGTGAACCTCCCCCGATTGGTGGACAAGACTTGGATCCGAATCCCGTTCATGCCAAAATCTCTGCCACTGCTCTGTGCCACGCCGCTAACCCTCTGGCCATGCCACCTGCTCTTCTCAAGCAGGTTTTATATCCTGGGTGTGTTGGTAGGTGATGGAGGGGTAAACAGACATACATGTTCATCAAACGAGTACCGTTTCCACTTCTTTCATTCGCCCGTTGCGTTTCTTGAGTTCTCTACTTTTTGTGAGTGTAGCATTCATCTTTGTATAACACGGTGACAAGGGGTATTTGAATGTCCCTACTCTCACAGCAGAGTCAATAATTGGTCTCGTGACTTAGCTGAATATTTCAAACAAGAAAAACAACCCTTCCTAGCTGAAAGTCTCAAGTGAGAAGACATACAAAAAGTGTGCCCATAAACATAAACAGAGGCGCCCACTCTCATACGTTACAGAGTTGTGTACAATTTATTTTACTTTATTTTCTTTTCCGGGCAGCTCTATCCAGTGACATCACATGGATTATGTCTCAAAGGCCACATTCTTGTTTGAAAACCTTCAACAGGAAATTCTGGGGTTGTAACCCGAGTTTCTAATTCTAACAGCCTGTGCTGATTTAGAATGCAAGTTCCTGACATCTAACCGATAAGAGGCCGGTTACCAACCATTAGCCTGGGGCTGACAGAGCCCTGAAATTGTATTTCTCTATCTCATCTCCCAGTTGCTTACTAATTAATGGCCGTAAGGTTTCACCAGGTATAACTGGCCTCTGGGTACCTCCCTCTTTATTCTGGGGGTGAAAAGGTGTCCACTTCCGGATCCCAGCTCTGACAGGAGGAACATTCTATCTCAGAAACACTTGCATGAAAAATAGAAAGAAAGTATAGGGAGGGGGGGTGGGGGTGGGAATGAATATGAGGCCCAAATAAGCTAGGTCATAAAGACGTTAAATACTCTTCTGCCAGCCAAAAGTAATTATCATCATGAATTTAGAAACTATGAATTGAAGATTTGAAGGACTTACTGTTTTAATTTTAGGTGTTTGGGAAGCTTCAATAGTAGCTGCCTTTATAGCAGTAAGCTAATGGAAGTTAATACAAAGTGTGTTCTTTGACGTCTAGTTTGAAAAAAGAAAGGAAAAAAAAAGATTAAACAAGATAGGAAATTATGTAAAATAGGTAAATATGCTTATTTCTTTTTATTATTCCATTTACTTCCATCCGAACTGCGCAGTTAGATGTTCTCTAGGAAGTTTGTATGTGGGAGTGGCATCGGTGTTTCTTTTTTTTTAATTCCTTTTTTTTTTTAACATTTATTTATATTTGAGAGACAGAGCATGGACAGGAGAGGGGCAGAGAGAGAGAGAGAGGGAGACACAGAATCGGAAGCAGGCTCCAGGCTCCGAGCTGTCGGCACAGAGCCCGACGTGGGGCTCGAACTCAGGAACCGTGAGATCATGACCTGAACCGAAGTCAGAAGCTTAAAGAACTGAGCCACGCAGGCACCCCAATCAGTGTTTCATACAGAATACTGATTCATACTGTTTTTCAGCTCTTGGCAAGCCTGTCCTCCCTTCAAACGCATACATGCACCCACACCCACGCCGGCCCGCACACATGCATACACATACACACACACTTTCTTTAAACATTTTACTTCCGGTGTTACCTTAAGCTCCTAAGCATGACAGCTTGGGAGCCCACTGTTAAGTGACATTTCTCCGGGTCACTGCTTCTGGTTACAGCTTCTGCCCAGAAAATAGTTGTGCTGTGTTTTCCCTCAGCTCATCAGGCACAGCTTCCTGCTTGGCAAAAACAACAACATCCAACTGCAGTGATTGAGGTCATTATAACATCTTGTTCAATGTAAGCGAAACTGAGTTCTTTCAAGCACTGACTAAAGATCCGACGCTCAGGCTCGGTCTGGGAGAAGGAGGAATATTGACGGGTTACAGACCTGTGGAGTCTAATGAAAGAAAGATCGAAAGAAATCATTAGGGCTGGATCATGGATGTTGAGAAGGGATGGTATGAATGTGTACTGAGTTTTAATGACAGCGAGCTAAAGGTTGTTGATTAGAATTCATTATTCTAGACAGTGTTACCAACCTTAAAAGAATGGTCTTACTTCCTGCCCCACACTCCTACAAAGAGGCAACCTAAAAATAATGATGCTTCAGTTGAACTCTAAACACAGAACCGGAAGTGATTTTAGGTGAAGAAACTCTTAAGAACGAGTGAGAGGAAGACAGCGGTTTATGCTCCTCTCTCCCTGGGCTATGGGGCCAGTGCGGTATTTGGTGAGGTTTCCTCGGGTGCAAGACCAGGTGGCTCATCCATCTTCTCAATAGGGTGGTGCCAGCCAGAGCTTTGAGTCGCTAAATCCTGTCTGGGAAGCAGCTGCTGTTCCTTTCCTTTTGTTGTGGTTGATCTCGACTAAAAAGACTACTTGATGGTAGAAGAAAACTGCAGTCCCATTTATTCTGATTATATTACACGCAGAACCCTAAGATCAGAGGAAGGACCCCATGATTTCGAACGAAGAGGAATTTGCAGAGGTGAATGTGGAGGCTGGGCGCAGGGCTATCGTGAGTCAGCGCAAGACACGTAAACACCGCTGGGTGGTGGGTGGATTGTGTTGGGTGGTGATGATGGGCCGTCGAGGGGGATGTCTCAAGGCTTTGAAAGCTGTCTCATCTGTATTCAAGGAAAAATATGAAGACCGTGAACAAGTTGCTTTCATTTCTGGGACCTCGGCCATCTCAGCTGTGGAGGTGAGATGAGTTCTATGATCCCGAAGGTCCTTGCAACTCAAGCGCGCGCTCACGCCAGCTCTTGAGTTATTTTGTAACCACAGAGCATTCTTATGAACCAACAACACGTGAGCCTTTATCACCTTAGAGCAAATTCTCATTCGCTGGTGGACTTCCATGACCAATCACAGTTGCCATACAATTGGATGTTACTGCAGCCGTAGACCTGTGTATATTTCCTGTAGGGTCATTACAAAAAAATAATGTCTCTGTGCACACCTCCATATTTCTTTCATTCACATATTTTGAAATTATCACAGGGTCTCATAAATACCTTGTCAACATCAGTTTGGTCATAAGGTGATACCATGTAAGTGTTCCAAGCGACGTTGCCAGAGGTACCCTGTATGCGTTTTTGTGTGTATGTGCCCGTCCCCATGCACGTGTGTGAGCACCTGGGGTAGCACAGCCGTAGTGTCAATTGCGATGACAATCAGAAACGAACTCCCAGACCTCAGTACTCTTCCCTTCCCATCCAGAATACAGGACGGTGGTCCGACCGGTCTGTGCGATCTACAAATCTGAAAAGATCCCTCCCGATTCCAGGATTCCAAATGATCTTAGGACCAAATGCCAAACTCTTGACACGAAACACAAAGGCAGCTCAACGCTGAAGCTGGGTTTACTTCTCTAGGCCGTGGGTCCACGTTTCTCTCCGACACAGTTTGAGTGCTAGCTGTGCCGACCAACTTTAAAATGCCCGAATTCTCCATTTTCTTTCCAGTGTTAAGCCCTCGTAGGGTCTGTCTACCTTGACGGAAATACGCTTCACCTGCTTCCTTGACAGCCGACCCCTTCTGTTGCTTCAGGCTTCAGCTGGGTAAATTTGTCTTTCCGTGAAGGAGAGTATAATTATTTCATAATATCAGTACTGCATCTGACAACAGAGAAAGAACCTAAGACTGTAAGTAATTGATTCATAGTTATTGAGCATCTGCTACTACTGTGTAAAAATGCCACAGGTGACATAAACAGGAACAAGATCCAGACCCCAGATTCCCGATTTGTGGAATGTATACACACAATAGTCATAATGCAGAACGCTACCTCGGGAGTGCAGGTGCCATGGTGATTTAGAAAAGTGGGTGACCACATTCTGTTGAATTCGGAAAACAACTTAATCTGACGTTATTCTAAGAGTTTCCAAACTCCATTGGCCCACAGGACCTTCCGCTCTCAAAGATACCTCTCAGTCTAATATTGGGTGATTCCGCAAGGATCAAGTGAATGAATCCTAGACCCCCAAATTCCCATCAAATTACTGGTTTTCCGTGGCCTTAAAAAAGTTTGAAAACCACAGGTGTTTTCTACTCGAATACTATTATAGTATGACATTAGCAGATACTCTCAAGTTGATTTTCACTTTCAAGGACATTGCTGGATAACAAATGCATGGTGTCTGTAGCAGAACTTGCAGCCCAAGTCACTGAAGCAAAATTGTGATTCGTCAGTTCATGGCCATGTGTGATATTGAGGCACCTCAGGAAACCTCACACTTACCAGGTGCATTCATTATTCTTTCTTCTCTTTTAGTAAAATTTCACAGGAAAGATATTTGTTGGAAATTACTGTACAACACTGTGATCTTTGAGAATGAGTCAATGTCCGATGCTAATTGCAAATGTGTCAATACGGTGCAGTGGGAGTTTCGGTTTTTTGAAGCAGAGGAAAAAGGTACTGAGCTTAAGAACTATAAACTCCAAAAATATCTGTGGAAGAAAAATGACATCTTAACTACAGTACTTTTTTTTTCTTTCATCTGAATATGTGTTTTACCATATGATTTGAACTACTTTTAATTTCTGTCTTAATCCTGCTTCGTTGTGAGCTAAACTAAGCATCCTTCTCTAGGATTCAAGAGTTCACTGTATGAGGTAAATTAACTCTTCCAGTGCTCTGGGGTACCAATTAATGCCCCAGAGGAGGTAAATTACTAAATGGTACCCCGCTGCTCTAAGAAGACTGAATTTGCCTCAAATGGTTCACTTGCTCTCTGTTAGAGAGTAGATTACTCCCAATGGTTCTCTATAGGACAGGGTCCATTTTTAAATAGGAAATTAGATGCCCTATGATTGGCAGGCTAGACCTTCCCAAATGTGTCATAGGATAGTCATGATTAGATTACCAGAATCTATAAATGCCTGTAATGAAAGCTTGACGAGTCGACCAGTAGATGTAAGGGCATGGAACAGAATATTTAGAATATTTGAAAAGTTTGAAGTTTTGTAAGCATAGTGAGAACCAGATATTTGATTTTTATTATTAAGGTGGAGCCGTCTATCATCGTTTAGAAGCATTTTGTAGTGTAGTATCACACTAACATGTTACAAAATGGTGTTCATCCTTTTATTCACTAATAAAAGGACAGAAAAATGGGGGTGCCTGGGTGGCTCAGTCAGTTGAGCGTCTGACTCTTAATTTCAGCTCAGGTCATGATCTCATGGTCATGGGATCAAGCCCTGCATTGGGTTCTGTGCTGAGCATGAAGCCTGCTTAAGATTCTCTCTCTATCTGCCCCTCTCCCCCACTCATGTGTTCTCTCTCTCTCTCTTTCAAAAAAGAAATATATACATATAGAAAAAAGATGCAGAAATGCAGAATATTTTTCACTCTAGCTTCCTTTGCAAATGGATTTTTAATGTTGCTTGAATACTCTCACTGCTTTAGAAGATACTTTTTCGATGAGTCTATTAGAAAGTTTTGCTTTATATGGAGGCAAAAACTACTTTTCAATATCTTCATTTGTTCATCATTGCACAAATAGTCGTGAGTGCCTCGCACATGGGAGACCGTAAAGGGAAGGGCGGAATTCATGCCTTCTTGAACCGTGAGAAGAACAAACACAAAACCATGAACATTAAATTGTGATAGGTGATAATGAAGAAAATAAAGGAGAGTCCAGGGTCGGAAATACTTGGGGTGGGGAAAGTGGGGGGGGGTGGATAACCCTAGGTGAGGCACTGTGGAATGTTGTATAAGAGAATAAGAAGTCATACTTACATTTAATCCTAAAGGTTGTGAAGGAGCTGCTTTTGAAAAGCAGAGGGGGGCGGGGTGAGTACGTGGGAAAGGTGCTGAGACAAAAGAGATGCCGTGGGCCCCGTGACGAGACACAGGTGAACAAGGAGAGGGGTGGATGGGGGCGGGAATTGAGATGGAGGGAAGGGCCGGTGTCACCCCGGGCAGGGCCTTGTAAGCCAACCTGAGGAAGGCGATTGTCCTTTCAAGTTCAGTGGAAGAATGACTAAGTAGATGAGTGCCATCATCTAATTAGTGTATGAAATAGCAATGATATTGAATATTCACAGAGCCCCTACTCTGTGCCAGACACATTTTTCACGACTCAGCACACACTGATATCTCTAATAACCCCATGAAATGGAACTCACATAAGGCCCAGAACAGTTCCGTGGCATCCAGAGTTGTCCAGCTAGCAAATTCCATCACTAGAGTTTAAACCTGAGCAGTGTATACCCTCACTAGTAACCACCCCTATTTTCCTAGCTAGTTAGCGACATCTATCAACTTTTAAAAGTTACATAAGCAGCATTAAACAGTGCTTAAGTGCATGAGAATAGATGAAGGTTTTTTGAGGACTGAGTTTATGTTTAAAGTTTATTTATTTATTTTGAGAGAGAGAGACAGAGAGACAGAGGGAGAGAGAGAGCAGGGGAAGGACAGAGATGGAGAGAGGCAGAATCTCCAGAAGGATCTGGACTGCACAGGGCCTGACGTGGGGCTCGAGCCCACGAAACCGTGAAATCCTGACCTGAGCTGAAATCAAGAGTTAGGACACTTAACTGGCTGAGCCATCAGGCGCCTGGGACGGAGTTTTGGAAGAAGACCCAGGACTGAGCCCTGTGTGCTCCTGGCAGTATACACGGAGTAGAATGATAAAGCTAGCAAAGGCCACTGAAAAGCAGTGAGCCAGTAAGAGGGGGGCACTGCCGATGAGGAGGTGGTAGGGAACCAAGGTGGGTGTCCTAAGATGAAACGAAGGTCAGTCATGCTTCATGCTGTGGAGAAGTGAGTAGACATCTGTGCCTGATTAGATCACGAAAATCCTTCATGAGCAGGCCAAGAGAAATTTCACGGAGAGGCCTAAAAAAAAAGGCTGATGGATGGGAGTAAGAGTGAAAAAGATGAAGTCAAGATGGAATATATGGACGAATGTTTAGAATTCTGTTGGTGGAAGAGAAATAGCTAGAGAGGAAGATCGTTTGGGTCAGGGAGAAACACACACACACACACACACACACACACACACACACACACATATAAGGAAAGAACAACCAAGCATATGCACACGCTGATAAGAGAAAAGGGAGCCTTTGCACATGCAGGAGAGAAAACAATATCAATGTATAAGTTTCTTTGAGGAGACAAAGCAAGAGAAGATTCAGGGAAGAAATGGGAGGTTCAGCATTTGCTGGAGAAGGGATTGTCCTGATTGGGCATGTGTGAGAAAATGTGTGTACTTTGGCCAGTAGAAAACTTTGGCCAGTGGGTTCTTGCTCTGCATTGAGAAAAAGGCAAATAGGGGCGCCTGGGTGGCTCAGTCGGTTCAGCATTTGACTCTTGATTTTGGCTCAGGTCATGATCTCACAATTTGTGAGATTGAGCCCCGCATCGGGCTCTGAACTGACATTGCAGAGCCTCTCTCTCTCTCTCTCTCTGTCTCTGTCTCTCTCAAAACAAATAAAAAAAAACATTTAAAATTGTTCAAAGAAAAAGGCAAATAATTAGAAATATATGATATTGTTGATAATGGGCCTCCATCTATACTAAATGCTTCACATAGGTTATTTCAATTAATTTTCAGAGAATGCTTCTCAGAAAATTCTCAGAAAAAAAATTTAATTTTTAATTAACAGCTGATGGAACTGAGACTCACGGGAATTAAGTGACGCGCCCCAAATCACAAATCCACTCGTTGCTGGAGCTCAGAGTCTGGAGGTGATCAGCCTGGCACCAACATCTGATTCCAGAGCTAGAGACTGACTTCCTTAGTCCCTAGTATGTGAGAGATGAGGCTCAGAGAGCTACCCCAGCCTTTCCCAGTGTATGCACCTGTTCTCTGACAGGCCTCCGTGTTCTTCCTCCACTCCACCCGATTCTCCTGCTTTAGAGGCAGGAGGCATTTTAAAGTAAAACTACGTGAGTGTGTAGAGTATGAACTTTATTCACTGAAAATTTAGTGGAATTTGGCGGGGGGGGAGGCTGTAAAGGTTAAAACCTTAAGAATCCGATATAATTGTTTCTCAAGACAGGAAAACACGAAGTCAAAGAGAACTCTTCGTATCACTCGTGTAAATTTTCCTAATGCAGACTCCATGTATATACAATTAGTTTAAAAAAAGCATTTTCCAAGTGGCTGATTAACTTTTAATCAGAATGCTAAGATGATTAGACACAGTCTGATTATGTAAGGAAAGGTGCAGTGCAAGGCAGTGTTGTGCTTTTGGTACACATGTGCAATTTAAGAGGAAGTTCAATAATTTTTCGTGTAACAGACCTGGTCAAAATTAGCAGCGGTAGTGTTCCAAAGGCTGTACGTGTGTCTGTTAATATTTCCTGTATAACGAGAAAGATTTCCAACTTTGACATTTTTTCTAACAGAACGGCTGTCACCCTTAGAAGCTCTTAGAGTAAAAATGCTAAGAGGAATTTTAAATCTCATATTTTAAGGAAACTATCTGTTTTCCATTCAGTCTTACTATTCATTGTATAGTTTCAGTCTGCTTATAGAAATGCAGTATCCTGAAGATTTTTTGCTTGTTTATTTTTTTGCCCAACTCTACTATGCACCATTTAATATGCACATCTTTTACTCCAGCCCATGGTGTCCACCCAGACATCAAACAGACCTTCACACGTGGAACCCAACAGCACCTCAATTCAGATCCCGCAGACTGTGCATCTCTCTAAGGAGACTCCGAGTGTCCCACAGGCTCATGCACCTGCCCCTCAAAATGGCGGTCAACTTGATCATACAGCTTGTCTTTGTTTCCCTTCTTCCTTTTCATTACCTCGTTCCTCACACAGGCTCCCCAGGATGGCTTTCCCAAATAAGCTAAGTGCGTGGCCCAGGCTAACACACCGGCAAGAATTAAATTTCTATCGTAGAAGCATAAAGAGAAGGTACATATATCTTTTAAGTTGCACATCCATGTGCCAAAATAAATCTTACTTTGTTAAAACGTTCACACACAATTTTATTTCAGTGTTTTTCAGCTTTTTGTCTGGGTGTGTGATTTTTATAAGATAAATATTTTAGGTTGTTGAAGATCTAGGAATTTACCTCATTCTTTAAAATGAACTATAATATGGTAACACAGGTCAGTTATGTTCTGTTGTTTATAGCAATCACACGACCTGCAAAGGAATGAAATCCTGCCATTTGCAACACATGGATGGTTCTAGAGGGTATAATGCTACGTGAAGTAAGTCAGTCAGGGAAAGATAAATACCATATGATTTCACTCATATGTAGAATTTAAGCAACAAAACAAACGAGTAAAGAAACAGACCAACAAAAAAGCAGACTCTTAAATACAGAGAATGAACTGGTACTTACCAGAGGGGAGGTGAGTGGGGAAATATGTTAGAGGATTGGGAGTACACTTATCATGATGAGCACTGAATACTGTTTAGAATTGTCAAATCATTATATTGTGCTAAAACTAATACACTGTACTGAACTAATATTGTACTGAAACTAATATAGCATTGTATGTTAATTATACTTCCATTAAAATTTTAAAAGATAAACATAAAAATCAATCACTCATATGACCAGTCACGTTCCCTTTTCATGAGCCCATCCCTTTTTTTTTTAAGTTTATGTCTTTATTTTTGAGAGTGAGGTTGAGGGAGAGGAAAAGAAAGAGGGAAAGAGAATCCCAAGCAGGTTCTGCACTGTCAGTGCAGAGCCCAGTGCTGGGCTTGAGCCCACAAACCCTGAGATCATGACCTGAGCCAAAATCAAGAGTTGGACCCTTAGCCAACTAAGCCACCCAAGCGTCCCTGTGAGCCATTCCCTTTTTGGTGCCTGACAGTTGACATGAAAAAATGTTTATTAATTTAATAATCCAACATTAAGTCAAATGGGCTTCTCTCATCGAAGTAGAAATGATAGGAAGCTTGCAAAAATAATTGTTCCATCAGGCTAAGAATAAACATAATCCTGAGAACGAATTAGTCATCACACCATACTGCTTATTAAACATCTGCATGTGCTTCTTTCTTCCTGTGCTGAGTACCCAGAAGGTCCATTCCTGGTTACAGGGAGTAAAAGAATTCTTACGGTCTTCACCAGGGCTGTGCCTTAACAGGAGAATTAACACCTATGTTGTCTATAATAATGAAGATGTTTTTATTTTTGCTTTGATTTCCTTTTCATCGTACCATTGATGGAATCTGACCCAAAGGATGGATAGAGAAACATAGGGGTAGATATGGATATATGGAGAGAGATTTCAATACTGACAATGTATATCCTGCTAAATTTAATCGTTTTCTCATACTTCTGAGACATAGTAAGAGTTGGAGCTGAGAATTTTTCTTAAAATAGTTTTTACCCACAGTATCAATATATGTTGTTATAAATACCAGAATAATGAATCCATTTGGATTTTTGTTACGTATTTCTGATAACGATTTTTTCTGATGAGGTTATTAACAACCTGAAAAACAATATATCTGGACAAGATAAGCCAGCAGCTTCGAATCCACTGGAAAGGAGTCTTGAATCACATTACCATTTAGACAACAGTAATGGGAAGCAAACCTACAGATACCATTAAAACCTCAAAGAAAATTCCTCCATAAAAGGAATTTTTGACATCAGATGATGGGCCCAAGAAGACCAAAGGGACTTGGGATGTGTGCTCAAAATTGGCCTTTCATGTGTGTTTATGTATTCAGCTTGTCCATCCATCAAAAGCTCCACCTGTCTTGGCGATATCGCCCATTATTTATTTATCTGCAGAAGAGAGTAGAGTCTGAATTGATCTTTATTTCAGTCATGTCCTGAATGTAAGAATTGTGAAGAGCAGTTTGGAGCCAGTACACATCCTTTTTCTAAGAAAGAAGCTGTACTTCACAGGGATCTGGAGTCTTGAAGTTCAGATCTACTCTTGGAGAATAACATACAGTTCATAGGAAACCTCCTCCTGTCCCCCGCCACCCCCCCCCCCCCGGTCTATTTTTAGACAATTGTGGACATTTCATCCAGTCACCTCATGAAACTAAACCTGATACAATGTTTCTCAATTTTGTCTTTCCTTGGAAAACTGTAGTTAATTAAAAATAATAATAAAGTATTTAAAAAGAGCTGCTTTGAGAACTGTCATCTAAACTATATAGCGTTGTACGAGACCCAAGAAACGACAACCAGGATATGCCCTTGTCTACCAGTGTTTTGAAGGAAAGTGCATGATTTCTTTCTTCAGCCAAGGAGACCAATTGGCAGTGACTTCTGGTAGTGGTTCCTTACATTTATGGCAAATTTACTGTGTCACCCATTGTACTACATGCTTTATATGACTTGTCTAACTTAAGTCTGTGAAATGCCCTGGATACTTACTATTCAATCTATTTTAGGGGCACCTGGGTAGCTCAGTTGGTTGAGTGGCTGACTTCAACTCAGGTGATCATCTTACGGTCTGTGAGTTCGAGCCCTCCATTGGGCTCTCTGCTGTCAGCGTGGAGCCCACTTCGGGTCCTCTGTCCCCTTTTCTGTCTCTGCCCCTCCCCTGCTTATCCTCTCTCTTTCTTTCTCTCTCTCTCAAAGATAAATAAAAATAAACCTGTTTTAGGTTAAGCAACCTACTCAGTTTGTAAGTGGCAGAGCCAGTGGTGTTAAACATTTCATTCCATGCCTGTGTGATTCAGAGAACAAACCAACATGTACGCCTTTGGGATACTTATATACTAAACAAGCTCTTTAACGTAAGAACGTAAAAGGTTGTACAGGGCACTGCTCATAGATGAAATAGTGTATTGGGGATGATAGCGAGATGGAAAAGAAGGGTTTCACTCTTAGGAATCCTGCAGTTTAGTAGTGGGGATAAAGCAAACCCACCTGTTTGTAATAAAATGGTTCCTATCTTTGTAGCCTTAGAAGTTGACAAAGTTCTTTCAGGCATTTTAATTTCATTTCCTTGTATCCAATGTTTTCATCACTAAGCTCTCTATACCTCTCAGACTCTTCTATACATGGCGGGATTGTTTTCTTAGCCTTCACATAAATCCATTAAAACTTCAAGACAGACATGTTGATTACACCTTCCTTCTTAGTACTAATAAAAATGTATTAGTACTAAGTACATACATACTTATATGTACTATGTACTTAGTACATAAAAATTGATGTAAAATATATATGAATATATATAAATGATGATTTCAGCATCTTATGTGATGAAATGGAATACATTTGTCGCAAGTGTATGATTCAGTATAATTGAAACATTGATTGGCTTGGCACTGGCCATCAAAGAGAGCAGAGTAGGGACCTCTTGGCCCAAGTCCCCTACCCCCCCCTTCCTCCTACCTTCTTTTCTCTCATATGATGAGTAAGAAAGTTCTCTTCTTCCTCCAAGGCTGTGCCTACCAAGTCTTCTCTGAATTCTCTCTTGCTTTGTGTTCTCAGGTATGTCAATATGTTAGATATCATTTTTCTCTTCTTAATCTCCAATCGCTCCCTTTCCCTAATGTGTCGTCATATGAACTATATCCTTACATATGGTTGTGTTCATGTGTGTCCATGCCTGTGTGTGTGTGTGTGTGTGTGTGTGTCTGTGTGTGTATGTATTCTCTCTTGACCCCCTGTCCCTCTCCTGCTATAGGTCTCTTTGTATCCAAGGGGCAAAATTTTCCTAGAAAGTATGAATGAATGGCTCAGATTTAAAGTAGGAAAAAATACACAGCAAAATAATGTATACCTGGGATGTGGGCAACAGAGAACATATATATTGTAAGGTCAGTGAATTAGGGTATGAGCAAAGAGCTCAGCTGTGGTGTTAAGTCTAGCATTTAGAACTGGCTGTGCCATTTACCTATCTCTTTGAAATTGACCAAATCACACAAAATCCATTTCTTCATCCGTAATAATAGCTTCCTCTGCTACTCAAAGTTGCAACCTCAATAAAAAAAATAAACAAAAAATTTAAAAAATCCAATCTCTGTTAGAAAGCTTTACAAACTATGTGGACCTTGCCTGATACAAATATGAGATGCCATTGCCTTTCATTGAGATAAATGTCCTAGTGACTCCTCAGCATTCACAAACAAATCATTCTCTTATCCCCAGTTTTGCTCATTTATGCAGCTCCCTGTTTACCTAGAACACAGGATTGCTATATTCCAAGTAACTGTCAGGGGGTATAATATCCAATTCATTGCTGCTCAGTTCATCAGGAGTGAAAAGTAAAACCCATGGATGCTTATCTGAATGATAAGCCATTCTTTCAAACTTGTAGACATCCTACATTGTATTACTGGATTAAGCTATCCAGTCAGGAAGCCTGGAGAACCCATCAAAGTAGTGCCCTATGAAATATGTTTGTTTAATTTTCTTAAGTAACATTTGGAGTGATAAAGTTATATAATATAAAAAGTTAGATTATAGAAAAAAGAGAGCTTCCTGTGAATTGTTTCACTTTGTAATGGAAGGGTATTATTAAGTCTGTTACATGCCATCTGCTTCCACTGAAAGGTCTCAGCATCACAAATAGCTGTGCTTCGTCCAGAAATTGTGTTTAAATCTAATCATCACTCATTTGTATACGTGGCCGTGCCCTTATCACGTGAAAGGTGTATATGTGTCCCACCTCTTGCAGATACGCAGACTTCGTAGAATAAATTTTCATACATTTTTCTGAGTCTGTCTCATTCTTGATCTTAGCGTACTTTCCATACTGTCCTTTCCCTTTGGATCATTTTCCTTTACCAGCATTGTTTTTAATGTGTGTACACGTTTGTGTGTGTATTTTAGTGGATTATATATGCACTTGGTCAAACATCAAACAACCGGAAGAGGAACGCAGGGATCCCCTGCTATCTGAAATCAGAGCATTCCTATAATAACTTTCGTGAGAAGCAATTGCCATTAACTTATAGGGAAAATTTTTTTACGTGTTCCTAGACCAAAAGTAACCTCTCTCAGGATTCTCTGATACCTTAAGACACATCTTGCTAACGAATGCACAAAATCAGTCGAGATTGTGTCTCTACACATTCTAACCAAAGGAACTTTCTGATTTTTACCCTTTCACTCCTTCTCTTTATTGGCAGTTATTTTTTGTTGTTTTACTAATTTTGAAGCCCTTTTCTTGTAAAGAAAATAGGGGTTTTGAATACATGATATGTATCCCAAGTTGCTGCTCATTTTTGACTTTTGCTTATAATGTTTTGATATCCACAGGTTGCTAATATTTATTCTTTTTATCAGCATTGGGATTTTTAGTCTTTGGATTTGAGGTCATGCTTAGAAAGGCTTTTCCTAAATGACGACCTTTGCGTATTTTTATTCATTGTCATGTCTAAATCTTGCTAAATCTGGGATTTATTTTGGAGTAAGAAGTGATAGCTCCAACTTGGCCTGTATTTTGTCTCATTATTTTTCATCTAGGTGCCTTCCAGTTGCATAAAACCATGTACGAAAAACTCATCTTAATGATTTTAAGTGACATCATTATTTATTCATTAAGTAAATATTTATCGGGGCACCAGGGTGGCTCAGTCGGTTGGGCGTCCGACTTCGGCTCAGGTCATGACCTCACGGTCCGAGAGTTCGAGCCCTGCATCGGGTTCTGGGCTGACAGCTCAGAGCCTGGAGCCTGTTTCGGATTCTGTGTCTCCCTCGCTCTCTGACCCTCCCCTGCTCGTGCTCTGTCTCTCTCTGTCTCAAAAATAAATAAATGTTAAAAAAAGTAAATATTTATCCATTTTACCATGTTTTAGGACTTTATATTTTGTATCATCTATTTGCCTATTTATTTATTTATTTTAATAATTTATTTTTTAATTTACATCCAAATTAGTTAGCATATAGTGCAAAAATGATTTCAGGAGTAGATTCCTTAATGCCGCTTACCCATTTGAGCCCATCCACCCCTCTTACAACCCCTCCAGTAACCCTCTGTTTGTTCTCCATATTTAAGAGTCTCTTATGTTTTGTTCCCCTCCCTGTTTTTATATTATTTTTGCTTCCCTTCTCTTATGTTCATCTGTTTTGTATCTTAACGTCCTCATATGAGTGAAGTCATATGATTTTTGTCTTTCTCTGACTGACTAATTTCACTTAGCATAATACCCTCCAGTTCCATCCATGTAGTTGCTAATGGCAAGATTTTATTCTTTTTGATCGCCAAGTAATACTCCATGTATGTATGTATGTATGTGTATATATATGTGTGTATATACATATGTGTGTATATATGTGTATACATATGTGTGTATACATATATGTGTATACATATATGTGTATACATATATGTGTGTGTATATGTGTATGTATATATGTGCATACACATATATATGTGTATATATATGTATATATATATATGTATGTATATACATACACACACACACACACACACACACACACACCACATCTGCTTTATCCATTCATCCATCAATGGACACTTGGGCTCTTTCCATACTTTGGCTATTGTTGATAGTGCTTCTATACTGTTTGCCTATTTAGACACTAGCTCCAAAGTGAATTAACACAATTTTAACATGTACTTAAATATTAAGTAGAGATAGTTGTCACTCTTTAGTCTTTTTATTTTCCTTTTTTTTTAATGTTAAACTATCCATTTGAATTTTAATGTCAGTTTGCTGGGATCCAAAATTTAAATAAATAAGACAACTGACAACAACAACAAACACTTTACAATATTTGTGTGGGAAAGTGTCAGTTCATAGAATAACTTGGTGGTAATTGTTACTCTATCATATTGAATCTTAACCCAAAACGGACAAAAGTCCATTTTTCAACACTTTTTTATATGTACTTCAGTAAAACATTTAAAAGTGTCTTTACACTGATCTTACACATTTCTTGTCGAGTTTTAAAATATAATAGTTGTCCTATAAACAGTATTTTTCCTTAAATACATCGCAGCACTGAGTGTAGTATGTATATGATAACTAACAATTTCTGAAATTTTAATTTTATACTGAACATTGCACTGAATTCTCTTATAATATATAATGATGATCTCTACTTCACTTGAATTTCCTGAGTAGGCGATCATACTATAATTACCATTATAACTGTATAATTCTGCTTCTCCCATTTTCTGTTGCATCTACTGTTTTATCCTTTTGCTTGTATGCCCCATTTACTACCTATAGCAAAATGGGTAATGATAGTGGGTCGTAGTGGACTTTTTATAGAAATGCTTTTGCAACTTTGACTGAAAACAATGTTAGCGTGTAACTTTTTATATCCAGAGATAAACCCAAGTATCCTTTTTTTACTTGCATCATGTCAGTTATTTTGCGGTATTGTTTTTGCCATTCCTAATTTTTTTTATAACTTTTTCAAATAAGTTTTTGCCTACAGAATAGCAGACTGTGTAACATTTATAGGGAAACAAAAACCAAAAGGAAACAAGTCAAAATGAGAAAAACAAATGAAACACTTGAAACTTCTGGATACAAATTCTCTAGGGATTGATCTATTTTTTTTTTAAACTTATATGGTTACCTTCATTACCATTTCTTTACAGGAACAAATAAAAATTCATCACGTATTTGAGAGGCTTCTTTTTAAAAAAAATTTTTTTTTGACGTTTATTTATTTTTGAGACAGAGACAGAGCATGAACAAGGGAGGAGCAGAGAGAGAGGGAGACACAGAATCTGAAACAGGCTCTGAGCTGTCAGCACAGAGCCCGACGCGGGGCTTGAACTCACGGACCGTGAGATCATGACCTGAGCCGAAGTCGGACGCTTAACCGACCAAGCCACCCAGGCGCCCCAAGAGTTGAATTGAATTTTTAGTTTCAGCAGAGTGATCGCTTTTTTTTGCCCAAATGATCACCCCAAACTAAGAGGAGAATAAAAAAACAAAACATGAACTGTATCATAAACTTAGAAGAAAGTTGTAACTCTGAGCTTAAAGACTCAGAATGGGTGAAAGAGGAAGCCCAATTTTAGGATTTTCCCAATAAAGATAAGTGTAAGAGATCATTTGAAAAAAGGCTAAGGGATAGGAGACACCAAACAGAAAGTAATTTATCGGCAGTTTTTTTGTTTTGTTTTGTTTTGTTTTCACATTTGTATATGAAGGCGGTAGATTCCCAGGTTCTCATTACAAACCGGGTTGAGTCAGGTGCCTCCCCTTTTTCCACCTGTCTCTGAGACAGGTCACCTGTGATCTGAGGAAACCATCTGACAGGCTCTGGAGGGCTGGAGTGTAAGATAAAGAGGAAGATAAACATGCAGAGGAAAATAAAAATATTAAGGGAAGTGTCACATTGAACGGTAAGATGGCTCACTCCATTCTACTTCAGACACATGAACTACATTCACAGGGCGATTAGATCCACGCTGGAGAAAAGCTATTCCACTGAAGACATTTGGGGATCTTCCACAAGAATATAAATAGTAAACTGAGCGCCACAGTGAAACCGTGAAGTCAGCAGGACCGTCTTGTGTATCTCAGAATTTTTATTTCACTATTTAGTGCCTCACTCTAAACCAGAATATCCTTAGGCATTCGAAGAAAGCCTCGGACATAAAGGAGACACAGACTGTAAACACTAAAACAAAAGGATCTTAAACTCACACACATACACACGTGCACAATTTAGGCAGGAGGAGCAAGCATCAAAAAACCCAAGTTTATCCTTCAGGGAGTAATATGGTCTTATAGTATGATGACTGGTGATATGGATGATGTTACATGCAAAATTCATGAACACAAACATCAGAGGTATGTTAGAAAAGTTGAAGCCATCTCCCATAAAATAAATAAAAAAGATAGAGATACGGGCGCCTGGGTGGCTCAGTCTGTTGAGCATCCGACTCTTGATTTCAGCTCAGGTCGTGATCCCAGGGTATGGGATGGAGCCCTGTGTCGGGCTCTGCGCTGAGCGGGAGCCTCCTGAGGATTCTCTCTCTCTCCCGCTGCCTCCCTCCCCCACTCTCATTCTCCAAAATTACAGAACAGAACAAAACAAAAAGATAGAGATGGACTGTATGAGGAAAAGACAAGTCTTGGAGTATTAACCCTAAAAGTCAAAAATCTAAGCAATTATTTAAGAAGAAGAAACCAAATGGTGGTGAAAAATTATACAAAAATATATATATAATAAAGAAAGTACCAGGAACTGAAAGACATGCATCTCCAGATTTAAAACGTCACTGAGAAGTTTCCTTTGACTTGAGAATAAAGCGAAGACCTGAAAACGCTTTCAGAATTAAAAAAAAAAAAGAAAGAAAGAAAAGCCCCATATAAGTTATCTGGGATTGCGTCAGAATCACCATCCTGAAAATCAGATGCATGTGGAGCAAAGTTTTTAAAATTTTGAAGGAAGTGGTTTTCAGTCACCTCATCAAATAGGCAAGAGAATATATTAAATGTATTTTCAATTGTGCGGGTTTTTTTCTTTTTTTTTAATTATGTACTCTTTCTTGTCTGAGGATGTACTTTTTTTTAGTTTTTAAATATTTATTTTTCAGAGAGAGAGAGAGAGACAGCGTGAGTGGGAGGGGAAGAGAGAGAGGGAGACACAGAATCTGAAACAGTTTCCAGGTTCTGAGCCATCAGCACAGAGCCCGATGCGGGGCTCGAACGCATGAACTGTGAGATCATGACCTGAGCCGAAGTTGGACGCTTAACTAACTGACTGAGCCACTCAGGTGCCCAGAGGATGTACTTTTTTTTAAAAAGGGATGCAAACCAATAAAGAAGAAAAAAAAACAACTGGAGTGGTTGCTCCCGGGGAGCAAAATGGAAAAAGTGGGAAGAGGTAAAGAACTAAGGTTTTGTTTATATTTTAAATCAAATTTAACACTTAAAGCTTTGTGCGTGACTATGAAAAAAATTGATTTTATTTAAAAAAAATGTTTATTTATTTTTGAGACAGAGAAACAGAGCATGAGCAGGGGAGAGGCAGAGAGAGGGAGACACAGAATCCGAAGCTGGCTCCAGGCTCTGAACTGTCAGCACAGAGGCTGACGCGGGGCTAGAACTCATGAACTGTGTGATCAAGACCTGAGCTGAAGTTGGACGCCTCACTGACTGAGCCACCCAGGCGCCCCGACTTTATTTTTTTTAATGTTTATTTATTTACTTAGAGAGAGAGAGAGAAAGGGAGGGAGGGGCAGAGAGACAGGGAAAGAGAATCCCAAGCAGGCTTCACCCTGTGCAGAGCCTGACGTGGGTCTCAAACCCATGAACCTTGAGATCATGGCCTGAGCCAAAACCAAGAGATGGACTGAGCCCCTCAGCGCCCCAAACTCTACTTTAAAAGTTTACACTCTAAACAAGGAGTTAGCTGGAAATGTCTAAAATAGAAATATCTAAAAACACAAATGGTAAATAGCCTCCAAATTTAAAATATTCCTGCAGTGCACAGATTTTACTAGAACTTAATTCACAAATAGTAGCAATCTCCAGAGATGTAGATGTGTATACTGTCTTTTCACTAAATCTGCTATATCTGCTTGTTGCTAAAAGATCAGATTATCCCTATACATACACAAAAACACTAAAATGGTTAGGAAAATGGGATGACAAGATAGTCGCAAGAAGCTGCATTATCATTAAAAATTCACTTTAGCTGAGAGGAAGGATTTAAGGGAAGTACATATCCTTAGTACGAGACCTTTGATGTAGTTGAATAAATGTGTACCTGATGTGACCCGAGCCTTTTTCACGGATGCTTTACAATACAAGCAAATGTGCTGGGCTCCTCATTAGAGATGTGGGAAATTAAATAATGTGTTTTACTTCTTCCTGAAGCATATCAAAATGATCAAACAGAGGCATACGTTGAAATCTGTTTGTGGGCCATACCATTCATGTGCATGAAAGCAGCCAAGACTTCAATATTTGTGGTTTTGGTTTCTTTTCAGGGTCTTTTCGGCAATATTATGACACTGTAAATGGGATATACAATTAGTGTGACTGTTCAACTCCAGAATTTATTTTACATCTTACAAAGTCTTATTATCAGATATTCGTGCTGATCTGGCAGCTTGAAAGTGCCTGGTTCCGGGGAACGTATGGTCAAAGAGTTCTTCAGATGTTATTTCAGCTCCCCCCCACCCAAAGACACACATTGCCTGTGTTCACCCCGCCTTTTAAAAACACGCTAACAAAACCAAAACACTTCCTGTGGCAAATTCGTTTCCCTCCTTTTACTTTTTTAAAGAATGCGTTTGTTCGTTCATTGCTTCTCTGTCACCAGACTGTCTCGTGAATATCCCCTCAACCATTGGTTGACTTCCCCTGTTCAAAGCAAACAGTGGGCTCCAACCAGAGTCAACCCCTGTGACACCTGCAAAGACCCCGGGGAGACCAGAGCAAGTCTCATCCACAGGATCAGGGATAATCTTCTTGCAAGCCAGAGCGCTCGCTGGGTGCCAGGCTCAGCCTGGTCGGAGAGGGATTAGCCTGTGCCTTTTGCTATATGTGGCGTGAATCGTGTTCATGCGTTGGGAGTCTCCATCGGATCACGGCCTTACCCTTCGCAGACGGGAGACTAAAGAAAAGCTGTAGGCATAAAGAAGCTGACAGTTCCCCTTCTCCAAATTTTAATCAGTCATTCCTACAGTTCTGACAGATTTTCTCAGGTTTTTTGGCATGCTTTTGGTGAGGACCTCTGATTGCTCTTATGAGGAAAACCAGACAATGAAATAAATGGTTTTTTTTTTCCCATGTAAGTCAGTTCATTTAAACTTCTTTGAGGGTATAGATCTGGACTTTTATTTTATTTGGGACCCAGTGCAGGACCTTGGATTAAGGTCGTCTGGTGTGGTTCTTATAAGCTCCTCTAATTCACTGTCACCCACATTCCGTTCATCCCCCCTCTCTCCGCCACTGACCCACGTGGAGAAATTCCCCTAGACGTACCCAACTCTTCATCTTTATTTTGCTTCACCTGAAACAGATGACGTTTGCTGAGGAAAGTCACACAACATGGTTGACTGGTTTAAATTTCAGGGGCACCTGGGTGGCCCAGTCAGTGGAGCCTCTGTCTCTTGATTGTACCTCACCAGGGTCCTGGGATCAGCCCCGTATTGGGCTCCACACTGAGCATGGAGCCTGCTTAGGATTCTTTCTGTCCCTCTCTCCCTCTGCCCATCCCCCATTTGCTTGCTCTCTCTCTCTCTCTCTCTCAAATCAAATCATGAGCATGTCCTACCAAGTTGACACTCAACCTCGTCAGGCAATGTTGCTACCTCTTCCTAGTGAAACCGACTTTGCACTCTCTTGGTTGATGGTCTCTCTGACCTTTCGGGTGAGAACAACACTAAGAGAACCAGCGGCCCTCACCTTCCCACAACCTAATTTACAAATTTGCCATCGCGCATATTCATAATCTTCTTCCCTTCCCCGTGGATACAGTTAGATAAAAGGGGGAGGGTTTCTACTTCAGGTCCCATTCTGTTTGTTCTGACAGTCCCTTACCCTCTCACCATTGTAAGGATTTAATCCTCCCATTACTCCTTTTCCGTATCTGCAATGCTCATCTCTCCTCTACATCACCATTCTCTTCAGGAAACAACATGGTTATAATGATCTCTCAACCATAAAACAAAGACAAGCACACAAAGAAGAAACTGTTGAAAACACAACTCCTTACTTGCTACTGTAAACTTTCCGTTTGCTCTTGATGTAACGAAATGTCTTATAAGCGTTGTCTATATTGACTATTTTTATCTCCCCCTAATTCCTTCCACACTCATTGTTCTTTTGTTTGTCTAGCTTATAATGAAAAAGGAAATAATTTGTTTCAAAAAGGAAATAATTTTAAAACTTTAGGTTTTTCCTCACACCACATGACTAATCTGACACCTTTATAGAGTAATGAAACTCTGAGGGGAAACGGCCCGGCTCTCTCCTTGAGCTAACATCCTTTCCATTTCGGTTTATGGGCTGTTGACATAAAGCTCTTTTGTTAGTGTTACCAGCTACCCAGTCCAACAGATAGTCATGTGCACCCATCTATCTTACTTTGCGTCATTCAATACCGTGGAGCGCTTTCTCCCAGACAGGCCTAGGACTCCACACGCCTCATTTTCTTCCGCTCTCGTTGGCTCGACCCCATCAGGGTTCTCTTCTGTCTTTCTCCTGTCATCTGCATGCCAGGTGCCTAGTACTAGGCTTGTTTTATGGTCTATTTACTTTTGCTTTCAAGTCTGTCAAGTAATGATTCCCAGTTGTATGTCCCTGGCCCCAGTGACTCCCCAGTGTCTGGCTGCCTACCTGATAAGTTCCACTGGATTGCCAAATAGGGCTCCAAGACATACTGTGTCCAAAAGACAGCTCTTGCCCGCCAAATTATTGATGTTTGGTTCTTACTTCCAAGCTTTTGTTTGAGATGCTGCCTTTCTAAAAGCACCTGAAACTAATTCTCATTTGCAAAAGCAGTGTTAGTGACCACTGCCTTATGGTGATGATGGTGATATTCCAAGTGTTTTTACATTTTTAACTTATTTCATCTTTAAAAGAATCCTTTGAAATGGATAATGCTGTCTGTATTGTACAGGGGAGGAAATTGAGACACAGGAATGGTATATAACTTTCAACCAACTGTATATCATGAAGCCAGTATTTTCAACCCAGCTAATGGGATTCTGGACTCTTAACAACCAACGGACTTATGATGACCGACATAGCACAGACAATTGTATAAGGGTATGGTTTTGTTTAATGTTACTCAAATATGGCAAATGAAGGGATAAACTTTTTCAGAGGAAACGCATACCATGTAAATGTTCCAAAAGTAATGCTTTTATGGAAATCAAGAAAGCAGACAGAAGTGGAGATGAAGTTTAAGGAGAATGAGTTTGCGACAGATCAAGCTTCATCGTGTTTAGCTCCAACGACCAGAGACACTCACATGAGCCCCGTTCTTCATAGGGTCTATACTGACTTTGGCTGTCCTCTGCCTGCATCATGCATGGCACAAAGCACCGAGGTTGTGCGTCCGTACCCATCTTTTAAACTATGCTCTGAGCACCCAGAACCTTGGAAGTTCCTGCCTAACGAGCTCCATCCAGCCTCCAGAGCTTGCGTGGCTCTTCCCTGAGGACGCTCTTCCAGTGATGACTACTAGGAAACGGTTGTTTGGGAGGAGGGCTTAATCATAACTTGGGCCAATCAACCGGGTGTTTGATGTGGGTGCTTGCGAAGCCAATTTGGTGCAGGTATGGGAGGGAGGTTCTCAGTGAGGGAAGCGGGGAACAAACCTTGGGCATCCAATTTTTATTCTTGCCTTACCGGTGCCCCCCGGATGTCCTTGAGGTCACATTCTAATTCCAGAGATAAGGTTGAGAGGTTAATCTTGAGAAGGTAGGGAGTTCACCTTGACTTGGAGATGAGACCCAAAAAAATGCTTTACTTTGTGATCTTAGGGTGTCTGGCTAATGGCGACTCCTCTTTCCCATCCTCAGTCCCTCCAGTGGATTTCAGCAAAATCAAAGCAGATCGTTTTGATTTGCTGTAAGCAGATGAGAAAAGGCTTCCATTTTCACTCCTGCATTTGAAAAAGAAGCAATAGTGATGTTGGTCTCTTTGTGGATATTATATCCTCACCAAAGAAGCCTCCTCTGCCCCCTTCAACTCAGCTTGACATGTAGATTAATGATAAAAATCTTCTGAGGACCATTTGAGATCCTTTTGTAGATGCTCGGGCCAATTTTGGGTCACATCTTGAGATTTTTGCATACATTTCAAAATACAAAGCAGAGTCAACCTTGTAACAGGGAAACACTTTCATAATAGGCTTCTTCTTTTTCCTTTCTTTTCTTTTCTGTCTTTTTTTTTTGTAGCTTTCAAATTTAGCTAAGCATTTGTTTCCTACTGAATAATCAACACTTAGAGAGCCTGAAGTTATAAATGTAAGCTGTTTTAAATTATGTACAGGCTTTCTGCAATTCTTTGTTCTAGAACAAGAAAGTGCATTATTTTCTCTTTTCAGGTAACTTAAAAACAGCTGAATTTGTTGAACTTAATGTGTTTTCTGAGAATGCTGACTTCTTGAATGAGAATAAAAAATACTAAATTTCTGCTTAGAAAATGTTGGGACCAATCAGTCTTATAATGATTTTGCTTTTTAACTGTGCATATCCCTGTATACTGCAAAAAAAAAATGCACTCAAATTGCCTATAGCGACCATAAAAGGTAATGATACGGTACATTTAATTACTGTTTAGTAGTGCTTTTTATTTGAGCATTTCAAAGTATTAGGAAAAGTGTTATATATCTCATATTTCTGTGAAGGACTTAAATAAAAGTGAAGTAAACGCAGATTTGTTAAACAAGAATGTCGGAACTAAGGGAAGTGGTTTTTCACTCAAAGTAATTTTGTCATCTTCTCTAGAAGAGGGAAGTGCATTTCTGGTTTTGTCTCTTTGCGTTCTCAGCCCAGTTACCAAATATTTTTTAAAATCTTGACCATCCTGGGGTGCCTGGGTGGCTCAGTCGGTTGAGCATCCGACTTCGGCTCGGGTCATGATCTCGCAGTTCGTGGGTTCGAGCCCCGCATCGGGCTCTGTGCTGACCGCTTGCTCAGAGCCTGGAGAGCCTGGAGCCTGCTTTGGATTCTGTGTCTCCTTCTCTCTCTGCCCCTCCCCCGTTCACGCTTTGTCTGTTTCTCAAAAATAAATAAATGTAAAAAAAAATTAAATCTTGACCCTCCTGGCAACTGTTCTTATAGCCAACCACTACAAAAATAAAAATGGCTGGTGTATTAAACATATCAAATATTTCCTAGAGGATGTTTCAGGTAGTTGTTTTGCATTTTCCGTTATTCTGCCTATGTCTATCATGGTGGCAAACAGAACCCACATTCTTCTTTATTTGCATTATTTCTTAATGTATTTATGCGCGAGAAATTATGAGTTTCAAAGAAAAAGACTTAAATGCATTCTATTTCCTGCTTCCCATCCCCTTACACATATGTTCCTTTCCACAGTGGCGCTGCACTTGGCCATGTGATATGCCTTGGCCAATGGAACATCTGCAGACATGTTACAAGCAGAGACTTGATGAGCTCTGTATTGGGATGCGCTCTTACATCATTGCCCTAAGATTGCCATGCAAAGAATATCAAATCTTATCAGATTTTGTTCACAAGTTTGAGGACAAACGCACTTGCGATAAAGAAGGCCCTCAGTGATGTATCCCTGTGGCAGTTACAATAATAGTCAAAAAGGCGTTAGCTTCTTTGTTGAATAGGTTAAAACTGCCTGATTTAGAACTCTGACTGCCCTCCCCTTCTGGATATATGATCTTGGGAAAGTCATTTCAACTTTCTGTGTCTAAATCTTCATTTGTAATCCAATGGTGACAACAGTACCTATTATTGAGGAAAGGAATGAGTTAATATTTTATAATCTTTAGAATACCGCCTGGCACTTGTAAGTGTTGCGTATATATTTGTCAAATAAATAAACAAGGATTAGACATGAGGGATTTGTGAGGTCAAACTCCTTGCAAAAGTTCGAGGGCCTAGCTTAGTTAAGGAGTCAGGTCCCAGAAAACAAAAACAAAGCTAAAGATAAAGGTTTGCAGGAACTTTTTTTTTTTTTTGCAGGAGAGGGGAAGAAATCTCAGGGTCAGAAGTAGAGGACCAGAAAAAAATGAAACAAAGTTGGAGGGAACCCACATGCAAGACTGGCTTCTCCTGCTGGTCCTCAGAGCTTGATTCTGACTCGGGCGATACAGACTATGCCTCAGGACTTTCTGCCGCACAGAAAATGGCAGAGGAGCATTTATCCACTGGGTGTCATTCCTCATTGATCAGAGTTTGACCCCAGGGTGATAACCTCCTTGCGACTCGCATGTGTTCATAAAGGAGTGTGGCTGGGTTCCTGTAGGTGGCCTTTGCCAGGGAAGGCTCATCATAAATCAAGAGATTCTCTGGAAACTAAAGGAAAGTGTGGTCAGGGTCCGCTTGTTGGAAGCTGATTGACAAATCAGGGCGTGGGATAAAAGATAGACGGAGGAAATTGCAAGCAGAGGCCAAGAGGAGGCAGGTGGGGACAGGTGGGTGTCACAGACTTCCAGCGGTCTGTGGCCCAGAGTGAGGTTCAATCAATGAGAAAAATAAGGAAGAGTGGTGCCTAGAAAGAGGAGGTACTGACCTCCCTTGGAGAGATGAAAGGTATGAAATAATTTACAGAGATATCACAGGAGAAGGAACAAGGTAAGGGAATAGTTTTGTGGGGACATCACCCACCTTCTGAGTGCTTTCTCGTGCCATTTCCTTTATACCTATTTTTTTTTTTTGACTGGGAAGTTTGCTTAAAGACAAGTTAGAAATTTCTGATTTTTTTTTTGAAAAGTACATTAGTGTTCATTAGGGTACACCAATCCTATTATCAATAAAATTGCCTAATTACTCTCCAGAGTACATATAATTACTTTCCAGGTAGCTCCATCTAGCAATTTAACAAATATAATAGATAAATAACATTTAAAGATTTTCAAACCAACTTGGCTGTGGAATTGCACAGTGCTCTGTAAACAGAATAATTCATCTAATAAACCTGGGGTGGCAATCCCAATTTTCATATCAAGTTCTGCTTAAATACATAAAGCTAGAGGTTCTCATTAGTACAGCAAACTATAGTTAGATGCTTTCAGAATTATCCTGCTGTGAGTTATGATGAACCTAGAAATAAGCATTCTATAGACAGAGTCAGAGAAAACATTTAAAAGTATTTGTGCCAAGGCATAGATGAAGAATTTGAAACAACTATATAAAATCTCTGAAATTTATCTCTCAGAGTAAAATAGGATTTTCTTTTTGGTTCACAAATATCATTTGCCCCTTCACTGTTAATTTTCCCCCCAAATCTTTTTGATTCTCTTAAAATCCCACTATACCTCAAATGGCATCTGGTTTAGCTGGCGTTTCCCATGAGCTCATCAATTGTTTACTATCATGGAAACAATGAGATTGGTGTGAAATAGTTCAAGTTGTAGGAGAAGTTGATGCACTGTATTCTGGAATTTAAAAATCATACCACACGAGCCTGTCCGTTTTGAGGATGGCATCAGTAGCTGACATAGGTTGATTAATGTGGGGTAGCTTTGAGTTGCTAAAATGTGTTCATTTAATAAATGTTAGTTCCATTCATCAAAAACTATAAACTAGATTTGTGTAGCTCTTGATCGCCAGTGTTTCACTGAAGGTTCACATATTCCATAAGAAGAGAGTGGCACATTGAAAAGATCATTAAAGTAGGAATCACGTGGCTGGCTTTTTTAAGATAGATTCATGTTAAGCATTCTTACACACACACACACACACACACACACACACACACACACACACAAACTTTTGGGGGTGATGGATATGTTTATTATCTTGATTGTGGCAATGGTAGCATGGGTGCCTGTATATGACACCCATCAAATTGTATATATTAAAAATATGACAAGTTTTGTGTATCCATTATACTGCAATAAAGTTGTTAAAAATTTTGGATTCCATGGTCTCTACGTACCCATACTTTCTGAAGTGTAGGATATTTTTTGATGGATATTCATTTTTGAATATGACATAAACTGGTCATAAATGACCAGTTGGACCTGATCCATCAAGTTCTTAGTTTTAAACTCCACGTTATTATACATTTCCCATTGTTTAGTGGTAAGAAATTAATTGGCATGCTATTTATTGCTTCTCTCTTTTCTTTTTTTTTTTTTTTTTTTACACAAATCCCATTGCCTTTGATAAATTCTGACCTTAGACATTCTGGATTAAATCTCATGGAGCGTTTGGAAAATAGCTTCGTTTTCTTTATGTTAAATTTCATGTTTTGTGAAGCTTCTGGAAAGAGCTATATCTAGAGTCATTATCCATGGCTTCTGTTATCTGTTAGCCTCAGCAAGATTTTTGGTTGCATCGAAGGTATCAATGGATTCGGTGTTTTTCTTTCTTAAAGAATGGACAGACCCACCTCCAGCCCGTTTGTTGGTTGTAATGGAAAGGAGCATCATTGATTTCATAGAAAGCTCTGGCTCGCTCTCAAATAGCTTGCACAGATGCGCCAAAGCAGACTCTGAGCATTCAAAGTCTCCTGCTGAAAAAGGAACAAGCAGGAATCTCTGAAATTCATTGAACTTCTCTAACAAAAATATCTAAGGAAATACATCGGGGCGGGGGAGAAATAAAGAAACAATGCAGTATGCTGTCTGAAGTTAATTGCGTGCTCTTTTTCTCAGAATAATTAGCAAAGTTAAGGCCGTTCTATATCCACTCTTACTGTTAGAACTATCACTGTACAAAAATTATTTCTGCTTATTGAAATATAAAGCTCAATGGAGCATAAGACTCCCAGCTTGAAACATTTAATCAAGCAGTGAAGAGATCCAGCATGTCATGAAACCAGAAGCATAAACCAAGCTGAAGGGATGTGGTGCCTTTCCCCTTTTCTAGACATCACAGACAATAAATACTTAGAAATGGAGTTGGAAGTTGTGGTCTATTAAATAATTTTGTCACATTTCAGTTTGAGCTACTTTTCCCCCCCGTAGATGTTAAATGCACTCAGTCGTTGAAACTTTTTGCATGAAACTAGAGGTCTCATTCCCTGTGTTCTTTGGAATCAGCTGTCCTTGGACAGTCCTATGTACCTAAATTTGTTTCCTTTCAGTTTCTTTATTATTAAACAAACTGCTGCTGGAGACAGCCAACTGGAAGGGTAAAAAATGACACATGCATTCATTCATTCCTCAGGCAAACAGCATAGTTGGCCTGGGTGATTGGATTAACCCAGGGATTGCTCGAAAGCAAGGTCAGTGCCTTCCAACCTTTAGGTAAAGTGCTTCCTCTGAAAGTTTCCAGAGGAAACTTTCGCGACAGGCTCTTTTCAGTGTACTCGCAGAGAAAGTTTTCCTTCCCCTACTGTAATCACATCATACTTTCATAGTTTGTTTACCTGCCTGATTGGCCATAATAATAATCACTGGAGGCAGGAAATGTGTTTATTTGGTTCACTGCTTTATCTCTACAGTTTGGAGCAAGCCAGGAACATAGCTGGCCTTCAGTACACCTGGTGAGTAAGATTTGTTTCTGTAGTCTCTAGAACAAAGCCTGAAAGTGGAAGTTGTTCAGTATACACTTGTTAAACTGAACTCTACTCCAGTTTCCTTGAGACCATCAGTATGATACCCTTACGTTCCCTCAACTCCCTTTTTCCATTTCCATGCCATTCTCCCATCTCTCAGCTTCCTCCCAGCTCTAAAAATCCTTAATTCTGTCAATTTCAATTATTCATAATTTCTGTTGCTTCAAATCTTGATGTTCTTCCAGAGCAAGCGAAAGTCCTGAGGGCCTTGCCTGGGGATCAGACTTCTTTCCCTACATTATTTCTGCCTGTAGAGAGTTGGGGAGGTGGATAGTGCTGCCCCAGGAAATGATGTTACTCTTAACTTGGTTTGAAGACTAGTAACTAAAAAAACAACAAACAAACACTGAAACAAATAGGCCACCAAAGTTACAGATACGAACAGAGAATTCATTCATAGCATGTCTCATGAGTAAGTACAACCATTTCAAAGTATGAAATAAAATTAAAAGACAGTTTAAGGGTAAGCCTAGTATTCTGTTTTCTAGCTATAGATGGGTGAGATTTATTTGGACTGCTTATATGTGCTTCACTTAAAATTGGGGATACTCTTCATTTTCTGATTTCTAGTCAGCTAAGAACCAGAAGGGTAGAAGGTGCAGTAGTTACTGAATCCTGGGGGTTTCAGAACAGCCTGGGTTTGTTTTTTGTTTGTTTGTTTTGTTTCGTTTTGTTTTGTCATATAGGAGTTAAAATAGTTTTCTCTCTGTTGCAAAAAAATTCTTTTCTAAAATACTTGCAACAATGGGCTTTCTTTTTCTTTTTCTTTGTTTTTGTTTTTATTTTTGTTTTTGTTTTTTGCAACTCTGCTTCTTTGGATGAAATCTCTGTAGTAAGCCGTCACTGTATTTTAGCTACTTAAGAGAGACCAAAACAACAAACCACTTTCCAAGGAGTAAATGAACTATTGTATCTTTATTGAATTTTTATTTTTATCAACGTATCACATAGAGGTAGTGATACCTCTACCTCTAGTGATAAACCTCTAGTGATAAAACTCAGTGATAAACCTCTAGTGATAAAACTCAGGTAATACTCATATTAATAAATGGAATAGTTGTACTAGTATTTCTCAGTATATACAATTTATATATTTATTTACCCCCCATCCTAAAGTCTGCTCCCACACACATCCATCTGTCCTGTGCGCCCTTTATCCCATCATAGAATATGGTAAAAGCTTTGGTTAAGTCAGTTTTTAGTGCTCACATTATTTTAATTACATAGCTATACAGTTTCGTGTTGAGCCACATAGCATACTATTATTTTATGTTTTGTCTTTTATAACTTGTTGCTTTCTTTGGTGTTAATGATTGCCTCTTTTTCACGTTTGCTTTATTTTCTCTGTATCGTTTGTTCTTTTCCAAAATTTCCAACAGAACCCTAAAATCCTTTTGAGAGTTGTCAAATGCCTGATGTCTGTAACCGTATCAATTAGTTTCTTTTTGAAATAGCATGCCCTTCAAATGTTGTGTGCTTGTCCCCTGCGGTGAGGGGCTGCTGGGTTGGGTTTGGGAGAGCAGGAAGGCCAGACTCAGGTCCTTGTTTATCTTCCAAGAACTCACCATGTGGAGGATGAATGCCTTTAAGGTGAACACAGAGACCCCGGGAAAACCTGTCTCCACCCTCTGAAGTATTTCTAAGACTTCATTCACCCTTTGCTCTTTAGGAAAGCAGAAAACGAAGGGAGCATTCCTTACATTCTAAATCACCAGCCCTTGATCTTTGAGAAAGAGGAGGAGAGAGTAACCTCCATACTTTTCTCTCACTTTCTTGCAGTGAGGTTTCTGGGACATCGGGGTTTCCCTGATCTTATTCCCAGGACACCTGCACCAAAGGTCATAGTTAAGCAGATCTGTTCTCCCCAAACCAATTAGGAGGACACAAGCGGACAAGATTCTCATTCTCCCACCGCCTGGGCAGCTGTCTCCTGCCCCAGATGACTCGCGAAACAAGCTTAGAACAGCCCCTGTCCACAGATGGTTTTCACCACTTGTTTGTGTCTGGTTTTAACCTTTTGTTTCTTCTCTGGCTCCTCTGGGCAGGCAGACCTTGGAAGAGGATGCCAGTATGCCTAATAACATATCGTTTAGGTAGGACAAATGATCAGATTGTTGAAGTAATCTTTGTTCTTCTTGCTGTCTTCCTTACTTCTCGAAGACAAGACTCCTGAAGGCTTCTGCGGTGTGTTAACAAATAGACTGGCTGGTCGCAGGCGTACCGCACAATTTCTCCATCAGGCGGTGAGCTCTCTTTTCCTTGTACTTATATGAGAGCGCCTGTGTCTTGGCATCTGTTGCCTGTTCTTTTAATTTCTCATTTTGGTGGAGCACGTCTGCAAGCTTCCTGAGGAAGAATGTATGGGGGACCAGTTTTCAGACTTGTCTGTCAATAATGCCTTCAGTTTACCTATACTCTCAGTTACTTTGACCAATTAGATGTCTAGGGGGAAATATACTTTTCCCTTGGAATACTAAAGGTATTCTGTGGTCTCCTACCGCCTTATTTTTGAGATGACCTATTCCACTTTAATTTCCGATCTGTTATGTTTCCGTGCGCGCGCTTCTGAGTTATCTGAAAGCTTCCAGTATCTTCTCTTTGATCGCTGGTTTTTAAAATTATGTGATTGTGTAGATTGATAAGGCTTCCTTCAGTCTGTTTTTGGAAGGAGACACAGAGACAGGTGTTTCGGTAAGGAAAGAAGTTATAGAGTCAGACTTCAGAGGAACTGTCTTGCCAAATAGGAAAAAAAACATGTTTTAAAAGACAAAACAACAAGAATAAAAATGGTTAAATATCCAAATTACTAGGTTACATTCATCTATCCATGGTGAAAAAACAGCAACTTCCTCGCATGATTATTGTATTCAGAGAGGGCATTGATTTCAGGCATCGGTATAGCAAAAATCAAGCATAACGTTATTTTTATTAGGGATCAGGTACGGGAAATATGCAAGAACCAATTAGGATAAGCCTATTATTTTAGGCTTATCTCAGTGTATAAAATGGTATGTGTGTGTGTTTTTCTGACTATGGAATATGAAATAGTTGATTATTGGAAGCGAGGCAAAGTGTCTGTTTTTGCTTTGATTCAAAAACAATTGATGTTTTTCAGTTCTAGGAAATGTTTATGAATTATTTTTTTATCCCAATATCATGCTCATTATCCTTTTTTTTTTCACTTTTCTATATAACATCATCCTTTAATTCTCTGTTCTAGAATTCCGGAATCAACCCTCAACTATTATCTTTCCTGTCCTATTTTCTATGTCTTTCTCCTCTCCTTTCTGGAAATATTCCTCGGACTTCTTATCTGGTTCATCCCAACTTTTTATTTTTATTTTTTAAATTATTTTTAACTTTTATTTTATTGTTGAGCGACAGAGCGCGAGCAGGGGAGGGGCAGAGAGAGGGAGACACAGAACCCGAAGCAGGCTCTAGGCTCTGAGCTGTCAGCACAGAGACTGACATGGGGCTCAAACCCACAAACTGCGAGATCATGACCTGAGTGAGCTGAAGTCGGATACTTAATTGACCGAGCCACTCAGGCACCCCTCAACTTTTTATTTTTAATTTTAAATGTTATAATTTTAAGTTTAGCATGAGAACATTTTCTTATTTGTTCTTTCTCTCCAGAGCATCTGTTTGATTTGCATAGATGTAATGTCTTTCAATCTCTTTGACATTATTAAAGGCCTTAATATTTTATGATCTTTGCATTTTTTTCTGTGCCTTTTTTCCCCTTCTGTTTTGGTCTCTGTCTTTCATATTATAAACCTCCATTTCCTATTGATTTTTAGTTTAGGTTAGTTGTAAGTATAATGCATAAAAAGTTAGGCTGCCACATTAACTGAGTGATCAAACAGCATCGCCCATAATGGAACGTGCTGATAGGACGCACCCTCTGTGAGACCCAATGGAGATTACAAAGCATCGCTGTGTGACCTAGATCTTCCAGTGAAGAAACAATCATCAGACACATGCAGATTTCAGCCAAGTGTACAAACAAGTGGCCAGACTCTTCAAACATGTCAGTTATGAAATAAAAAAAAAAAAATACACGTTAGACTGGGCCAGAATTAAGAAGACATGACAAGTTCATGTCATACACACTTTTTAATTGATCCTAGAAAACTGGGGGGTGAGGAATGATTTCTGGGATGTGTCACCTAATGTTCACACCACGTTTCTTGTGTCTTAGAGTCCACTGTGGCTCTTCAGGGAGAAAGACTTGGTCTTTGTGATGCCTGCCCCCTGCAGCATTGACAAACGTCATTAACACCTGGATACTTTGGTTTTTTTTTTCTTTCTTCTTTTTGCCACTCATCTGTTTGCTTTTCATCTTGCAGAAAATTCCTTGTCATGTCTCCTCTCCTATAGTCTCCTGTATAATGTTGTGTTCTCAGTATACGTTTATGGATTTCAGGAAGGAGACAAGATAGATACTTATGTGTTCAATAAGACTTATTAAGTGGAAGTCCAAGGCTTTTTAAAGGATTTAACTTGTTTTCTATATGCCCACATGTGATCATGTGTCATATATGTTAGCCATACATTTAAAATAATTCTACTTTCTAGTCAAAGGTTCACATGACTGTCAACTCATTTTTAAGGTGCCTGACCATTTAATTGCTTTTAATTAATGTAAAAGCAAAGGGATAAAATAACCAGAAGAGGAATATTTTATATTTTATGTACATTTTATAGTCTGTAAATCTCAAATAGGCAGAAAATAAGACCGTCTGTGGTCCCGAGAAATCATACGCATTGTGATGCGGAGTGGGTGAATACTTGGGCACAGGTACGTTAGAAAAACCTAAAATTGAATACCAGGGTTCAAATCTACTTTTAGAGATTAGTGTATACCCCTAAGTTTCAATCTCTCAACTTTTAAATGATATTAATCATCATGGGGTGGGTTTTGTGGCATTCTAGTGAGAATCGAAGAATACATGTAAATCACGTAGCGGTATTTTAATGTTTACCACGGGTATTAGTATTTTGTTATTGTTTTTTATTGGAGTATAATTCCCATACAGCGTTATATCAGTTCCATATGTGCACTGTAATGCTTCAACAACCCTATCTGTTTCTCAGCGCTCCTCAAGATAAGCGTACTCTTTATTCTCTCCATCACTTCTTTCCCCTATCCCCCCACCCCCCTCCCTTCTGGCAACCACCGGTTCGTTCTCTGTATTTTAGGGTCTGTCTTTTGGTTTGTTTCTTTTTTTCAGGTTGTGTATGTTTTCGTTATTGAATTCCACCTACGAGTGAGATCATTGTAGCTGTCTTTCTCTGACTGACTTGATTCGCTTTCCAGGTTCATCCAGTTGTTGCAGGTGGAAAGGCGTCATTCTTTTTTATGACTGAGTGATATTCCATTATCTGTATACACCAGTTCTTTATCCATTCACTTACGGATGGACACCAGATTGCTTCAGTATCTTGGCTATTGTAAATAATGCTGCAACAAACATAGGTGTGCATGTATCTTTTTGAGTTAGTGTTTTCGTTTTCTTTGGGTAAGTACTCTATAATGGAATTACCAGATTATATGGTAAATCTATTTTTAACGTGGGGGTGGGGAACCTTCATACCGCGCTCCATGGTGGTTGTACCAGTTTGCATTCCCACGACAGTACGTGAAGGTTCCATTTTCTTCCATATCCTTGACCACCCTGGTTTCTTGTCTCTTTGATTTTAGCCATTCTGACAGGTGTGAGGTCATATCTGATTATAGTTTTGATTTGCGTTGCCCGATGATGAGTCATGTTGAACACCTTTCCATGTGTCTGTCGGCCGTCTGGATGTCTTCTTTGGAAAAATGTCTGTCCAGCTCCTCTGCCCATTATTTTTGGCTAACATTATCATCATTATCACATCATGAGAAGTATAAGAAAGGAGAGATGGTTCACAAACAAAAATCAAACAAAATCAGGAAGGCTGGAATATACGGTACCATGATATCAAATATAAAAAAGGTGATCAAGATAAATTACAAATATCCTCGAAATCTGGGCTCAAAACTAAATCCAAGTTTGCTCCTCTGATAAAAGCTGCTCCATTTTTTAGTTGAAAGCACAGAGGTGGAAATTGGGAATTTCAGGTATTTGAGAAAATGTTAGAGATTTGTGTCAGCTTGGATTGCTCTGAGTGTTCATTCTGAACAGTTGAACCTTCTTGTATGTTTAATATTTCTTTTTCCTAGTAAAGCTCAAAATATCACGTAACGATAGAATTTTCTTTCCTTCTCACTTGTCTCTCTGATTTTAGAGCAGTTTCTTAATAGTCACTAGAAGTACGGTATTCAGTGCTGGCATTATCCACCGAAGAGAGAGTGACTTTGGGAAGCATTTGGCGGGGGGGGGGGGGGGGGGGGGGGAATAGACTAATTGTGCCTCTATTCAAAGGCTCTTTAAAAACTCCCTTGGGCTAGAATTTCCAATCATCTTCAAATCTTCTTTTTGAAAGAAAGCAACTGCTGAGTAATCACTTGCACTCGGGCAGGGTTTTGCAAAAATATGTGAGGTTTAGTTGAGGGAAAGGGGAGAGAAGAGGTCCAGTGCTGCTGGCAAGCATGGTACCCAGAGAAATCACCAGAAAGTGAGCTGTTTGGCTCCCGTTGAAAACATCCAAAGGACAGGGCTTAAATTAAATATAGAGGAAAACGTTGCTTTTTTGCGAGTACTGTCTAACTGATAACATGTATATGCTGTTGGATTTTTTCCACACCGTGGCTTATGGCAAGTATGTAGGATCACCGTACTTAGACTACACAGATGATATTCATGTGCTTCTGTAAATTTGCTACTGAAGTGCTTTTCTAGGGGCAAAGTTCTTTAAGATCTTCACATTTGGAAACGTAATGACTTACAGTCTTTGCTCCCTGGCAAGTGTTAGGTATGAGATAATACCTAGTGGATGCTTTATTCCAACTTGGAGTAGCAAAATAAATGAAAAAAAATAAATAAATCCACCTAGGAGAGACATTTGTACTGATTTGGGAGATTTTTCTTTGGTGTTAGAGACCTTAATAAACCAAACTTCAGTACAGCCGCGAAGGTGTCTTCTTTTGTTAGGTTTTTGAACTAGGTAATAGGGCCAGTCAATGGGAAGGAGTCAGCGTTGTCCTTTACGCTAGCTACTTCATGCCTAATTTTCTGGTATAGACCTGGAAAAATGTCTACCTACCATGAGATTCCCTATTGGAGCCACCCTGCCACAATTCACCCTGTGGTGGTGAGGTCTCCCCAAGGGGCTGAGAGATACACACAGGGGTCCCATGAGTTCAGTTTATCTCTTGATTGTTGCCTAATTCTCTAGAATATTTCTGCGTAGATGTGGCTGGCCGACAATGCCATTTGATGTTTTTTTTTTTTTTCTGGCTAAGCTTCTTATAAAAGTATTTTTTTGGATGACTAATGCATGAACATTTACCAAATAAAATAGAAGCATTTAAAGTTAGAGCAATTAAGAAGAGCCATAAACCTAAGTACACGTGCGTTAAGTCTATAGTTTTGTACAAATGTGTTCGTACGTTCAGGGGCTGTCTCATTGGAATATGACATCTGCTTACAAAGGAACCAATGTTATTGTTAACAAGTACTCTGTGACACAGTTGTCCAGAAGTGACTTTTCTTTCAGGTCTTCTCAAAGCCTGGTTATTGTGGCTCTAGTCAAAAGAGTAGATAGATATGCCTGAGTCAGTCTGCTGACCGATGGTAATTTGTGAGTGGAGGAACAAGACTTGCCACCAGGGTGAGTGAGGCGTGCGGATTGCCATGGGCATTTGGCTAGCATTTCCTAGATTAGTCAGGTGCAGATAAACGTATCTGAAATTGCATCTTCATTACCTAAGTAAAGGAAAGAAAAACAGGGACCTGCTATGAAAATAGCCATGGAGTAAAGGAAGACTGAAGGAGCGGGTAACTAAATGCTAGTTTTTAAATGACGTCATAGCAGACTAAAAGATACACGGACGAGAATACACATCCTCAGAGCTTGTTAGCAATAGTGGTAATTGGATTGGATTGTGGAGAAGACTTGCAAGCCGTCCTTTATTAACTCAATCCAGAGCACAAGACTAATTCCACATTTTATAAATACAAAGCTATAGAGTCCTTTCTGGATTCCGAAATCTGCGGTAGAATGTATCGTTGTTTGTTGCTATTTGCAAGCCCCGTGCGTGACTTGGGCCTGAACACAAGGATGCTTAATACATGCTTTCATGAAAGGTTTAGTGAATGCATGGCCGAAGGAGCCTTTAAACTAAGAGTATTTAAAGTTAGAGATTATTTCTGGTACTTGTAGTTTATATTTATGTATCATCGCCCCATCAACAATAAAGGTGCCATATGGACTGTTCTAGTATTTTCACCCCCCCCCCAAAATGGTGTGGTTATTCCACACAGTGACCTCTGGAGGTAGGTACTTGGATTACCTCTATTTTATGGCTGAAGGATCTGAGGCACAGTGGGAAAGGTGACATTTAAATCCAAGGAGTCCCAACACCAGAGTGTTGACTACCTCATCACATGTAGAGCAACGGGCCAGCGTTTTGTTATGCTTCATGTCACATACATCATAATTTGCAGGCATTGCTTTGTACCCAGTATATGCTCAACACATGTTAATGCTAAATAGTTTTTTCTTATAGCTTAATATTTTTTTCATGTTTATTAAAACATTAGACGGAGACAGAGCCAGAGCCAGAGAGACAGAGCATGAGTGGGGGAGAGGCAGAGAGAGAGGGAGACATGGATCCAAAGCAGGCTCCAGGCTCTGAACCAACAGCACAGAGCCTGACACGGGGCTTGAACTCATGAACCACGAGATCTTGACCTGATAGCTAGCTAGTTAGATAGAAAGATACATAGATGGATGGATGGATGTATGGATGGATGGATGGATGGATAGATAACTTTACATATAACCATGGGCCAAAAATGATTATCTGAGAAAGAAAGATTTAAAGAGCTTTAGTCGAGGAAATCTTTGTAGGAGATTTTAAGGTGTTAGTCTGTAAATGGAGAATATTTTCATTTATAGTATTGTTGCAAATTTAGATGAGTTAATATTCCTGAATATTCTTTGCATAATTGCAATGCTTAATATTCTTCAATTAGTACACTTCCCTCCTTCCATACTTGGCCTGGCATTGGATAGACCATTTCTTTAATCATACTATAACCTATAGCATATGTTCAGTGATATTTCTACTCTGCAGACTTCTGAGAAGATAATAGTTATTTAGTCAGTGTCCCTATCTTCTTGACTTTTAAAAACATATTTCATAAAATGCCATGTTTTTCCTTTCTCTGTATATATATTTTTATTTAATATTTTAATTACAGCATGTCAAAAATTTTCCTAAATTGCATACTTCATTTTCCAGTGTTCATATAAGTCAACATTTTAAGTATAATTATATATTTTAAAATAAGACAGTAAGCAAGAAAACAGCATCTGTTGTTTATTTCTTTTAGTGAATCATGTAGTTTTATTTTCTAAGTTTAATTAGTACTACCAAATCATTAATTCTAGGTTAGAATTATAAAGCATTATCAAAGGTACTCACAGAATATTGCAATTAGAGTTTACTTGATTAGGCAATTATAAGAAAATGAACTTTTTTTCTGTGTGAACAATGAAGTCAGTTAAAATATTTTGTGGAATTAATGTGGTAACAGCCATGTTGTAGAAATATAGGTAGCATAATTATTGCAAAAATATTGTTATCTTCAATTCTGGAAAGTATTCCTTTCTTTATTGGGGCTCTTTTAGAGAATATCGGATGCATATGTTCTATAAAATAAGTGTATTTTCTCTTAGATCATTACTGGCAGAAAAAGAATATATACTTTTAAACATTTGGTAGACCACTAGAATTCATGGGTGTTAAACAGGAAGTAAAGGTATTTGTTTGAAAGTGATAACATTTCAATTAGTACATTATTCCTTGGACACGTTAACAACTATGAAAATAAACTTTCTAATTCTTATCAAAGAAACATAGCTGTCTACTTTTTAGAAGTTTATATATTTGTTGCAGCCATTTTGATTCATGCAGTGTATTATTTCTCACAATTTATAATGGACTTTAAATAATATTGTCCTTTGCACCTTTATTTGACCTTTATGATTTCACTTTCCAATTATAATACATAGATGGAATATTACTTGAAATTTACTGCAAAGTGGCTTCATTCTCTGAAAATTTTAGACCCGACGGCTTTAATAACATCTGACACTGATTTTGGATCCATTTTCTCTTGATTGGTACACACACTTCCCCATGTCAGCGTCAGGCCTTGACTTTTCTGCTACTTGTCAATAGATTCCTTTGCAAATTTACATAAATGTATTTCCTGGAGGCAACATTTACATTTACTCATGACAGCAATGATCCTTGGGCATTTCACATACTGTAGTTACTTGTCATTCCGAGGGTATTGTTGATTGCTTGTCATTCCTACCGCCTGGGTGTCATTCAGAGGGCTATTTGTTATTTTAATGTGCCAGACTTTGAAACATTAAGGTCAATTAACCCAACAGGGCCACAGTGTGAGTCAGGTTCAAGTGAAAGTTTCAGATGCTACTTGCGAGAGCAGCCTTGAAAAATGAGGAAAGAGCTTGCTGCTAATGACTGAGCTGTGCACTTGGGATTATTTGTTGTGGTGAGTATCCCCACTCCCCATGTTCCCAATTTTTTGAGTAACTGTGGACCTAGTATTTTCAAAATATCTGGAAACAGACTCCCCTCCCTCGTTAACATCCAGTATCCGGAGAAAGCAGTATCACACTAGCCATGTCAGTGTATAAACAGAAGGAATCCACTGTGGCACAAAACAAGTCACAAAAGTGCAGGACAATACAATTGGGGGGCAGATTGGAATAACTTCGACATTTTATAAGCCAGAATGCCAAGAATAATGTCCCATGCTTGTTGTGAACACACCAGAATCTTCTTCTGCATTTTTCTCTAAATGCAACATCTGAAACTTAAACAGCCTTTGAGAAAGGGTCCACAGGGGAGGAATATCTCTTACCTGTGGAGTGAGGGGAAGCTGGGTCTCAACGCATTTTGTTTTCTTTGAACATTTATATCTGTTTCTCTAGAGAATCAGTTAGTTGGGACTCTCTATAAAAAGTCAATGTTGGTTACTTCGGGGAAACACAAAAAACAACAAAAAAAAAACATTTGGCGTTTTAAACTTTGGAGCCAACCAGGACAGAGAGAGGCTGAAGATAGTTTTTTTTTTTTTCCTTATGAATTCAAAACCTCAGAAAACATTTCTTCTCAAAGTATTTGCATTATCATTATATTTAAAATATATAAGAATACTATTTTCTGCGCTATCACAATTACATATATAGATAGAATTCCTTCGACCTTTTTTTCCCTCTAACTAGACATGTTGCTAGTCACTTGTTCACCCGTAGTTATTTCTGTGTGACAGAGCGCATTTTCCTTCCGATGTTATTTCTATTTCAGACTCACTTAACTAAGGAGAGAAATAACGTTATTTCTTGATTATGTTACTGCTGTGAGAATAGCACGAGTCATAACACTAATGCTGGCTTTCTGAGAAAACCACTGCTGGCCAGTCAGCTGCCCTCGCTGGAGAGATCTGAAGGGAACATTCTAATGCTAGCAAGGGGGCTCTGTGTCTTTATCCCTTCCCTGGGCCAGTTCTGGTTCCCAAGGCAGACCCGCCTCCCCATACCACAGTAAACCAGTCCTTTCCGCAGTCTGTACTGGCCTGTTGGCACGAGGACTCTCTCTCAGCTGTTCACTAGAACCTTCAGAAGGGAACTGGAAGCAGAGTTTCCTGCATGTGCCTAGCGAGGTAATTAGAGAAAAACTATTGTAGTAAAAAAAACAAAACATGAATGAAGAGGATGCTTGGAATCAATTTCCTGAATTGCCTTTTTTTTCAATGGTACGCATTCTTCTTGCCCATTGTTAATGCTGTCGCAAAGCACGTTCCGCTGGAGTAAGTAGACAGGCAGGAAAACTTGGTGCAAAAGAGGGCTGGGATATTCATATATTTACGTTGCCTTCAATGTTACTTGTATCAGTGCGTGAGAACTAAGGATGTCACATCACCGTAAAGTGACATTGATAACGGAGGTATAATTTGTGCAAAGGAATGTTGCAGTTCTGCAAAGCAGCTGAGGACTGTCCATAAAGGTTCAAATGAAACACACAGAGTGGGAGTCTGGGATTGTTTCTTTCAAGATCTATGACATTAGCAAGCTTTGAATCTTCAGGAAACAGTGTGAATTCATATGTGGGTAGAACCAGCTTTAACTAGTAAGTACTTCTTGATTTGCCCCCTCAGAAACTGTCCTAGGACATATGTCCTAGGACATAGCAAAATGAGCTTAAGATACAGAAAGTTTGAAGGGTTGAAGGGGGTGTCTGGGTGGCTCAGTTGGTTAAGTGTCGAATTTCGTCTCAGGTCAGGATCTCATGGTTCCTGGGTTCTAGCCCTGTGTAGGGCTCTGTGCTGACAGCTCAGAGCCTGGAGCCTGCCTCAGATTCCGCCTTCAGATTCTGTCTTTCTCCCTCTGCTCCCTTTCCCCACTTGTACTCTGTGTCTGTCTCTCTCTCTCTCAAAAATAATTTGAAGGGCTGAAGACTTGGGAGCTTTTTGGCACCAGAATCTGAGCACGGTTTCAGGAATAGACTGAAAACTCTCGGATTGGTAAGGAAATTCTGTCTTCGCAAAAGATGACCAACACATTCCAACAAAACCGAGAATCCTGTTTGACCCAGTGAACCTACCCTCACCAAATCTGTGCGCCAGCTTCAGTGCCTTGGTGTCATTTGAGGGTAATTAGTAACAAATTTACAGACCAGTGAGTCTTCCCAAGAGACGTTCGAGAGAAGAAGTCAGGAAGAAAGATACAGGTGAAGAACACACAGGGCCATTTCGATTTCATCGCACCCCTGGGATGACGTTGAATAATACATCTGGCAGTTTCTTGAGTCAATGTGTCTGTCCTAACGTCACCAATACATTCTACCTGCTGCTGGGATAGAAGCTAGAAGTCACTTTATAACATAAAAGGGGAGGGAGGTGATACATGCAATGTAAAAGTGGTTGCCAGTGACCGGCCTGGTGGGCGAAAACCGGGACAGGCTGGTACAGACTTTCAGCTAGAGGATGAATAAGGTCTGAGGAAGGATCTCATGCACTGCTTGGCAACTGGAGTTGATTGTATTATATACTTGAAGTTTGCTAAGAGAGTAGGACTTAAATGTTCTCTCACCCACACGAGAAGGTACCTATGTGAGGTGAGGGATGTGGCTGATAAATCTCATGGAGGCCATCCTTTCAACAATCGGTGCATAGATCAAATCATCACGGGGTACGTGCTGTGTATCATGCAGTCATATTTCTCAGTTATACCTCAGTAAAGCTGAAAATGGCAAAGAAGAGAGGGCTGTAGTTGTTTCATAGACAGGAGGGCACATCGGGGCTGAAAATCCACATCCCACGTATCAGCTGAAATGGCCAGAGTTGAGGCAAGTAACCGAGGTGATGGCAGAGAAAAATAACCGAGAAAAATGAAAGTCAGTGAGCTAAGAAGTAGAAAGGAAAGTGAAGCAGAGAGAGTCCATGAAGTTGACAGGCAAGAGGCTGATATTTTCCCCTCACTTTTTCCTGGCACCGTATCCTGTGATTAGACATTTATTAGGTCGCTCGTAAATCTGTGCCTTGGCACACTTGTGGTGCGGTTGATTTTGTAGGACGGCATATGCTTCTTTCTCACATACACATAGTGTGTTGTAACAGCGTCTTTGCAGTTTACAGTCTGATGAATAGATTCCGATATTTTACTTATCTTGATGAATGGCTGACATCTACCCTACGTCTTTCGCATTTTTCTCTTGACTTCACTTCCATGAAATTGTGTGATATTCTCTCTCCTTTAGGCTTATTTAAATTTCTATTCAGCAAGAAGCTATTTAGGCAAGGTAGTATAATTTACTAGCTATTTTTTTCTTAAAAATTTCCCCAACAAAAGTTGATTGCATCACTGCCATATATATATATATATATATATATATATATATATACACACATATACATACACGTGTATGTATATACGTATATACATACACGTGTATGTATATACGTATATACACATGTATACACGTATACATATACGTATATATATACACATATATATAAAATATATATACGTATATATATACATGTATATATATACGTATATATAAAATATATATATACGTATATATATACACATATATAAAAAATATTGTATGCTGTAATTGGCCACAGTGTAAAGTTGGTATTTAGAAAATATATTTCTCATATTTATAGCCATAATATTAAAAGCAGAAAGTCTAAAAGATGAAAATGTGTTTTATTTGCAACTAAAGACATGATATATCTGTATTGCTATTATAAATATTATATCTACAGATGGATTTTCCTCAGAAGTTGAAGATTTGTCACATAAAATATGTTCCTACATAGTTATCGCTTCTATCATCTACCTTGGGCATCTGTAACACATATTCTTAATAGAGGAGTATGTGTTCATCTCATATTGTTAATATCTGCAATAAACCTTCAGAGCGCCATCAACATAAGAATTTTAAACCTGTGCTTCAGCTCTTTCCTGTGTATTTGACCTAAAGTTACCATCTACATTTTGCACGTGAATTGTTAAATTCACATTTTTTCTCAATACCAAAAGGGTCAGAGAGAAGGTCCCCGGCTTGGGCTAGAGTCCAGGAACCAGATGGTCAGTAGGGTCTATCCAGAAGCAGAGGCAGCTTTTTCTTGTTCTAAAATAAGATGTAAAATCACAAGGATGGGTTAATCATATTACAGATAAACTTATCCTCACAAGATGTTATGTACTTTAACATTATACCTGTAATACCTGTATCTACCTCTAAGAAGAGCCAATAAGCAAGTAATTATAATACAATGTGGTAAGTCTATGTACAGTTCAGATGTAATGTACTGTGAACTTTTAGATTTGTACCTACAGAAGTCGGAAAGGCTTCTTACATACAACTGGGTATCTGTGTATTAATATAGAGAAACTTGAAAATGAGGAAAAGACTTTTAGGATATTAAATAATTGAACTTGCTGACTACGTGTGAAAATTTGGTTTTTTAAGTTTATTTTATTTTGAGAGAAAGAGAGAGAGAGAGAGAGAGCGAGCACACAAGCAGGGAAGGAGCAGAGGGGGAGGGAGAGAGAGAGAATCCCAAGCAGGCTCTGCCCTGTCAGCATAGAGCCCACATGGGGCTCAAACTCAGGAACCCGTGATGAGATCCTGACCTGAGTGGAAATCAAAAGTAGGATGCTTAACCGACCGAGCCACCCAGGCGCCCCCCTGTGTGTGAAAAATTTTAAACCTTGGACAGTTTACCAATGAATTCAAATAACTGTTTTGCTTTTTAATTTTGCTTTGTTTCTGTTTTAAGAAATAGAAATTTTTGAATACTTCACGAATTCACATCCTTGACTTCAAGGAACATAACCAAATGCTGCTCTGAATTTTAGAATTATAGTTTATATTTATCTAATTTTATTTTCTACTTTTGCTTTATTTGAATTATCAAAGTAATTTATTAAGTATTCCTCTGTAAATATGATTAATAACTTGGTAGTTTATTTTGGTATAGTCGTCTTATGAAAGTTGTCCATTCTTGAACAATTTCTAGCTTTTAATGGATTTCAGTTGACACATATAATTGTCATTTTTACTTCATATGTATGTCATAGCTTTTTGTTAAGGGCTGGCTAGAGAGTTTAGGCAATTTGCGTGAAGATTTTATCCACGGTTCACGTAGAATTTTTGAAAATTAATCATAACTTTTCAGCATTATCAACTATGAAATTTCACAAAATAATGTGAGTGATATAATTCAGTAATTACCGGTGGGCATTTGCTATCATACTCACATGAACTAATTATATGTCAAACAAATGTAGTCACTTGACAAATGACTGACTTCCTTTCATTTTATTACAATTCTATGAGAATTGTTAACAATATATACAACTTATATAGTCTGTTGTTAAAGTTTTAATCTTACGGCTGTTTTGTCAGTCTGTAATAAAACGTTGAAAGACACTATTTCAGACCAAATAATCCACTATTTTAAATTTTGATCAGTGTCTAATGAACATTTAATTACTGTCTAATTAACTTTTAGCCCGAATTACATATATTTTTGAAAACTGATGTTAAAGTGACAAAGATCCCCACCACCAGCCACAAAAGCCTTCACGTAAGGCTCACATAACGTTACTCATGTTAGTAAGAATCTAAACAAGAACAGTTTAAGTCGAGTTTCTCTAAGCTCTCCTTAATATTCTCCGGTATTGAATAACACTTTGGACAGAATGAAACCTTCAAAAACTGCTTCCCCAAACGTAGCAGTAGTATGAGGACTCTCACTGTCGCTGCTGAGACGGTCGTGGATTTCTGGAGATGCTTGTGCTCAATCCACAGTTCTTTGAACTTCCAACTTAATTCAAGAATCAAGAGCATATCCTCCTGGTTTTTGTAACAGGGAGTCAAGCAGGATAAACATGCAGATCTCTGCCTTTCTGCCGAAGGTTGCTACTTCACGCAGAGGCCGTGGGCCGCAAGCTTTGGTTGACTGAGTTGGAAGGAAGCAGAAGGGGGTGAAGAGAAGCCAGTGGCAGAAGGGTGGGCCCACGTGACACCATGTGACTTCGAGCAGCGGATCACGTGGCCGGGCACATGGGACGGGATCAGCCCCTGCAAGTCCCCCTAGCCTCTTGTGCTGCTTTGCCCGCCACTTGCCATCGCCATTGTTACGGGCAGCGACTTCTCTCATAGCCCCTCACCCACCATGTCGCTTCCTTACTGGCCTGCAGCTGGAGTCTGTGCTGGGAAGGCTCCCTGCCCTCTCTGCCTGGCCAACTTCCTTTCCTCCTCCACTCCCCACACCTCCGTTCTCCCGGGATGTCTGCCCTGATGCTCCACATTCGTTCTCCGGCTCAGCCCTTGAGGTGTCCTGCACATCACCGCATTTTGTAATTAGATGCTTATTAACGATGAAGCAATGTTCTTTCCGAGTAGAGAGTTATTGGCCTGTCTGACTTGCATCGCTTCCAAAAGAAGTATATTTCCCTTTTTTTTAACACTGTCAAAATGTATTCCCTTCTTTATCAAAAACAAAAACAAGTGAAAAAAACCTTAACATTTATTTTAATATTTGTTTTTGAGAGAGAGAGAGAGAGAGCCAGCAAGCAGGGGAGAGGCAGAGAGAAAAAAGGAGACACAGAATCCGAAGCAGGCTCCATGCTCTGAGTCCGATCAGGGGTCGAACCCACAAACTGTGAGAACCGTGAGATCGTGACCTGAGCCGAAGTTGGACGCTAACTGACTGAGCCACCAAGGTGCCCTGAAAACGACCTTTTAATTACCCATCAGCAGATGAACAGATAAAGAAAATGTGGTATGTATATATACAATGACTATTCTTCAGTCTTAAAAAAGAAGAAAATCCTATCATAACTGACAGCATAGGGGAACCTTGAGGATATTATGCTAAAAAAGCATCCCGGAGCACAAGGGAGTGTCAGGGTTGGGCTGAAACACCATGTCAGAGCAGGTGGGAATGTGAATCATCCTCATAAGACCATCAGGAGTCAAAGTTGCAGAACCTTTCATATTAGAATAAGGTGCTTGGACAGCCAGAGCAACTGTCATGATTGTTCAGGGGCAGCATCCTAAGGTCTGAAGGACGGTGGCCACATATGCATGGGGTATGGAGAGTTACAGAAGGTAGGGTCGCTTATAATTTTCAAGGGAAGGGATCTTGTAAAGGTTCTTAAAATTCTGGTGTATGTTTTCACTTCATCATCTGGGTCACAAACGTTTGGACAAAAGTTCTCACAAAGGTTTATTTTCGTAGATTACCTTACACTGTTAGATGGTGGGATGGTAGTTTTGACCCCTTGCAGGCCCATGTTGGGTAACAAAGGAGGTCCTTGAGTACCTCATGGCAGAGGATATCAGTAGTGGGAGAGGATATGGAAAGAAGAAACAACGGATCCACGTTAAAATTTGTGCTTTGATAATATTGGTATGGTTTTCATCGTAAAACATCAGGAAAAAAAGAAATTTTGCTCTTACCGGAAATACCAAAAAAAAAGTTTATTTTAATACCTGATTTCACGTCTTTTGGTGCCAGGCATAAAAAGCGTAATCAGTTAAAATAGTGAACTAATAAAAGGTGTAGAGATTAGTATAGAGATAACTATCATTAATTCCATCCATGGCGTTCTGTTGTGGCTGTTGTAACAAGTTCTCCATATTGAACAAGATTCGTCCAGGAAGTGAAGTCTCACTGTACTAACCCAAAATAAAGCCTAAGTGTGTCAAGACTTGACATATTTAGTCCACTGCATCTTAGTCCCTGGCTGTTTGTGTTGTGAATTACACTTTTGTGAAATTATTTGGAAGTGCTATGGCTATGGTGCAAGGTTTGAGGAAGCTAGTTGCAGGAAATGAGCTCAACTGGTAAAGCAGATCGATAAAGGTGACCTCTTCCGGAAAGCTTCTGTGATAGTCATGGACGCGGGCACACCATTTACCTCATAATCACTTGTAACCAGCTCTTCCAAGAAGTTCAGAAACACGTGATTTTCTTGAATAAAACACGTGGTTTTCTTGAATAAGTGTTCACATAGACCACTCTGGCACTTTTCTTGTGATTTGTGTTTACAGACATGAAAAATGTTGAGAGTTCTGTAGGCTGTCATTGGTCATCTATTTTGGGATATGTTATGTAAATAATCCAAAGCTGAAAAAGTGCTCACCCAGGATAACCTGGTCACTGAACATTAAATAATATATGCAGACAAAGCCTTATAAATCTAAACAAGATGAAAAACATTGAGTAGTATTGATTAATTTGAGCAAAATTAACCATTAAAAATGAGTTGTCAATTTCTGTCTGTAGAGAATATCTGTTGACCGCATACATTCTAAATATAGGACTTTGTCCCCCTGTAGTCAAGGGTTATTTGCTATAAGAAATTAGTTGCAAAAATTGAGCACAGAAAAGCAGCATCTGAATTCTTCAAAACAACCGGTACTGTCTCAGAGTCCTCTTTAAAGTAGGTACAGGGGTGCCTAGGCGGCTCAGTTGGTTAAGCATCTCACTTTGGCCCGGGTCATGATCACGTGGTTCCTGAGTTTGAGCCCTACACCAGGCTGTTTTCTGTCAGCACAGAGCCTGCTTCGGATCCTCTGTCCCCTTCTCTCTGTCCCGGCCCTGCTTGAATGCGTGCGTGCGTGCGCACCCTCCCTCTCTCTCTCTCTCTCTCTCTCTCTCTCTCTCTCTCTCTCAAAAATAAACATTAAAAAATAAAAATAGAAAAAAATAAACTAGATACAGAAAATAATTTGGAAATCTCCTTGATGGTGAACAACCAACAGAGTTAAGGAAAGAGGGAGTCCCTTCAACCAAGTCAGCCTGGATTCGAGTCCACACCCAAGTGAACATGCTGCCATTGGCCACTTAGCTTTGGAACCCAGCTTGCTCGTTGGTAGAATGGCAAAAATGATTAAGCGATGGTCCTCTCATTTCATCTTTGCCATAATTCTGAAAGCTAGGCTGTTGTAAGTGCTTAGCAAATTTTTGTTATATTTTACATTGTCTTTTATCACTCCCGGTGAGTAAATTATATCTACATCACCATTTTATCTTGGGACGTTGAGTAGATTTCAGGAAGTAGTTTAAAAGGGGATTTGAATTTTTGAGCCAACTGGTGATTTTCTTCCTGAAAATTTAAAAAAATCTGAAGAATTTAAGTGTTCTGTAAGGCAAATGTAGTTATATGCTGTTTATGATTAAAAAACCATTGTTTAAAAAAAGTCACTTGAAATCACTTGAAAAGAAAACACAACTTTCTCACTGAATTTAGTAGTAAACAAATTTTAGAATTTGTTCAAATTACTCAAGAAGATAGAAAATACTCAAGATTCATCAGTGCATATTCATCCCCAAAGGCTTTTTAACCTCCCACTGAGGCTTCTTGTTCCTCATTCAAAACCAGAACCTTCTTCCTCAAGAACTACTCTTAGGCAGTGAACCGGATAAGGAGAAAGAGCAGAGATGTGTAATAATGGACCAGGAACTGTGGTTCTAGTTTCTGTACACACTTGACATTTCAAGGTCTCAATAATATCAAAAGGGGACAAAGAACGGGTGAGATGAGTTGCAATGTCCTTCTGAGTCTGTCTTTCTGTGAGTAAAGCTGGTGTTACTCCCAAAGGCTGGTGTTACTCCCAAAGGCTCTGTAGTGACTAACTAGTAATCCCATAACTGAGAAAATTGGAGCTGGAAAGGACCTAAGAGTCAAGGCAGTTTTATGTTTTCAGAAAAGTGTTCATCACCTGCCCTTGCTTTTCTCTCTGGTCTGGTATATGGACTTTTCCATATTTGGGCACGTCAGTATTCAGTGATCCTGATGTCCTCACCAATGCCATCCCCTGAGGCAGGGGTGGGCAGGCTACTGCCAGTCCTTTGAGCTGCCTGTGTTTGTAAATAACTTCTGTTGAGACACAGCCGCACCGGTTGTTGCCTGTCTTCTGGTGGCTCTCTTGCTACAAAGGCAGCAATTTGGTCACAAAGCCCCAAATATTTACTATCTGGCTCCTTACAGATTTGAGGACTTCTCTGCTCTAAAGGCATGCGTATAAATCCAGTTAATCTGTTGGGTGGTTTTACTGGAACTCTGATGAGCTCTTTAAATTATCTGTAAGATATTGATTTTTGCAAAAATAGTTGTAGTTCCAATTACGTGGTGCCCAGATGTACAACTTTTCCCATTCATAAAAGTTACAAATGACCACATACAGAGGTGGTATTCTATAAAATCGGCTTTAAGAAGATTGACCTGTCACTGTATACTTTCAACACCCCCAGAATCGTTATTTTGAAGCTTTTGGGTGAGGAGGAGCGTGAAGCAGCCAGATCCCTTCCCCCAGAGCCCATGCTGACCAGGTGCCAAGGAGGGGGTGGGTCTTGAGTCACTGGCGGTTCATAGCTGCGGTTTTTCTCGCCTCTAAATCAGGTCCATGCCTGGGAACAGGTTCCATTGGAGGAACGATTGGGTTTGTGAAAGTCCTCTGTTATTCTTCTGTCAATCTGGAGCTAAAGACTGAGGAAGAATGTCAGAAAGAGCAATTCCTTGTTGGATTTAATTCAGTCAAATCAGGACAGAGAATCCAGACAAGACCTAGATTAGATTTCTTCGGGGCACACAGGCCACTGCCTTTCCACAGTGACTAATACCCACTCCAGCCATGTGTTCATCCTACCATGTGTGAGATTTACGCAGCGTTCTTCCCTCCAAAGTGCTGAAGATGGAGAAGTTTAAAGTTACCACAGCGATTTCCTTTAGTTGCATATTAAAGTGGTGGTGCCTTATCTTTGAGGTGGAGCCCTCAGTCCCCACGATGTCTTGCTAGGAATTAATTCACTACTTACAGCCCACTGACATAAAAATAGAGTTTGCCAGTTTATAGAGCTGGTGAATTTTCTGTAGCTCCGCAAATGTTACGGTGACATATTAAAGCTGAGGGTGAAGGATTTTAGTTTAGTCCTACAGTAAACCCAACAATCCTGGGATAAATGCCTTACTTTTTATGTGTGCCTCATGGTCATGGATTCACTTTCCTATCTCTGGTCAGAGAGACTAGCTTTTAGGTCTCAACCGTGTGCAATGGGAGACCCCCTTCACTCCGGAGAGGCCACACAACACAGTTGTTGGTTGTAGAGTCAGGTTGTCGTCAGGGTGACGCAGACTGGGTTTTAGACAAGTAAACAAAAGCAGTTTGCATTGGAAAGTACTGAAAACACAGCAAAATGTGGGCACGTAATGGTAAAGAAAAGGGACTTCTTTAGTACATAGGGTGACAAAGGCCCTCGGGCTGGTTATTGTCTGTACCCGATACACGAGAAACACACAGGAGAGAAAATGATCTAAGTCGCGACTGGGCATCATGAAGAGAGGGACAATTGCTTAATGTTCTTTGGAACCGCATTCCCCTTCTTCGGCGTTGTCCTTTCCACTTGGAGTTTGGTGTGGAGGTACTCTTGTGCATTTCCCCAAATCCCAAAAAAGAAATAAAGAAAGAAATTTCAGTATTTCTGAGCAAAATAATAAGCTGAGAAAAGTCTCATTCCACATTGTAGGACGCAGGTTATTTTCTATTTATGGAGAAAGAACACCATAAACAAAGCTCTGGATCAGCCCGGCAGGTTGAAAATATCTTCAGCCTTGTATGAATTGCACAGCATCTCCTTTGGGTGGTCTCATCTTGTCACATTTTAATGTTTGTGTTGTTGTTCCTCTCTTCCTTTTTTTGCATATCCATTGCAGAAGAGATTTTAACTACTCAGATGAAATACAGTCATACTTCCCCCAAGGGGTGTAAAACTTTCAGCATAAGCCTTGTAAAAGGAAAGCAAGGTTTACTGATCCTTCTTTCCTTCTTTTTGGAGTTTATAAGATCGCTCCTGGTGAAGCTGTGTTCACCCGTGTCAGCATCAGTGATCTCAAGGACCAAATAATCTGCAGCCTGTACTGTTGGTGAAGTGTTTTAAGTGAAGACACAAAACTGAGTTGTTTATTCAGACAGAAGGTGGGCATATTAACTATAATAACTGCCAAACTTGCCTGCCTTCGCATTTCTGTAAATGTGGCAGGCGTTTGCGGCACAAGGGCTGACTCTATGTGTACATCATCAAATGCTAAAAGTAATACAATTCAGTAACAAGTTTGATTTCCTTTATTCATAAGAAACGATCCCTGGATTAGGGGAGTACAGTGCCTCGCAAGCAGTGCAGTCTTCCCGAGGGATTTGGGTCAAGAGCAAATTTTACAGAGTGATGGAAAAGGCAGGGGGGAGATAGGAGACTGGTTAAGAGGTCGGCCATTTCCTTATTTTCTAGAGGAAGGTAAGCTAGGTAAAGCTGAGTTAGAGGATTGCTGATTGGTGTACGTTAGGATTCCTCAACAGTTGTTTTCGATAAGTGCAGGCTGACTTAAGTTTAGATTGGTCACGTGGGCCAGGTCAGTAGGGCGGCCTCCATTTTGTGGGTCCTGAAACGCTAAATAAGTTTATCTATCTATCTATCTATCTATCTATCTATCTATCCATCCATCTATCCATCCATCCACACACACACAATAATATAAATTCTTAGTGGTTATCAACTACATATGAAGCAGTGTTCTAAGTAAAGAATTTGAAGAAGAAGGTGGTGTTGACTTGGCTATCTCGCTGTTCACACCCGGATGACAGGTAAGTTTTGTCTAGTTCCCATAATATTGTGTTTAAATAGACTTAGCTGCGTGTCTGCTTTTAAAAGTTGAGAAACTTCCCATGAAGTTTCCCAGAGACTGTGGTTCCTCTTGGGAAATCTGAAGCTTTGGCGGGGCAGATCCACATTCCCCTGGTGGTGCCATTGTTTGGGCGGTAATGGCTGCCATCAGCTGGAGTCAGGACCCACTCTCCATGTCTCACCGTCCTGGCACCTACCTGCGTGTTGTCTGAGCCCTGGCCTCACCCTGTTGTAATTTGAGTTGCCGCAGGCATAGGTCAGTAAGGAATGGATGAGAGGGGATGGAAATGGGGATGGGGTGAAGATTTCCAGAGACTGTGGCTAAAGGGCTGAATGTGGAGGTAGGGGGGCTCTGTGGCCCAGCCACAGAACTGGGAGCTGGGCGACAGCCTGAAGGGTCAGTCCTATTTCGTAGAGGGAGACACTTTTAAAAGGCTTTATTCTGCTGAATATCAGCAAGATGCTGAAGAAAATACCCTTGCCTGCTTTTCCAAAGCAGATGAATGTGGGCTTTCCACGAACAATTTGCAATAAAAGAAAATAAATGAAATCCCTTTTGAGGGAGTAAGGTGGGAGGAGAGGAGCCTTATGTGGAATTCTTGGAGATTATTCAGTAGTGACTAATGCTTGCGAAGGTAACTTAGGAGCCCCGTTGGCAGCAGAGGGTAGAATGCCTCCCGGTTTATATTGCAAGTTCTGTGGAACTAGAAGTATGTGAGTCTGTTTAATAGAGCTTAGACTGGCAAAATCGCAAAGGACAGTGTCAGTTCATAAGAAACAAAGCACCAGAATCCACGAAGGAATTAACTGCCCTGTGAGCCCCCAGCCTCAGAAAAACATAAATGCTTCACCGAAGGAAAAGTTGGTGGATATTCTGGGGTGTCTGGGTGGCTCAGTTGGTTGAGCGTCTAGTGTCTGGTCTGACTTCCACTAAGGTCACCGTCTCACAGTCGTGGGTTTGAGCCCCATGGCAGGCTCGGTGCTGACAGCTCAGAGCCTAGAACCTGCTTCGGATTCTGTGTCTCCCTCTCTTTCTGGCCCTCCCCTGCTTGCTCTCTCTCTCTCTCTTTCTGTCTCACACACACACACACACACACACACACACACACACACACACACATAAATAAACATTAAAAGAAAAAAAAGATGGTGGATTTTCAAATTAATTTAGTTATTTGTGTTTCTCAGGTATTTCCAACTATAAATGTACTCATTTAGCTTATGCTGTGTGTGTGTGTGTGTGTGTGTGTGTTTTAACAATAATAGGAATCAGTTTCAAGCTCATTGTTTTTACTTCAGAATAATTGGATAGGTACACTTTAAGTAAAATTTCTTTATTTGCATATACAAAATATTGCAGCTAATAAAATGAAACTGTAATGGTTTTTATTGCCGAAAGAAAAAAATTGAATGTAATGTTCAGTAAACTCTTTTAAAATTGTAACTCTTACCTTAATGCAACTAATTTGGTTTCCATTAAATGTACCTGTGGTTGAACCATGCAGTTTAACATCCCTGTAATCGAGACCCCTCCCCCTCCACCCTGCTATAGAATCACAGGAAAATCTCTACAGTTTATTTTTCTTGTAAGTTAAGAGGACCATGTAAAGTATTTTTGCCACCAAAGTCTTGTGTTGTTTCTTAAGTTAGTTTTTTTTTGTATTATCAATAAAAAGAAAAACTACAAATATATATCTGGAATTCAGGGAAATTCTCTAAACTTGTAAAATTAAATTGTTCTTATTAAGAATTCAATATAAATTGTCTTTCAGTTGATGGTAAATGCCTACCCCATTCACCTCAATAAATAATTTCACAATTTTAAGGTTCCTTTTATCAAGTTCTATCTTAGAGAATAGGCATTTTGTGATAATCTGTAAAATGAAAAGACTTCTATTCAAAGTCTTCTATTCTTTACATTTATTACTATTTGAAAAATTGGTAATTTCATATCTCCTCATGTACATTTTAATTAGCATTTATTTCATTACATGTAAAAGGAGAATTGAGATAATTTGATCTCACAGCAGTGTGTAAGTTTAACATTCTCTAATATTATTGCATCTGACCATTAGAGTATTAGGAACATCTGTATACATTTTATTTCTAATCTAACTGTAGAGAGGGCTATGTAATTTATTATCTAAAAACAAACAAACAAACAAAAACACCAAAAGAAGAAAGCCCTCAGTAGTCACTCAGCTTATAATTATAAAATTTTATAAGGTGATGAGACTTCCTGGAGCTTTGTATTTACCCGCCTGTGTTAACTGTATCTGTTTCTCAGAGATTTTTTTTTTCCATTCAAAAAAGACTATCTTTCTATTATTTCAAATACCTCCCCTGTTAAGTTCTGTCCCATTAGGTCCACCACTTGTATTTTTGATTTGAAGACAAGGATGAATCAATTGCCCGAAGTCTTCATCTCTTTAAAATTGTGCATTTAGGGGCACCTGGGTGGCTCAGATGCCTAACTGAGTTAATGGTTTCTGAGTTTGAGTCCCGTGTCAGGCTCTGTGGTGACAGCTCAGAGCCTGGAGCCTGCTTCGGATTCTGTGTCTCCCTCTCTCTCTGCCTCTCCCCCTCTCGCTGGTGTGCTTTCTCTCTCTCTCTCTCTCTCTCTCTCTCTCTCTCTGTCTCTCACTCACTCAAAAATAAATCAACATTAAAAAAATTAAGATTGTGCATCTATGCTCTAAAAGCAAGGATACAATGAAGCACAACTCACAGAATCGCCCCAATGAGAAGACTGATTACTTCTTAAATATTATGTGGCATTCTATCCCCTGATTTTAGAACAGCTAAATGAGGATAACTTGGATTCTATCCTAAAATATTATGCAATGGACTCACTCTCCCAGGTATACCATAGGTTTGACATGTGATGAGGCTTAGGGACAGCAGAAGAGAAAGAATTCTTAACTATGTCTGCTCGTATTCAACTGCCCTACAGCACTTTAATTCTTGTCCATCTTTTATTCTCGTTAAAACTGTCACTGAACCAAAAGACATATCTGTGTAGAGAACTCTGTACTGTCAAAAAGTAAAGCTACTTGGAGAAGCTTATGGGGCTTCATGTCAGTTTTCTACTTGAATTATAGTTATTCCACTAACTAGTTAGCTTTTTCCCATCTATTGTGACTAGAGAATGAGATGTAGCAGCGATCTTTGTGCAGTGCCATTTGTAAATGAAATTTATGTTATAGATTTGCATGCTAAGTGCCTCTCTGGTAAGAGGAACTCTCAAAGACAGCATGTTTATGCCGCCATTTGTGTTTAAATCGGAATTCTAAAGCAGACCCAAGTTAAACGTGAAGGCAACTTTACATCTTTGTCTGAAGTCAAATATGGATTGTTTACTTATCATCACAGTTAGCTTTTTCTGATTTTGCTTCTTGGAGGCTGCTCTTAGCCCCATAATCTGCTGTCCTCTTTAATGATCTTTCTTCTGCTAACTCTGTAGTTTAAAACCTTTGTGTGTTTGGCATTATCATGAAAAGTATATATATATATATATTGAAATTCATAATTAGTCACAACAGTACGATCTGGTGTTTGAAAGGATCTTCAGGAGAGGGTATATGAAGCTGTGCATACTTATATATATGATGTAGTTAGTTATTAGACACAGGCCATTCTGGTCAAGACAGATCATAAGCATCTTTGCTAGAACTTCTCATTCACTTACTTGTTTAATCCAGGTATATTGAGTGTCCCGGGCAGCAGGCAGCATCTAGGCCATCAGATCTCCAGAGGGGGTCAGAGCAAGCATGCATGGGGTGCTGGTCTCGAAGCGCCTGCCTTCTAGGGGGAAGGGAGAGAAAAAGCACCAAAAGGGTGCTGGAGAACCAGACAGGGTGAAGTCGTGGAAACTCCTGGACAGGTGGGTGCAGATTTCAGTCCTACTCTTCATTGTTATTTTACTCCTCGGACATCCTCCCTCATCTGTAAAAGGGAATTAGAATAGGTGAGTTGCTTCTTTGACAGGACAGTAATGTTACAAATCACAGCTTTGCGCTAGGGTCCCAGGCGAGCTCTGTGTTTGGGTGGGGATCTCAGGAGCTCTCCTTAGTCCTGTGACCCACAGAGCTCTGTGTCACTGCAGGAGACAGCTACCTTGCAGGACACATCCCAGTACTACTTCAGCTCCTTTAAAGAATCCCTGTGGGAGTCTTTAAAATAATTTTTAACCATCAATTTAAATCATGAACTTTTTTTTTTTTAAATAGAAAGGGAAGAAAGATTAAAAAAGAGGATATCCTTGCATGCTTCTGATACAACCTAAGTTTCCCTTCCCGGAGGTAATTATTACCAACTGTTGGCTTTGCATTTTTCTCCATATATTCTAAGCAGCTGTATAAACAACTTCCTTTTTTCCCCCAGAAATTGGGTCAGAAAACGCAGTCATCTGCAACTTTTTTTTGCTTATTGGTTTTCTTAAGTAGGTAAAAGATTCATATGTATGTATATATAAGTATATAAATGTATACCATAGAATATGTAAATAATGTAATAAATATATTTTATATAATATCCATTATGAAGTACATAATATTTTAAACTACACAGATGAAAATCCTTCTTCAATGTCTTTCTTTCCTTCATCTGCAACCCCCAGGAAACCAATGTTATATAAAATAATACTATATACTATCTTCTATAAGATGTTTTTATGATTGAATTGTGGTTGTTGTTAATTGTTATGGGTTAAATTGTGTTCCCAGAAAAGCTGATGGGTGAAATCAGTGTGTAAATGCACTGGAGTGTCTGGGTGGCTTAGTTTGTTAAGCATCCAACTCTTGATTTTGGCTTAGGTCATGATCTCATGGTTCATGAGATTGATCCTGACATCAGGCTTCATGCTGACAGTGTAGAGCCTACTTGGAATCCTCTCTCTCTCTCTCTTTCTCTCTCTCTCTCTCTCTCTCTCTCTCCCTCTCTCTCCCTCCCTCCCTCCTCCCTCTCTCTTTGTCCCTGCCCCGCTTGCTTGTGCACCCGTGCTCACGTACGTACTCTATCAAAATAAGTAAATGTTAAAAAAAAAAAAAAAAGAACCTTTGGGGCACGTGGGTGGCTCAGTGGGTTGAGCGTCTGACTTTGGCTAAGGTCATGATTGAACCCCGCATGGGGCTCTGTGCTGACAGCCTGGAGCCTGCTTCAGATTCTGTGTCTCCCTCTATCTCTGTCCCTCCCTCGTTCATGTTCCCTCGCTCTGTCTCTTGCTGTCTCTCAAAAAATAAACGTTAAAAAAAAAGAACTTCTTATACACTGTATAGACAGATAAGGTCCAAAGAAGGTTCTTCATAAAAAAGGAGTTTTTATTGACAGAACTGCTGTCCTCTGGGCCAACCTGTAGGAATGTTGTGGAAAAAAAGGAAGCAAAGCTCTGTCCAATCGCTTTTTCATACCTTTCTGTAGCTCAGAGGTGTTTCAAGAAATATTTGTAGCAATGAGGAAAAGGGATATGACACAGTGGTCAGCTCTTTTTCCCTTGTACTGATTTTAACTTTCCAGTTTACTCCTTGCTGATTGTATCAGTCTTCATGTAGATTAGTGCCAGACTGAGCCAATGATAGTCAATATGAGAGGACTTTAAATCGTGAATACTCTGTTCTATAACGTATAACTTTAGTGTTTTATGAACTCTGGAGTTGTTGATGTAACACTGTAAAGAAATACTTAGAAATCCCATTACAATAAATTTTGTCTTATCCTTTGGGATTTCTGAGCCTTCTTATCTCTAGGCTTTAGAGTGTCTATTGGGTTATCTATGGGTAAAAACTCAGTGCCTCTGTATTAATCAGGGCTTCCCAGAGAAACAGAATCAATAGGAAGTTCATACAAATAGAGAGAGAAAGAGAGAGCTTACTTTAAGGAATTGGCTTATGTGATTGTTAAGTCTGATGAATCCAAAATCTGTAGGATAGGCTGGAAGACTGGAGACCCCGGGGGAAATTGATATTGCCAATTCCAGTCCAAAGGCAGTCTCTGCTAGCAGAATCCTCTCTTCCTTGGGAGAGGTCATTCTTTCCTATAATAAGTCATTCAACTGATTGGATAGGGCCCACCCACATCATAGAGGGTAATCAAGTTTACCCAAAGTCGGATTTAAATATTAATGTCATCTAAAAAAAAAATTCACAGAAACATCTAGAATAATATTTGGCCAAATACCTTGGTACTGTGACATAGCCAAGTTGACATATAAAATTAACCATCAAAGCCCCTTTCTATAAGGAGTGTTTATTCTTGTAACTTCATATTATCAGATCCAAAAGTGAGATAATGTGACTTTTAAGAAAACTTTTCAAATGTGACTGTTGAAGTTAGTACACAAAATTAGTCACATTGCCGAGTTTGAGGAAACAGTCTCCATAAAACTGCCCTGACTTCGGACACTAACTGCCATTGGTGGAAGGAGTCCCCAGACCGCCCTCCGTTCCATTGATTCACTAGAAGGACTCAAGGAACTCACAGAAAGTTTTATTATATTCATGATTGTGGTATATTGTAGAGAAAGGCTACAGAATAAAATCAGCCAAGGAAAGAGAAACATTAGGGAAGAATCTGGGAGGGGTCCCAATACAGAGCTTCTGTGGTTATCCTCTCCCCATTGAGTCATGAGTCATGGGTGGTATTATCTCTTCCTGGCCATGATATATGACAGTATGCACAGAGTATTGCCAACCATCAGATACTTACCTGAGCTCAGTGTCCACAGTGTGTACTCGGGCTTCGTTCCACAGGTAAAATTCATTGAATGATTGACCTCATGGTTGAATTCAGTCTCCATGTCAACTGATACCTCATGATCCAAAGCCCCTGACCTAAATCATATGGTTGGTCTCATTTGGGTAGCTCCCACCCTTTTGAACTTGAGCAGACTGTTGTGGATGGCCAATCCTCACTCTAAAGAAAGATAATCCTTTCAAGTATGACATAGATTACCTCTTAAGGGCAGAGGCCTAACCTTTCTTTAGACAAGGCCTACTTTTTCGTGCAGATTTACAAAATATGATCTATTATTATTTGGAGATACGAAGCACCAGGAAAAAAGTTTTAAGGCATGAAGATAGTAAATAACTAAAGAAACATGGTAAAGGAAAAGCTATCCAGCTAGCTGTTGAGACAATTAACTATCCTGAACTCCACTTACCAGATCTATAATATCAGACTATTAGATTACGTGAGGTCTGAGGTTCTGCTGAAACTGTATGATTTGTGATTTTAAAAGGCCTGCGGAGTCTTGAAGGATTTCTCCTTTCCAGTTTCACAACCAAATTTTAGTTGGTGAAAGATTCTAGACAACTTGTCCAGAGCTCAGCTATTAGAATTTCACCTTCAAGCTTGAGGATCCTGAATGAACTTCAGAAGAAATTAATGTCAAGGAGTTAATTTTGCCTTTGCGAGTGTCTCTTTTAATGAACAAAGTCCACATCACTCCCTCTCCCGTCCTATTCTAAAATTTCTTTTTCCTCACTGTGTTACTCATCTTCACTAGATCCTTGAAGAAAGATACAGTAATGAATTTGTATTAAAAAAATTGAGATAATTTTTCTCCATTGACTTTTAATATTCCATTATTAAGGTAAAAACATTTTTAATAAGATTTTCTAGGAACATTCATTTAGGCAGAAAACTAAAAATGGCAGAATAAAAGAATGCTGTCACAGCTGGATGTGGCCTTAGTTGTTCAACTCTCCCACCCCAAGCAAAAGTCCCTTATACAACAGTCTGTATGGGTGGTTGTCCATTTCCCATTAAATGCTCCTTTTTTTTTTAAACTATTATTTATTTATTTGTTTTTAATTTACATCCAAGTTAGTTAGCATACAGTGCAGTCATGATTTCAGGAGTAGATCTAGTTATCATCCCCTCTGTATAACACCCAGTCCTCATCCCAGCAAATGTCTTTCTTAATGCCCCTGACCCATTTAGCCCATCCCCCCACCCACAGCCCCTCTAGAAACCCTCGGTTTGTTCTCTGCATTTAAGAGTGTCTTATGTTTCGTCCCCCTCCCTGTTTTTAAATTATTTTTGCTTCCCTTCCCTTATGTTCATCTGTTTTGTATCTCATATTCCACATATGAGTGAAGTCATATGATATTTGTCTTTCTCTGACTTATTTTGCTTAGTATAATACCCTCTAGTCCCATCCACATTGTTGCAAATGGCAAGATTTCATTTTTTTTTGGTTGCCCAGTAATACTCCATATATACCACATCTTCTTTATCCATTCATCCATCAATTGACATTTGGGCTCTTTCCATACTTTGGCTGTTGTCAATAGTGCTGCTATAAACTTGGGGATGCATGTGCCCCCTTGAAACAGCACACCTGTATCCCTTGGATAAATACCTAGTAGTGCAATCGCTGGGTCATAGGGTAAATGCTCCTCTTGATAGGGAGCTCATAAATCTGCATGGTCATTTTACAGCAGCTCAAAAACTATGCAGTTTATTCACAATATTAGAATAAATGCATTGACTTATGTAAGATGCAGCATGAGTATAGGAGCCACCACTGGTTTTCATTGTTTTGTTTTTGGTCCAATGACATTACTAGAACTTTGTAGACTCTCAGATGTTATTGGAGATTGATGAATGAAGAAAAGTTATGCAAGCTTTGGCACTGATAATGTTAAGAATAGTTATTTTCTGTTTATGACAATATCTATATCACCTTGTATTATGCAAAGATTTTCTGTATTTATGCAAAGGATTTACTGGGGACAATGAATAAACTTCAAAATGAAAGGACAGTCACAGGTATAGGGTAGAAAAAACCATCATGTCAAGAGGAGTAACAATGAGACAAAGACTTTTGATTTTATAGAAACACTATAAGAATGGCCATTTGTTATATCTTCATCTAAAATGATGAAGCCTTATAATGGAATCTATCTCGGTATGAATTACATTTCTCTTTTCCTGAGTACGTACAGCATGTGACTGACATGAAATGAGAATAAACCAACCCAGTAGCAAAATTTGGTTACCAATTATATTATTAAGTAGGCGTAAAGAAATAATGAAGCATACTACCAGACATGAAAAATGTGAACAAAAATCACATGTCTCTTGGTTGACTAGCTTCTAATCTATTGATCTGTTATGATGGTCAGCTAGAATAATATTTAATGTACACATACACACATGTTTTCATGGTAAACAATTGATTTCAAATTAGAATTGATTTTTACAATGGGTAAACAGTGTAGGTAAGGTCTAATATATAAAGAACCAAAGTAGAACTATAGAAGACTTCAGATATTTTGAGCATATATACAAGACAAAGTATAGTGACTCTTCCTGCTTCAGACTCCCGTCTCCTTCCATAGGATCATAGATTCCATGTATCCTCCCTTTCTTTCGTCTCTCTTCTGAAATTTCCCAAGTATCTATATACCCACTTGAGTATATGCATAGATCTTGTTTTTACACAGTGGTCCTTTCTGTAAGCATCTATAGATGCTTATTTCACTGAATAGAATAACTTTGAGATCCTTTCCTATTAGCACACAGAAGTCTCACTTTTTTTTCAGTAGCAGTGGTATCGTTTACCTATGGAGAAAATTTTATGTGATGCTTTTTGTTACAAAAAAACACGGCTCTCAACATTCTTCTAAATCTGTTTTTTTTTTCATTTTTGTGTTACAATATGTGAAAAAGTGAGATATGTAAGTCACAGCTTCGTGTTGGGCTTTATTCTCAACCCTCATAGAGAAGTTCATTGGGTTATTTTGGCTTTTCTGTATTCCATAGATTCTTTACTATGTTGCCTGAAAGACTATGCTTTATTTTTCCTGTTTGACACTATCTCTCTCTCTCCCTCTCTCTTCCTCTCTCTCTGAGAAGCCCTTTACCAAGTGCTTTGAAGCAAGACAGTTTGTAAGAGTAAATTGCCTTGCAGCATATAACACAAAGTATTCATTAGTATGAATGTTTTTTTCCAAGGTAGACATACAATGCCCATTCAAAAAGGAGTTGCTTTTCTTCATACCTTAATAAGCAATTCCTTAAAAAATAACCTTATCTGCATTATATGTGGCTTATTATAAGCTAAAGAGATGAAATATCAATCACAGTGCTTTAGAACTCTTGTCTTTAACTCTCTGTGTTTTCTATGAAGAAACTACTGTCCTAGAACTACCAGAATTATTTTTCAGCTTCCTTCAAAATGTATCTAATGTTCCTTATCTAATACTTGCTAAAACCTTTTAATATGTACCTTCCATTCTCATATTGTTTTATATCCTTTCCTTTTGAGTTTCTCATCTCTAGGGCAACTTTTCTTATTGCAGTTCACATTTTAATTTCTTTTTTTATCCCCTCTTGGGAAGGAAGGACAGCCACATATGAAATAATATTTTGAGCCCTGCACCCTTTAAATATTTAGTGCACATTATAATCACAGTAAAGACAAAACTCTGCGAGTGGATTCTTGTTTCCTTAGATGCGTTGCTTCTGTTCATTTTTTGAAACATGAATGTCAAGCATTTTGTGATGAATGGTCATATTATTATCATTAGTGAACTCCATAGGGAAAGGTAGTAGGGTTGAAAGGCATGGGGGGAAATGCCAGGAGTTTTAGGGCCAGTGCATTAAGGGAGGAGGACTGGAGAGATAAGCAAGTGAGTCCTACTGTCCCATTTTTGAGCACCCCACTTACAAATCAAGGATATTTGTGTTCTAATCTTTTAGCAACCACCCAATTTGCACCCCTTCAGAGTGAAAATACGAGTGACGGTGACACCTGAGAGGAACGGTCAAAACTGTTATCCACATGCTCTAGGACATGCTGACTGGCCTCCTTACACCTGCTCAGTTCTCCTGGGCATGACATTTCTGTACTCCAAGTATCCATTATGCTCAGCAGCACATAAAGTATAAACAGTTATAACAAATATCTTTAGACTAAAATAGAAGGCAGCTCTTCTCTCTGCTGTTTTCAGGAGATTTTGTACACCATCCTGGTAAGAGCACCGGCTTTAAAGTCAGACCAACCTTAGATTAAATTTCTCTAAGGCAGCTATTAAAGACATCACCATAATATGTCTGAATCCCTTAGAATATTCAGTGAATATTTATACCTTTCATACTTTCCTCAAAGAGAACTTGGGGAAATTTTCATGAAGTTCTCTCAGTCTGTGGTGATAAGTTTAAGAAGTTCAATTACAGGGGCTCCTGGGTGGCTCAGTCAGTTAAGCGTCCAATCCGTCCCAGGTCACAATCTCACAATTCGTAGGTTCGAGCCCCACGTCGGGCTCTGTGCTGACAGCTCAGAGCCTGGAGCCTGCTTTGGATTCTGTGTCTCCCTCTCTCTCTGCCCCTCCCCTACTTGCATTCTGTCTCTGTCTCTCAATAATAAATAAATGTTAAAAATTTTTTTTAATAAAAAGAAGTTCAATTACAAAGTTAATCTAAAGTTAAAAAATAGTTCTTACTCCAAGAGATGCATCTTCCTCAGATTTTTAGCAGCATTAAGTCAGGCTGTGTGTTTGGATCGCTTAGGCTCCCCCACCCCCCGCCCTCCCTCCACCCATCTTTCACCCCCCGTTTCTGTGATTCCCTAGGACGCACAGGACTCAGAATACAGTCATACTCATACTCCTGGATCTGATTTATTACAAAGTAAAGAAGCAAAGAGAAAGGACAGGTGGGTGAAATCCAGAGAAAACTAGGTATAAGCTTCCACGAATCCTCTCCATCTGGAGTCACACAGAAAACACATGATTCCTCCAGCCGTGAGTTGTGACACATGAGAAATGGCACCTGTGAGGGAAGTCTAGGGTTTTTGTGGTGGGTCAGTGGCACCTTTTGTCTGACATATAGCAAGTTCAGTCTCTGAGAATGAAAGCAAATCTTCAGTAGAAACCGTACGGTTTGCCCAAATGGTTTAGGCAAGGGGGACTACTCTTATCACTTAAGGAAAGTTCTCCTTAGCGTAGGAAGCTCTTTACCATTCATGTTCCTGGACACCAGCCAAGTGCAAACCTTGCAAGGAGAGCAGTCTCAAGCCCGTTGTGCTGATTTGTTTCTGCATAAGTTGTTTCCACACCACAGTAGAGAAGCACCTTGGGAAAAGGTTCACGTAGTGATGGACCAACATGAACAGTTAAGTCCATCATTCAAAGACTACTTCTGCCCTACACGGACATTACAATCTTGCCCATAAACAATTGCTACAAACATTTCAGACATATATTGAAAAACAGTTTTACAGATAAAACCTTATAATTATCAGTGGTTCACAGTCTGATACATTTACAAGTTAGTTGCATTTTATTATTCATCACTGGCAAAAAATCTAATCCAGCAGGGGAAATGGGATAGATCTAATATTGCATGCATAAACACAAGCACTAGAGAACAGATTAAACCAACCACACAATACAAAAAGCATCTTTTCTCCCAAAATAGGTTTTGTTCCCTTTCCTACCTTGTCAGAAGCAAAATTTATGATTCTGAAATTACTTGTGCATTCTACTGGGCTTTGGTCATTAGAATGTACTCATACTTTACTGACCCTTCCCTGATACTGTTTTTTTATAGTCTTCTATTAACACTATGTGCACTTTTTGATGAATGATAAACAGGTTTTGCCTGAAGAAAAAGATAAGCCTTCTTTATGTATGGCCAGAATCCCTACAGGAGAGTGGAAAATGCCCCCAATTCTTTTCTCCTTCCTTCTTTCAAATCTTCCTTCCAATAAAGACAAGTGCTTAACTAGCAGACATTTTCCGGGCACTCGGCATTGCTAAAGATGAGAGAAAGGGTACAATCTTTGCAGCTGGGGTCCCTTCTACCCGTTCCTCCCCATCCATACCTTACGTGACATAAATGATTCTTTTTACAGAATGACATATTCAGGTCAATGGGTGCCTTTCTTTCGTAGGCTGCTAAGACAGATGACGTGTCCCTGGAGATGTTGTCCTACATCTGTAGACCCTTCAGAATCGTGGAACAGGAAATTGCATTAGCAATAGCGACCATGAGAATAATTGTTGATGAACTTTGTTGAGGGCTTAACATGTCCCCCTCGTGCTTGAAGTACATTATGTATGTAACGTCATTCCACTGTCTTAGTGAACTCGATGATGTATGTTTTTATCATCATAATTGCTGTCTTCCCCGTCTCAAGGATGAAGAAACTGAGGCAAGGACAGCTTAATTACTCAGTCATCCTGGGGAGGAACAGTGTAGGATCACGGACTAGCACCATACTGAATGTCCTATTGTAGCTTGATTTTTGCATCATTGTTCTTATGTGTGTGTGCCTGGATGATGTAGGCGGGGAGATAGAAATGTGTTTCTTTGTATATGTATTATTTGTGTGTGTGTGTGTGTGTGTGTGTGTGTGTGTGTGTGTACATATATTCCTACCAAAATACATATCTTAAAACATTTTAAAAATATTTTAAAATTTTTGAGAACAGCAGTCAGTTAAATCCATTTTAAGCCAAAATGTATTGAGCTAGCATTTCAATAGCTGCTTAATTATGTTACGATATTTGTCTTGAAGTTTCTCATTTTATTCCTAAGATAGAAACAAAACAGAGATGAATGTTCTAGGTAAGAGCTTAAATCATTTGTTTTAATTTAAACTAATTATCATATTCAGTTCATTCTAGTCCTTTTTGGGTCCAGATATCACACATCCAAAAAGATAATATTGTTTTTCAGGAAGACTGCAGACTTGCCCTCCATGATGGTGAAAAAGATTACGTATAGATGCATCTTTAAATATGTACTTTGCAAGTTTTCACTTCCAAATTCATATTTATTTTGTGACTTGGAAATAAACAGTTAAGATAGTCTTCAGTGGAAATGGTTTAGTTCAGTGCCATCTGAATCAGGGGGCAAATATTTTTGGTAAGGGCCAGAGAGTAAATATATTTCAGTCTTTAGAGGCCAAACAGTATCTGTCACAATTTCTCAACCCTGCCATGGTAAGCAATATTGAATGAATGAATGAATGAATGAATGAATGAATAAATAGGTCTGTAAATAAGTGAGGCTGTGTCCCAATCAAATTGTATTTATGGATGCTAAACTTTGACCTTCATGTAACTTTCATGTGTCACAAAATTTTATGCTACTTTTGATTGTTTCCAACCATTCAGAAACATCAAAAACTATTCTTAGATCTGATCCAGTCATTGGCCAGAATTTTGCCCAAGAGCCATATCTGGATTGCTTCACCCTGCTGAGCACTTTTATTTTGCTTTCGGTTATAGATCGTGATCGTAAAATATGAAACTGACATTGTAAACCTCGTATACCCTAACCATATCTTAGTTAATTAAGAAATGCCAATAAATGTAGGACGTCTACTGCCAAACCACATGGTCAGTGATAATTACAGGTAACTATGTGTGTTACTAACAAATATATAATTTCATTCAAAATGTTTTTTTTTCCTGAGGCTAAAATATGTTACATCAGCAAAAATATTTTCTAGGGGAAACCAGTTCTTGAATATGTCCCATTTGTAATGTAATGTAGCTTGTGTTTGATGGTATGTATAAGTCTTTCATAGAAGTAGTATCCAATAAATAAGCAAATGCAAACATTATCCTCATTTTAAGGAGGTAATAACTGATGTTCATTCATAATTTACCCAAGGTCTCGAAACATTTAACCAGCAATGCCTGGATGCACCCCAGTTCTTCTGACTCTGAGACATGTTGTCTCCTAAAAACGCTAACATTTAATTGACTGTTCTAACAGACATATAGAATGGTTACCAATCTTGTTGAACCTCTTCCTACTGTAATTATTTTTTAATCGAAGGATTGCATGTTTTGAAGGTTCCTAAACACCAAAGTGTATAAACTAATGAATAATTTTCCTGGTTAATAACAGTGAAAACACTTAGGGCTTCCTCTGATCAAGAACCAGAGACAACATAAGTCCATCAACATAATTCCATTCAAAAAAGGGAACTTTGCAGTTTAGTTAATCCATTCATCCTCATTGTGGGAAATAGTAAGTGTTGGGTTTGGCTCTTTGAAATATTAAAACTAAGCCAAAGGCTTCTGTGTCTATTTTTGTAGACTAGAGTCAGAAACTCTGTAATTGTTCTACTTTTCAACATTAGTAGAATAATAGTATACTGTTCAATTTTGAATGTAACTTAAGGAAAGTATTTCCCCTGGGAGGAGGGGGTGGGTGTTGGATAGGCTTGGCAGAAGTTGGTTGTGACAGTTCGTTGGCCAGAGAAATGCCAAATCAGGCGACACATATGTTCTAGCAAGATTTCTTCCATTTTGTGCATATAATCTCACAGATCCTTAGGACTGGAAAGACATTTATTATGCTCATCTAGCAGCAATTTGGATAGAAATACCCTCTAGTATCTCTGAAAGTCATCATCCTCTTCTTAAGCATCTTCAGTGTATTGGGAGCTCACGTTTTGACAGTTTTAGTTATTAAGGAGTATCTCCTTGGGTCTCATTTAAGTCTGTGGCCCTGAAACCTCCATTTGTTATTTTTAGGTCTGCTTTTTGGAATGACTCTGCTCAGATGTACCTTCTCTTGTATGTAAAAGTTGCTGAAATTATTCTTCATAAGATATGATTTCCTTGTTTCTTACCATAATAACTAGAGCTAACATTTATTAAGTGCATACTGTTTGCCAGAAACAATTCTGTATGTTCTGTGTGTGTCAATGATTTCATTTTCATAACGAGCCATGAGGTTGGTTCCATCTCATAATGAGGAAACTGAGTTATAAGGCTTAATAGCTATACTAAAGTCACACAAATGGTTAGTGAGTCACTAGTTTTTTACTGACTGGAAGATTCACATAGCTGGTTAGTGGGGAGCCAGGATTTGAATCCAAACAGTCTAGCCTCCAGGCCTGAGCTACGAACTCCTAGATTAATACATTTCTTTTTATGCCTTATTAAATCCTTGGTCAATGGATCATATCCCTGTGGTTCGAAATTTTTCCAAAGTGGCTTTCCCAGGATCTGAGAAGTGTACTCACTAGAACGTCAAACATTCCTCTTCCTCGTTCTCTGGTGTCTCATGCACAGAACAGCCATAAATTTCCAGTCTTTAGAGGTGACCAAGATAGCCCTTCCTGACTTTGTTGTTATACTGAACAGTCATTAAAAACAGTAAGTCTTGTTCAATGGCCCTGTTAAAAAAAAAGTAATCAAAATATAGAAGTTATTCTGAACAAAACAAATTCTTAGCAGTCAACATGGAAATGTCAGACTCACAGACTCTGCCTACTCGCTGACTTGGAAAAAAAAATGTATATTCAAGGGAAAAAAGTAAATCAGAAGATCAAGAGGTGGTGTTTTCTGTTAAATAATGATTAAATGGAGAAAGTTGCTTTTATAGTTTTTCAGAGAACATCTTGCTATGGATTATCATCTTGAATCATGTTTACTATTTTTACATACTGAGAAACTCAAGGCGCTATTTTTCTTTCTTGCTTCAGTGGGTTCAGTAGGATAAATGCATCCTGTGTGTGTTGATCATTCAGAATTCTACCACTCTTTATCTTCCTCTAAATATAAATTCTCATCCTAAAACACTGTAAATGTAGAAGCCATGGAACCAAAAATTATATGGGATGTTCCTAGGTGATCAAAAAAAAAATCAATCTCTTTCAAGTAATTTTGACAGTATCTGTTATAGTGGGAGCAATACTGGACAGATAGTCAAAAAATAACATTTCTGTCCATAACTGGTCACTCACTCACCTCTTCCCACATTTGGTGATAGGAAGGAGGGGGATTCCATTTAGCTCTTCAGTTGTATCATTAGCTCAATTTTTGTTGCGACTCTTAGTTTTAAAGTGTGAAGAGCAAAACCCAAGTAACAGAAGAAAGCATTTAATTAGTCACGGTCTCTTTAATAGAGCTCATGGTGTTGGTGTTGGTGTTGGGTTCGTAAGAAATCTAGGTCTGGCTTGGAACCCTGAGGTGGACGTACCCTTGTTAACGCAACACTGTACCATGAACAGGGCCAACTCTTCACAGAGACTGAGCTAATGAAAAATCAACTTGTGCCCCTAACAACTGTGTTTGGAATGGCTGGGTTTTTCTCTCTCTTTTTTTTAAGAAGCATTTTGCCCTGCCAAACATCAGTAATCTATTGTAATTGCTTTTGTTTTGACTACGAAGTATTTGTCTGGTTCAGAACGTAGGGTGATTAATGATCTCAATATCTGTGTGTTCTTTGCCAAATTGAATTTAGTATATTTGTACAGGTGATCACTCTGGCCTGTGTACACACAGAAAGCAAATTAATAATTAAAAACCGATAAGCTACCTGGTGGTCATTTTTAACTTAATTTATTGAGGCTTACGCCCACACCTTATAATTCAGAATTCCACTTCAGTGACTCTAGAGCCACGGTGATCCAGGAATGGAGAGTAGAAAGAGGAGTGAGACGAACCTCCTTAAACACAATAAAACCTACAGTGGGAAAAATTCCGGGGTGGGAGGTGGTTAGGGATGTAGTCTGAAAAAGATCTGGCGAGAGATCTCACACCTCTTTTTTTCATAAAATCATCTCAACGATATGCATTTTTTTTCCCTGATGGAGTAATGCAGAAGATGAGAGTAACAACAACAGCAAACAAACAAGATAACAAAGAAGAAGACAAGAGTTCATAGAAGGTTATGAAATGCTTCTCTCTACAGATGGCCCCTGTGCCCACTGTGTTGTTGAGTGTGATATGAACAACTGTAAAAACCTCCAGGGCTGAGCCTTGTATCTCTTGCTACACAATGCCTGGTGTAGAAGAGAACTCAGTGAGGATACGTTGAATGTAGGGGCGCCTGGGTGGCTCAGTCGGTTAAGCGTCTGACTTTGGCTCAGGTCATGATCCCGTGGTTTGTGAGTTCGAGCCCCAAGTGGGGCTCTGGGCTGACAGCTTGGAGAGTGGAGTCTGCTCCGGATTCTATGTCTCCCTCTCTCTCTGCCCCTCCCCCTCTCAACGCTTTGTGTGTGTATGTGTGTGTCTCTCTCAAAAAGTAAACATTTAAATTTTTTTTAAAAAAATAAAAATAAGAGAAAGGACATTTATTTTTGTCACACATACCCTTCATTTCACAAATGATCCTTGAGGATTAGTGCCCAGTGTTCACTGTAGCATTAAACTGCTTTTTTTTCTTCTTTTTTCTTTCTTTCTTTTTCTTTTTTCTTTTTTTTTTTTTTTTGGCCAGATACCATTTTAATCTAAATCTGCAGGAGCTATTCACAAGAGAATTACCCTGTGAGGTTACATTTGGATTGGTTTTACTCAATAAAGTGACATAAAAATAGGAGACAAAGTATTCAACAGAATTTCTAAGAGGCAAGCTTATTAGTTTTCTTATGTATTAATGTGACTAAAGCATTAATGGTGCTTTCCCGGATTTTACATCGTCATGAACACATGATGTCAGGAGATGCTCTGGACTCGTGAGCTAATTTTTACAACATTCCTAAACTTTCAGGCATGATTTAAAATTACTTGCACCTTAGGGGCGCCTGGGTGGCTCTCAGTTAAGCAAGTCATTTTTCGGTGGGGGTCGTGATCTCACAATTAGTGAGTTCCAGCCCGGCGTTGGGCTCTGTGCTGACAAGTGCGGAGCCTGCCTGGGATCCCCTACTCTCCTTCTCTCTCTGCATCTCTCCTGCTCACGCTGTCTCTGTGTCTCTTTCAAAATAAAGAGACAATTAATGACTTAAAAAGTTACCTGTCCCTTGTAGCTTATTATAATTCCATAATTCTCAAAACGTACGCTAATTGTCTAAGTTTCTTTACGAAACATGATGGACAACAGGGTTTGAATGCAAGGTACACTTCAGGAAAGGTGTGAGCACACTTTTCTGAGAGGGTAAGGGAGAGCATTTCAAATAAATTTTGGGGGTTCCTCGGTGGCTCAGTCGGCTGAGCGTCTGACTCTTGATTTTGTCTCAGGTCATGATCCCAGGGTCATGGGATCCAGCCCCTCATCGGGCTCCGTGCTGAGTGTGGAGCCTGCTTGAGATTCTTTGTCTCTCCGTCTATCTCTCTCCCCCACTCGTGCTCTCTCTCGCTCTCAAATTAAAAAAAAATAATAATAAAAATTTAAAAACCCAAATTTTGAATAAAACTCTACGTAGATTAAAAAAAAATAGAAGATGATATTGTTAATAATGGTGCCACAGTGATGTAGTTTCTGCTTAATTATTACAGCAATATAGTCAATGTTAGGGACAGGAGCAATAGAAATTATAAAAGAATAATTAGCATGCCGTTACAGTAAGTTAGCAATTTAATATTTATTGTTTTTTACTCAATTCCTGGAAAAACTGGTGGCCTTTCACAGTGGATTGAATTCCCTAAAGGTACCATGTGCTCGGGCATCACCTGCTTAGCTCAGGACGACCCATGTCCAAAGGCACCAAAGAGACTATGGTGTGTATGCCCTTCCCAGCATGTCATGTGACTCACTAGCCCTGAAGGCTCCATGTTTGATGCAGAGAATCAAAGGTGTATAAAGTGAAATTTCTGCTTTTGAGGAATTTATGGAATAAAGGAGATAGACATTTTATATGACAAGGACTCTCATGGTCAAAGGGTTAATTAAATTGCTTTTGGTCAAATATAGCTAGTGAGAAGAGTGTAGAATATCTGGAATTTGGATGTTTTAACTTAAAAATTGGTGTTAGTAGCATCACATTGTACTGATTTCTCTTAACCCAGAACTTTATACCGAGAATATAATAATTTTAGTAATTTTTTAAAATAAATTGTTTTAAAAAACCCATGTACCATTGTGAGATACTATGCAGTAATATGCTAGTACCAACTGTTTGCAGATTCTGATGAGAAACATATGCTCAGCGTTTTATTAGTTTTTATTTTAGTTCGGCTTTTTGTGACTTTTAGTTGAAATAACCTTGTGCCTTTGTGAAATGCAGTCTTGAAGAGCGCGTGATGTGGCAACAGTTAGACTTTACATCTAACCTCCTCTCCATCCATTGTTTATTGGCTCCGAAAATATCTGGTTGAATTTTTTAACCTCAGGTCCTTGCACAGAAAGGGGAATCGGTAAGACCTGTGTTTCAGATAATATTATTACCTAAGCACTTAGTGCTTCTGAGAGACTCAGTAAATTGTGTGTTTGTGTGTGTGTGTGTGTGTGTGTGTGTGTGTGTGTGAGATGTGTGTTAAACATTTATAGTAATTCCCTGTAATCCATGGGAGATAAGTTCCAAGATCCCCAGTACCTGGGTAGTCCCATACCCTGTATATGCTATGTTTTTTTCCTATACATGCATACCTATGATAAACTTTAATTTATGAATTAGATACTGTGAGAGATTCATAACAAAAACAATAGGACAATAATAACAATATACCTGTAATAAAATTATGTGAACGTGGTCTGTCTCTCTCTCTCTCTCTCTCTCAAAATAACGTACTGGACTGTACTCACCCTTCTTGTGAGGATGTGAGATAATGTGATGCCTGTGTGATGAGATGAAGTGAGGTGGGAGATGTAGGCAGTGTATTGACCTACTGATGACGAAGGATCATATGACAAAGAAGGATCATATGGTTGTAGCTTTTGACTGCTGGTAACTGAAACTGTAGAAACTGAAAGGGTAGAAATGGAAGAACTACTGTATTTACAAGTACGTATTTCAGACCTATGTATTTAATGTTTTGATTTGAAGACATGGTGCAGGCAGTCATTTCCTCTCGTCACAAAATGATGTAGGCATGGCATCATATATTCAAAAGAGTTGATTTAGCAGGGCGCCTGGGTGGCTCAGTCGGTTAAGCGCACAGCTCTTACTTTCTTGACTTTTGTCTCAGGTCGTGATCTCGTGATGCTGAGATCCAGCCCACATTGGGCTCTGCCCTGGGCATGGGGCCTGCTTAAGAATCTCTCCCTCCCTCTCCCTCTGCCCGTCCACAACTTGAGTGTGCACGCACGCCCTCTCTCTCTCTCAAAAAAAAAAAAATAAATAAATAATTAAAAGAAATAAAAGAGTTGATTTAGGAAATAGGGGTGAATAACAATAAAAGCATATCTGCAGGGGTGCCTGGGTGGCTCCATCAATTAAACATCTGACTCTCGATTTTGGCTCAGGTTATGATCTCACAGTTTGTGAATTTGATCCCTGCATCAGGCTCAGCACTGACAGCGTGGAGCCTGCTTGGGATTCTCTCCCCCCCCCGCCACCCCTCCCCTGCTCCTGATAACACACACACTCTCTCTCCCCTCCCCCATCTCTCTCAAATAAATAAATAAATAAATAAATAAATAGTATGTCTGCAGTAAGTTGTTTCAGTCAAACCCAAGGTAAATAGCTAGTAAATGATGTACTTTATAAGTATATACCAAGTTTTGGCTGAATCTAAGGCCTAAACTTGTTTAAATTTCCATCATATGCTGTTTGCAAACAGTCCAGTTATTGAACACATTTCCCTTATACTGCATATGAGTTATTCAGAGAAGCTATGACAACTTAGGGAATGTCTGGAACATTCTGAATTTAGGGGCACCTGGGTGGCTCAGTCAGCTGAGCGTCCGACTTCGGCTCAGGTCATGGTCTCACGGTTCGTGGGTTTGAGCCCCGCATCAGGCTCTGTGCTGACAGCTCAGTGCCTGGAGCCTGCTTCGGATCCTGTGTCTCCCTCTTTCTGCCCTGTCTCCACTTGTGCTCTGTCCCTCTCTCTTTCTCTCTGTCTCTCTCTCAAAAAAAAAAAAATAATAAACATTAAACAACATTTGAATTTAAAGTATGGAAGATACTGATAATCTCCTGTAACAAGTGCCATGCATCCCCATTAGAATGGAATAAACCATAGGTCTAAATCAGAATCCTTTGGAGATTTTATGTTACGGTGGGAAAGTGAATAAAGTTTCTATGGCCCCTTTGTGCAAATTGGTAATTCTTGAGTTACTTATGAAACAATGCCTGAAAAATAGATATACTCTTCTGCTGTTGATACTGTTTGGCAGGTATGCGTAGAGAGTTCAAGTATAAAACAGTTAGTTACTAGCAATGGTGAGACATGACGATATATGTTGTACTGGTGACCGTAAAAGTGGGTATAGTTCTTGAGATGATATATTTGGAAGCACCACATCTATTATGAAAAGTTTCATCTTGATATATATTCCAAATTTAATATAAACACGAATCTTGTTTTCAAGAGAAATAAGAAGCTAAATCATCAGAATAAGCAGATTAAAAAAATTATTCCAATTTAAAATACTTATTAAAATCCAATAGATGACAAAAAGCAAAATGAAAAATACTTATAGGGATGTAAAATCAACAACAACGCCAACCACTTTAGAGAAAACCTAAACCACAAAGAAGATTGTCTACTGACAATGGAAATTTCTAAAATTTAGTAGGTATTTTTCAGAATCCAACCTTGATTTTGAAATATGTACGACAAAATAGTTTATGGAATTTCTTACATAGTGCAATATAGAGAGATTGGTACATGAGCTCTTTGGAGCATTAAATATATACATGTTATTCAGTGATATTAAAGAATGGAAATATAATGAAACAGGAGGCTAAGCTGACTTCCCTTTTAACAAGTAATATCAAAGGCTGGCATTATTCATGCTAACGTTGTAGAAATACTGGAAGGAAAAGAATCCCTTTAAAGTTCCCAAACATCAAAACTACTCCTTCAGAAATGTAGAAACAGCTCATATGCGTATGGATGATTTGTATACGAACACAGAATAAAATAACAACCGCCATATTGAATCAAAACTACATTTTATGGTGCCAATATTTCATCTTTAAGGTGCCTGGAGATAATTTTGGCATCTTTTTATGATTCTCCAGTGTGTTTCTATCAAAATTCTATCGTTGAATTATAAGCACATGGCTTAAGTTCCTTCTTATCAAGCAAAAGCTTATTTAAGTTGGTATTTCCCAAATTGTGCCTCATAAACACTTAATTCTATAAAATACCACACTAAAAAACAATTTTGTACTCAAATGAGTTGGGGAAATCCTTCTTGGACACGGGGGAAAAGGCATTAGTGCTCACCAAACATGAGCTCGCTTCTTTATATTTTCCAGTCCCATGGGGAACTGGCGTATGTGACCAGTTATAACCAAAAAACTGTGAGCAGAGTGAAGTAAACGTCACAATAAGACATTGGAAAATGTGAGCTAGACATTAGCGTCTGTCTGTTTTGTTTTGCTGTTTGTTTGTTTCCCTTTTCTTCCCATGGTGATGAAGGAGGCCCCATGTTACAGGTGATACAACTACAAGATGGTGGTGTCTCCACTGGCCAGGGATTTTTGTGGACAGAGAGCATCCCTATTATCCTATGATGGGCATGTAGTGTGAATGGTGAATAAACATTTATTGTGTTAAGTCACTAGAGTGCAGAGTTTGTTGTCAAGATATAATCTAACATATTTTGACCTAGCATATATTGAATATATAATGCATATTGGTTAATAAAAGCTCTTAGAAGGCCTATAGTAAAGGGAACTCTTAGGCTGTTTCCCTGTTACATCCCAAACTTACGTGATGGTAGAATCTTATTTTTTCCCCAGAATCTATCCGTATCCCTTTGGTCTGGTGTTCTGTGAAGCAGCTTATGAAACACTGGTTTTAAATGCTTCTTCACCCTACATTTTCATGCTCTTTAATGGTATGGATCAAGCGCTTTGAGGGTTTACTATCCACGGGATAAGAGAGTGAAGTAGTTTCTTTTATTTGCCAAATATTACTTTCAGGCTTTGGGGATACATATTTATAATGAATGGAAAATCCATGGCCATGTCTGTATTTCTTATGCTACTCTGCATTGTAAACACATCTTGTCTCATCTTTCCACCTATTCAGAGTGTAGTCTATTCTTGAAATAATAGCAGTAATGACAAAAGAGCCTCTTGAAGTGGGCCAAGTCTTTGATGGACTTGATTGTTCTTTTCTGGATTTTTCTGAGTTTTCTTGTTCATAATTGGGATACAAAAGCCTTTTCTTACAATGTTTTACAGTATGTTTTTCTGCTGAGCTTTTGGTGGTATCTCTAAAAATTTAGACTGGGCACTTAGAGAACACTGGAAAAATAGGAGTTCATTGTGCTTCCTGGTTCTCTTTCAGGTAGAAATCTGTAGACTCTAGCCTGTCATCTGAAGTGTAGTTTTCCTATTCCTCTAAAACTATTACTATTCTTCAGTCTGTCCATATACACTGAGAAGCTGTTCCTCTGATTTATTTTCAAAATCAGTGTAAGATAATCTAGAATCTTTGGTATTTCATCATATTTTTCTGGATCATTTATTAAAAGTAGTACAGTTCCAACTCTAATGGTTGGAGTATCTGCCATTGATATGTCTTTCTTCTTTTTCTTTTTTCTTTCTTTCTTTCTTTTTCTTTTTCTTTTTTTTTTTTTTTTTTTGCCTAGCGAGGACATTTCTGCTTAGAGAAGAGAATATTTATCCCTTCCTTACATTTCCTGTGCTTACAGTAATTACTTTTTAAAAAACTTTCTCTCTAATTTCAAGGCCATACACCAGTATTAATCTACCTCTTCTTCAATATGTTATGCTTGCTATTTAGTGGATTACCTATTGATGTAGGCATCGCTGATTTTCCTTGATATAAAAATAAGATTTGCTTGATAGTTTGTCCTCATATCAGTTTTAGAGCCAATGTCAGGCTTACTCCTTCCTTTAATGAAAGAGAGAAACAGAGACAGAGACAGAGAGACAGAGACAGAACATGAGCAGGGAGGGGCAGAGAGAGAGGGAAACACAGAATCCGAAGCAGGCTCCAGGCAGGGCTCAAACTCATGAACTGTGAGATCATGACCTGAGCTGAAGTTGGACACTTAACCGACTGAGCCACCCAGGTGCCTCACTCCTTCCTTTTAATACAGATATTTATCAAGGAACTCAATTGTCTTTTGTTTTGTCTTCTCTTCCTCAGATGTCATATCTGCTTCCTTACCTTCCACCATTACTTCCAAGTGGATGATTTGGAAATACCTGTCCCATCCAAACCTAATTTTATCAACTCACCCCATATTTCCAGGTGCTCCCAAACAATCCAGCAGCATCTACCAGTACATCCACTTTTCAGATTCAAATCTTACACGTTCCGCAGCTCACCACAAAGTACAATTTCCTTTTTCCTTACATCTATGTGAAAGTAACTACTGTCTTAGTCACATACATTCCAACTTACTTACCTCCTTTGGAGGAGTTATTTAAAAAATCATCTTGGGGCACCCAGGTGGCTCAGTTGGTTGAGCATCTGATTCTTGGTTTCAGCTTAGGTCATGATCTCACGGTTCCTGGGTTTGAGCCCCGTGTCGGGCTCTGTGCTGACAAGAGGAAGCCTGTTTAGGATTCTCTCTCCTCTTCTCTCTGCCCCTCTCTTTCTCTCGCTCAAATCAATAAACATTTTTAAAAAATCATCTTTCCTTGTATTGCATGCATTCTAAGCATATGTTCTGGATTTGTGGGTTAATTCCACATTCAAATACTCTGTCCTGTTGTCAACATAGCTCTATTAGAATTTGCCCAACCAGTTTGTCTCACTCTTGGATTGATTTTGAAAACCTGGACCTTAGCAGTAAGAAGCTTGGTGGAGTAAAAGTAAATATAAAGGTCACATGTGGGGATTGGAAGTCACACTGGTTAGATGGTCAGTATGTTCATCTTTCATCAGAATCTCTGGGGAACCATCCGTACTTAACTTCCCACCAAAACTGTTATCTGTGTAAATATTTCACAATTTCACATTGTTTAAAGTTTACTGACGAAAGAGCTAAAGCTACTTACCATTTAACACCAAATTCAGTATTTAACATCAGATGTAATACCAAATCTTTCAAAATATTAACAATCCTAAAGAGTCCACACCTCACTTACAGGAATATAAGTAAATACATATTGCTGATTGTGTTATCATTATTATTTCATATCAGTTGTTTGTCGAGGTAACTGAAAAACTCCATTTTAGAATTTGAGACAGGGACATGCTAGCTCTGTGAGGCATAATCTTCATTATCAAATAGCTAAGGTGACAGTTCAGTGCACACTTGGGATATCACATAATTCGTTTTAGTTCCCACCAGATGTAAGTCAAAAGGTGACATTGACAACTTGTCCTGGATTCCTAAATTAAGAGCCAGAAATTTAGGCATTATTTCACTAACTCATGCAGTGAATAATTTGTAGAGAGCACAGAGGTTATCATAAGATATGCTCAATAATGTTTTAGACCTTTATTTAAATCATGTTGGTATAAAAACTTCAAATTAAAACTATAACCATAAAAACAGGTGTGCCTTTCGGTTAAAAACACATAGTGATGCAAGAACTTTTATCTAGCAGTCAACTTAAGAACTATGTCAAGCCCCATTCTTCTGGGTTGGCAAAATACGTACTTTTCTTGGGATTGTGGCTAAGTCTCAGGGGGACTTACATTTTTCCAGACAGTTAATATCCTTGTTGTCATCAGGGCATCTCTCTAAGTGTCCCAAGCAAGGTCCATCAGTCTTTATGATCCTCAGTTACAGATACTCTCATAGCCTTCCCTTCCTGGCCACATTTTTCGTGGTTCTCACTGCTGACGATTACATGTTTGACCACGAACGCCATCTTTTCTTTCCATAACGCTGGATGTGAGTATCTACAAGATAAACCCATCTGCCTAAACCCAACAAGCATAGTTCTCTGAGGTCTTGCTGACTCCCTGGGGTCTACTGGAGAGGATCCTCTTGGCTCTTTCACTTCCCAATCCTGAAATCCTGTGACTTGCGTCTGCTTCCCTCACTTCCTTGTCTCCAGCCAGAAGAAAGGGAAGCATAAAAGCCAGAGATTATCAGAGATGTATTGGTTTTCACTGTAACACCTCCTTTCCAGGAGGAGTTGAAGAAACAAAGGAGAAGGTAATGATGTTAATATTTCCCGCCTTTGTTGTAACTTTCATAGTTCGTCATACTCTCAAACATGACAATCATCTTAACATATTTGCACGTCCATGATGTATTGGACTTTCTTTTCCACTCTTCTGGACTAATTTCTCCTCTTGCTATAGTACTTGCTCTGAGAGTATTTTCAAATACTATTTGTATGTATATCTGTGTGTTGCAAAACTTTTGAAGTCTTAGATGCCTACAGTGTTCATTTAATCCTTAGTTTTAAATGATGAAATGGCTACATATAAAATTAGGGGCCACAGGTTCTTTCCCCTTTACAATTAGGAAGGTTAACCCTTTATCTTCTTGCGTTCAGAACATCTAATGTCCGTGTAAACTTGTTCCTTTGCTCCGTGTTTCTGAAAGCCTTTAGAATGTCTCTGTCTTCTTTATTTAGAATTTTCTATGATGCACCTAAGAGTAAGTTTTTAATTCCACCAATTATGTGTGTGTATTAGTTGCAAGAGACGTGTGAATGGGATCAAGGAAACTAGGGGAAGTCCTCAGAATCCATTTGGGGTGTGTGTGTGTGTGTGTGTGTGTGTGTGTGTGTGTGTGTAAAACACCTTCTTCAAAACCTTGATCCTGCAGGCCCTTTGCCTCTTGGGAAAGCTCAATAGGCCAGAAGCTTTCCATGTTGAGTTGTTACCTCTTCAAGGCATCTCACCCCCAACTCAAGTGGGTGGTTCATCTTGATCAGGGGGAGGATATATAGAAATAGCCTGTGAGCAATGGTATAGAAATAGCCTGTGAGCAATAGTATAGAAATAGCCCGTGAGCATGATTTCTCCTTTAGTCCCTGCCTGTCCCACCCACCATTTTGTGGTGTGATACTTCCCCGACACAGCACGCCTATCCCACTTTGATCTGATGTGCTGAGTGGATATAGCCCTCAGTATTCCAACAGTCACACTTGGGGCCCAGGGACTGAGGAGGCGTGTGTGCGCTCTTGGCATGCTTCCTTTCGATCCGTATGTCACAGTACAGCAAAACCTTGGATTGTGAGTAACTTGTTCCGTGAGTGTTGCACAAGATGAGCACCCATTTCTAATAAATTTTAACTTGATAAATGAGCGATGTCTTGAAATGTGAGTAGTACATGATGCTGAAAGTCACATGATCACAGCTGAGCTGTTGGTTCTTGCAATTTGCTTTGATACCCAAGTGCCTTGGATTACAAGCATGGTTCCAGAACAAATTATGCTCGCAAACCAAGGTTTTACTGTATTGTCCGATGTGCACTCCTAACCATGGCTTGTCCTTCTGATGGTTTGTCTTCATTGAAAATAAGAAGATGGGATGCCTGGGTGGCTCAGCTGGTTAAGCGCCTGACTCCTAGTATCAGCTCAGGTCATGATCTCATGAGTCATGGGTTCAAGCCCCATGCCGGGCTCTGCACTGACAGGGTGGAATCTGCTTGGGATTCTGTGTCTCCCTTTCTCTTTGCCCCTCCCCCATGCTGCCTCTGTCTCTCAAATTAAATACATAAACATTGTTTTTTAAATAAGTCAATTTTTGAGGACACTGAGTGAAAAGATTATACTCCACCGCCGTCTTTCCTCTGCTGCCTTGACTGAAAATGAATATATTTTACCACCAATTTTCCCCACTAGGGTTCGGTGGAAATTTCACAACCTTTTTAAGGAAAACAAACAAACAAACAGTTGCGAGCAGTGTTCATGGCTTTTCCCTCCTCCTTTCCATTCAAATCACTATGCTTGCCTTCTGTGTTTAGAACTTTCAGGGCTGCTACTGAGATTCAGAGTGAGAAGTAACAGAAATAAGGACAACAATGTGATAACTTCTGTGAGCCCCAGTATTTGACCTTATTAAAATATTAACTCATTTAATCCACCTAAAAACTTGTATGTAACCTTAATGATACTTACACACGCGAGCAGTGTTGTTTGGAAAATTAGCAAACCCCTGAATTTATTAGTAAGTAACAGAGCCATATTTTATACGTTGGTTTTTCTGACTCCCAATTTTTTTTTTTAACGTTTATTTATTTTTGAGACAGAGACAGAGCATGAACGGGGGAGGGTCACAGAGAGAGGGAGACACAGAATCTGAAACAGGCTCCAGGCTCTGAGCTGTCAGCACAGAGCCCGACGCGGGGCTCGAACCCATGGACCGTGAGATCATGACCTGAGCCGAAGTCGGATGCTTAACCGACCGAGCCACCCAGGCGCCCCCCCAATTGTTTTTTTAAAAACCAAAGCATTTGGATTTGAAGGCAGGAGAAGTTGACAGACCAGCTCTGTCAGCAGTGTGCCCTTTCATAAACCATGTAACTTCTCTGTGCCTCAATTTTCTCAATTGTTAATTGAGAAGATGAAAGCCATTTCATAGTTGTTTGAAACATTAAGCCGAATTAAACCCAAAATGCATGTGGATATGCCTAGTGTCATCCACTGTGTTGGCGTTCAGTAAATGTTTACTGAATTTGAATTTGTGGGAAATTAATCTATATTCCATGTTTTCAATAGAAAACCCTATTCTTAGCGCTGATGAGTTGTCATATTTTTCATGTTTTTTTCACAGTAAAATGAACTAGATTTACCTGCACCAGAAACTTATCTAGTAGCAAGAAATACTTGAGCATTGATAAATAAATAATAATTTACTAATAATTTAAAGGATACAAGCAATGCAGAAACACAGGTGAAACAAGAGTGATTTGGGATATCCCGTATGGATTCCAGGTCCTTCTTTTCTATATTAGACACATTTCCTGGACCAAAGTAAGAGATGAGCTATCTCAGTAAGGATTTCTGGTCACCTCGCATAGTGAGAAGTGTTATCAAACACCTGCATTCCACACTGAGATCATTCAAGGATTATATGACATTTTTCAAGGACCTATACCTCATAAATCTATACATTCTGAATGTGTTTGCCGTAAGTGATCCTATAAAAAGGGAAGTCTGCTAAAATAATTTCATAAATAAGGAATTTCCTCTACGCAAATGGTAGTGTCTTTAACAGAAAGGATCAGGTTTTATACTGGAGTCACCAAAGTTTTTTTTTGTTTGTTTGTTTTTTGTTTTGTTTTGTTTTTTTGTTTTCCCCTCTGGAAGAGAAATAGATCATAGGCCTTGCTCAACTTATCCCCTCCACATGGCATAAATATAACTGAGATTGTTGTAATAAATATGGAGACAAATATTGTAATCTCATCCTGAATGTCAAATGTTTTCAACTGTGAATTGAGCAAAATCAAGTCAAATAATCATATATTGAGTACCTGTTGTAAACGTGGTATACAGATATATGTATTCGAGACTGAAACCCCTTTTGATATCTAGAAATGCTTGCTTCCTGTTGAGACATGATCACATTTTAATTATTGAAACAGAATCCCTTATATAACATAAACCAAGAGGAAACAATTTCATATGAGGTAATAAAAGAATTCCCAGGGAATTTTTCCAGATTACTGGCAGACTGAAGAATAGAATAAAGAATTTAAAAAAAAAACGTTTATTTCTTATTGAGAGACAGAGAGACACAGAGCATGATCAGGGGAGAGGGGCAGAGAGAGAGAGGGAGACACAGAATCCAAAGCAGGCTCCAGGCTCTGAGCTGTCAGCACAGAGCCCGACACGGGGTTTGAACTCAAGAACCGCGAGATCATGACCTGAGCCAAAGTTGGATGCCCCTAGATGAAGAATTTTTTAATTGGTCAAGACAAGAAATCTTCTTCCCATTAGAGAACCAAATAACTGAAGTGGGCGGGTGTGTGTACATGTATGTCCATATGTTTATCTCTTGAAGTCTCTTGTTATTTGTGTGTTCACATTATCTGGGACATTTTTGAATATTCTATTTTAATTTTAACAGCGTTTCTGAAATCTGTGTTAAAGAAAGATAGCGTGTGATAGAGGAAAGCGGAGGAGGAAAGAACGAAAGAAGAATGAGTTAGTACTGGAAATAGAATTTACTAAAAGCCCACTTTGTAGCAGAAGTGATAGTAAGAGTTTCTTCTGTAAATGCTAGGTTAATTTGAAGTTATAGCAAGTATCTGTTGCTGCTTCTCTTTTTATTTATTTTTTAATTTTTAAAAAATTTTTTTAACGTTTATTTATTTTTGAGACAGAGCATTGAACAGGGGAGGGGCAGAGAGAGGGAGACACAGAATCCGAAGCAGGCTCCAGGCTCCGAGCTGTCAGCACAGAGCCCAACACGGGGCTCGAACTCACAGACCGTGAGATCATGACCTGAGCCGAAGTCAGACGCTTAACCGACCGAGCCACCCAGGCACCCCGCTGTTTCTCTTTTTAAATAGAATTCTAATGTCTTGTGTAGGAAATTTATTGTTGGGGACCTCGAGAAGATGTGTTCTCTGAAATATCCTTCAGGCAATGCGATCAGTCTTGGCAAAATGACCAAGTTGCTTCTTGCTGATGGGTACATTGTGAAAGACAAGAACCACTTTGACTCCAGAGCAGAAAAGAGTCACAGATCTTTCCTATTAAATTAATTGATCTTGCATGAAAATTGAGAAAGATCGCCAAAGGCAAGATGGCCCCCAGAGAATTCAGCTTGCGATCATGAGGCTACATGGATATAAAGTGCTTTTGTTTGAATAAAAATATTATGGTTTAGTAATAATCACGGTAATTGTGATACGGTACAAAGTAAGTGTGTTGAAAACTGGAGCACCTCCTTGGTGGCAGTTGCTAAGTTATGATCAAAGGCTAAACCAAGGCTAAGCCAAGGCTAAACCAATTCAGACGGTGGTGGCTGCGAACATTTTAATATTTCACTTGGTCGAATCATCTAGAGAAATCTCCTGTGTCAACTACAATCTAGAAATCTTTCCTTCAATGCACATGGCTGAGGGTGTGGCAGAAAAGAAGAAAAACAAAGAAGTTATACTTACAAGCACTCTGGTGCTTTCCTGAGAACATGATGGTGTCAGATTCACATCAGTGAACATTTACTCTGAAAAACAAAGCCCTGTTACTTCTTGCCTAGGTGGTCACTGAGCTAAGGAAAAGGCCAATTGGTTTTAGGGGGAGAAAAATGAAACGAAACATGTGAGACATTGAAACAGTGAGAAGTTGGTGAAGGCAGCTCTCAAGTGGGTTTTATCACATGCAGATTTATTTTTAACTCTGAATATTTAGTATTACACAGCACACTGGAGCCACTTTTGAAGGTTCTGATTTAGATGCCTGAGAGAAATCTAGTTGAAATATACAGAATACTCAACCCATGAGTCTTGCCCTAGCTCAACAAAGCATCTCATCACTTTTATTGTTTCATACCTGGGAAAAGCCCAAGAGAGATTCTGACTACGGAAGTAGACGGCTCACAACATTTTACCCAAGTTCAGCTCTGTATATAGAGCATATTAACTTTAGGCACATAATGTTTTCAAGTGTTCACAAACTAATGATTTATATTAACTCTAGTTTCAGTGTATACAAAGATCCCATTTTTAGTTTTAGTTCAGCTTTAAAAGCCATCTATTTTAAAGAGATAAAGACAATATTTTATAAATGTACTCGTCAACGTGGCTAAGAGCATTGGTCTTGTTATGTTACTCAAGTCACATTTTAGATAATATGCCTCTGTTAGATTTATGCTGAATCTAAAATTTGGGGACAAATGTATTAACATGATTTTAAGTGTTGCAGTGGGCCTAACTTTTAATGCTTGATTGAGAGTATATGCCCTAGCACAATTATGCCAAGAATATAGCTTCAGTGAAGGAGAGAAGATATTTTATTATCTCAAGGGCTGGCTCTATTCTCATTTCATATCAGGGGAAGGGATGTGCATTTCTGAAGCTGAATATTAGCAACAGCATTCATGTTAAGGCCCTTTAAAGATCATAAGACCACTTTTTTCTAGTGTGTTCTATTTATTGTAGAACCAATTTACTCTTTTCAAATCATGCCCTGAATTGGTTTTTTGTTTTGTTTTGTTTTGTTTTGTTTTTTTTTTTTTTTGATGATCTAATACAGAGCATATACTGGCAAAGACAGTGTTTTTTTCCTTGGCATTATGTAAACTTCAGAAAAAATTGCCCTGCTATAAAATATGAAAATCTTGCAACTGCAAATCAGGTTGGAAAAGTTTTCATGCCTCATTAACACCTGTGCTATAAATTCAGGCCTAACAGTTTGACAAAGTAATATTTCAAATTGCGATAATCACAGGAGTGTTTATTTTAATAGTTTGAAATGCCAAGCAGAAGACTGTTAGAGTTAATAAACATCCCCAAATGGATTCTTTATGATAAAAGAATATCAATGTAGTTTGCTTGTTATCCTGGGGATTTAAATTGAATCAGATCAGAGAACCAATTCTGTCTTTCAAGTTCCTCATGACTTTTTTTCCCTATTTTTCTTAATTCTCAGAGTTTTGAATATACGTGAGAATATGTGCATCTAAGGAAAAAAATGGGGCTACAGATGCATGACTTTTTTTTTTTAACAGTGTTAGTTTTCAAAATTGAATGAAAATTAGCCTCTCAGAGTCTAAACAACTTTTGTGGACAGGAAACTCCCTATATATCCTTAACTTAATCCACAGGTTCCTGTGAAGTGTCTTAAAATAGGAATTACTGAGTAAAGACAAATTCGTAATTGCTACCCACTCATATTTAGTGATCATCGTGAGATCATACAGTGTAACTCCTAACTGTGACTAAATTTTCCAACCATAAAATTAGAGGTGTTAGAAATCCAGTCTTGTCTCTTTATTCACGGTTAGGGAGATAAAGTACAGAAAGTCATGATGCTTTTCCAAGACAATATCCTTTTCCAAGATGACATTTCACACAGTGGCCACTACAACTGGGTCTTCTGGCTTCCAGCTGCAAATTATTTACCCTGTACTGTCTACAGCCTCAGGAGAGGGACAGGGAATATAGGATCCTTTTATTTCTAAATAATTATAGATCCTCAGAAAGTTGCGAAGATCTTACCAAGAGGTCCCATGTACCTTTCAACTAGTTTCTGGCAATGATTATGTCTACATAAACATAAAACTACCCACATAAAACTACAGTACAATGAGTCGACATTGGTACAATGTGAAGAATATCTATTGTGTGTGTAGATGCATGTAACCATCTCTGCAATTAACATCCAGAACTGTTCTATTGCCACAGACATTCCCCTTGGCTGCCTTTTAGAGTCAAAGCTGCTACTGTCCCTCAGCCATATACAAAGTAACTATGACAGGCTGTTGGGAGTAGAAATCATAACTCCCTCCAAGTCCTTATCAGCCATTTTTCTAAAATAATCTTTTAGCTCTACGTTCTTGCATCTGTTTTTGTGGGATTCTGATGACATGCATAGTAGGTCGTTTGTTATAGTCTCACAGTGCCTGAGACTGTGTTTTGTTTTGTTTTATTGTTTCCCAGACCATTTTCCCTCTGTTGTTCAGATTGGGTCATTGTACTATTCTGTCTTCTAATTCACAGATTCTTTCCTCTGATCTTTTTTTATTATTATCATTTTTAAGTTTATTTATTTTGAGGGGGGGCATGGGAGGGTCAGAGAGAGGGGAAGAGGGAGAGAACCCCAAACAGGCTCCACACCACCAGTGCAGAGCCCAACATGGGGCTCGAACCCACAAATCGTGAGATCATGAACTGAGCCAAAATCATGAGTCAGATGCTTAACTGACTGAGCTTCCCAGGCACCCCACTGTCCTCTGCTCTGAAGTCCATCCTTTGAATTTTTAGCTTTCTTATGGTATTTTTAGTTCTAAAACTTCTGCTTGTATCTTTAAATCTTCTATTTTTCTTTTCTTGTTGAGACTTTCTCTTCTTTTGTTTGTTTCAAGAATGTTCATAATTACTTGTTGAATAGTTTTTGTGATAACTACCTTGAAATCTTTGTCACACAGTTCCTACTTAGGTATCATTTTAGTGTTGGCATCTGTCAGTTATATTATTTAAGTAGAGATTTCCCTGATTCCTTTTTTTTTTTTAACTTTTTTAACGTTTATTTATTATTGACAGAGAGCGAGCAGGGGAAGGGCAGAGGGAGAGGGAGACACAGAATCCGAAGCAGGCTCCAGGCACAGAGCCCGACGCGGGGCTCGAGCTCATAAACCACAAGATCATGACCTGAGCCGAAGTCAAACGCTTAACCGACTGAGCCACCCAGGCGCCCCGAGAGATTTCCCTGTTCTTGGTGCAATGAGTGATTTTTATATTATCCTACACATTTGGGGGTATTGTTAAGAGACTCTGAACATTCTTGACGTTTGCCATTGTAGCAGCTCTCTGACACCCTCTGCCTTGTTTCTGTCAGATTGGTGTGAAATTCTAGGTTTTCTGCTTCAGCCTCCTTTGTTACCATACTGTGGAGAGGGTTGCTTTGTTACTGCTTGATCGAGGTGGGATTTTAGGTTCCCTGTTAAGCTTCCACTGGTACTCTCCTGGTGGGAAGGGAAAGAGGTACTTAATTACATTGGGGTGGGACGGGAGTCAGGGTCTCTGATCTTCTCCATTCTCCCGTAAGGTGGGGACAGGCTGCACATGGCTGGTAAGGGCCGGGTGCAGGGGGCAGTATAGCCTCCCCGTTTGGTCTTTGCTGCTGGGATGGAGGTGAATTTCTTCTGCAGTGTTTTGCTGGAGCAGATGTTTATTGCAGAGAAGTTTTCTGTCTTGCTAAGTTGCCTCCTTCCTGGTCTTCTGACTAGAGAAAGTTGACTTTTATGGGCATTTTTCCCCCCGCGTCCACTGGTGTTTCTGGGTTGGTGACTTTTCCCGCACCCAGTCTGGATACATGAGACAAAAAGAAAACCCGGGCAGTTCACTGCCAAGTTATTCCTCAGACGTCCATGTCTCTAGCCGGCCTGTCTCTTCTCTAATTTTCGGCCTTCTTACATGTGTTTCATTTAGACTATCAAGGATTTGAGTTGTACTCAGCAGGAGGACTGGGATGTACCTCAACTCCATCTTGGTCTGGAACTGTGAGACCTGGGTGGAAGATACTGAAGGGTGTGTAAGGGGGACACCATAGTAGTTCTGTGCCCATTTGCACATTTCATAAATGTCCCTGATAAGTAAACTGGCTGGTGCGCTTTTTAAAATGATGCTGCTTTAGTCGACAGTGATGTAAAATCTGCCACATTACAGAGTGTAATCAGTGATGATGGAGAGACTGCACTATCCTGTCAGTTTATTGTATCTAGGTGAATAAAGATTACATTTGTCAGGGATGTTCACACCAGCTGATGTCTGTGCAACATTGATGTACGGTCAGCCCGGTTATAGTTAATGGTCAGCAGTTCCCTATGTAGCAGTTTCATGCGTGCTGGTCCTCAGTTTATATTTGCATTATTAACTATGGTCTTCTTCAAGGTGTTTACCAATACTACTTAGGTTTGGTGTGTTTTGTAAAAAGTTAGAAGCTGATCTAAAAAGAACAGCAAAAAACAGGTCATAGTTATTATTCCTTACAATAATTGGTAGCATTTTAATTTTTTTAATGTTTATTTATTTTTGAGATAGAGACAGAGCATGAACAGGGGAGGGTCAGAGAGAGAGAGGGAGACACAGAATCTGAAACAGGCTCTGGGCTCCAAGCTGTCAGCACAGAGCCCAATGCGGGGCTCGAACTCACGGACTGTGAGATCATGACCTGAGCCGAAGTCGGACGCTCAACCGACTGAGCCACCCAGGCACCCCAATTGGTAGCATTTTAAAAGTAATTAATAACGTGCTTTAAAATCCTTTTTTTGGGGGGTGCTTGGGTGGCTCAGTCAGTTAAGCATCTGACTCTTGATTTCAGCTCAGGTCATGATTTCAGGATTCATGAGTTCGAGCCCCACATCAGGCTTCACACTGTTAGTGCTTGGGATTCTCTCTCTCTCCCTCTCTCTCTCTCTCTCTCTGCCCATCTCCTGCACTCTCTTTCTCTCTCTCTAAAAAATGAAATGAAATGAAATGAAATGAAAAATGAAATGAAATCTATATTTTTGAAGGGAACATGAGAAATTTAGAAGTAATGTTACTCCATGTTTTATATATCAAGGTAGATTTCTGCTTCGGTTATCAGTTGCTATATAATTAATCACCCCAAAAATGATTGGCCCAAAGCAACAATAATTTATGATTATTCATAAACCTATGGGTCTGGAATTCTTGCAGGAATTAGGTGGGTGATTTTTCAGCCCAGTGTGGGCTGGGTTTACCCATTCGTCTGCATTCGGATTAGCTGGGATGGAACATCTAATAAGGCTTTATATATATACATATACATATCTAGCATCTCACTTTTTTCCCTGAGGCTTATCCTCATGGTTAACTTGGTCTTCTGGAAGGTACTAGATGAGAGTTCAGGGAGACTGTGTCAAGAGCACAAAATGGAATCTACAAGTCGTCTTAAATGAAGCCATACATTGTCAGTTCTGCCATATTTTATTGGTTAAACCTGATCGCTGAGTCATCCTATGTTCAGGACAAGGAGGAAAAGACTCCACTTCTTGATGAGAGGAGAGATCAACTTTCATTGCCAAAGGCATGTGGGATGAAAGATACTGTTTTGTGATCGCCTTTTGGAATAGTGTGCCAGGTAGACTCCCTGGGTGGGATTACTTATTTTCAAACTTACAGCTGAAGCAGCCGTTAGATTAGTAGTCGAATTGTTTATTTCGAAATAATTCTAATTTCTTTTCAAAAAGGAAGATCTCCAATACACGTCCTAACTTTACAGCTCAAGGAACCGGGGAAGGAAGAACAAAGTAAGACTATAGTTAGCAGAAGGAAGCGAAAATTAAAGATGAGCACAGAAAGAAAGAAAACAGAAGCCAGAAAAGCAGTAGAAAAGATCCACTAAACTAAGAGCGTTTTGTTTTGTTTTGTTTTGTTTTGTGTTTTGTTTTTTGAAGAAATTCTAAGGATTCTCACTCAATTCCCCTTTTCTCTGGCATGGTCCCAGTCGAACCATCCGTTCCTTCCTATGTTCTACTTTATTCCCAGGCTCATCTCTGACTTTCCCACCACTCTACAGCCTGTGCTCTCGACATAAACAGCAGCTTTGTGGGCATGTGACCTGTCCAGTCACAGAGCCCTGCATTCGAAAGGGCCCTTCACTTCATTTGATGCTTTGCCATCTCTATTCTGAAAGAGGACCGCATTTTCATTTTGCGCTGGGTCGCACAAATCGTGAACCAGCCTTGTTTTTATGTTCGGAATGAGCTCTCTCTTTCTCAGAGTATTCTACCTGGCATGTTTTCAAATACTTTTCAGATGCAGCTTAAATATCACCTTGCCTCTGAAAATTTTCCTGGTTTCCTACCCCCACCCGCAGAGGGAACAATTGGCTCTTTTCTGTATATATCTTGGTTCCGTGCCATTTGGCATAAAGTTTCATTACAGTACTTGTTTTGTAATGAATATTTGTGTATGCATTTCTCCTGCATGAGTTGCGCTTAACGCACTTGCCTCACTCGTTACTACACATAGCAGTTTCCCAGTGTATAGTCTATGGCGTGTAAATGTTCAATAAATATTTGATTGAATCAAAGAACAAATAAATAGATGAGTACAATGTGGTTTGTGTCTTGTCTTTAAAATAGTGAGAGCAGACACTATAGATTTCAACACCAGATAATTCTGTTTGCTAACAGTATTCACTTCTTATCTCTACCACAACCACCCAGTTACAGTTTTTGTTGAGTCCTCCCATTTGTTCCTCAATTGGAAGTATAAAACATACGCTGGTATCAGATATTCAATAAACTTCATGTCGTTATTACTTGAACTTAAGTTTTCCTTTAAACTTAACTCCCAGGAGCAATGAGAGCCATGCACACAGTGTAACACTTACTGATATGTTGTTCTGTATGTTTTCTTTAATTCATCTTTTGTTTTTTAAACTTTATTTATTGTTGACAGAGAGAGACAGAGCACGAGAGGGGGAGGGGCAGAGAGAGAGACACACACACAGAATCAGAAGCAGGCTCCAGGCTCTGAGCTGTCAGCACAGAGCCTGACGCGGGGCTCGAACTCATAGATGGCAGGGTCGTGACCTGAGCCAATGTGGACGCTCAACCGACTGAGCCACCCAGGTGCCCCATGTATGTTTTCTTTAATTCATCTTTAATTCATCCACAACAAGATTTTAAGTATCATGGAAGGGCTTCTAGTCCTGGCCAAGATGGAGTAGTAGGGATCAAATGTATCCTCCCATCTGAAAACAGCCACAAAACCATGGAACACACACGAAGTAGTGATTTTCAAGACACTGGACAAGAGTCGGTGCTGTACAGTGATCTTTGAGAGATGAGAAACAAATAAGGAGGGGCCTACAATGCCCCAGTTTGCTGCCCGGAGCGCATTTGCAGAGCCAGCCCAAGTTCCAGGCAGCTGCACAGGGATAGGAGGGACTTAGCTATCTCCGGGGTTGAGAAGACAGTGCTGAGTCTACAGAGGCCAAGATGGCCGGAGTGCTCATGGTAGGGTGTTAGAGAGGAGGCAGCTGTATGGAAAGGGAACTCTAGAGTTCTGAAAAGGATCGCTCTAGAATCTTCAGTGGGGTACCGATTCAGACATATGCATGAGGAAACTACCTGAGGCTGGAGACAGAACTACTGTGAACAAATAAAGGGAACAATACTCGAAGCTCACACAGGGTTGGAAAGAGGGTCTGTTCCCACCAGCCAGAGAAGAAGACCTCGTCCTTCATGAGGTAGAGCCCCCACCAATGTTTGCCTCAGTAGTAGGGTAAAATTAACCCTAGTCTAAATGCTGTTCTAGTCCCATCTAACAAAGCTTTAAAGCAAGACCCAAAATGATCAAAATATTTCCAAATAACTGAGTCATAAAACAAAACCTGGGGTATTTATAAGAGTATATAAATGTCCAGATGCCATAAGGTGAAACTCACGATGTCTGCTGTCCAATCAAATATCGCTAAGCATGGAAATTAGCTGGAAAATCGAACCCATAATGAGGAGAAAGAAAATAATCAACACAGACCGAGAAATAACACAGATAATAGAATTAGTAGACAAACACATAAAACAGTTGTTACCGTTGTGTCCCATATGTTCAAGAAACATAGAAGAAAGATTGATCATGATAATTACAGATGTGGAAGATATTAAAGCAATGAAAATTTGAACTCCTAGAGATTAAAAAAATGTGTAAGATGCAATTAATGTTAGTTTAGACATTGTAGACCAGTGAGCTTGCCAGCGAACATAAATCATTGAAAATGAAACCTAAAGAGAAAAGAGACAGGGAAAAATGAGTAGAGCATCATTGAGCTGTGGGCCAGCTCGGGGCCCTGAAAGAACGGAGAGGCAAAGAAATAAGGACCCAAAATGTTCAAATTTGACGAAAACAGTAAACTCCAAGTAGAAGGAAAAATGAAGAAAGCCACAACAAAGTACATCCCAATCAAACTGTTTCAAACTAACAATAAACATAAAATATTAAGTTCTTGGAGATCACCTTCAAAGGTACATTTCTCAGGTATCATTGAGCATAGTTCCACTTAATTATAAGTAATCGCTTCTTATCCTGTCCTCATAGATTAATTTCACAAAATCAAATCATTTCTTGGTATAGATAATTATTTAAGCCTAAGAAGGTCATTCTGCCATTTCTGAGTATTTCTTAGAAGTATTTCTTCTTCTTCTGCATTTTCTAGGCATCTAGGGTAACAAGGCAAAGAATTTGCATTGAAAGTTTTAACTTTTAACTGAATTTGTTTATGCAGAAGTAAGATTTTGCAAAAGGAAGCCTTGTTTAGGATCATAGCCTAGTTGATTCTCAACTAGGTATCTCACCTTCTAAAAATTTTCACTCTATACTAAAAAACCTAGATACGTACTATGGATCTATGTACTTAATCTTGGGACACAGTAAGAAAGGGACACTCATTGGTTAACCAATACTTGTTCAGGTCAGTTAAAGTGAGTGCTGTTTTCACAGAGTAGCTATAATGAGTCAATTGCTGAACTTGCAAAATGATGCCAAGCCAAATTATATAGTTGATATATAGATAGATGATATATAGATAGATGATGGATACATACATACGCACACATATACATACATAGGCATGTGCCATTATACATACATATTTCCCTACATGGACACATGGAGTTAAAAACTAGGGGGGAATGATTGAGTATAATAAATGTACACACTAAGTAATAAACGATATCCATTAATGGAGGGACTATATGATACGCTCCCTCAAAGTTTCTTTCTTTCTCTTGAAGCCAACCTACATACGATACTAGGTGGTCCTAATATATACCTGTCCAGTCTCTGTTCATTTTATAATTCGTCTCTCTTGGTTCCCCAAGTGTGGGCTCTTTTACATCCGCTTCTATCACTACCATCGGGAGAATTCTTGGGCGCCTCCCCATCTGAGATATCAGGTTAAGCTTTGTGGTTCTTCAATTTTTTTTTGTTTTTATCTGTATATCCCCCTTAGCACTAAAGCATTGCATGTAAATGAGCAAATAAAAGCAACTTTGCTCTAAATGTAAATCAATTATATTAAAAAATCCTTGTGGAGAACAATTGCCCTGTAAGGGCATACAGAAAGCAATGATGTTCAAAAACACCTTTCTACGGTATGACTTGATTCTTGGCTTCAAAAAGTCATCTTAGACATGCCTTTTTGTCACTAATCCATCCTTACTCTTGTCAGGACAAGAGTATCTGTTTGGAACAAACATCTGCACATTTTACAGACAATTAGAAATGAAAATGAGGACCGGTATCTGGTTAAAGGCACAGACGCATCTGTATCTTATTTGCTTATTAGTTCCTGGAAGACCTTCTCTTACTCCGAACAGAACTGGCATGATTGTGAAATCCACAGGGTCTTATGTAGGAAGGGAGACACGATTGCGGGGAATAGAAAATGAAAATTCAATTTCATGTGGAAAAACGAATGTAACATTTCCAGCTTGTAATTTTTTCCGGGGCAAAATGAAATAGATAGTTAGGTAACCGTATGTTTTAATAGCTTTTAGCATTGACTTTAAGCTCTTGCAGAAGGAAACAATGGTCAGGTTTTTATGTATTTTTATTCGAGAAAACCGCCAATGGGAGGAAAATCGATAATAAAAACATCAGACAATAGTAACCTTAAAGAAAATCACTGAAAAGGTGACCTGTAGAAAACACATGAGCCGTTTCTTCTAGGGTGTACGTTTTTAAAGTTACACTATCTTGGATATAAACCAATATAAACAATGTGAGCTCTGAGCACGTGTGTGTGTATATATCTCCCAAATCTTTGAATAAGTGAAATTTTTTTCTTAAAAACCAGAAGTTTAAAAAAATTTTTAATGTTGATTTTTTTAAGAGAGACAGAGAGAGAGAGAGAGAGAGCATGAGTGGGGCAGGGGCAGAGAGAGAGGGAGACACAGAATCCGAAGCAGTCTCCAGGCTCTGAGCTGTCAGCACAGAGCCTGACGTGGGGCGCGAACTCACGAACTGTGAGATCATGACCTGAGCTGAAGTTGGACATCCAACCAACTGAGCCATCCAGGTGCCCTTAAAAAAACAGAAGTTTTATATTTTAACTACTTGTTCAGTGTCCTAAAACATGGAATTTCTCACTCATCTCCATAATGGGACTGTTCTTGATTAGAGACTGATTAAATATGATTTTTTTTTTCTCTTTGGAAGCTGCCAAAGCCAGGAGGAAAAAAGTTGATTTCCAAAATCAGATGTCAGAGATCTTGTTACTTATTTTAACCGCTGTTTTCAGTTTTAACTTTTTGGGGAATGCCAGGTGGAAACCTGAGAAACAAAGTGGCAGTCCCTCAAATCGTGGAAGGCTTTCTAGACAGGCCTGGTGGTTGGAGGAAAGTCCCGATCAACTTTGTGACTTAGCTGTTCCTGTGAGCGGGCAACTCGCTTATCTTGCTTGGAAAGGGTTCACGAAGCCCCAGATCCCTCTGAATCTGAGAGCCTGGGTGTGGAACGCCCGTTCTGCCTGGGACCCGATCGTCACATAAACGTGTCTGAATCTCCTAAGCCCTCCCCAGGACCTTGCTGGCACTGAGAATAGCATGGAACACTCTGGATTCCTCCAAATCTGAACATTTCAGTCCTGGATAACTTGCTACTTTGGGGTTTTGATCTTCGTATATAATCTTTAATGAAATCTCCCCCAAGTTCTCCATAAGGCCTCACAACGTCTCCTTCCAGGTGGGGTATTGCAAAGTGCTATCTCTTCAGGATCAGGCCCAAAAGAGGTCAGAGAGGGTGGCCTGATATCTTAAAATGGCACTTAAAAACGGAGCACCTGGGTGGCTCAGTCGGTTAAGCGTCCGCCTTCGGCTCAGGTCATGATCTCACAGTTTGTGGGTTCACGCCCCACATCGGGCTCTGGGCTGACAGCCCGTGGCCTGCTTTGGATTCTGTCTCCCTTTCTTTCTGCCCCTTCCCTGCTCACGCTCGCGCTCTCTCTCTCTCTCTCTCTCTCTCTCTCTCAAAAATAAACATTAAAAAACTTGAAAAACAAGACAAAACAGGAACTTGACTTAAAAAACAATTCTCTCCATAAACATTCAGGCCAGTATAGACAACTTATGCTCTCTCATATGCACAGCCCATTTACAATTTTGCTCTGATGGCAAAGATGACAGATCATAGCTAGTGTAAAGAAACTGGCAGGGAAGACGGTCTCAGAGAGGATCTAATCCTTAAGGTATCAAAGACCACCCTCTATGCTTTGTTCCTATAAAACATTTTACATAAAGCCAGTGTTATCTAAATTTATGCTTTGGAACTGTATTGCATGACACTTCGGTCTTTATTTTGCTGACCTCATTCGGATTTGACCAATTTTGATGTGGAAAGCACTATGGAATGAGGCCCAAGAGGATTAGAGGCATCATTTGTCATCTGCTAAGTGCGATGTCAAGCCGTAATTTAAGATAAATGCCTTAAAGACAACTCTGCAATCACAGATGTATTTTTAGAAGTGTTGAATTAGATCTCATATTGTCAACACTTCTGTGATCTTTGCAGGAAGTAATGAACATGTGAGGTAGATAAAGTATAGAGAGTTACGATTGTTTTAGAAGCTGAAGCGAAATGAAGCATCATCAAGGGACGACATGATGAGGAAAACTAATGACTAGAAAATTAATCAGAAGGGATGTTCTGAAGATTTATGATAATACCTACATTTTTGAAGGTATAAATGAATCAATATAATGTATTTTCATTTTTAATGTGTGAAAGGAATTATTTTTAAGAAACACTGATTTAAAAGGTGATCACCAACCATTGGTGAATTAATGTCATACCTTTATTTGAAGGCTCCTTAAAAAACCCCATCTAATAAAAAAAAACAATCCAGGAATGGCAATAACCAAGTCAAAATTCTAGTCACCCTCACATGTACTTTTTTCTGGAATTTTGGTTTGCAGTGCATGTTAGAATGTTAAAGAATATCTTATGTTTTCTGGAACATTTGCAATATATGTAATTATATAATATATAATACACCTATGTTTTAGGTATAGAATCTCTCTCTCTCTCTCTCTCTCTCTCACTATATATATATATATATATATATATATATATATATATACACACACACACAATGTCTATGAAATTTAATTTGATGTGTCGAGTTGACTAGGCCATGGGGTGATCAGATAGTTGGTCAAACATGATTCTGGGTGTTTTTGGATGAGATTAATGTTTAAATCAGTGGACTGCTCTCCATAGTGTAGATGAGCCTCACCAATCGGTTGAAAGGCCTGACTAGAACAAAAAGATTTGCCTCCCCAGAGAACAAGATGGCCTTCAAACTTCATCTGCAACATTGGCTCATCTTGGATCGATAGGCCCGTCTTTGTCTTGAAATGGAACAGTGGCTCTCCTGACCCTCCAGCCAGAAAATTTGGGACTCGCCCTAAAGATTTTGGACTAGCCTGCCGCCATAATTCCGTGAGCTAATTCCTTGTAATAAATCTCTTTCTATATACATATCCATCTTATTGGTGCTGTTTCTCTGAAAAACCCTGACTCAAACGATACTCAAACATTTGTTACTTCTTGGCAGTAATAAATGCGCCCTTACATATCAAGAACTCTTCAGGCACATGATGTTAGTTAACCATTGAAAAGCAACAAGATTGAATTTCATTAAAATGTCATAGTTTACTGAATTCTCCTTTTAATTCCTAAAATGGAACGCCAAAACCAAGTCTGGTTCGTTTGTCATCTCTGCTTGGTCTCTCCACTACCGATAAAATTGATTTTCTCAGAATAAGCATGAGGATGGAATTTTTCCCCACGGGTGCTGACTTTTCCCACTCTTCGCCAAGGAAGAGAAGACATGAATAATTAATATAGGCCTCCGTGTGTGCAGTTATGAACATGAACCTTCCCATGCTTTTAGCGCATCCCGTGAGATACTGGCTAACCGGACTCTACACCTGACCGCCTCAGCTAGTTCACGCCCTGGTAGTGGTGTAACCAGGACTCAGGGTTGGACCTGGTCATCACATCAACATCGCAGCATAAACTGCATCCCAGCTCAGGTCACCGTCCTACTCTTCTCCCTGCCTACTTCTCCTTTTGACTTTATTGAAGCTGGTAAAGTTCTGCGGGGTCGGAAAGTCAAATGCTTGCTGAAAATGCCATTTGCACAAGGGTTTGATTCTCTAGTGATTATGAGGAAAGGAAGGGGAAGGAGGGATAAAAGTCCAGTAGCAGACTTTAGAACAAAGTCTACCGGATGCTTATGAAAGGCAGGCAAGGGACACCTGGGTGGCTCAGTCAGTTAAGCAGCCAGCTCTTGATTTTTCGCTCAGGTCAAGATTTCACAGTTCGTGACATCAAGCCCTGCATCAGGCTCTGCACTGTCACTGTGGGATTCTCTCTCTCTCTCCTTCTCTCTCTGCCCTTCCCCCACTCTGCTCTAAATAAATAAACAAATAAACCTTAAAAAAAAAAAAGGTGAGCAAAAAGCAAGTTCAACACCAAAATGGAGGCTAAGCATGGGACCTAGAAACATTCACGATCCAAGATTACTAAAGTGGACTAAACTCAAGAGGATGGTGACAGGAGCTGTGATAGTTTACATACAATATTTTGGAATTGTGAGGACAATCAAGTCTACCTTCTCAGTGAAAGCAGTTCAGTAAATTACTTGTTTCAACGAGAAATTAGTAAGAATATAGTAATGATTTTTTATTGTATATAGTAAGGACTTTTGTCATCATTTGTTGCTTTGCAAACACCTTCTAATTTTTTTTTAATATATATGATTCTCATTTAAACAAAATTCTTTGAGTGGGGGCACCTGGATGGCTCAGTCAGTTAAACCTCTGTCTTCGGCTCAGGTCATGATCTTGTAGTCCATGGGTTCTGTTATGCCCAGAATTTGTGATCCCCAAAGAGCACTATGGAGCCGAGTCCAATGCAAAAGCAAAGAGCCTTTATTCCAGCTAGCTCGAGCTCAGTCCCCTACCTGCACCGACACAGCAGTGAGATACCAGGGAAAGAGAGCGAGTTTCAAAAGGACAAAGGTTTTATTGGGGCCTGGGGGCAGTTGGTGAGGTAATGGCTATGGCCTCAGCCGATTGGCTGGGGAAGGGTCCTGGGGAAGGGTCCGAGTCCTGTTAGGTGAGGGAGGGTTTACTCAAGGGGAGGAGGTGTGGTCAAGGTGAAGGACACAGAACAAGATGGAGTCGGCCGGCGTAGGCCGCCCTTTCAGTTCCAGCCCTGCACCAGGCTCTGTGCTGACAACTCAGAGCCTGGAGCCTGCTTCGGATTCTGTGTCTCCTTCTCTCTGCCCCTCCTCAACTCACGTTCTCTCCACCCCCCAAGCCCCGCACCTCTCTCTCAAAAATAAACATTAAAAAAAATTATTTGAGGACGTTAGGAAACTGTGGTCAGGGGTGTTTGGATAGACGTAGGTAAATTGTCTAAAATCAAATCTAGTAAGTGGTAAATTCAGAACTCAGTGCCTTGTCTTCGGACTCTACACAATGTGTGGTGAGGAATACATATGAAGAAAACTATTTGTGACTGTATTGAGGATAGATAACTGTAAGCTACACAGCTAGAGCACATTAAACATACACGTAATCCTTGCATATAATCATTTGTAGGTCAGTGTTGTGGAAAAAAGGAAAATCGATGTGGGCGGGATTCGTTTTATGCCAGTGTGATCTGTCATTGCTAAAAATGAGCCAGAAATGGAAAAGATCAAATTCTTCTGTTGTTCTCTAAGGAGACTCTTCACTTCTCCACACATTTTTTATTTCTGAAACCCAGTGCCAATACCATTTAAAATACCCTAATTTTGTCCTTATGCTTTTTAAATCAGGTTACTTCTAATTTAGCACACTGAAGGCTTATCACATATCCCTGAGAACTCAATGAGTTCGAAGAGCTTCCAAAAGTAACAGATATAATCGGGACAATAGCTGAGCCCGGAAAAGAGGAACAGTCCCTACCTGGGTTCATTAATAATGCTTCTCCACATACAACAAACCATTTCATTTACACTTAAACTACAAAGCAGAGCCTTACTTTGTTGTATAATTCATCTGTTCTCTTTTCTTCTTTGTTGCTGCTTTTCAATTTGCCTTCCCTTCCTTCAGGAGGAGATCTGAATGAGAATAAGTCTGTTGACCAGCTCTGACTCTTAGGCAGACTCTGATAAGGAAAATGGATGATCCTTCTGTTCCTAAGCAAGCCACTTCCTCCCTTCTGATGTTGGAGCCAAGGGGGGCCTATCATAACCAGACTCTCACTTCTGACCTTGAGGTTTTCCTTTCAGAGTATCTGAGGACGCTCATTGCCAGTTGGTCTTCTTGTCAAAGTGACATCTCTCCTCATGATGAGATGTGCTCCATTAATATATTCTGTTTTAGAAGGTTTCTTATCAGACCTAGATACAATATAATGCACAATATAGGATGTGTTCCAGAGTATCAGAGAAGGGGATTTTGTACTCAAAATCTATCGTAAGTACTGGATAAAATATCTGTGAAGCCCACACGGGGCTGTTGACAGTGGGAAAAAAAGTTATGTTGCTCACTGTGTGGCGAACAATTTGTTGACTTAATAGCATTTTGGATCGCATCATTGATCGCCAACTTGTCATCTCTTTCTGAAAAGTTTAGAAACGAGCAGTATGTCTGAAAGTTCTCTAAATTACTCAATGTCAGGCCCACTATTTCCTGGAGTCTTCCTTAGAGACAAGTAACCGGATGGAAAGAAAAGGCAGGAACACTGCCCATCAGACACTGCCCTTCCTCCTCTCCAGTGAGACGCGGCCCAGACCCCCCCTGTTCTCCATGGACAAGAAGAGGGAGCATAGCAGGAGTAAAAGGAAAAAGATGCTGGATAGAGTAGAAAATGTTAGACAAGAAATGGGAAGAAATAGAGGGGGAAAATAATAGGGGAAATAAAAATTGTAAAACAAAAAGGCAGGGAGGAAAGAATCTGAAAGAAGTATTATCTAGCCCACTGTCCTCCATTTATCACAATCTACTGCCAGATTTCCCAAAGGCTTTTGATACTCTGGTCTGCCGGCATTATGATTTTGCCATTGTCTCCATTTATTTGCCTTTTTTCATTCTTTGGTCTTTCCTCTTTACCTCCTTTTTGTCCCCTCCTGCCCACATTAGTTCCAAATTTAAGGTAAAGATAACCATAACCTTCCTATAGAGAAGCTGCTTTTCCCTAAAAATACCGTGGGATCAAAATGTTAAATTATTTTGCCACGTTGGCTAACCACAGGTGCAGAATATTCTCAAACGTGATTGTGATGAGGTAACTAGGTGTCACAGTATTTATTTAATATGTAAAACCTGATCTAATCCGGTGACTTAAAATATTATTTGGAGGAAAATAATTGCCTATCAATACTAGATTCTAATATAGATATGAGTTAACAAGTGCTAAAACTTAAGAAAAAAAATAGGAGAGATGTAAAAATGAATAAATGCAATCCATTCATGTAGTGCAAGCCCTGACAGTTGGCTTTTTCTTTTTGCAATGCAAGTGCCCGACTTAAGCTTTGTCAGTCAAGGCATCCACTTCAAAGGAGGCAACACTTCCAAGATGGCTACCTCCGATGAACACATTGCCAGCCATGCAACTAAATAAAGATCCAGGCTTTGCCAACCTCCTCTCTTGGTTGCAGAGATCTCTGTTGATTTCAATAACTGACCGTTTTGGCCACTTGGTTTTTCTCCTCCTTTGCTTCAAATTCGCACCTTTTGTTTTAAATTCACCAATACGAAGTGAGCCCATGAAACCCTAGGCCCTCTTGTCTTAACTCCAGTAAACAAAACCCAGGCCTGCACTCACTCACTCTCTCTCTGTCCCCTTGACCTCGCTGTGTGGCCCTAGGTGTTCCATGTAATTTCCGGGACCTGTAAGTAATAAACCTTTTTTTTTTCCCTCAGGGTTTCCTGATGGTTATTGCTGAGGGTGTCTTGCAATCATAATAAATACCACAAGGGCCAATCCGGCCATAGCAATGGTTGTCAGTAGGCTGAGACCCACAACAATTCACTGATTTTTTTTCTGAACCAAGACAGAAAAGAGTTGACATCATTCACAGGAGGGGAACACTATTTTACGTGGCCTCTGGGAGGATGATTTGGGAGACAGTGTTTCAGAGCCTCCGAATTTGAGAGCAGGTCAGGAGTCATGGATATAATCCTGCCATTATTTCAAGTAGCATCCTGCTCATTTTCTTAGGCTCATCTGGGTCACGTAATTTTTGATCAGTAAAAAATAGTTCATTGGTAAACTGTCTCAGCAGCATACTTTTTTTTTTTTCCCTAACCTCACACCTTCCCTCTCTTCCTCTCAAAACCAACCAACCAACCAACTAATCAAGCAACCACTGCAAAGGGCTGTTCATTCCAGGTAAAATTGTTAAGGCAGATTTACAGTCGTTCTCCCTCCCTATCAGAATATTGAAAAAGGATGTTAGTTTTGGAAGGAAATGATTTCAGTGGTGACAGATGAAATCTGCATAGCAAGACGTATGGAATGTGTTTTCCTAAAATGAATGATATTGTAGAACAGAAGAAAACCTCTTATTGGTAACTGATGCCTTTGTGGAAATTGGCAATCTGAGCTAATTAAAAATAATCCATAAAGCCCATTAGGCAAACGGGAGAGATCCTTTTTGAAGAAACAAGTGTGTGCACACATGGGTACATCTCTTCTTTCCCTCCCCCTCCTCGTTTTACCACTAATACCTCATGCATTTGCCAACTTACCACTTTTAATGCTAAAAATGTTCTTCTGAAGCGATCCATCCTGCATTCTAATATTGAATGCCTCTGCTTTCTAGACCATTTTTTATTTGTCCAACAGATAAATGAGGAGTCTAACAGCACTTTTAGTACAATGCGTTGAAAATTCGTCTGAACAACTTTGGTCACTAAATGTTAAGGATCTGACTCAAACACAGAGAACAAACTGGAGGTTATCAGAAGGCAAGGGGATGAGGCATGGAAAAAAATAGGGTGATAGGAATTAAGATGCACACACTTCCGGTTATAAAATCAATTTGAACTCAGGGGAATGAAAAATACAGCACAGTGGATACAGTCAACGATATTGTAATAACTTTGTATGATGGCAGATGGTAACTACATTTAGTCGTGGTGGGCGTTGCACAATGTATAGAATTGTCGAATCACTATGTTGTGTACCTGAAACTAACAGAACATTATAAGGCAACTATACTTTCATTAAGAAAAAAAAATGTTGGGGCTCCTGGGTGGCTCAGTCGGTTAAGCATCTGACTTCGGCTCAGGTCATGATGTCACAGCTCGTGGGTTCAGGCCCCGCATGGGGCTCTGTGATGACAGCTCAGAGCCTGGAGCCTGCTTCAGATCCTGGGTCTTCCTCTCTCTCTCTGTCCCTCCCCCGCTTATGCTCTGTCTCTCAAAAAATGAATAAACGTTAAGAAAAAAATTTAAAAAATGTGTTAAGGATATGTTGGTTTCAGATTGGCTGGGCAAGCGGGGATGAATTTGAGACTTGTGTCGCTGCATCATTCTGGTCCCTAGTGCTCTCCTGAATTTTAATGACCCCTTACCCTGTCTCAGTCGTTGGACCACATCAAGCTTTCTTCAGTTTTGAGACTGCAGTTTTTACAGTCTGTAATCACTCAGTTCTGGACCTAGCCTGGCTTCTGCTTTAATTGGCCTCCTTTCTTGATTCGTTCAGTTTTCTCTGAACTGTTTAGAAAGACAGCCAGAAACACTTCCCAGCGTGGCGTCTCCAGTTAAAGCATCTCTCACTGACCTAAAGAAACCCTTCCTTCATTCAAGGATGGGCTTTCTAGTGCAAGACGCTGAAGGCTTGAGACCAAATATTCCGAGGCTGGGAAGGGCGACAGTAGTAGCCGAATTTTCCTTTGCGCTATAATGATGCAAAGATTACCAAGCTTGTTTGTTGTCTAAAGAGGTTAGAACAGGGGAGAAGAGCGCAAAGAGCTCACACCGTGCCCTGGGCCTGCACAAAGCATCAGGATGCCAGTCTGCAACCTACAACAGTTGGAAACCTACCTGGCTACAGGCCATTTTCTTCTTTCATCCAAGTCCCAGAGCCATTAGTGTTTCTAGTCCTAATTACTCAGTGTGAGTTTTACTGAGGTGTGTAAGGTAAATTGAAATTCCAAGGCTAGTTTGTAGAGAAGCATTAGGTAGTCAGGTCTTCTGAGACTTTGCGTGCTATCTTCAGACTTTTCTATTTTTTTATTTTTTATTTTATTATTTTTTTACATCAGAGGACTAGAAACGTGCTCAGGGACAGGTTAAAATATGAAACTGTTTTCATAGTTCAGAAAGTGGGAAGCCCTTTGGCTTATTTTGTTGTGCTTTTGTATACTTGTTCGGCTGAGATATTAAGCCTCAACTGCAGTAATTAAAATAAATTTCGCTTGGCGTTATCATGACGTGGAAGATGACCCATGTCTTTATAAATGGGGGTCAGAAGTTGTTTCGTTTGCTCTTTTGTTGGCTCACGTAATCGTCTTACGTGGCAGTGTTTGACGCCTACCTGAGAAGTAGGTATTTCAGTTAGAGGCTTCTGCCTAGAGCTGTAGTCTGGTTTTGAATGTTGAAGCTGGGCTAGACCATAAAAGTTGGTTTTGTTCCAAAGACTGGATGAAATGGTGGCAGAACGGTGATGCTTAAGGTGGCTTTTACTTTCATCTGTCCAGCAGAGAAGCAACATACCAAGGGAGTGCATTAGGATCTCTAAGCTTTCCTTTCTTCCCAGTAGAAGCCACTCACATGCACACAAAGTGAAGAATGTGGCAAGTCAGAGCAACTGAGAAGTGTGGGTTTGCAGACCTTCATGGAGTGACTGGGAGCAAGATCACCTCACCTTCAAAGAAGTTCCTGCTGTGCCGCACTTGGGAATTCTGTGCTCTGTATATTGATGTGTCATCTCGTCTGCTCAGGTGTCAGTGCGGGCAGGCTTGAACTTGGGCTGCGGCAATGCTGAACTTGATGTTTGTTAATAGCCAGTTGTTTTCAACATTGGTCACTCCGTTAAATTTTTCCTAATAGAAGTTAATGAAAGGACTGTTGTTAAAGATAAGTATGTAAATTTAATCTTCTCAACTTTGGTTCAGGATCTCTTTTGCTTCATCTACCAGGGTGGTGTACTTCACCGGTGTTTTTTCTGGATCCCAGTGGAAAATGCTGAGTTTTAAAGTAATCAGTAAGTTTCTTTTTGGGGAGAAAGAGAACGTGCATGTGTGTGCAAGTAGGTGAGGGGCAGAGGGAGAGAGAAAATCTTAAGTAGGCTCCGTGCCCAGTGCAGAGGCCAACACAAGGCTTGATCCCAGAACCATGGGATCATGACCTGAACCAAAATCAATGAGTTCAATGCTTAACCCACTGAGCCACCCAGGCATCCCAAAGTAATGAGTAATTTTACGCACAATAAAAGGAGAATGATTTTAAACACAGTATATCCTGAAATTACTCATCACCGTTGAATTATTTTGGTCATTGAGAAGTCTTCTTAGATTAGGCTTGACCTTTTCATTAGATCAATTGCTAAATTATTGACAGGCAAGTAATTAATCCTAAAATGAGGGTTTAGACCTAAACGTCTCTACTTAACATTTTATTATACTTAGAACATTATTGTATCTTTGAAGACAGCTTTGTTTTTTATGATTATGTTGATATTTATGAAAATCGATATGGCTTACGTAGAACTATTCAGGAATTTTTCATACAAATTTCTTTCAATCTGCTCTTGTCCCTCTCTTTCCATCATGGGGGATATAATGGATAGTTAATAATTCAGTGCTAACCAGTGACAATGTATGAAAGACTTCCAGAATTCAGGTAGCTTAAACTAGTCTTAAAGGATTTCTGAACTCCATCGTATTTGGAAATTGCTGTATTAATTTAGATAAATTTTAAGCATACGTTTTTGCATGCTATTTTTTTAATATATAAAATTTTCTGGTAATTATTTTGTCTTTAAGGAAAACTGGTACAAAAACCAAGGGACTATGAGTGATGGAGTCATTGATATGACTGATTTCAGTGTCTCTAAGTAAATTAGTTAAGTTATGCTTGTCTCTTTCATTAAAAGCACTATTACACAGGCTGATGCAAAAGATGACTGTGGTAAATGGGTTTTCAGGTCATTTCTGATAAAGTTAAATGTGGTTGTCTTTTCAATTGATCATTCTGCATCTTTTCCAGACTGTCCATCCATCTCTTGGAACAGCCTGTTCAATAAGCTCTACAGGAAATAATTTGGGCAATTTTAAAGAAAGTGCATCTTTAGATTAAATGGCTTTGGAGTATTTTTATTTCCTGCCAAGATGGATAAGAATATATTTCAAAGGGTGTTAATTTCCTGTTTTATAATTATTCAGTTTCCGTGGGAAATAAGTATTTAAATAAATCCCAAATAAACATCATGCAAGTTCTTTGAATCTCAGGGGAGACACAATTAATTCAACTAAGTTTGATCCATGAGAATCTGTTGTTCCCATAACTCTGCATTTCCATTTGCTAAATCATGTTATTAATTAGGATGAATTTATAAAAATTTCATATTACTCAAGTATTGAATAATACTTTGGAGCAGTGCAGCAGAAATGCTATTCAATGTGATAACAACTATCTATCTAGTGATAGACACTCTTATTTCATGGAAGACTATTTAAGAGATAAGCAATTTCGTGATCAATGGGCATTTGTGTTCTCTAAATGAACCTCTAATATGATTCTTTTAAAAGATACAAGGAAAAAAAGAAGAAATTTAACTGAAGGCATAGAAAGAGATTTTACAGGCAAGGGGGAGAGTAGGTATAGACATTTCGGGTAAAATAGAAGCACATCAGAATAATCTCGGTGTGGCATACAGACCAAGAAGAAAGCTGATGATAATAGCACAGTGTGATAAAGACCATGATCGAGGCCATGCAGGAAGTGTTGAGGATCTAGGGAAAGGTGTATAACCCAGTCTAATGAGTATCTGGAAGGTGTCGGGGGACCATAAGATTAAGCTGAATCTGATAAATTTCAGTAGGAATTAGTCACACTGTTGTGCTGATGCTCATGAAAAAATTCTGAGCACGTACTTAATGTTGAAAACAATAGTAAGAAGAAGTAAGCTCACTGCTTGGGAGATTTTGAGAGATGCTAAATTATAATGGGGAAAAAAGAGCAAAAACAGATCCAGGAGAAGAGATGGTTGGGAAGCTGGAAAAAGTTTAAACAACCCTGCAAGATAGAAATTACAGACTGAAATAAGTGAAGCGAAATATACAGGAGTGCACAGCCAAACCAAATGACGTTAGTCTCTAGAACCTGACATGTCCGAGGGTATACTGCGAGAACTTGAAAAACTTGAAAAACTGCGAGAACTTGTGCTTTCACTGAAAAACGATGGAGACCATATGTTTTCTTTGATTTCAAAGTAAAAGAAATGATGAGACTCTAAAAACAAAAAATAAGTTGGGCTTATCTAAAGTATATGTGTATTGGGGTGCCTGGGTGGCGCAGTCGGTTAAGCGTCCAACTTCAGCCAGGTCACGATCTCGCGGTCCGTGAGTTTGAGCCCCGCGTCAGGCTCTGGGCTGATGGCTCAGAGCCTGGAGCCTGTTTCCGATTCTGTGTCTCCCTCTCTCTCTGCCCCTCCCCCGTTCATGCTCTGTCTCTCTCTGTCCCAAAAATAAATAAACGTTGAAAAAAAAAAAAAGTATATGTGTATTTATAATCCTAAGAAGAAATTCAGAATTTGGACAAAGATTTCCACAGAGAGTAAGTCCTTGTGGATTGTTCTAGGAGAAAAACAGAACAAAGCAAAACAAAGGACACCATCAAAATGATGAAAAAGAGACAAAGGCATGGAACGTAAGATATACCCACATGATGGTTTCTCATTTAACCATGAACATTAACGTTCATGAAAAATTCTGAGGTTGTGGGAAAGTGCTTTATTGTTTCTTAATTGAATTATAATTAACATACACTGTTATATGAGTTCCAGGTATACAGCAAAATGATTCAACAATTCTATACATTACTCAGTGCTCATCGTGATAAATGTACTCTTAACACCCTTGATCCATTTCATCCATCCTCCCACCTCTGCTATCCAGCAGCGTGCTCTCCTTTTATTGTCTTTTGGCTAATTTGTTTTGTTTCTTAAATTCCACATATGAGTGGAATCATGGTATTTGTCTTTCTCTGACTCATTTCACTTAGCATTATACCTTCCAGGTCCATCCAGTTGTTGCAAATGGCAAGATTTCCTGCTTTCTTATGGCTGAGTAGTATTCCATTGTATACATACTCTGTATCTTCCTTATCCATTCATCTATGGATATACAGTTGTATTGCTTCCATACGTTGGCCATTGTAAATGCTGCAGTAAACAAAGGGGTGCGTGTATCCTTGCAAACTAGTGTTTTTGTTTTCTGTGGGCATATACCTCGTAGTGGAATTGCTAGATAGTATGACATTTCTATTTTTAAGTTTTTAAGGAGCCTCCGCACCATTTTCTACAGTGGCTGCGTTCTCAGTCAGTAGTGCGTGAGGATTCCTTTTTCTCCACGCTCTCACCAAAACTTGTTATTTCTTGTGTTTTTGATTTTAGCCATTTTGACAGCTGTAAGGTGATATATCATTGTGTTTTTTATTATTATTTTTTTCTTTCTTATTTTTATTCCTTTACTGTTTATCTTTGAGAGAGACAGCGTGCGAGTCGGGGAGGGGCAGAGAGAGAGGGAGACACAGATTCGCAAGCAGGCTCCAGTCTCTGAGCTGTCAGCACAGAGCCTGACACGGGGCTCAAACTTGTGAACCATGAGATCATGACCTCAGCTGAAGTAGGATCCTGAACCAGCTGAGCCACCCAGATGCCCCATCTCATTGTGGTTTTGATTTGCACTTCCCTGATGTTTGGTGATGTTGAGCATCTTTTTTTTTTTTTTTTAATTTTCTTTTTCAACGTTTATTTATTTTTGGGACAGAGAGAGACAGAGCATGAACGGGGGGAGGGGCAGAGAGAGAGGGAGACACAGAATCGGAAACAGGCTCCAGGCTCTGAGCCATCAGCCCAGAGCCTGACGCGGGGCTCGAACTCACGGACCGCGAGATCATGACCTGGCTGAAGTCGGACGCTTAACCGACTGCGCCACCCAGGCGCCCCATGTTGAGCATCTTTTTATGTGTCTGTTGGACATATGTATGTCTTGTTTGGAAAAATGTCTATTCAGGCCCTCTAACCATTTTTAATCAGATTATTTTTGTTGTTGTTGAGTTATATAAACTTTATATATACTGGATATTAACCTTTTATTGGATATATCATTTGTAAACATCTTCTCCAATTCAGTAGATTACCATTTTGTGGTGTTGATGATTTTCTTTTCTGTGAAAATCTTTTTATTTTGGTATCGTTCCAGCCCCTGCCTCCTTTCTCTACCTGGCAGAGACCTTGCCTAAATACCATCTTTTCTTTCCTCAGTGATTTTTCCCACTTCTCCTCAGTTGAGTTTCTTGCCGTCTCTCTCCCTCATTGCCATATTTTATTTTATTACCTGAATCCCAAGTATCTGTTTTACTAAATAATACAGCCAGATCAGAATAAGCCTGGCTGAGGCAGAATTATCTAAAAGGCCTCTCTACCGTGACCTTCAGGATCTTGGAACCAGATACCGTGTTCCTCTTTGCAACTGTACCGATCTGGGTTAATGAACAAATTATAAAGCCCACAAAATAGGAATGGAATGAGAAGAGCCTAGTATTTCCCACAGAGTTAGATAAACCTTAAGTTACAGTGAAAACAAACTACAGCTATAATATTGAGGAGATCTGATAAATATTTGAATTCCTGTTTATTAGAGAGCTTGGTGAAACCATTACCCAGGTGAGTTCTTGGCCCTTTGCGTTGTCTGTTGATCTTCCTCTGCGTGTTCCACAGTCTTGTTTTCTTATCTGAGATAGATTAAAGTTCTCTTTATCGGCCTGTAAGCTGTGTGTTCCTGTAGGTCTTGGAATACTTGCTTCTCTGCTTCTGTGCTGTGAAGCATTCCAGCTGTGCATCAGCAGTGAAGGAATACCTCCTGGGCTTAGTCAAAGCTGAAATTCTTTTTCTGATGACAAAAAGGTAGAGTTCCTTCCATTGGCCCTGATAACACTGCTTGTGGGCTCTTTTCCACACGGGCTTGCACTAGCATAATGACCTGCGTGTAATAATCTTTCAGTTTATGGTTGGAAAGTCCATAAACAATGAATGCCCAAATGAAATCTCTATAAGGTAAATTGCATGTTTGGATTTGTCATTTAAAGCAAATATATTTGAGGTGCCTGGTGCCTTCGTCGGTTAAGCATCTGACTCTTGGTTTCAGCTCAGGTTATGATCTGGCCATTTCATGAGTTCAAGCCCTGCGTGGGGCTCTGTGCCAACAGCACGGAGCCTCCTTGGGAGTCTCTCTCTCCCTCTCTCTCTCTCTCTGCCCCTCCCCCACTCAGGCTATCTCTGTCTCTCTCCAGATAAATAGATAAACTTTAAAAAAAACTTTAAAGAAGATACACTTAACGTAAAATTCTTTTTACGAGAGTCATTGAGACAGTTTAGGCACATTTCTAATTATCCAGAGAATTGACTTTTAATTCCTATGAGTGAGTGGTGGCTATTACCCATACTTGAGAATTGCAGGGATTCTGTGGAGAGCAAATGATCAGAAATTAATGTCCATCAATCATTTATTGTGGGACATGGGGACCAACTTTGGTCATTGAATAAATAAAATTTCAAAAGATTTTGTCACATGCTCAGATTTCTTAAGAATCTAAAATGGCCTTGCCAGTTTAGAGGAAAACGACCCCAAAGGAGTGAAAATAAAAGCTCTCAGGGGTGTGTTGGTCTGGAGAAATATTATAAACATTTTATGTAGCTCAATTTACCATCCCTACATTATCTGCATTGTGTAAATGCACCGTAACATAGGCCACTGTTCTGTACTGTTTCAGGTAATTCTCCTTCACAATGGGTAGATATGACTATTCAGTTCCACATCAATATATTTATACCTGATGCAGGGGATATGGAGGGCTGTGCTATATGTGGCTCATAAATCAATACAAAATGAGGCCACGTTCATGCACCATTTACAGTGAAGTTTTGTATATCCTGCATCCAAATAATTACACCTATTATGTTCCATGTTTTAAAGAAAAAAAATCACATCCTTTCTGCTGTAGAAAATTGCCTTCTAAGTACATAACTGATTTCTGAACCAAACGTAATAGGCAGCCTCAAAGTTAAAGCAATACTCTTACTCTGCACTTGGATAACCACTGGGATCTCAGACCATAGTCATTCTAATTGATTTTGTTTCAGACTGTTCACTATTAATCTAAAAATGTATTGGGATGTATTATGACCCAATACTTATCTATGGAATAGTATGAATTAGTATAAATATTAGAAAATAAATAGTAATAATTAATGGGGAAAATATATACATATATATAAAACGTGTATGCAAACCTTTAAACAATGCAGATTCTTACAAACAAGTTCAAATGCTTTATCTTCCATCTGTGTTGGATTAAACAATATTTTTTACAACAAGGGTGAAGATATTCCCTTTTCTTTGTCATATAGTTGATACTTTAAAAAGTCAATAAGCCCAACTGAGACTCTGATTAGTTTGAGCAGATCATACTTTAGCAACCAAATGCCGTTGTAATTCTACTCCTTGAACCTAGAGCCCCTTTTAAGATTATCATTGTTTTATATATTACCTTTTTACACCCTTTTATTTCAAATGAGTAATAATGTACCCTAAGGGCATTAGCAATGGGGTGATATATAAATGACCTATTTATCTGTCCATAATCAACATAAAACATCTACCCAGCATTATTTGCACAATATCCTTTAGAGAGGATAGGGAAGAATGATATTCATGTTGAGAGAAATGCGTATATATATTTGGCATGAATTTTCAAGACCTGAGCTTTAAAGAAATTTTGAATATAAACCTGGTCGCCACACACGCGCAGGCCCTCTCCTGAAGCGGAGACAAAGAGACGCTGGGAGCCACGCAACGCTTTGCTGCGCCCTTTCATTCAGTTCTCCATGTGCAACTTGAAAGTGAGAGTTCTAAAATGTATGTCAGATCTTCTTTCTCAAATCCCTGGGAGGGAAAATGCCATTCACGCCTTGACAGGCATTGTCTCTTGATGGACCCTCATAGCACGTGTCTCTCACCTCCAGCCCAATACTGCTGCTTGCCATTATGGTATTTTACAGTCGAACTGAATTTCTATCAGTTTCCGAAAATGAAATGCTGTATGGTGATGTCAGGCATGTGACTTGCCTCTACAGCCGTCTTACCCATCCCTTATCCTATTCTTTAGATTTCTGCTTAGCCGTAAATATGGGATTTGTTTCAAGGCAATGGTACAGAGCATTATTATCATTAAATGAAAGGAGAGCTCATCATAGCTGGGTGCCATTCTAGGAAAAGTGGCCATCAAGAGTTACGGCGGAGTGAATGGGAAGCTAGAAAGTATCTTGACTAAGAGGTATGTTGAGAGCACCCGTTGAGCATCCCATGGGAGTTGTCCGTGAGCTATCATCTCTGAAGGGAAGCCTACAGACCCTGTGGAGAGAGATCATTCTGACTAGATGGAGGGGGTGGGGAGGGAACCCTTGAGTTCCTTTCATTTAACACCCCACCCAGGGGCATGTCTTACTAGGTGATTTCTAGGGAGACTGTACCAAGGTGCAAGGCCCCTTGCATCATCTCATTTTGTTGTGTGGCTCTTTTCTTTACTTCCTTCCCTCCCTTCTTCCTTTGGTGTTTTCCTTCTAATATAAAGGCTTCAAAAGTATACCTCTGTTCTATCTTTTTTCTTCTCCCTCAAGAACCAAACACTTCATTGGATGTTTGCTTGTATTTTGCTGGAAACAACCTTTTGATTGATTGCCTGGCCGACAATATCCCTCCAATCTTTCTTTCATGGATACTGTAGTTCTTTTAAGGAGATTCTTCTCAATAAATTCCCCTTGATTTTAAGTTTTTTTTTTTTTATCATGATCTACCTATGTTCCGTTAATGTTCTTCCCACCTGCAACTAAAACTATTGAGATCTGAAGCACTTAATCATTTTTCTGATACACTCGATCTCTAAATGATGTTTGGACTTTTGCTTTCCATTAGTCTATTCAATTCCGTCATTCACAATGAGATCTAGCCTTCTGAATCCTGCTGGTTTGTTTCCAGCATTACTTTGTCCTTCCAGTATTAGCCTCCCTAAAACTCCTATTTACATTATGGCTTCTCCTGTGTTAGAGAGAAAGAGTATCAGGATTGTATCCACAGTACAAATACTAGCATTTATTTTTACTAGGCACCATCTGTCAATCAGAATCTGACCTAGCTGACGGGGTGAGTGGCATAGACTATTTTACCACGGTTGACAGGTGTAACTCCCTCTGCTCAGTACAGAGGCCTGGGTTGGGATAGATTCCACGATTCAGATGAAGATGGAAACGGTGATGTTGGGAGATTGGGGGTATTAGATCAGTGTTTTTGCCTGACACTTTTCAAGGTATTTGGGAGCTTCTGTGTAGGAATTGTTCCATTTTCCATGTGTATTTATATTGGTCTCATTTTATTTATTTCGCACTGTGGATGTTTGCTTTTGGAGGAGGGCACCAACCAACCCTTCAAGCTGCTTTTCCAAATAAATTAGTGTGTGTGTGTGTGTGTGTGTGTGTGTGTGTGTGTACAGACACGTACCCCACAGGGGAGGGAGGATGCTGTATTTTTCTGCATGGTCGGGTCTTTGGCACTTGAAGAAGATGACATTCTCTGCTGTTCTCTTTCCTGTGTCATTAACATTGCTCTGTTATTGCTAAATGATTCGTTATTGATTTTATGTGAACTACAAATCATAAATCAATCTCAAAATAGCAGTCTTAGTATCAGCAACGAAAATACCACATCTTTTTTTAAGGCTAAGACCATCTAAATTATTTTGATGTTAATTGCATTTTGCCTGATTATTGCATTATATGTATTAATGAAGCAAAGGCAAAACACAGCTAGACTTGGATGCGTCTGGATTACGGAAAGAAAGAGGACATTTTTGTCTAGTGGAGGTAGGGTACTTAATCTTTTGCAGCTTCTTATCTCTGCTTATCATTATAAATGGAGATTTGGGTTTGGTCCCAACTGCCGAAAGTGTAGGTTTAGGCAAATCATTTCTACTGCCTGGGTTTCACATTCCTAACCTGTAAATTACGGAAGTGAGATTATATGGGTGTCTTTTGAACTGTAATATTCTGTGATTCTGTCATTGGCCTGACACACACACACACATGCACACACACACATTTGCACATGCATATATACATATGCATACACACTCAATTTGTTTTTCTGCAGACTAAATGTAAAAAAAAAAAACACAGCATATGTTTGAACATTTTGAACTTTTGGGTAACAAATTTACGTGATGATATGATCCCACTGCATATACTTTCTAGCTGTTCTTAGCTTGCTGGGTTCAGCTGTCCATTGATCCACCTGGCACCAAGAGGCTTCATGGTAGAGAAGAGGTTTGCATCTTAACAGGAGAAGGTGTGAGGGGTGGGGGGGGGTGGGGTGCCTGGGTGACTCAGTGGGTTAAGCATCTGACTCTTGGTTTTGGTTCAGGTCATGATCTCATGGTTTCGTGGGTTTGAGCCCTGGGTCGGGCTCCACGCTGACAGTTTGGAGGCTGTCTGGGATTCTCTCTCTCCCTCTCTTTCTGCCCCTTCTTCACTCATACTGTCTCTTTCAAAATAAACTTCAAAAAAATCTTTAATTAAAAGAAGGGAGAAGAGGATATAAATTGGTGGAGCAGGGGAAAGAAGGCAGTCTAAACCTAGTAGAAAAAGTTCAGCATTAAAATTATTACAGCATCTCCTGAGGATGATGGGAGACTGGTTTAAATGAATGGAGGTATTCTCATTGGGGAAGAAGGGGAAATAAAGTCAGACTAAAGAGATCTTTAAAGACCAGGCAGAAGGTAGGACTAGCCATTGGATGGTTTTGGATGGGATAGTATATTGATTATTTTGAAGCTGGGGAATGATTGTTCTGGCAGTGAATGGTGTGCAGTCTAAATTTGGGAGCCCGATATTGATAGACAGGATATCAATGGGAAGCAGTTGTAGTGATCTAAAATAGGAGGTGACAAGAGCGTATGTCACAGTGTGACGAGAAAAATCTGAGATAGGTGGCAATGAGTAACTGACAGTGTATGATCATACTTTGACTCCTCCCAGTATCCTAAAATATCATATGCATTTCTGGCCAGGGAGGTTGAGCTAAGGATGTAGTCACAGAATGACAGCAGTTCGGAAAAGGAGAAGTCTCAGAGAAGAGAAAGAATTTAGTTTTCCACCAAACTTGTGTTTCTTAGGTTAGGGAACTTAAAGTATCCTAACGGTGCTCTCAATTAGAATGGAGCCCAAATGAGACATCAGGTGAATAGATATTGATTAGGAAGCCATCTCTGCCTAGGTAGTAGTTGAAACCAAAACTTGAACCTGCTCTCACTGAAAATTGTTTCACCTTAGGGTTTCCACTCTTTAGTATGCAAATCTGGGCAAGTTTATTGGTTTCAGATAAAGTGAACATATCACTTTCACCTCCCCCTGCCTTTTCTTTTACCCGCAAGTATAAATGCAAGTCTGTTCTTCTTTAGTCACAAGAACGGATTTAGAAATGGGTATGGAGGGTGGGGGGAGAGGGGAAAGTGGGCGATGGGCACTGAGGAGGGCACCTGTTGGGATGAGCAGTGGGTGTTGTATGGAAACCAATTTGACAATAAATTATATGTATGTGTGTATGTGTGTATGCATATATAATTAAATTATATATATATAATTAAATTGTATAATTAAATTACATATAATTAAATTATATATAATTATGTATAATTAAATTATATATATATATTATATAAAAGAAGTGGGTCTTTAGTGTCTGTCACCAAGGGATTACATTATGCACCAATGGAATTTTGTAATGTCTCATTCATTAGCAATTCCATTTTATATCCAAAACTTCAACAAAAGGAAAATTATATACTTGTTCATCCAAGCTGCAGACTTTTGAAGATACTACAATATTCAGAGCTGCTATGGAAAATCAAAGCGGTCTAATGCCTGGTATTTATTTTCTAAAAATAATAGATTTGAATCCTTTTTCTCCGTTTTTTTGTGTGTGATTGTAATTATTATCATTATTTTTTAATTTTAGGGGAGAGAAAAGTTTTTGTTATGAACTAAGAGTGGAGTTATAGAGAAACATTTATTTGTTTTCATGGTCCTTTTCTCCAAAATGTGTGCTGGAATGTATATGAAAAAGCTACAAAGACCTAAGAGAACCTTCTTTGAAACAAGAAGATTAAGAGTAAAGTTTATTTGGTTATTTTGAAATACAACTAAGACTCTGTGGAATCTAATAAATTATGAGACACTTAGATATGAATATATTTTAAAGAAATTGAAATTATCATATTAAATGCAACCTCAGGCATAATCTCATGATCTAATTTTTTTATGTAAATGGCTCAGATTGTAGGTCAGCAAAGGATATGTGAAGTGTAGATGCTCTCCATAGACTGGCCCCACCACGGCTGCTGCTTTTAATATTTGTACATCAATCTTAAGCACATGTAAAGAAGCTTTCATACTTTAAGATGGTTTTTGTAAAATGTAAGATTTGCTGTATTATTGCCCTGCATGAGCTGCCTGTTTTCCCAGAATCTTCTGAGTGAATCGATATTTTATTTCATGAGGAAGGTAACACATCAACCATGATCTTAGAAAAAGAAAGAGATTTCAGTTAGTCAACAGGATCATGTTTGTTACCAGTCAATTAGCAACAGTTCCCCTGTCTGCAAATCCAGGGTTTAGTTTCAGATAGAGTATTAATTGGTCATATGAAATGGAGGAAGTAGATTTATCACTTAGAATTTTGGTTTGCAGAGTAATATTTATTCATAGAGATTTTCAAAAGAAATGAAACATTCGTAGAAGAGAGAGGGCAAGAGATAGAGATGAGGAGACTGTGAACACTACTTGCTTTGTGAATTTGCTACTAAGTTAATTATAATTTTATTATTTGTTTCTTGGAGAAGTCCACTTTATACATTTTATTAAATGATTTCAGAGGCCTTTGACATAAAGATTTACTATAAAAAGGGAAGCTGATTGTTACATAATTTTTACATGATATGTAGAGTTGTACTGGATTCACCTTAGTCATTTTTTAGTAATTACTAAGCTTCCTCCATTCAGTGATTCCAGTCATCATTTTTTTCTTCAGGAATCATACGCATGTGTGTGCACACACACACACACACACTATCTTCCAGATTATATACTAAACATTCATGGAGTTTGGACTTAGATTAATTTTTACTAGAGAAGATTCATCATTTAGAGACCATGTGAGTGCCCACAGATGACTTAAGTTTTTGAGTCTTCCAAAACGGAGACAGTAATACCTAAATTAGATAGGCGATGTCACGATTAAATGAGATAAGAAGCCGAGTGAGTGATACAGTGCCCTTGAAGAAGTCCTGAATGGCTGTGCACGTGTCTCCCCATCTCCTACAAACACACATGCCTCTCATGATACAAAATAAACATGAATGTAGAAGTCGATGTCTACTCTTTCATAAGCCTAGACAGAGAACTTGTTTTGGGGGTGACATAAGAAAATTATCACAGGTGAGAAAATGGTCTGAGGCAGTTTCATGGGGCAGTAAGGATATTTATTCCAAGTTCAGAGATTTTATTTCCTCATTCGTATCTCATCAACTAATTTTCCTAAGGGTCATCCAAAGCCTGGGTGAAGAATAAAGGAGCAGTCCAAAGAAAAGGATGGAAAGACAAAAGAAATAGAAAGGTTGGAGGAATAAGAGAAGCAGAGACCTAGCAGATAGAAAGGAAGACTGAAAATAAAGAGTAACAACCTGGAAGAGGGTGACCATATCTCACAGCTCTGAGTTCTAAGCCAGTTTAACATGTTTGCCTCCTGAATACAAATGTCCTCTGAGGTGGGCATCTTTGATTGGGCCTCTGGAATACCTACCTGCTGGAAGACGTAGGTATTAGCCCGCATGCAAAGATATAGGTTCATTTGGCCTAGTACTTTGTACCTCTCCACACCAGTGAAGCTTCTAGGTGCTGTATCTGATACCCATCACCTAATGCCATGCTGGGCTTCTCTTCCTTCCAGGGCAGGGATCCACATGGCCAACCCCTCTCCTCATCGCACAACACACGCACCTCCACACCCCCACAGGGGTTCGTTACTCCTCACTAGGGCCTTCTGCCTGTTCTAGTCACTGTGGATCCCCACCAAGAAGAACTATAGTATGTTCTGACCACTATGTGTCTGGAAATGATGAAGCAATATTAACGCACAGACAGGAGAAAGCCAGAGGTGTCAGTAGGTTAGAGACATTTGAAAGGTAAAAGGTTGGGGAGTTTGGGTCATTTGGGAAAGATTTCTATTGATGTGTTTTTGTTTCAAATCGTCTTCTTGTTCCGAGTTAATCTAGTTACCTATTAACCAAAGATGGGGTCCTTCCTGGGGCGCCAGAGTGGTTTAGTCAGTTGAGCATCTGACTCTTGATTTTGTCTTAGTTAGGTCATTGTCTCAGCGTCATGGGATCAAGCCCTGTGCTGAGCATGGAGCCTCCTTGAGATCTCTCTCCTCTCTCTCTCTCTCTCTCTCTCTCTCTCTCTCTCTCTCTCTCTCTCAAATAAAATGAAAAAACAAATCATTAAAAGTTAAAAAAAAAACATGGGGTCCTTCCCTAGGCCATTGCTGTAGCAGAAAAGGAACAGATTGTTGGAGGTACGTTCATTGCTTTCTTGTTCTTTGCTCAAAGCCATCTACTCTTCATTTTTGCTTATTTACTATTCCCGCAAGAAAACACTGAGTAGCAACTTTTATACAATACAGGTTCTGAATAGTAGACACTAAAATCTGACAGAAAGGGGCACCTTGGTGAGTCTGTCAGGATACTACCCCACGCCCCCAATCTTTTCCTAGGAAAACAGTCCAATCTACCACCTTTGTTTTTGAATGGAAGCTGCTGGATGTTACTCATTATTGTTTTTAGAACAAAACCTTCCATGGGAAAGATGTCGCATTATTATTACCGTGGCAACAGACACCCTATAAAGATGAGTGATCTATTGGTTGTTCCGCAGTTCAATAAACACATCCCCAAAACCCATCAGGAAAAAAGGTCTAATAGAGGCTCCTCTATATTGTGCTATTTCTTCTTTTAAACCTCCGTTCGACAGTAAATAGGCATTCCACAGAAATGTTTAGTTTAGGTGTATTTCATTTTAGCTGGAGTATACCTTTGCAGTGGTTTTCTGAATTTCAAACAGTTGTTTTATTATAAAAATAATACATGGTAAATAAAATGACTTTTAGGCGAGAGAGCATAAAGAGAAAAGAGTACTCTCTCCTACTTCTGTGTTTCTGGGTTTAAGCCTAAATACAATTGGTAAGCAATTAATTTTACCAACTTTCTAAATAAATAGCTTTATAAACATTATAAGCATAGTCAACAATTAATTGTAAACTAAAAAAGAAAATCATTTTAAATTAAGCATTTGTAAAGGAATGCACGTAAATGGGTAGACATAATACCCCAAAGTTTTAGTCAAAAGAAGTTGTACCCATTTCAGTGTCACCCCCTGGTGTTGAGGTAACAAGAGTCTACTTGCAGCAAAATTTTGTGGGACCTAGTCCTGCTCTCTAGTCATATATAAAAATAATCGGGGCACCTGGGTGGCTCAGTCGGTTAAGTGTCCAACTCTCGATTTTGGCTCAGGTCACAATCTCACCCTTTGAGAGATCAAGCCCCATGTCGGGCTCTGTGCTGACCGTGTGGAGGCTTCCCTGGATTCTCTCTCTCCCTCTCTCTCTCTGCCCCTTCCCCACTCGTACACGCATGGTCTCTTTCTCTGAAAATAAATAAACTTTAAAATAAATAAATAAACAAATAAATAAATAAAATCGACATAGTAGGTAAATGTAATGCAGAAAGGCAAATTTGTTTTAAAAAACGTAAATAGAAGAAAAGGGATAAGTCTGGAGGCTAGAAAACAGGCAATAAGCAAAATTTGTTCGCAAAAGCGAGAACGATTTGATTGTAGGTAACCGGTCCCCTGTTTTTAAGAAGTAGGTATGGTCTTAACGGGTTGCCCCACATATATACACGTAATTAAATAAACTAAGAATATTCCACTTATATATATTCCCCACTCTGGACCCATAATGAGCTTTGTCTTCTGGTGCGATTAGTCCCTAAGAAGGATGTGCCCCTTTGCAGACATTCTGTGCCCCACGTTACAGAAAGCAAACTTCCACTGTCAGTCAGACAGTCACTAGTGATCTCACAATTTTTGTGACTGTGAAGGAGTTTCTCAGAACCTTGGTGTACTCATGAAATGGATTTTTGAAATTCCTAAGGTTAAAGACAAGACCTAAGAAATCTGGTTTCTTCGCCCATATCTAGCCAGAGTGGCCTCACCAGAACCTGCCAGTTGGTAGTAAATATTTCCTATGAGTGGCGTATGAGTTCTCTCCAAGCACTAAAATGCATCAGTATTCTGGCAATAGGGCGAGGTATTCTGTAGGTTAATTTGCTGTGTTTCTTAGTACCCCTCACTTCCTTTCTTTTGTTCTGTCTAACCCTTCCTCCTCAAGCATCTTCTTTACTTCTTATACATTCTCGACATTTGGAGAAGTGTTTGGTAATATCTGTACACAGAGAACATATTTTCAAGGACCGCTTAGCAGAGTGGCTCTAAAATCAGACACATCTGGAGTTTATGCCACATCAACCACTGACATGACCTTTGGCAAGTTACTCACTTTAATCTTTAGTTTTCTCACTTGCAAAATGAACTGAATACAAACATGTACTGCATGGTGCTTTTTGAGACTTGAATAAGATAATACTGTAAAGCACTTAGCACAATTCCTAGGACATAGTCATTGCTCATTGAATGTGTTCCCTCCTCCTCCTCCTCGTGGTAATTATTATGGTTGTTCTTTTCAATGATTATGCAGATTCTTTTCAGTGATTATTCAGATTCTGCTGGGAGATTTAAGCACCGTAGAAAAATACATGCAGTGAATTTTACTGTTGCTTGGAGTAAAAATTTGTGGAGTTCCTTAGTCATAGCTCTTTGCCCTCCTACTATTTTGTAACTGTAGCAGTTTTGATGGGGAGCGGAGCCTTAACTATAGCCAACATCCAATGGGCCACACTGTTGGCAAGAATAAAGGCGGGGGTAGGGGGGGTATCTTGTAGAGCAGGATACATACACCCATTTATTTGACATTGACTTTGACTAGAGAGGAAAACTCAGCAAGAATGTATTGTGGAGTATCCCAGCTGGATAGTGCCCTCAAAAGTCTGCCAGAAGCAAACACAAATCTTCTCTGGAGGAAAGCACCTTCAATCCAAGTGCCCAGATACAAAGCTTCATGCACTATGAATATAGCAATCAATAATAAAAATATAATGCTAATTTAAAAACACAGAAAGTAGGTGTCGGCCATTGCAACAGGCACAGAGTCCAGTCAAAATTCCCAGTGGATGCTCATTGGAAATTGCCAGTCTGGGGGCGTCTGGGTGGCTCAGTCGGTGAAGCGTCCGACTTGGGCTCAGGTCATGATCTCACAGTCCCTGGATTTGAGCCCCACATCGGGCTGTGTGCTGACAGCTCAGAGCCTGGAGCTGTTTCAGATTTTGTGTCTCCCTCTCTCTCTGCCCCTCCCCCGCTCATGCTCTGTCTCTCAAAAATAAATAAACATTGAGGAAAAAAAAGAAATGGTCAGATTCTAACATCTATATGGAAGAGTCAAAGACTAAGAATAGAAAAAAATACTCATGTTAAATTAAAATAAAAAAAGGAAGAAGTGATTGCCAGGCAGTAAAGAAAATGTAAATTTTATCTATGCATATAAATTTATATAGATGCAAGTTAGACATATGTTTTTGTGCTGTGTATACACATGCGTATAGGGAGATAAGAGTATGTATACACACACACACACACACACACACACACACACAACATTTGTCTTAATTTAAGCAACAAATATTTTTCTAACATCAGATATATAAGAACGATCTTACCTGAAGAACGGATATAATAAGCTAGACATTCACTGTTAAGAGATGATCATCTTTTAGAAATGAATATATTTGGTGGACATAGATATCTAAACCATGCAACTGTTTTTCATTTATTGTTTTCAATACAGCACATTTCATTTGCCACTTGACAGTTATAGAGCACAGCGTGGAAAACGTTACACATTACTGCATACTGTGACATGTATGTATTATTACATGATTTTGCAGCTGAAGAAATGAAGTCCTAAATATGGCTGATGAGAGAGCTAAAGACCTGGTTTCTGGCACAGGTTTTATTTTTATAGCCTATGTTTTTGTTTAATTTGGAATTTAAAAAATTGTGATTTTGTTTTCATTTTCTTTAGATAGACTATTCCAAGAATGAGAATATATTCACTACGTAAGTCTTTATAAACTGATTTCTGTTGACTGGAGGGACCTTAGGAGTAGTAGAGAGGTTAACAGATCTCTGCCTTACCCCCTGGAGTATACCCCAGAACCTGACCATTTCTCAAACTATTTAAAGATTTTGGTTGGCATGCAGGCGTGCAATGCTGCCAGACCAGGAACAATACTAGTCAGATGAAGTATTGGTGTAATAGCCCAGACGTGAAGCTCAAGAAATCTCAGTGAAGAGTTCACTCTGAGTACCACTCAGATGCGGCCACCTTTTGATAAAAAAGTTCGGAGCCCGTTGGACTTTGGGGCACAAAAATGTTATTATTAGAAAAGATCATCTTGGAAAGCCTGAGTTTTATCTGAAAAATGTAAGTATTGTAAAAAAAAAAAAAGCAAAAGCACTTAGGATTTTACGTGCTTTGTGTGTGTGTACATTTTTGTCTTGGAGTTTTCCGTTTCCACTGATCGGATTTGCAGAATAACATAAATGTTCGCTTTGTTTATCCTTGTAAACACTGGCATCTGGGTATGGTGTAGGAGATTTTACGTATTCACAAAAGAGTCTTTAAATCCTTTTCATATGAATAATAATACAAGTGGACAAAAAGGTCGTTGTGCTAAAAAATATATTTCTCTGAAGCTAGCAGTAAAACCATCTGTCTCCATGCTTTGGAACCAAAGTGTTTTGGACTTTTAGAAGGCAGATGCTGTGTTAAATGCTGCAGTGTTCTTATGTCTACACCTCATGGATAGAGATGAATTTGACATACATCGTCTTGATCCCGTTAATGATTCTTCAATCTGCAAGTTACAGCATTGTGTCCCCATGGCTTTCATATTCTTATCTTTAACATGCAATTGTTCATGTAGCCCTTTCCTCTTTTCTTTACTCTTAGTCCAAAAGTCATAAGGCAATTTAGAAATTGATCATGAAGACAAGAATACAGTGGTAAAGGAGGACAAAGGTCTGATAGCATCCTAATAATTTTATGTATGTAAGAGAGAAAGAGAATGAATTTTTTTTTATGATTATTCCAGGTAACCTTCCAAATGGCAGTAATTATCCTTTTCTGTTGACTTCAGACTTTTAGGAGCTTTCAAAAATATGGCGAAACGGGGAAACATCTGCTAATTGCTTATCTTTTTGCAAGGGTGGAAAGTACAGTGTGGCGATGTTTCAAAACAAAACACAGAAAGGAAAAATCATCATTACCACCATCAGACAACCTGTCTTAACCACTTGCTCACTGGGGGATGCCAGGGCTGACAGACCAGAGGGAAGGTTGTGAGATGTGTTAATGATACGTCCTGTGTGTTTTATATTCCATCTCGTTGAATGTTCGCGCTTTGTCTATGAAACTTGGGTAATTATACCAATGCAGAGATGAGGAAAGTAAGATCAGAGATAGAGCAAGCTTCTCATGCTGTATACTTAATGGTACGTTGCAGAATTGTGATTTTACCAATTCAGAATCTGATTCCTGAACACATACAGTTGCCTTGGTGCTTCCTGGTATCATAGAGTGCAGATTCCTTTGAGAGATGACAGTTCCTGGATACTTTCCAACTGGAAAGATACTCCTGTGGAGGTTCTATTCCTTTAAATAACTAATACAGAACGTACAGATTTCTAATTAGACTTAAATCTGCCTGAAAAATATGCCTTTCAAATTTAAGATGGTATGGGTTTTATTTTGTTTTCTTTCGTGTGTATCACATAGTATTACGGTCATTACAAGTGAACCAAAAAACAACAACAACAAAAAATGCCCCAAACCACAACAGCCCTGAGATAAAAACCTGTCTTGGGGCGCCTGGGTGGCTCAGTCAGTTGGGCGTCCAACTTTGGCTCAGGTCATGATCTCAAGGTTCGTGGGCTCGAACCCTGCGTCAGACTCTGTGCTGACAGCTCGGAGCCTGGAGCCTCCTTCGGATTCTGTGTCTCCCTCTCTCTCTGCCCCTCTCCCGCTTGCGCTCTGCCTCTCTGTCTCTCAAAAATGAATAAACATTAAAAAATATTTTTAAAAATCTGCCTCTTTCTAAGCTTTAAGAAGTTTCAAGATAATCACTCTAGGGATGGTGTCAAGCTACCAAGGATATCTGGGACACAGGCATCTTCTGTCTCCTCTTGTGGGTTCTGTAGTCTGGAAGAAGTCAAACGTGTCTTGGGGTGGGGTTGGTTCTGGCCGCCATAGTGTTCGCTTCATGTGGACACACCCACAGCAGGCCATTGTCTAGTCATCAAGACCATGGATATCATGGAAAATCAGAGTAGCGGTGGAGGCCTCTTGGGGGAAGTTTACAAGGGTAAATGTGACAGGTCTTAGATCACATTTAATTGCCAGGAAGATCTGGAGAGCTGGAGGCATGTTTCTTTTGGGAGAGCCAAGAGAGGTGCCTGACAGATGGGACTTTGCCTCAAGCCTCAGAGAATCAAAAGGCTCCTGTCTCATTTTTTCACATCTGTTCTTGGCTCCCTAAGTATTACTCTTCGGTGTATTCCCCTCACCAAATGCCAAGTGTTTTTTCTAAGAAAACATTGCATCTTTTCCAGCTGTACTGTAACACTGAGCTGACTTGAATTTAACACAATTTTATTGCAGATAAAAATGGAGAGGCTTTCAGATGTCTCTATCATGTATGCATTGCCAAAGTGATATTTTTAAACTTAGAATAATATTTTTCTTCAGAGAGTAAAGTTGCTAGGACCCACATTTTCTGATTAAACGTCAATACACATAAATCGAGAACTCACTGAAATAAGTCACCGATTTGTCTCCCATATTAGAAGGTGACAAAAGCTGATTGTGATAGACTGATAAACTAGAATGTAAATTCTCAGTGCTCCAATGCCCAACAATGATCGGTACTTAATTTTATTAGAAATACTAGACTAATTCTCAGCTTATTCTGACAGTCACATCCAGATTTATTTATAAGTAAAGAGGGTAGTTGATGGGGAAATTCAAAGGACTCTTGAAAACGCGTAAGAAACAAAGATCTTTCCTAAGAAATGAGATCGTCGTATGTCTTTTTGTTAAAAAGGTTGTTTTAAAAGGGGAAAGTGCGATGCCCTCTTAAAGGCGCTATGGCTCTCTCTTACTAGAGTGATGTACTATGTAATGAAGCTAATGTCTTTAACTTATTTAACAAATAGTTGCATTGGAGAGGGCGCAGTAAAGAGAGGAGTGACTTGGTGATAATTTTTCCGACGGCCAACTGAGCCTAGAAAATGTTATGGGTGACATTGGGTCTGTCCTAGAAAATTCATAGTCTGTGTCGCTGTAGAGTCTAGGCACTGTCTGAGGACGTCAGGCCCAGGCAATGGAAAGAAGTGAAGGCAGTGAGAGGTAAGTGGGCTCTTGTTTATAAGGTGGTGAGGCAGAAAAAAAGTATGGAAGAGGCCCAGGTCAACCGGCTTCGTTCAGTCTTTCCTGGAGCTGCCCTCCTATGGGGCTGAAGTAGAGAGGCCCAAACAAACCTGAAGGGACAGTCAAAGCTCATGGAAACACAAAGATTTCCATAGATATTCAGAGATTTTCAACAGTTTTGACAAGTGCTAACAGAAGACTGAGGGCTAAATGCCAACATGACCATGGCCCCAAATCTGGCCTACCACCCTGATGGCTTGCTTTCTTTCAGATTTCTTAATTCCTTGGCTGTGAACATTTGGAACACATCTTGATTTGTTTCACCCACACTGTCTCAGAACGTTCTCCCTCCTTCTTTCCTTCCTGTTCTTCCTACTTTTCCTTCAGAATGTTCTCCTTCCTTCTTTCCTTCCTGTTCTTCCTACTTTTTCTTCCTTTCTTCCTTCTACTTAAACACACGCATTTATTATTGAAAAGTTATAAAGGAATAGCATTACATCAGATTGACTTAGGTAAGGCATAAATCCCCTTTATGGAAGAGGAAGATTATGTTAAATCAGGGCAGCTGGGATCTATGGGCTATGTGGTCATTTTAAAACAAAGCCCTCCGTTGGATCCGGGCTGCATTACCAAGAAGTGTCACCAGAAGCATGAAAACTGTAGGGATTAACTTTAAGTGACTGTGCCCACGCAGAAGTGGGGACAAGAAGCCACACTCTCTGAAATATCTTCAGTCACCATCCATCTCTCAGCAGCTTGGGGTCAATTTCCCCAGATCCACATTTTAATGAACGATAGTTTTAATACTTGATTAGTTGGGTCTTAGCTCCAAACCCTGGAGCTCCCCACCATTGCCTTTAGGCTCTCCTTTCTCCTTTGAGAATATTAAAGTGTTGTATCGGAAAGAAGTAGGAGATCTGAGGAGAAGGATACTCAAGGCCTTCAAAGAGGAAATCATTTAGTTTTTAACTTGTCTAATGGAAACCAATTTTTTTTTATTGCTCTTATAGTAGTAATAATATTGTGTGAAGTAATGTAGAATAAAAAGTTATTTTACTTTATTCTCGTGCCAGAACTCTGAGTGACATCTCCTAGGTTCTAATAATCATTTTTTCCCCATTCAACAAGTATTTATTGAACATCTAGATGCCAGGCAGTGCTCTAAGTTCTAGGGAAAATACACAGCAGTAAGTAAAACAAACATGTCTTCTCTCATAAAGATTATATTCTAATGAGGGAAAGAGGCAATAAACAAGATAAATAAGAAGATAGATTGTGTGATAGGCAATGATAAGTTATAAAGGAAGAAAAATCACAAAAGGCATATAAAGTGTTAGGGGTAAGGGTTTCAGGAGAATGACTAGGGTGTCTTCCTGGGACAGGAACTTTTTTTTTTAATCTTATTTTGAAAGAGAGAGCCATCAGGGGAGAGGCAGAGAGAGAGAAAGAGAGAGAGAGGGAGAGAGGGAGGGAGGGAGAATCCCAAGTGTTTATATACTATTTTCGGTGAAAACAGTCACTTAAATACAGTCAGCTTAATATTTTTCTGTTGGCTGGTCGAGAAACTTACATATACAGGAGTTCCATAAATATAACCTTAAATTGAATTCTGCGCTTAAATATCTTACTGTTGTCTTTTTATACTTGGTTCTTTCAACAAACGTTCATTGCTCTTTACTCACAAGTTCCTTATCCTGGGGCGCCTGGGTGGCTCAGTCGGTTAAGTGTCCTACTCTTGATTTCAGTTCAGGCCATGATCTCACAGTTTGTGAGTCGGGCTCTGCACTGAGTAGGAGCCTGCTTGGGATTCTCTCTCTGTCTTTTCTCTCTCCCTCCGCCCTTCCCTCGCACATGCACACACTCCCTCAAGTAAATAAACGTTAAAATAAAATAAAGTTTTGTGTCTAGATTGTGTACGTTTTGAATAAGATCTTGCAGGTTTCTGCAAAGCAAGAAAAACCCAAATAAGACACATTATAAGGAAGGGTTCATACGAAAATAAATTTTTAATGTACGATCACAATGATTTGCGTCCACAAGAAGTCTTGCGAGTGGCATTCAGTACATGGGATTTTATTGCAGAATGGCATCTGGTGACAGATCCTTTTAACCCACACCTATGTGAGCGTTACAGGCTTGGGTTCTGCTAATTTCTCTTACATAATAACATAATGACATTCCTAGGAAATGCATCCTTGTTTTTCTTCTTTTTAAGAACAAAAAAGTATTCTGAAGTAAGGAGAAATCAGAGAGTGAACTCCTTTTCCTCTAATATATTTCTTCTTCTTTTTTTTTTCCTCAAGGGGACCTTTTCAGCTCAGATTAGCATGTTTTAAAATTCATATCTGAGCTGCAGCATTAACAGATTAACACCCTAAGGGATACGTAATAGCGACTCGTAGGAGGGCGCCACATGAAAGGCTCATTCTCTTCAGTAATTTAAGGAGGCTGCCGGAGAGGAGGCCAGGCCCGGAGGCTTTCCTCCCACTTACACACCCGATGCTGCTAAATGAATCTTCTTTGGATTCATAAACTGAAATGGCACTACTGCTCTTTACCTGTGGATACAAAGGAAATGAAGACACTATCAGCTCTTGCCCTGCGAGTTAGAAATTGTACAGACCCCGCCTGCTCCCTGAAACAGAATTCCTCACGATTTGCAGAGGAAGGCGGCTGCCTTCTTTTTATTGCACGTCTTCTGGTGGCACATTCTCCGTAAGCGTGCCCCAAATGGGACTGTACTGAAACTCCGAATCCATAATCTAAGGATGCGAGGCACTGTGTAGCATTGGCACTGTGTAGCACTGGCACTGTGAGAAAAGTGGGAAAAGTAGCGTGGTGTCTTTCTTCTTTTGACACCCAGATGGATCTCTGAATGGGAAAACGAGTACGGTTTTCTGCACCTAATGAAGGCAGGCTGTCTAAAAACATGTGTTTGGAATGTGAGTAACCAGTATCCAAACAAAAAAACAATGCATCTTGCTAGGTGTCATGTCATGTCAGTTGAAAATGTTTGCTCGGATAAATATAGAAAAGCCAGGAAGGAGGGAAAGAGGAAGGAAGAGAGGGAGAGAGGGAGGGAAGAAGAGAGGAAGGGAGAGAGAGAAGGCACGAACACCGCCATGATATCCGCAATATAAAAACAGAACTTCCTGGGGCGCCTGGGTGACTCAGTTGGTTGAGTTGCTGACTCTTGATGGCAGCTCAGGTCATGAGCCCATGGTTCCTGAGATCGAGCCCCGCATCGGGCTCTGCGCTGACAGCACAGAGCCTGCTTGGCATTCTCTCTCTCCTCTCTCTCTCTCTCTCTCTCTCTCTCAAAATAAAGAAACATTACCAAAACAACCCTCAGAACATCTTGACAAACTTCTTGGCAAGTGCTTGTTTGTAAGAATGTCTGTGGAAAAATTATTTTACATAGGTTGGGCATCATTAATTAATCCATCCTTAAAAATTTTTTTTTCATGTTTATTTATTTTTGAGAGAGAGAGAGACAGAGTGTGAACAGGGGAGGGGCAGAGAGAGAGGGAGACACAGCCTCGGAAGCAGGCTCCAGGCTCTGAGCTGTCAGCACAGAACCCGACGCGGGGCTCAAACTTTCAGAACCTCGAGATCATGACCTGGGCCAAAGTTGGCCACTTAACCCACTGATCCACCCAGGCGCCCCTAATCCATCCTTAAAAAAAAAATTTGAAGTTTGATCCTGGTTCTTTGCTTCTTCCTTTGGGTTGTTTATTGCAAACATCAAATTTTAAATCCTTTTGCATCTTCCTTGGACACGTGTGACTCCAGTCCCTTTGGCAAAATTCTTTGTAAGCAACTCTAGAGCAGATAAGCAAACGCGAGACTCACAGCTCCCTCTCTGCACATGGGTCTGGGCGGACTGCTCGTCTCACAATGCGCCTTCAGGGAGAAAGAGCATTTACTAAATGCTTGCTAGTGGTAGTTGTAAAGGCCCCTGTTTGCCTCATCTTGCAAAGATTTTATTTAAAGTGGTTAGTCGACAGATATCTACGAGGCCTTTCTATAACACTGTTGCGTAAAGAAAACAAAACGGAATGAGATTTGTATATAATGAACACTTGAGTACTCTAAGCACATTTTTAAAAATTTCATAATTTAATTTTATAATCCAGACAGGTATATTTAAATAATAACCCTTGTAAATAAGGGAATAAAGGACACCACGGTGTATTAACTTTCCTTGCCAAGAACCCTGTTTGAGATCAATCTTACATATGACACATTTTCTTTTCATTTATATACTTCTGTTCATTCCCATGTGTCACGTCAAAGTTTTTAGTAATAGCAAAAAAGAAACCTAGGTTTTATTTAATGATGTCAAATCTGTTCCTGCCAGATGCTCCCCCTCCCTTTTTTGCTGTTCTTGGCTTATCATTTTCAAAAATTGTAGAAAACAAAATATCCTGTGGAAGAGAAGCTTCATTGCAGTGAATCTGTGAGATGAATACGTTGTTTTGGAGTCATATTTGTGTCCCGTCTTAAATCGCTTCAAGGATTTTGAAAATAAAATTTGAGAGGTTTTCCAAAAGGTTGTGTTTGCAGCATTGTCTGGAGTGATTTAGAAGGAACCTAACTAAGAGGAGATGGAAAAAGATAATTAGGGAGCAGAAAACAGCATGTTGGGGTTTCTGGGAGAGATAAGGAAATAAAAAGCCCAGGTCTAAAAAAATCTATATCGAATGAGAGTTATAAAAGGCAGTCAGGGGAGTCTTGGGGGGGGTTCCTCTTATCGGCCATCCTAAGCCATCCATCATCTCTGGGTGAGTGCCTGCTAAAAACAAACACTGATAAGGTCATTATTGAGGAAAAGAAGAGAGAGTAAGATGAAAATATACAGCGTTTTGAAAACTCTAACCAACTTGATTTATAAAATTCACTACGCAGGGGCTCCTGGGTGGTTCAGTTGGTTGAACATCCGACTTTGGCTCAGGTCATGATCTCACAGTTCATGGGTCCAAGCCCCGCATCAGGCTCCGTGCTGACAGCTTGGAACCTGGAGCCTGCTTCGGATGCTGTCTCCTCCTCTCGCTGCCCCTCCCCTGCTCACCTCTGTCTGTCTGTCTCTCTCCCTCTGTCTCTCAAAAAATGAATAAACATGAAAAAAATAAAAATAACATAAAATCATATTCACCATGGAATCCAGTATAGAATAGGACAACATTAAAGCAGGTGATAGGAGCCCCAGAATGCCTTGTATGTATGAAGTAAAACAGTAGAAGGTATGAAAAGGTTAAGTAATAACTATTTTTTACTTTTTTGTCAAATAAATATTCTTAAGAGGTAACAATAAAATGGTTTTCCTGGAGGTATAGAGGAGACCGTCTCCTCAACTCTGTTACATAATACTTTGTTGTAAGTAAGTTATTTTGTTCGAGGAGATGTAGTGTTGATACCCTGGCAAAAGAACAGGGTGGGTCTTGAATATGAAACGCAAGCAACCTGAACTTGGGAGGAAAGAGCGCTTCGTGATACATGTATGTGGCTACAGACCTGTTTGCTGACCAAAAGGCATGTTGCTTAACCAGACAAGATTTCAAAGGATTTGTGTTTAATAGTTACGCGGCAATACATTGATTTCACTTTCTGTTTAAATGTATCCCCTTTAAAAGATACACTGCTTTTCAATGCATTTACTGAACTGGCTATTTGGTTACATTTCTCATTTCCCACTCAAAAATAATTAGGTGAGCCATTTTGTGAAGGCAGTTCACCTGCACAGTTAAAGGAATGCGTTCAAAATCTTGTGTGTATTTCTGTGTGCATTTACCAATTCCATGTAATGCTCACAGCAAAAACTCAACTAGATTACTGCTTCCCAACTACCAGAGGATAAAATCAATTTATCATCCATTTTAGCAGAAGCCATGGAGTTTTTATAAGTTATTAAATTGAAGGAGCTGCTTTAGGCAACATAGAAATAGAGCATCTCTTGATAAAATTATGACCGAGGTTGTCAAATCTGTGGTAAGCCTGTGATGCGGTTAGGTGGGGTCAGCTCCTCTGGGACCCTTGTTACAATGACATTTTCTTATTTTTGACTTGCCTCTGGATTCAAAAAAGGAAACAACTTTCTTAATAAAACTCCTTATTGTGTTGCCATTTCCATGTTGAGTAAGGGATACAATGCATATTTGTGTGTGTGTGTGTGTGTGTGTGTGTGCGCGCACGCGCGCATGTGTCTAAGTAAGGTACATGCTAGCTGACCACAGATTAGAGACCATAAAACTTCATGAGAGCAGTGCTGAAGTGGCAGAAAGTGAAGATTATTAATTCAGGGAATTGTCCATGCCCCTGGTTTTGCCTCTGATACTTAGTTACCCTCTGACCTTAGGTGAAACATTTCACTCCCTTGTCCTCAGACTCCTCATTGCAAACTAATGGAGATTGCGCTCAACCTAAGAGTCTGGCCACTTTTAACATGCCCTCCCTTTTTGCTTCAATGAGTACATTAAAATATAAGCATTAAGTTGACTTTTGCATCATGTTTCCAAGGGTGAGAATGACAAAGAGAGGAGGATATATTAGGCTATTTGAGGTTGAATAAAATGCCTTATCATTTCCATTTGCATTCCAAAAATACATATTATGTGTGCAGAAGTGTAGGTAGGGGGTGAACAAAATTGGGAAGAAGGTAGAATGAAAGCATGAAAAACTCAGCCAATTTATGGGGCTGAGCGGGAAGGCTAAATTAAAAGGTAGACTTTAAAATACACCTGCCATGTTTGCTGGCTCTAAACAGCAGCCCATGTGTGCCTTGCGTGAGGATGGCAAAGAACAACATGTGCCATATTGAATGGGACCTTGCCATAGGTCCCATGCCTATGACAGTCGAGTCTCTGAGCCTACCTTTACCGTGGCTCTCAGTTTAGGTGGTTGATGGGATTCTGACTTTCTTGAAAGCTCACAGCATGCATGCACACAGGCGCAGGCACATGCATACACATAGATGGGAAAAGTTACAAAAGATAAGAAGCTTTCCATTTATTTGGTTGATTTCTCAAGTCTTTTTTTTTTTAATGTTCATTTATTTATTTCAAGAGAGTGCGTGAGCAGGGGAGGGACAGAGGGAGAGGGAGAGAGAGAATCCCAACTCACAAACCGTGAGATCATGACCCAAGCTGAAACCAAGAGTCAGACGCTTAACTGACGAGGCCACCCAGGCACCCCAATTTCTTGAGTCTTAAAATTGGGCTTTTCATGAGACAGTCACTCATTTACTAAACAATGATAAGTAGTTAAAACCAATCCTTCTTGGCTTATGGCTGTCAAAAAAAAAAAAAAAAAAGAGACACTCCATTTCTCTTTTGTGATTAGGGAAAGTTTTACAAGAGAATGATTGAACTAAAATAAGCAAATTAAGAACTGTGCTCAGCTGGGGGGGGAAAAGCCCACAAATTAATTCTGCAAAGCTAGAAATGCAACATCCCAAGATATCCCGTGGGATCTTCACAGAAGGGTTCTGTCCCCCAAGGATCTGACCACTGGCCAGAACCTATTGGCCTCCTGATTTTCATTTACGTCAGCCCCTAAAATCCTTTTTCCCATATCAGGATCACACGTGAAGCCTGTGTCCACCAGATACCTCCCAGGTTTTATTCTGCGTTTCATGGGACGGAACATCGTTAGGTGAGGATACATGAGAGGAACAGCCTAATGAACATGTTAGGCCTTCTGATATCGCAGAAATGGAGGCAAGTGGCAATCTCATGGAGGCAATCTCATGCCCTACATGTAGTTATATCATCAAACTACAGAACACCTGTTAATAAATCTTCAGTGCTTTCATTGTACTTAACCTAATGCCACTTGCCTTGTCTTTGTAAGGGGAAGATTCAGAAACTGACCATTTGCATCATACAGTGGGTATTATCCTTTAATGAATACCTACTGTGTATCAGGCACATGGTGTATAATCTCTTTTCTTCTTCTCCGTGATCCTGTGAAGCAGGGTTTTTTTTTTGTGTTCATTTTACAATTGAGGAAACTGAGTGAATGATGTCTTAGTCTCTGTTCTTTCTCTTGTGTGAATTTATCATTTCTTTCCTTTAATTTTTTTTTAACGTTTATTTATTACTATTGAGAGACAGAGAGACACGGAGCGTGAACAGGGGAGGGGCAGAGAGAAAGGGAGACACAGAATCTGAAGCAGGCTCCAGGCTCTGAGCTGTCAGCACAGAGCCCGACGCGGGGCTCGAACCCACAAACCGTGAGATCATGACCCGAGCCGAAGTCAGTCACCCAACCAACTCAGCCACCCGGGCGCCCCTCACTTCTTTCCTTTAATCTGGTCTCAGAACTTAGTCCTTTGTCTCTTCTGTTTCGAAATGCTGGTTAAAGTTGTGTCTATTGATGACAAAATAATTGAATTTTGAAAAAATTCCCCATTTAAGTAAATCCCCAGTTTCTTAAAGGATTTCACTGTCTTTCTGATTAAAGCATTTGTTATCCTTACCCATTGTTTGTATAGTACTTTTTATTGAGAGTTCAATGGAGGGTATGCTCCAACATGAACGGGACAGTTTTCCAAATACTGTTAATAAATAATGCCTTATTATCTTTATTCCTTCCAGTAAACTTTCTTTCCTTTAGAAAACCCAACAATTTCAGGCAACTTCAGCCTTCTTAGTACCTCCTTGTACAAGCCACCCCCCCCCAAACTTGCCCTCCCATGCAAGGGCCCATAATCCATATTCAATCTCTATGTACTTCCTGCCCCCCATAAAATTCTCACCTTCCCAATGCCCATGCCTCCCTCAGAATGAAAATATGTCTCGTCAGATTGACTCAGAATCAAGACCTCATGCTTTGTAATTTCTCACCCTCTCCTACCTGAGTTGTATGTCTTTAAAATTTTTTTTATTTGAACAAATAAAAAATGTGTTATTGCAGACACATTAAAGGCCAGGCATGGCAGGGTTTTTGGAGTGAAGACACAGAAATAAGAGAAATTTACAAGTTTGTAAGAGAAGTTAAAGTTAGAAAGTTATAAATGACTCACAGTTGATGTAGATAAAGAATTGAGTAAATAAGCAGAAATTACTGCTATCTAGATAGTAACTTGGAGAGCCTCATAGTCCAGCTGACATTTGCACTGTCTAAAAGAGGAAGGATCTGGGGCGCCTGATTGGCTCAGTCAGCTAAGCGTCTGACGTCAGCTCAGGTCATGATCTCACGGCTTGTGAGTTTGAGCCCCACATCGGGTTCTGTGCTGACTGCTCGGAGCCTGGAGCCTGCTTCGGATCCTGTGTCTCCCTCTCTTCCTGCCCCTTCCCTGCTCGCACTCTGTCTCTCTCTCTCAAAAAATAAATAAACATTTAAAAAAATTCTTTTGAAGAGGAGGCTGGGTGGCTCAGTGGGTTAAACGTCCGACTTCCACTCAGGTCATGATCTCATGGTTCCTGAGTTCCTGGTTCCAGCCCCGCATCTGAGTCTCTACTGTGAGCCCAGAGCCCCCTCCAAATCCTCTGTCTCTGTCTCTCTGCCCCTCCCCCATCTGCACTCTGTCTCTCAAAAAAATAAATAAATAAACATTTAAAAAATAAATAAATGCAAGAGAAACGATCTAGAAATTGAAAGATGGGAAAGCATGTTTGAGAAGGAAGTACAGGGTGAGCCTGCTTAGACCACCTACACATTTACCCCCGTAGAGTAGGATTTCAGGGACTGGGATGGAGAATTTGGGAGCCTTCCTGGCATGCTTTCAAACACTTCCTAGAGGAACACATTAACATTTCCTTCACAGTTGGCCACTCCAGTCTGCCTCGTTGTTGTTGAGATTCCTACATTTTAGCTGAAATAACCAGGGATTATTTAAAAGCATGCTTTGAATGGGACTCACTGTGTCTTGTGAAAAATGTTTGTTGTGAGATAAACCAATCTAATTCACATCACTTAAAATTCTATATGCTTTTTTCCCCTAACGTCAAGATCATGGATCAAATCGGCCTCTAGGGGCAGAAGTGTTGGTTTGCAATTATATTTACTCTAGTAATGACATCAGTCATTTTCACCTAGTTTTTTCTTTCATCCATTGATATACATGGTGAGCAAAAATAATAATAAAATAATAAAACTGCCAGAAATATCCTGTCAGTTCAGAGTTCATTTCGATAGGGGCCTCCTGAATCATATTGTGTGCTTTCTGGAGAGGGAAAGCTGATTTTACGCCAGTGGATGCTTCATACATCAATTTAGATAGGGAAAATAGCACAGAAACACATTTCCACAAGTATGGCTGCTGCAAAGTCTTAGAACATTAATTTTCTGTCAAGAGCACTAATGTGCTACTCGAGTCAAACACGATCGGCTGAAGTACAGAATCAGAAAATATGATGTGTGATGTCACATTTTTAAAAGTATACACTGTGCTCAAGAGAAGTCTTAACCTCAGAGCTAGTCCGCTGCACTTAGCCTTCCATACAAATCCTCATTGTCTATGCCTACGTCATACTCTATCTTTTTTTTTAAATGTTTATTTTTGAGAGAGAGAGAGAGAGAGAGAGAGAGAGAGAGAGAGAACGAGCAAGGGAGGGGCAGAGAGAGAGGGAGTCACAGAATGTGAAGCAGGTTCCAGGCTCCGAGCTGTCAGCACAGAGCCCGATGTGGGGCTCGAACCCACGAACCGCAAGATCATGACCTGAGCCGACGTGGGACGCTTAGCCGACTGAGCCACCCAGGTGCCCCCATCATGCTCTGTCTTAAATAGATCATCTGTACCTTATCAATTTTTGCTGATCTATTGATATGAATTATAATGTGTCATCCTGTCTCTGTATCTCTGTCTCCATCTCTCTCTCTCTCTCTCTCTCTCTCTCTCTCTCTCTCTGTCTCTCTCTCTCTCTCCTTCAAATTGGAACCTGTTTAATCTTACACCTTGGCCAAACAGTGTCCATCTATAAATTCTATACTTGGTGAAGCCGTATCACATCTAAAAAATTAAGACTTTTTTTTTTCCTTACGCTACCATTTTAAATAATCACTGACAGAAATTATCTTCACATTAGTAACACATAGTCGTCCAAAATTTCTTCTTTTGGAAGAAAAATTTATTCCTAAGGGGGGAAAAAAACCACACATCTAGAATTCAGGAGACTTTTATGTTGCCGTGTGATTCAATGAAATCTTTATTGAGATCTAATTCACCTACCCTAACTTTACCATTAAAAAAATTTTTTTTTTAATTTAGAATTTAAAAAATGTCTGAGAAAGACAGAGGGTGAACAGGTAAAGGGCAGAGAAAGAGGAAACACAGAATCCGAAGCAGGCTCCAGGCTCTGAGCTGTCAGCATCGAGCCCCTTGGGGGGCTCGAACTCATGCACTGTGAGATCATGACCTGAGCCCAAGTCAGACGCTTAACCGACCGAGCCACCCAACACAATTCATTGTAATTGTCATTGTCATTGCCATTTGTTTATTTAGAGTTTTCCAGATTGTGTGAAGTCTGTATTCTTGTGTTGTTGAAGAGTACGTTTGATTAGCTGTGTTGTCAGGTAATGACTGGATGCAGATTTCCTTAAATGCTTTGGAACGGTGAGTCTCCAGGCCTTTGCTGAATGGCCCTGTGTATATTGGAGCGTGCCTTCAACTTGTCTGCATTCAGTTCACAATTCTGCCAGCTTCACTTTCTACTTGTGAAGAGCCTTGTGGTCAGCCAGTGGTGAGAAATTAGGGTCATTACACATCTTTTCTGGGCACACACACACACACACACACACACACACACACACACACAGACAGTCCTGCGCATGCAATGCAGACTTCTGGATTCCGGGGAATATGTCAGAACTTTTCAAAGCCTTCTGTGGACATCTCGTTTTCCTTGGAAATGTTTGGATGAGTCTCTTATTAGACTCACTGGGATCCCTGCCTCAGCCACATGGGATGTTAACCAATTGCCATTGATTGCTTATGACAGATGTCCTTAGGAGAGTGATGTTTGTGCAAAGGAGGCTCTCAGATCAATTAAAGAAAAACCCTGAGAATGCAGTTTTTCAGGGAAATGCCAGATGGGTCAAATAGTGACAGTTTTGTGGGTGTGGGGCTTTTGAAGATCTCCAAACTATTTCTACCCCTCTAGTTAGCGGTTGATAGACTGCTAGTTCTCGTGGCTATGTGACTGTGAGGCTCTTGGTTTTGAGTCTTCTGTGGAACTAGGGTTGGGGGTTGGAAATACGACAAGCTAAAATGTCACAAGGCTTATTAATGTTCTTGCCACAATGTAGCCAGTTTTCTTGAATTAACACTCTTTGAATTGTTGCTATACTTCCCCTGATGTTTAAGGTATTGAAAATGTTGCTTTTGGCTTTTTTTTTTTTCTTTTTGCCAATCTTCCTCTTGTTTGGATGGATGAGTGGATTTTCAAAGATCTTGTTACTGTCATTTGGGAACTATGAAAGGAGACAGGTTTTTAACAGGTGTCCAATGAGCCACCAGTTAACAATGTGGCCTCCCAGCTCTTAACTCTGCCTGTGAGTCCTTGTTGGTGTCATCTAGAAAGTGATCGTATTTTATTGTGATCTCTGTGGTTTCATTGAGATCTTAAATGTGATGAGTCATTTCTTAATGACTGTAAGGCATGACCAAGAATAGGCTTTTAATAGTCTTTTGCTTAAATCTCTTGATCTTCAGATTTATTTCCCAGTACTCGTTCCTTTACAACTTATTCTTTCTTTGTAAGTCTTCAATTTTCTTTAAACATAAAAAAATATTTTAAATGTGTATGTTTACTATGACGTTTAGTATGTGATATTCCATTATTAAGAGCAACAGTAACTACTTTAAAAATTGCCAGCTCAGATATGAGTGATACCTTTGCTAGAAGACACCAGATCAAATACACATATTTTTATTAAACTCATTCAGCGTTCAGTGTGGATATCTGTAGCAGAAACCTTTATATTGATGGCTAAAACTATGACTCAGCCATCAAAAAGAATGACATCTTGCCATTTGCAACAACAGGGATACAGCTAGAGTGCACTATGCTAAGCGAAATAAGTCATTCGGAGAAAGACAAATACCATACGATCTCGCTCCTATGTGGAATTTAAGAAACAAAGCAGATGAACATAGGGGAAGGGAAGGAAAAATGAAATAAGATGAAAACAGAGAGGGAGGCAAACCATAAGAGACTCTTAACTATAGAGAACAAACTGAGGGTTGCTGGAGGGGAGGTGGGTAGGGGATGGGCCAGAGGGGTGATGGGCATTAAGGAGGGATGAGCACTGGGTGTGTTATGTAAGTGATGAATCATTAAATTCTACTCCTGAAACCAATGCTACACTTAACTAACTTGAACTTAAGTAAAATCTTGGAAGAAAAAAAAAACTATACATCCTTAAAGAAATACTATAAATCGTTTATGTTGTATTTTTTTAATGTTTATTCTGAGAGACCAAGCGAGCGAGCTAGAGAGAGCAGGGGAAGGGCAGAGATAGAGGGAGACCAACAATCGCAAGCAGGCTGCGTGCTGTCAGCACACAGCCCCATGTGGGGCTCAAGTGCAGGAACCCCAAGATCATGACCTGAGCCAGTATCAAGAGTTGGATGTTTAACCGACTGAGCCACCCACGTGCCCCTTTTTGTATTGTGTTTTTAAGGCCCTGGAGAAACATAGTATTTTTAAAAATAGGAGACTTTTTAGCTATTGTGTATCAGTTCAGCCCCTAGCCAGAGTTCAGACAAGAGGAAAGACACAGCACAGGCTTTTATTATTAGCATCAAAATGCAGCGTGGCTTCTCTGGAGTTCTTCTCCACGTGATCTTGTTTCGGAGACATTTGACTACACATAATTGCATTCTAGTCCTGGATCAGACTGAAGTTGTAATTTTTGAGGAAGATAAGAGGTAACATAATTGCATTTTCGTCTGGTATTAGATCAATTACAAATCTTGTGTTTATTTAGAAAGAAAATAATAAAGCAGTCAGAATCTGATTTAAGAGATTGTTACTCCAAAATCTTCAAAATCACAAACTCTATGCATATTTGCCTATAACCAAGATTTTAGCCCCAAATACAGTTTTCATTACTCTTATTCTTTAAACTTATTTACAGACACTGTGTTACAGAAAAGCATTCAACATGCAGTTTTTGATCGTCAACAATGTGCCAAATACTGAATTTGGCACAGAGGATATAAAATGAAGTGAAGTGTGGTCCTTTTCTCCAGTAAACTTTCAGTCTATCAGGAAAGAAAGGCATAGAAGTCAATCATCTGTTTCTAGAAACACAATGAACAATGACTTCAGGCGTCAGTCGGGACCATATATTCCTGGAACGGCCATTGTAAGATGATTGGCTATAACAAAAGCTGAATTTGTTTTAATATCTATTTTCTGAATCTCTTGTTTATGTTACGCTGTTTACAAATGCTAAAAATGAGCTTTGTGTTAAGAGTTGTGACAATCCTGTAGCATCTCAGCACTAATTAAGCCACGACGTGATCCCACAAAGAGTAAGGCTAAGTATTGTATATGTAACTAAATGAGAGAAGAACGAAATCTCTGCAGAAAAGGAAATGATGTCATCAGATTCTGCTTTGCTAAATCAGGTGGAAATGCAAGTTGATTAGTCTTGTCCTAGTGCAGCTCAAATTATCTCATTATTGCACATTACAGGAAAATAAGCTAACACCATAGCCCAGCCCTCTCCTCATTTTATCTTCCAGAGCTGAAAACACTGCGATTTAATATGCTAAGTGGTTTCTACCCAGCATCTGTACATTTCAAGGACTGGTGATCAATATCAGGTTCCTTTTTTGTTTTTTTGTTTTTCCTCCCTCCTCCTCTCATGGTACAGCCTAACCAAATTAAGTAGCAACTGTTTTCAAAAGAGAACTAACAAGGGATCATCTAAATGGAAACTCTGAATTTAGAGTATTTAGGAACATTCTTCAAATAAACTATTGGTTAGGATATTGTTGGGATTTGCTCGTGATTAAATCAGAACTTACCTTCTGCTTGAGAACTGTTCCAAAATATTTACTAATATTTAGGGAACTAACGATGGTAAGAAAAAGACAAAGAGGGATGACAGGACTCTGCTCGGCGGAAAAAAAAAACACATTGATTTTTTTCAAATTTACTATGTTTTTATATTTTATGAAAAGTGGATGTGTTTTCCTCTGAATTTCATGGCATAGGCAACTTTTTGTCATGTTTAGAGTACCAGAAACTCAATATCTAAGCAACTTTTTAAAAGTGTGTAATTAATGTATCATATGTCATAGGTCACCTAGTTATGTCTCATTGATGGATTGTGTCATGCATCAGACTTGTAATAAATACTATGACATCACCCAGCATGAGCTAAGGAATTGGCTCTGGACAGAATGTACAATCTAAAGGTCAGCAGAAGAAAGGACAAGTTCCCCAATCATCCTGACTTTGCAGAGAGGGGCAGCCTGGAAGAAGAGTCCCCTGACCCTTTTGGTGTTCTCCCTGATTATAAAGGATACGTCAAGAGCAACCTAGAGTATTGAGGACCACAGACATTCTTGATTACTAGACAGTATGGGTCCTTCGGATGCCCAACGCCTAAAGAGCTTGGGCCCTATGGGGATTTATTGTGTCTACTGCTAAGGCAAGGGAAGTGCTGATCGGATGGGAATCTGGATTTGGGGGTAGTTCCTCCACCTGCTGAGGCGTGAGGGGAAGGCAGTCGCAGCTGGGTCATTGTCCAGGTGACCCAGAGTGAACTTGGGCTGTCACTTTTGGACAATTCCATTTGCTGCAACATTGTTGGTTACTGTGAATTCCTATCACGTTATGTGTCACCAAAGTTAATCGACTGGTCCTTTCTAAACCACTGTGCAGAGTATAAGTATATAATAATAACGTAAATCATTTCCTATGTTAGCTGAAGAAAATCTTAATCATCTTACCACCACGTTTTTTGCAGGTGTCTGTATGACAGCTGCTATTTTTACTCCAGCTTCAGCATGGTGGTAGTGGGGGGAGTCATGGCACCTTGTGTTCTGGCCCGAGGAACCGACAAAGCAGTTTTAAGAGCCCTTTATTGTCATCGGGAGAAATTCGATGTACAGAGCTCAACATGATTGGTTATGAGAAGACAACTCACAAAGCCCAAATTTTGTCAAACGTTCACATTGGAAACGGGAGCCATCCATTTCTTTTTATTGGTTTATGCATCAGAACCCAGATTTCTAAGTTAGAATAGAACTCCAGAAATTGGTAGCCACTTCAGTCCTTTTTATCGCCTGTTCTTGCTAAATGAAAAAAAACAATAGGTCTACCTTATTTATACGAAAGGGAATTTTCCTCATCTGGAAGCTTTTAAGTTCTCGAATATTCTACAGCAGGGCGGAGTTTGTGGGAACATTTAATTTTAACGTGCTATGGGTACGCAGTGTGTAAGTGCATCATAGTGTTGGAAGTGCAAGTTCATCTTGCTGTCAGTCTGTGCTGGCAGTTATAGCTGTCAAAGGCAGTTTTTCTCTTGACTCGGCAGCTATCATCCCAAGCCCCCCAAAATAGTTCTCTACCCAAATTCTAAAATACTCACGGGCAACTGAGTGACTCAGTCTTCAGCATCCGACTTCAGCTCAGGTCATGATCTCATGGTTCATGAGTTTAAGTCCCACACCAGGTGAGCCCGAGTCCTGCTTTGGGTAAATACATGAGCCCTGGTGAACCCCACTTCTCTCTCTCTCTGCCCTTGTTGGATTTTCTCTCCCTCTGTCTTTCTCTCTGTTTCTCTCTCTCCCTCTCCCTCCCTCTCTCTCTCTCTCTCTCTACACCCCTCACTCACTTCACCCTCTCTCTCTCTCAAAAATAAAATAAAATTAAAATAAATTAAATAAAATAAAAAGGAGTGGGATTAGATTTAATTCTAAAAGGAATTGGAAGAGATATAGGAGAGATATAGACAGCTGAGTGATATAACCTGATCTGTGTTCAGTAAATTCACTTTGGGGGCACCTGGGGGGCCTCAGTCAGTTAAGCGTCAGGCTCTTGATTTCGGCTCAGGTCATGGTCTCACAGTTCGTGAGATGGAGCCCCCTGTCGGACTCTGCACTGACAGCACGGAGCCTGCTTGGGATTCTCGCTCTCCTTTTCTCTCGGCCCCTCCCCCCCGCTTGTGCATGCCTTTCTCCCCCACCAAAAATAAATAGGTAAACTTAAAAGTTAATTTGGGCGGCTCTGTAGAGACAAGGCTGGTTGGCGGACAGGAATGGAAGCAGAGAGGCTTCTGTTCTAACCGAGGCCCCGAAGTTAGTGCAAGTAAGAACACATCAGCAGAGAGGAGGGGTGCAGTAGTGGAGGTGGAGAGAACTGGCCTGATTTAGGATATTTTGGCGCATATCCAAAGTGATTTGGATACTGTTTAGCAGCTGCCTAATAGCCCATTATATGGATGTACCATAACTTATTTAAACATTGGAAGGAGGAATTCACAATCCAAGTAATCAATGCATATTTTGAGATCTGCTATTAAGTTCCTATTCACCAAATTGCCTTCCTTCACAGCATTCATACCCTGTGACTATCCATTAAAAAGGAATAAGCTAGAACCCTTACTGCACTAAAGAATGGTATTTTATTCATCCTACCTTTTTAAACCATTATCCTGTAACAGTACAATTTTGATTTTTAAAGTAATTAATGTAATGTATGAAGAACATTCTGTATATTATTCAAATGTATATTAATGTGGTTATAGAACTTAATGTTACCATTTTATGACTTTTCATTTTTAGATATCAGTAGGTTAGACTTGGAAATGTGGGATACCTGCAGGAATCAAGGCTACTTGACAATTAAACCGCTCTTGGACTTGAATTCAAAATTGAACTCAGGAGAGTGCAAGTAACTTAAATAAACCAATAAAAACTTTGGCTTTGTAATTCAGAGCTCAACTTAATATGAAAAGTTATGCATCCAGTAAATTTTTCAATAGGCAGTTCATTTTTATGCTTATTATTAACTTTCATTATATTCATTAAAATGTTAAACTTTATCTTGAATTGCCTAAATCTTCCATGAGCTCTGCATGTGGAAAATAACTTGGCAGATGCTTAATTTGGGGAAATTGCTTACTTTTGCATAAAGCCATTTTTTTTGTAAGAGAGAGGAAAATATTAGGAGAAATTATTTATGTGCCTAAAAATTCAAACACTTGGGTCATGAATAGAGTTATAAAGAGAATACATCACACATGCTTGGAAGAAAGCCTTAGATATATGGAACTCAAAAGGAATGAATAATAGCAACTTAGTTGCTGGTCAGGATTCAATCAGGTCTCTCTTGTTTACTGAGATAGGGAACAGGAAGAAAAGAGTGGGGTAATTTTCAAGTAACACGATGCACAATTCTTGTTCACAGTATATTTATAATTCAGTTGGGGATACAAGGCCACCCATAGATGGTTTTGTGACTTGCTTTGGTTATTCCTTCTGTGTGGAATGACTGTGTTTACCTTGCTGGCCACACAATTACTAATTATCTTTCAACTTACTAGTCACATCTGTGAAGTATTTCTTCCCACATCAAACAGAATTGATTATAATCCTTGTTATTTATACTTGTTTGGGTTCACCTGTCTGAGCCTCTGTGATACCATGAGGTCCTTCAGGGAAATGACTATACCCCAAGTGCCCAGCACGGTTTCTGAACACCGTAGGGCAAAGTCAATGTGGATTATTCATAATTGACTAATAATATTGCAAGGCAGTTTATGATGTGTTCTAAGTATCAGGGGATCAGGGGCTGATAAAAATTTTGTGGGGGTAATTTGCATTTCTAAAGAGAAAGTGATCACAAGAATCTCTAGGCCTAGTCTTAGAAACAGAACCTTATGGGCAAATCATTAACTATCTGAGGCTTCCCTGGAGTCTGCAATAAATCAAGTTGAGGAGAGCTACAGGTAGATGGGGGAGGGAGGATGGATTGGGAAGCCTTCAAAAGATCGTCAGATCCACTGATCTATGTTTATACATTTCAAAGTAGGAATTTTATAACAGGTCTATTTAGTTCTCTTACTTGGTGATCTAAGAGGAAACCAGTAAAGTCTGCTTAACATAACAGAATATACTGGGTTGAGGTATTGTTCACATCCGGTCAATTCTTCACAATATATTATAGGAAAAGGTTACGGAGTTTTCTTTGCTTTTTGAGAATCCATTTGGAGTTCATTATTGCAGATCTTCTCATGCTGCCTTGAAGTAGTGAATTGAAATGTAGGAGAAATGTAGAAATATAGTAAAGACGAGGACTTAAAACCAAACAGTAAATAAAGACACAAGGGAGATTACTGAAGTATCTCCCTGAAGATGCTTGAAAATCTGAAGCTAGCCTTTGAATAGCATAGGCAGTCAGTCCTTTGGTTTATACATTCAGGAATCATGAAACCCCGTGATTTCAGCATCAACATGACAGACTATATCTTCATTAATATTTTGCACTGTTACCTTTGTAGCTTCTCTGAGGAGTTCAAGGACTTTTATGGGGAAGAAAAAATCTTGCAACTACTAACATTGATATAAAACTTCCACAGAATGAGTGAATGGAGTATATTAAATATACAGACTTTTATTTTTCTCGGATACGCTCAGAATATCAAATGAATGTTGATGCCCTGTACCCAATAATTAGCCATGGAGATCCAAGCAAGCATTAAGTACAGTTTTTCATTTTGCCAATTTCTACAGTAGCTTGAAATCTCCAATGAGGGGGAAAAAAGGGATAAGCCAAGTAATTAAATAATTAACTTGGCAATAGTGTTATCAACTTAGGCAAAATTTATTGATTTCCATCTTTCCTATGTATATGACTTAGTATTTGAGCATTGTTATGTGTACAAATATATCTTAAGGTAATATACATGCAACTTTTATTTTTATTGTTTTAAGGTTTATTTATTTTTGAGAGAGGGAGAGAGCGGGGAAGGGGGGGGGGGCAGAGGATCCAAAGCAGGCTCTATGCTGACAGCAGAGAGCCGATTGCAGGGCTTGAACCCAAGAACCGCGCCATCATGACCTGAGCCGAAGTCAGATGCTTAACCGACTGAGCCCCCCGGGCGCCCCTTATGTATGCAACGTTTAAAACTAAGACACATGCCCCTAATGATAAAAATGGCATCCATCATCATGGGGAAAGAACAGTAGTGGGTATTCAACATATGCATGATGATATAATTCAATGAGCATAGTCTTTTCTAAATGGACAGGAAGACTGTAAGCAAGGAAGCTGCACAAAATAAAAAATTATGTGAGGAAAATAAGGCAGTGCAGTGAATTCTTCCAAACCACAATGTCTTCCATAAACTCAATTCTCTGTTGCTGAGCAAAGGTGAATCTGTTTTTGTAGTACAGTTGCTTCTTCCTAAGTCCTATGTAAGCTGTAGGAACTAGTCTTTTAATCCCCAGAATCAATTCCGGTACTCGCAATTATATTGGTTCCTTTCACAATTAAGTAGAGAGATACGGTACATGGCAAAAGAAATAAGTGTAAAATGTAACACACTCTGTTAACGGTTAACCCTTGGTGGAATTTGGAAAAGGCTTCAAAAAGTTAAAAATAAAATGTAAATTCTCTTTTGATCTCCAAGAAGAGACTGCGTTACCCCATTACTTTACTAAATTAGTGTAAGAGTAGACATTGTTGGCCTCTGTGGTTCCTCCAATGCTAGACTGTACTTCTCATGACTTTATCTTACCTCTGTGTTTATTTTGCTAAGTTTAGCTTTCCATGTGGATAAAATTAAAAGATGGCTTCCACATTTGAGAGTGTCAAGGTTATTAAAAGCAAAATCAGTAGAATTATAATATCTAGAGTTGATTCTCTAATTGACTGGAGCAATGAAATAATAGTAAATTTAAAAAAGGCTTTATATGCAGTGATGGTATTTATACCAGAAATTGATACAACCATTGACCATTTTGCCCACAAAACAGATCTCTCTCCAGACTTTCCTATATTGAACAGACAGAATTAAAGTCTTGGACTCCTCTGAGACTCTTTTTTTTTTCTTCCTACAGTCTGTCTGTAACCAAATCCTGTCACTATTTTGTTCAATCAAAATAAATCCTGGTTTATTTATTTGGTTGGTTCAATCAACCAAAGCCTGTCACTATTTTGTGTCTTCTAGAAGGCCCCTTCTGGTCATGCAGCCAGTTAAGCACTGTGCTACATGCTGAGGGTCCAACAAGAAGTGCAAGTTAGTCATTGGCACCAGGGTCCTTTGGATTTGCTCATCTCACCTCATGCTAGGACTATTCTAATGCTTTTATTTTTCGCTGTTCTTTTTGAAACTATTTTGTTCCCTTCTTTCTTTCTGCCCCTGCTTAGTGTAATTCAATTATAGGTTTGCCATAACAAAAGCCAAAATGCTTGTAGGGATACAATCTATCCTTATATTTATTTCTTCACAATATGGTTCTGACTAATTTTCAAAACAATTTTATTTAAAAAAAATTTTTTTTACATTTTTATTTATTTTTGAGAGACACAGAGAGACAGAGCACAAGTGGGGGAGGGGCAGAGAGAGCCTGAAACACAGAATCCGAAGCAGGCTCCAGGCTCCGAGCTGTCAGCGCAGAGCCCGATGTGGGGCTCGAACCCACAGACCGCGAGATCATGACCTGAGCTGAAGCCGGACGCTTCACTGACTGAGCCACCCAGGCGCCCCATGGACAACCTGTACCTCCTATTTGGTTTGTTTCCATTTTCTGCATCTCTTTCATTTGGCTCATGCTATGTCCCGCCGAGGAAACTCCTGACTCCTCTCTCCATTTAAGACTCTATTCATTTGCTGCCTTCTCCTTCAAGGCTGCAATGACTGTCTCAGCCATAGTGACCTCACTCTCTTGAAAGACCTTACGTTCTTGAATGACTGTCTTGTGTTGTTAGCTAGCTATGTTTTAAGTTAAAAAAAAAAAGTGTATTTAGTGTAATGCTAGCTACTCTATCAGGCTCCCTTGAGAATGTTCTAGTCTGGGCATCGTCTCTACCCCCACTGAAACCACTCACGGGATACCAGTGTGCTGCCATGGGGAACTTCTGGGAGGCCTGTGGCTTCTTTTGTTCTGGTAGGATTCTGGCACAAACACCCTTATTCCTACAGTCCCTAAAATTTATCTGGAGTATTAACTATCTTTTATAAAACTTGACTTTTATGATCCCTTGTTTCTCCCTGGTTTAGGAACAAATGGGGCAGTGGGATGAGAGAGAAAGCAGCCCGGGTTCTTACCCAATAGTTATTTCCTCCCTCATCTGTGGTTTGTGACAGAGGTTGGGAAAGGTTTTCTGGAAAGGACCAAAGAGTAAATACGTTAGGCTTCTCAGGATATCAAGCCTCTGTCATAACTACTTAACTCTGACACTGTATCTTGAAAGTAGCCATAGACAACAGGTAAAGGAATGAATGTGACCATATTCCTGTAATGCTTTGGATACAAAACAGGTGGCGGCCTGAATTTGGTCTGCAGGATGTAGTTTGCTGACTCTGAGTTTATGGCATACACTTTTGAGTTTGGCATACAAAAGATCTTTCTCTCAGCCGATTTTTCCTGCCAGGGATTTCCAAAATCCACTCGGAGGGATTTACCTACACCTCCCTCCCCCACCATTTGTTCTACTATAAAAGCTCTAGAAGCTGGACTACAGTAACTACCGCATGAAATAGACAGGAAGGTCGCAAAAGGGAACTGTCAATACTAAATAAGCATTGTCTGATAATAGGAAAATCTGATGCTAACTGTATTAAACTCTGGAATTGCTGCGTTCCTATAGACAACGGCCTGACCGTCAGATACTTACGGAGCATTGGATTAAACAGATATTTAATCTAATTGTTACAACTATCCACCATTTCCCAACTGAGGGAATTCAGATTTAGAGAGAGAAAATAGATCTCTTAAGTAGGAAGTAGCAAAATTAACATTTGAACCTTGATCATCTGCTTTCAAATCTTGAGCTAAGAAAATATCAGACTAAAAATTCTAGGGGCACCTGGGGGGCTCAGTCAGCTGAGCGTCCGACTTCGGCTTAGGTCATGATCTCACAGGTCGTGAGTTCAAGCCCCACATGGGGCAGAGCCTGCCTCAGATCCTCTGTCCCCCTGTCTGCCCCTCCCCCACCTATGCTGTATCAAAACTAAATAAAACATTACAAAAAAAAATCTAAAACACATTCAAAGCCTTTAATATTATCTGTTGCTTTCATACCAAGGAATTACCGAAGAATTTTGTCCTGTGGGCAATGGCGAAACATGCACATGATGATAATTCTCACTGCTTTTAGTAATAAATAGTAAATCAATGCAATTCTCATAGTTGTTTTATTTAGTGGAACACCTTGTCAAACAAAACAACTGTGTTCTCTCATTTCCAGTATTCTCTTGATTTTAATTCCAGCCTCTCCTCACAGTTTCAAAGTTGTCATTCTTCTCTTCAAGGGCAATTTAATGAGGTGCTTGCAATAGTAAAACTTACCAAATTTAATGTTTCAATATTTCTCTTCCTAAGAGTTGTCCTAAAATGATGTTTTCTGAGATCATGAGTTCCTGTACAGACAGATCACTTAGGCACCTGTTGTTCATAAAATACTTTGTCATACTGGAGACAAAACTATCAAATTTTATTAAAATTTAGTTATCTCAAGTCAGGCTTTAGATTTCCAAATAGACGTGGTGAACCGCAATGTGTCAGAGCGCTAAATTTCATTACCATAGCAGGTGTCATGAGCTGATGCACATGTCTAGTGTTTGTGATAACTACATCATGCAACCCCAAAGGAAATAGCAGAAATGCTCATTGAAAGTACCTCTTCTGTGTCTCAGATAATAACATTTTTGAGCAGCTCGGCCTCAGAACACAAATAGGTATTGAAATCTTGAGGTCACAGCAGAAATAATTTTCATGGTACAATCAAATTTTGAAATTCTAGAAAAAGCACTTTAGATATTACAGTACAGGGGGTGGGGGAGAAAGGAAAGAAGATGAGTCCATGTTGTTAGAAACTGACTTGGGTCCGGGAAAATTGTTCCATGCAAAATAATGTACTATTTTAAGGATAATGGCTGGCATATACATTCAGATGACTAAATATTTATAAATCACTAGTTGATAATAACCACCAGGAAATAAATACTAATCATTAGTTTGTGAATACATTCAGTCCGAGTCTCAATTTTTGAACACTTTTACGTGTTGTGGAGTCTCTTAAGGAAAAAAAAAATTCCCAAGGATTGGGAGCACACCATCTTTATGATTAATTTTTTTTAATGTTTTTATTAAGTCAAAATGTGACCTCTTTGTGATTTTTGCTCCTTGGACCTGTTACCATATCAGAGAGTGTGTATTTCCTTCTCATCACCAGTTTTAAAAATATTAAAATAAGTTACCCAACCATATCTTGTCCAAAATAACCTCTCTGGCCTCTTCTAATGGTTTTTCCTACTATATGATTTACAATTCCTTCTTGTCATTACAGTTTTGGTCATGCACATTTTTTTAATCAAAGTCTTTCTTAAAAATTGTGCCTTAAACTAAATAGAATAATACAAATGGAAATGGCAAAATGGACTAATACGTCTTTGCCCTAAATAGTTAATGCCCATTGAGAAATCCTCATACCATAAAAGCTGTCATAGCAACTCCATCAAATTATTGGCTAATACTTACCTTTCTCAATTAAATCCTCAAGGTTATTTGCTTTTAATTTGAGGAATTGTTGAGCCACTAGTCTGCTGGATTCCATATTGCGTAACTGATATTCTAATCTAAATATAGTGCTTTGCATTTTGAAATAAATGCACTTTGAATTAGATTTATTTTTGCCTGTTCAGCCTGTACTTTCGATTCAAGTTGTTTATTACAAATCTAATCAGAAAAAGTTCCAGCCGTTTTGTGACACATTCCCAATAAGCTGAACTCTACGTGGGCATCAGGCATTGAATCAATATCTCAGTGTACTCTTACTAAACCTGATAAAACTCTACCAAACTTTTTGCCATTCTGTCCACAAGAGTATCACGTGAGTCTGTCAAATGCTTCGTTGAAACATAGACTCACTATGACTATGGCCCATAGGAGGCCCATAAAGAAAATTCAGAGCGCTTAAAAAGTTGCTATGAATCTGTAATCCCATCATTTTTCCTGATCTCTGGTAACATATCTGCTCTCTCTCTTCCCTCAAGTCATATTAGAGAATTTAAAAATGGGTGACAGATATCTGAGATCATCTTTCCTCATTCATAGGAGTCTCAAGGTAGAGATCATAGTGACCCTATTTCATTCTTTCCATGTCTGTGCCCTTGTGTGATAACAGCGTATTTGCATGATAGCATATTGAAGGGTCTTCATTCCTCCCTGCAATTTGCTGTTTTGTCAGAGAACTGGAGAAGATTCTGATTGGTGCCATCAGAATACAATTGCATCTGACCTTTTCTTCTGTTTTTTTCCCCTAACAATTTATGTCACTCAACATGAAATACTTATGCTTTGTGCCAGTCTCCTGTCAAGGAATAGCTTCTTCTCCACTCCATTGCCTGGGAAAAGAGCATCAGGGGAGGTATGTCACCAAGGGCCTTATATTACATCTCGTGCTATTTGAACTAGAGGACTCTTCAGGAGATGGAAGAGAATGGCAAAACACAGGGTGCAGAACTTGGGGCTCTGACCCCTGAGAATCAATTGGAAAAAAATCACATGAGATAGAATTTCCCTGATACAGTATTATCATTCCTTCTACAAAAATTATTTCAATGGAGGAGACCCCTTTTCGAGAGCTCTCCTGGCTTCTGAGTAGCATTCAGAAGATTCCTAGGTTTTCTAGCGTTAGAAGCTATTTTATTGGATTCCCTGCAAATGATAGTCTGTCTTGTAATCAGGAAGCTTTCATCTGAAAAGGAGAGCAACTGAGAAACAACTAAAATTTTCCACTGTTTTCAGGAGGAAAGAGTGTACAGGCCAGTGACTCCTGGAGATTGTTTTAGCTCAGAAAAAAAACAATAATCAGAAAAGTTGATCATGGGTAAGTAGATTATAATTTAATCGTTATTCCATAAAATGGAATTGGTGGGGCATATCCCTGTTAATGCTGGGCTATGATTAATACACACACAGTTGAAAGCTCCTGGTTCTCCCGTAACCCATCATAAAATCGTGATTTTTCAAAGAAAGAAATGAAGCTTTTTGTCCTTGCCTCTTTACGTAGGACAATATTTAGTCCCGGTGCCACGTCATAATTTCATTTGACCATGTTTACTTTGGAGAATTAATGGGGGGAAAGACCAATGACGTAACTGCGAAGAGTGGGTTTCTAAACCAAACTCAGCACGACTCTGCAGAAAGTATCAAAAAGAGAGAAAACAAAGGAGGGTGGGCGATGAGCTAAGCCAGTGAAAAGAAATAGGAGTAAAACGGAGTAAAAATGATTCTTTGCCCCCCTCCTCTTCCCACCCTTCCCCTCTCCTCCGCCGCCCTCCCCCCTTCTATCTATCTATCTATCTATCTATCTATCTATCTATCTATCTATCTATCATCTATCATCTATATTGTGGTAGCCATCAGCTGACTCCATAAAAGAAGATTGGTTTTCACTGCCGTTTCTTTTGCCCACAAGCAAAAAAAAAAAAAAAAAAAAAAATTCTCTTGTTCAGGGTCACCCACAGGCCACCCCCAAGGCATCTGTGGGATGCGGGGTGGGAGGATGTGCCTGAGACCGAAGTGGAGACACTATTGGTTGTATAGGAGTTGTTACTGCTTCACGTTTCAGCACCTTTACCTCATCGTTGCCAGCCTTGCCCAGGAGTCAGTGTTTTACATACATGTGACGCAAATGTCATGTTTACATACATGTGATCCCTGCTTAGGCTGGTCGCTGGAGCCATGGGGTGGATTACAGCCACATGGGTGGGGTACCTAGGGGAAGCAGCCATGAAGGGATAGCCAAAGTATAAATAGGGAGAGAGCAAACACAAACCTTCTAATTGGTTTTCCTTATTTGAAAAGAAATATCTCTTACAGTAGAAATCAGGAATATAAAGAAAACTAAAAGGATGTGTATGTGTGAGTTATTAAAGGGACCCAGAGTTTCACCACCCAAATTAAACTATTGCTGAAGTTTGGGCCGTGTATCGGTCTTTCTTTTCGATGTGCGTGTTGAGTGTCTGAATGAACGTGTATGAATGGCATTCTTGATGATGTGCAGTAGTTCGAATTTTCGCGCAATGGTGGCTGATTCAGGTTATTCTCAATTCTTTGATATTATGACTAGTATTCTAGTTGACAGGCCAGATCATTCAAACATTTTGTGATATTTTCTCCCGCTAAATTTCTGGGGTGAGATTTATTAAAAATTTAAACATGTTCACACTCATTACATGCATTTCCAAACTGCTGGAGAAAAAAAAAAAAGATTGTATCAGTTTACATTTAGCCATAAATACAGTAGTTTTCGTAGTGAAAAAAATCCTGTGACACCATTTTTTTTTAGGGAAAAACTGCCTCTGCTCCTTGACAAAATTTGTCATTATTTGCTTCTTTAAGCTTCATTCGATAACATCATCTATATGAGTACAAAAGCACCATGACTGGAAAACTATAATGAATAATACTCACTACAGGCAAGGACCACAAAGAAAAACGCTTAGAATTTATAGACATGTTCGTAGCAATCACCTACCTGCTTTCTAGGAGATCATGACTCTGAAAACATGGTTTGTTCTTTTGCTCAATAAATGTGTATTAAATACCTATTACATTAGCACTCTTCCATTTGCTGGGAATGCAGAGGAAGGCAGTCGACAGGGTTGCGGCTGTCATGCATGAGACAGAAAATAAGCAAGAGAACCATGAGGACATCAGACTTGTGTCAATGTCTAGAATTTACTTGTACACAGATGGTATTTATAGGTGCTGTCTATACACCATAAACATAAGGCAAATTTGGAAAGTGATGAATTCACATTAATTTTCTGATTGTCACATTTGAGGATTGAATTTCACTTACTTCAAGCATGGATTATCTCTTGAAAGTTTAAACATCAGAATCCCATAAAGGAAATCACGACAGAAAAATAGTCTAATTTTTACCATTCCTTTCTTTAGGTGTTAACATCAGATCACAAAAGCATAACATTAGACAAGTGGCTAAGGCTGTTGATGGAATATTCAAGCTACATATTCAGCATTTTTTAAGCATGATTAAATCATTTGAATTTGAAATGTTGAAGTCTTATTTCCATAGGAGTAAAATTGAATCTTTTAAAGGCAACAGTGTCCAGGATAGATTTTCGTAATCAAAATTCTCATTAGGGAAATTTAACTCTCTATATTACCTGTTATAGCTTGTATTATTGTAAACTGCTGCTATACTCCATAATGAAAAGCGAATGAATAGAGAGAAAAAAGTTGTCTTTTTATTATCTTATTTCTATTGATATCCTCCCCAGGATCAAAGGAAAAACACTGGAAATGTAAACATTATGGGCTGTTAAACAAATTTATATCCAACATTATTGAAAATGCCCATTTTGTGCATGGCTGAGGGGAGAATTACAGTCTTAAAGAAAAAGCAATTGTTCCTGGTAGGACAGTAATTTATGGCAAAGCACACAGTCTTATGAATATGGCCACTGGATGGAAAATAAGATTAGATTTGTGCCCCATGATTCATCATATTTACCCTCGTTCCAGAGCCAGCCCTGAAAAAACACCATAATCCCAGGAGCGTGGCAGGGTCGTCTCATCCTCCCCGTGTGGCATCCCTTCTTGACCCCACCACCAGGGCACATTGCTGTTGATTCTAAGTGAACAGGAAGCTCCCTTCTTGGCTTTATTTTGGAAAAGTTTATATGCACTGTCCACTTTGTTTGCTTCGACAGTGTTTGCTGTCCCCACCAGGCTACTGTATATGCAAACAGAGCACTCCTGTATGTCACAAAGTTTGCCCTCTCACCCTTTCTTAGCCCCAAATTGCCGGCCGTCTTTCCTCAACAAAGAGCTATAAATTACCGATCGTGTGCTAGACATTGCTGCAATAACATAAATAAAGAGTGAGGGAGTATGAAAGTGGAGTTAGGAATGTGGTTTAATTAAAAAAGAAAGAAAGAAAGAAACTAGGGGCACCTGGGTGGCTCAGTTGGTTAAGCATCCGACTTTGGCTCAGGTTAGGATCTCACAGTTCGTGGGTTCGAGCCCCACCTTGGGCTCCACGCTGACAGTGTGGATCCTGCTTGGAATTCTCTTTTTCTCTCTGCCCCTCGCTTCCCCACACATGCTCGCTCACTCTCTCTCTCTCTTTCTCTCTCTCAAAATACATAAATAAACTTAAAAAATACTTGTTTGTGCAACATTCTAATCTTACTGGAGAGAATCTGGCCTAAAATCAGGTTCTACTCATAAGTTATCTGTCATTTGAGATGATGTATCACAAACTAATTTCTGCTATGTCCGTAACTAAGAGTGTGTACATGTGTGAATATTTGCCTTTTTTAAGAGGATGATCCCATGGCTGACACTGCATTTGAAGGACCTCTAGTACTAAGACAGACTTAAAAGATTCAGGGGATCGAGGCCTTTCTGGTAGAAAGTAAAAATTAGGATTCAGGATAAAAGTGAACTTAATTTTTTTCCCCCTGTGGATTGTTTCTCATATTCTGGAGACAATTCTCTTGCAGTGCAGCGAAAGGAAGTAAAATATGCAAAGGGACATAGACAGGGACAGAAACTTCCAGCCCTCTGAGGCTGCACGAATACCTGTCATACAAGTGGACTTGGCTGACATAGAAATAACAGTGATGCAATATGAGTGCCTTTTATTTATGACAGTCTCTGCATTTATCAATTGCAAATGTACCATGGGTACAGCCAGCAATTTGTCAAGGAGTGCAGTAGAAATGTGTTTGGCCCAGATAAAAGGACCTGTAGAAAGAAAAGTTCTGTTGATCTAAACAGTATGCTCGGTAATCAAAGGGAAATACAAGCAACACGTGTCTAATCTTCTCTGACCACAGAGAGAGCTGTTGTAGGAAAACCAGCTTCATATTATTACAGCATGCATGTGCAAGCGATCTCCAGTAATAATAAATCTTGCTTCCGGGCCTCATCTCCACGTAAGAAAACGTAGACGTTACGAACAGATTTCTATTACGGTCCATGCGACAAAATCAATGCCTCCTGTCTGTCTGTCTGTGCTTCACACTCAAGACTTGGGTTCAGGGGCGCCTGGGTGGCTCAGTTGGTTAAGCAGCCGACTTCGGCTCAGGTCATGATCTCGCGGTCTGTGAGTTCGACCCCCGTGTTGGGCTCTGTGCTGACATCTCAGAGCCTGGAGCCTGTTTCAGATTCTGTGTCTCCCTCTCTCTGCCCCTCCCCTGTTCATGCTCTGTCTCTCCCTGTCTCAAAAAAAAAAAAAAAAATTAAAAAAAAAAGACTTGGGTTTAAATCTGGGCTGAGCAACGTACTTCTTTGATGTTCTTAAGCAATCCGAAATTCAGGGTTTTCTTTTTTTCTTCTGTAGCACCTAAATAAAAAAGTAATAACCTTTAACTCAATAATTAGGCATAATTTTGAAGAGTAATGTAATGAAATATTTTTTGTAAATTCTAAATAGGTGATACACACATTTAAGCATCCAGCTTTTTATCATTTTTTTTCCAGTTTATTTACTTATTTTTAGAGAGACAGAGACTGTGTGAGCAGGGGAGGGGCAGAGAGAGTTGGGAGAGAGAGAGATTCCCAAGCAGGCTCCGGGCTGTCCCCACAGAGCCTGATGCAGGGCTCGAACTCACGAAACCCATGACATCATGACCTGAGCCAAAACCAAGAATCGGGCACTTAACCAACTGAGCTACCCAGGCACCCCAACTGTGTCCAGCTTTTTAATTCACTTACTTTGTGGGGAAAGAAAAACAGCTGTGGGGCACCTGGGCAGCTCAGTTGGTCGGGTGTCCAACTTCAGCTCAGGTCATGATCTCACCGTTTGTGAGTTTGAGCCCATGTCGGGCTCTGTACTGACAACTCAGAGCCTGGAGCCTGCTTCAGATTCTGTGTCTCCCTCTCTCTCTCTCTCTCTCTCTCTCTCTCTCTCCGCCCCTCCCCTGCACATGCTCTGTCTCTCTGTCTCTCAAAAATAATAAACATTAAAGAAAAGTTTTTAAAAAAGAAAACAACCGCTGTTAGAATTAAAAAATAAAAACGCTACCATGGCCGTTACTCAGAAATATTCCTGTATGGATAGCCATGGCACAATATCTACACCAAAAATCCTATAAAGGCACATTTAATTAATTAAGTGCCCTTGGGTATAGTTGGCACACAATGCTACATTAGTTTCAGGTGGGCAATTTAGTGATTTGATAAGTTTATACGTTACGCTGTGTTCACAAGCGTAGAGCTATCCTCTGTCCTGTTATATCGCTATGGCAATAGCATTGACCATATTCCTCATGCTCTGCTTTTTATTCCTGTGACTTACTCATTCCATAATTGGAGGCCCGTATCCCCCTGCCCAAACCCCAGTCTCCCTCCCCACGAGCAACCATCATTTTTTCCTGTGCATTGATGATGCTGCATTTTATTTATTTATTCATCAAAAACACACTTCAGAAAAAATGCATCTCACGTGGATCGTGTTGACTACATTGAGGGCATTCAGCATAGATGGACGGGGTGCTTATTTTAAGTGGAATTTAATTATTCCCATAAGGAACTATGATAAAAATTAAGGTTAAAAGAGGAAACATGAAAGGCAACTCTTTCATCAGGACCTTCAATGAGGTAAGGTGTGGCGTGTGGATGCAATCACGAGGGACCTCCAAACTGTTCTCCATGGTGGCTGCACCAGTTTGCAGTCCCATCGGCAAAAGTGTTCCCCTTTCTCTGCATCCTTGCCAACACCTGTTGTGTCCTGTGTTAATTTTAGCCGTTCTGACAGTGTGAGGTGGTATATCTCATCATGGTTTTGATTTGTTTTTCCCTGATGATGAGTGATGTTGAGTATCTTTTCATGTGTCTCTTGGCCATCCGGATGTCTTCTTTAGAAAAATGTCTAGTCATGTCCTCTGCCTATTTCCTAACTGGATTATTTGACTTTTTAGGTGTTGAGTTTGCTAAGTTCTTTATAGCTTTTGGATACCAGCCCTTTATCAGATATGTCACTTGCAAATATCTTCTCCCATTCCCTAGGCTGCCTTTTATTTTGTTGATTGTTTCCTTCGCTGTGCAGACAATTTTTATCTTGACGAAGTCCTAATAGTTCATTTTTGCTTTTGTTTCCCTTGCCTCTCATTTGCAACAACAAGAGTGTATTATGCTAAGTGAAACAAGTTCGTCAGAGAAAGACAAATACCATATGATTTCATTCATGTGTGGAATTTAAGAAACAAAACAGACGAACATAGGGGATGGGGGAAAAAGAGAGGGAGGCAAACCGCAAAAGACTTAACTGTAGAGAACAAACTGAAGGGTGATGGAAGGGGTGTATATGGAGGATGGACTAAAAGGGTGATGGGTATTAAGGAGGACACCTGTATCGAGCACTGGGTGTTATATGTAAGTGATCAATGACTACATTGTACTCCTGAAATCAATATTACACTATATGTTACCTAACTAGAATTTAAATAAATTAGAATTTATTTAATTAGAAAAAGAAAAATATACATATTTTGCATATATATATTGCATATATATATGTTGCATATATATTGCATATATATTGCATGTGTATATATATTGCATATATATATATATATATATACAATCATGAGACGACAACATTAATTTTTCTCTTCCTTCTTCATTGTGTAACAATGAGAGAAAAGCAGATAGGTATGGATCACAATCCATTTTGAAGTTTAGCCGCTTGATGAAAGACTGTGTTTTTGAACGATGTTTACCAATAGGACATTGAATTGCATTCAGAATTATGCAATATTCTTTGGAATCTGTACCTTTCAATCTAAATATCTTTCCCTTCTGCAGTTGTTTACTGGTTAGAAGCAATGCCTGCCAAAGCTTATATGCATATAAAATAGAAATTAAGAGTAGAAATAGGATTGTATGCGGTTTAATAGGAGTATGGATACTAAGATTTTCTTTTCCAACTTGGGATTTATGTCTGAGATTTAGGTATCGGGGCCCAAAGGAAGAAGAATCAGGGCGTTCTTGAAGCACATTTCCCTCTGCACTTTTAAGGGTGCCTTGGAGGAGGGTTAGGTGGGTAGGGAAGCAGAGAAGTGGGCGGAAGGGGAATAAGGAGGGATGAGAAAAACCACACCGGTTAGTACACAGACCACTCACTGACTGCCCAGCTTTTTCACCACTTGATCCCTTCATCATTCTCATGGGGTCATCATTTAGAAGGGAGACCCTGATGCACTTAAAGCAGAAAAAACTAATACTGTACTTGCATCCATTACCTATTGCTGTGTTAGGAAGTGTCTCCTAAGACATCCATAGTCACGTTGCAAAGGGGCAAGGACATAGCGAGGCATGATTCACCAGACACCATTATCTAGCACAGAACTCAATAAGTTTCTCCAGTATACTAGGAAGCATGTGAAAAAGAACAATCACTCATTACTTTTGGATGCTTCTTTATTTGTAAGTACGTGAAGAACATCATATTTCTTACCAAATAATTACACTTGAACTTAGCCATGAAAATAATTCCAAAGAGGAAGCTTACTGTTTCTGAATGGTGAATCTTACCTAAATTGAAAAGACATTTCTACTTTGGAAGTTAGGGTTATTACCACAAGTCCCCCAGTATTTAATAATTTAAAACATGGGTTTGGGGAGAAAATTAGCCATAGTTAGTGGGAGGTATATCTACAGTGATACAGCAGTAGATTTTGATAGAAGTTTTGCTGGATTCTGAAATATGCGTGACAGCGTCTATAGCCTGTCAACCTTGTGAATATGTTCCATTTGGAGGGATAAAAGTTATTGACGAGGTAAAACAGACACAGAATTGCTGTCTGCAATGATAAATGTAAAATTTAGGGGTGCCCAAGTGTCTCAGTCAGTGAAGCGTTTGACTCTTGATTTCGATTCAGATTGTGATCTCACAGTTTATGGGTTTGACCCCTGTGTTGGGCTCTGGATTGTCTCCCTCTCTGTGTCCATCCCTGGTGCGCTCTCTCTCTCTCTCTCTCTCTCTCTCTCTCTCTCTCAAAATAAATAAACATTAAAAAAGGAAATATTAAATGAAGAAAATATTTGGAAAATAAGTGGGGAAAAAGTTATCTCTGAGAGAAAACACAGAAAAAAAAATTAAGCTAATATAGTACTTAACCTACGTCCTGAAAATCTGATTTCTTTCTTCATCCATCCAGCAAATTCATTTGTTAACTAAGTTCTTGTCAAGGCTATAGACCTCAGCAATAAACAAAACAGTAAAACAAAACAAAACAATCATGAAGCTTACAACCTGGTAGAATTAGTGTATAAATAAATAAGTGAATGATGTCAGGTAAGATGGTATTGGTACCATGGAGTCAGCACAAGAAGAGAGAGGGAAAGTTCTGGGAAGATGTCACTGAGTAGATGATATGGGAGTGAAGAACTGAAGAGCGTGAAGACCGAAGTCCCTTTTGTCCCCCCGGACAGAGAGCATTTCAAGAGAAAATGCACTTGCCTGAATGAGGCACCTCCTGGCCAGGTTTGAGACACAATGATGAGGCGTGATGGCTTGGGTAGAGGGAATATGAGGGAGGTTAGCCGGAGAAGGTGCTGGGGAGGACAGGCATAGAGGTAGGCATTTTGCAGGAGCTTCCAGTGACTGTGTGAGCCATTATAAGATTTTGGCTGTCATCTCAGTGATGTGGGAAGCTATTGAAGGGATTTGTGCACAGGAGTGACACAACCTGATTTACGTTTTAAAAGGCTTATTCTGGGTCCCATGTTGAAAATAGATGGTGAGTCAAATGATAAGGGAAAGTCTATCCAGGCCCAATGGGAGGCTATTATAGTAATCACCTGAAAGAGCTTGGTGGCCTCAGCCACCGTAACAGCAGCAGAGGTGAGAGGCAGTAGTCTGGAATTGGAAATATTTGGAAGAAGTGATAATAGGATCAGCCAGTGTCTTAGATATGGGCTGTCTTTGTCAACTAGTCAACTTTAATTTATGTTGCTGTTACTGACAATCTCAAATCTTCCCTCTAATCTCAGTAGTTTACAATAACAAGCATTAATTTCTTGCTCAAGTTACACCCAGGCAGCTGTGGTTCTGCTCACCTGGGGGGTGGGGGGCGGGGGGCCTGACCCTGCTTGGCTCTTTTTCATGGTTGCCATGAATTCCAGAATCCAGGTACGGAAGCAGCTCCAAACAGGGAATTTGCAGTCTTCTTAAAAGTGGGCATTCTTCTTAAAACTTGTGTGGACACAAGGCAGAAACCCCATCTGCACACGTTCCATTATACAGAGAAACATTTCTAAGCCCGTGGACATCCACCCTCCTCCAAGAAGGTCCCTCACCTCTCTTTGTTTGACAGAGACAGGAGCAAATCATTGGCAACCACAATATGATCTACCTAGTGGCAGACCAAGAGAAATCAAGGCTTTTGGCTTGAGCAGCTGAAAAAAAAAATTGCTGCTCATGGAGATGGAGAAGACGGGTGGAATGCACTAAAAAATACACCAAAAAATTGACAATAACAATAGAAAACTGACACTGTGATGTGATATTTCAGTTATTTTAAACAATCTGTGATGATATATAGAAAATATAAGTTATTCTGCATATCTGAGCAATTGTATGATTGGCACGAGGTGATCAAGGTCCCAGGTCATTATTTGAGGTGAAATAACTACCCAGTTTGGAGCAGTTAACACGAGCTTGTGAAAATACCTGTATTCGTCGGTGCAGCCCATTTCCAAGTCATGTAATTATTATTCACAGACCGTCACCTGCATGAAGGGATGGTGATATTCAAGCTGTCTTGTACCTCACATCTCTAAGAGTCATAAATATTTCCCTCAACCCCAGAAACAGAGATAACATCTCTGTTAGAGATGTTATCTGTAGAGATAACATCTACACAGAATCATTATCAACACGTTTATCCCTTGTGCAGAACTACTATTTTGCAAACTTTGTGAAAGTCCTGTTTCACACCTGTATGTCATGTTTCTTGCATCACCTAAGCCTGCGGGACATGGGTTCCTGAAGAATAAAGGAGGGTTAATCAGCTTTTGGCAGAGATCAGCAAAATCTGAGAGCATTTTTGCCTCCCCATCAAGACTCATAAAATATTTTGGAGGCTACAAGACAAAAAAACAACCCATCCAAGCAGAAAATTAAAAAGCAATCTGCCAGTTCAGTGGAATTCAACCTTTGCTAGGCTACAAACGCTGGTAGAGTGGTTAAGTAGTCATTCATGATTACTCAGAGACACAAAGCTATGGTAGAAACATGAACATATCTATCTATCTATCTATCTATCTATCCATCCATCCCTCCTCTGGAAGAGCTGGCAGGGGAGAAAAGAAAAGAAGACTAAACTGTGTATCTAATAGAGCAGTGTCTGTGTGTTTTAAACTGGATTTTTCTGCCAAGATGCCTGACGACGCTGCATGTAGATATGGTGGGAAAGGAGATGAGATTCAGTCCCTCAGCCCCTCTTGCTGCAAACAGGGAGCAATTCTTTTTTTTTTTTTTTGGACATGTAATTTTTTTTTTATTATCAATGATTACTTATAAGAGTTAGAGGGTATCAGAAAGTAATATTACAATTTCATGAGTAGAAAATTTTCTGCCAGAAACTAAGAAGGATTGTACAGCTCCTTTAAAAAAGAAAAGCAGTTATTGTTAGCCATTTTAATTTAAACTGTGTGGTGACACATCAGACCCTCTGTAAAGTTCCGGTAGACACTAGTGATGTACAAGCATGATTTTCCTAAAACATAATGATATGGGATTGGGAAGGTATTCTTTTAGTTGCGCAGATATCCCAAGTAAATCTGAGCATTCTCTACAGAAGAGCAATTCTTTTGTTGTTGTTGTTTTTATATTGAATTTCTGCCTGAGATTTCCTTTGATTCTCACTTGAGGATAAGAGTCCCAAAGTTACCAGTGGTGTGTCTCAAGACCTGTTTGTGGCGTTGAATGTTAATTTCCTTAAAAGTAAGTAAATGCAAAATTGTTGATGAGGCAAAGCTAAGTTTATTAGACTTACTACAGTCAAGGTGAGCATTACCTCGTCAGAGCAGTGCCTTGGGAGGCGAAGTTGCAGGGAGGATATTTATAGATGTGTAGGGTCTGGGTTGAGTGACTTTAAGGCAGGTATTGTATGAGGAGCCCTGGTTAGGATTGGGCAGAGTCCAGGACCTAATAGCCTTGGATCAGTGAGCATCATGGGGCAAAAGTCTTAAAGCGATGATGAGCAAGGTCTTAGTCTTGACAAGTAAGCTGTTCGGTTGGTTCATGGCCTTGTCTTGAGGAACAAGCAGTTAAATAATCTTGACTGGTCTTAGTGTTCTTTAACAGAGAGTCAGAGAACCATATGGGTTTCAGTACTCAGTTGAGAATTGACGTATTCCGTGACATTTGGGAAGAATCTACTCCATTTTCCAGGCTTCCCAGATGAGTACGTTTCTACTGGTCTCATTCTCTGCCAGATATCACATCAAGGAACGAAGAAGCTCGGAAACATTGAATCGCACTCTTCAAATGGGTGAATGGTATCACCTGTGAATTATGATATTTCAATAAAACTTACAAGCTTAAAGGAAAAGCAGCTTTAAAAAGGAAGAAATCTGAGAAAGATAAAGTGCTGAAACTGAAATTGTTTTAGGAACAACAGAAGTCAGTACTAGTGAGAAATCCTGCAAGAAGCCTGTCATCATAAAGTGACCAACGATCGAAGCACCACATGGCTGGAGGAACTCCTTCCTCCGATTTCCTGGCCCCCATAACTATCATGTTCTCTCTCTTTTGGCCTCCAGTGAGTCCCAAAATGAGGCACAGATGTGTGTTCCAGTGAGAGGATGCAACCACAATCTACCCACATTGCTCAGAAACCAGGCAGTACCCGAACTTCAGGGATACCAAAAGAGAGAAATGGCTCAAACAAGATGATATTCAATACTACACTTTGGGGCTAAAGATGAGGGCACCAGTCATAAACCCCTTGAACAGCCCTGTTTTCCTCAGTTTCTAAGAAGCATCCCTTATACTTGCTATTAGACATTTGTTGACTGTATTTGGGAAAATGGTTCCACTACAGTGTGTTTTGTTATGAAAGTCCTAGGGTTGGATAATCTGCAACTTGAAACAAGGAGTGCTCCGTTATTAAGCTTCACATCCCAAACGTCCATCAAATATAAAACTCGTCTCTGTCATTGAAATCTCTGATGAAAATTCCTCTGAGTCTGGGAGACCTGGAAGTGCTAATCATGCTAAGATAACTCCACGAGAATCCCTTTAGTACCCATTTTTCAGAACAAACAGAAACAGAAACGATTCGTTACCTCTGCCTCTATCTCATCCTGCTCCTCTTCATCGTCCTGTGTTTCAGACCTAAAAAGGAACGAATATAAAATTGCTTCTGTCAGGAGAGAGAAACAGTAGATCCAGTAATTGCTCTGTCAAGAGTTTTGGTGAGAGAAATATGCTGAAATCAGAATGTAATACAAGTCTTCATGGAGAATTTCCAAAGCCGTGTGTTTGTTGATCTCCCAGCTGAATAAAACATGTCTCGTCCCGCATTTCCTATTTTAGATCTAATAAGGAGGCATCTATCAGTGACTCTGGCTTTGGAATTAAGATTACTTATTTATTATTTCTCCCAGCTTATTGAGGCGTAATTGACAAATAAAATTTTAAGATAGTTACCGCGTACCACGTGATGATTGAATGTACATATACGTCGTGAAAGGAGGGTCTTTGGGGGAGCTTCATTATATTTTGGAATCCATTGAATATGACTGAAGACGTCTCTGATGAAATCAACATGCGGCGGATGACAGGGGTTCGCAGATGGTCTCTGCTACCTCATTTCTGCCTCTAAAGGAACATTCCTTACATCGTGGGCTTTCATTTTCGCAATGATGTTTTCCTCGTTTGAGTTGTTCGTTTCTCCTTCAGTGCTGCATCTTCCGGGTACCCGCGAGTGAGGGTTATTCGCAGCAACAACGAAATGTAGAATGATGGACATTGGTAAAAGATGAATATTTGGGAAAGGAGCAGCTGTCAGAGTGGCAGCCATTCAAGATGAGGTTTGCCTTCTTGTCACTGACGAAGAAAAGAGGCACATCCACATCGTGCCATAAGAGACACTAGGAATCTTCCCAGTAACGTTTTCACCAGAAACACCCTCATTTGGCCCGCTGTGGGTAGGCTCTCCCTAAATGATTTATTGCCAGGATGTTATTGAATTTCCCATGTTGCTCACTTGCTATTAACGGAAAAACTCTCTCTGCGTGAGGTTGATCTAACGAAAAATGATAGTCACCTCAGGGCGGAAATTATGTTTTTAATCTAACCTTGAAGATTAACATTTCCTCACGTGACTTAAGTCCTCAAAAGGCGAAGTGCAGGTCAAGGGTGCTTGCCAGAAAGGTGCAGCAAGCCAGAGAAAGTGGGCAGGGTCTCCCAAGGAAATTAAACCCATTTGGCTCCTCTCTTCTGGTGTCTTCTTGTTTGGTTCTTCTGGAAATTACTTTTGATGGGAGCTCTGGCAAGTGCTTGGGTTCTGCTAGGTTAGTGTGTTAAAGGGAGAAACATACTGCCGGCGGGAAGGCTTAAAGGGCGAATGGAAACACCGGTCACAACGGACAAAAGAGATTGTGCCATGACTTGCAGAGTATATGTGTTGTAGGAAGCCAAACCCTCTTCCCAGATGCCCTGAGCACTGACGTTTCCAACAACTGCTCGGTCCGGTGGCTATGTTCCAATATAAGATTAGAGGCCAACTGGTTCAGGGGACACTCTGTGTAGACAGACGTAGGTTCTCATGAGCACTGTCCCAGCACACCTCCTCATTTATCAGTTCTGACCGGTCCCCGCTGAGAGCGTCCTATCACTTCCTGTAGCCCGAGAGTCTGAATGTAACCCACTCGGTTCCGCCGGGAGGCGGGCTACTTTGCTTACCTGTTTAATGACAGTGGTTGTGGCTGCTGTCCTTAGCCTGCAGGCTTTGACAAGGAATACGGAAAGAATGAAAAAAGAAGAGAGATACCTATGAGTTAAAATCACGCGACATGTGATAAGCTATGGAATGAACACCTCCGACTTGCTTCTAGGCTTTCTCTATGAACACATAGTCATTCAAAGTCCTGGGGTTTGGATCTAAGTAACAGTATCTTTTAAAGTCTCTCCAAATGAGCATCCGGGCATAAGAACAAGTAGGTGAAAGACATGAACCACCCCCCACTAATTTCTTAATTGAGGCCTAATTTACATGTAATAAAAGGCAATCGAGCCACAGTGAGTGTACCATTCAGGGTATTTTGACATGTGTAAAATTTGGGTAACCATCACCTTAATCAAGGTTTATCTTTCACACCCAAAAACATGACCTCCCATGCCCCCTTTCCAGGCAACCCCTCTCTTAGACAAGCATTGTTCTTCTCTTTTCACAGTGGATGAGTCTTGCCTTGTCTTGAATTTCATATAAGTGAAATCACACACTGGGGAGGTTGTTAACAGATGACTGATGTAGATCAGGAAATGTCAACCTAGCATGATGGAGCAGCTCTGAATAGCTCTTCAGATGTAGTTTTCTGTAATTCCTTAACTTTTCAGTTGAGACTGAAGCCCTTGGATAAGTAACCAAGACCACACGACTAGTTAATGGCATAACTTGGATCACATTTATTATCTTCTCATCTCTCTTCATTGATATGTCTTATATCATTCGTCAAGATCTTTATAAATATCAGCTAAACTAGAAACTGCAGAATATCTCTAAACCAGAATTGTTGTTCCCACCACTTTGGTTCAGGCCCTTTGAAACCCTCACCTAAACCACTGAATAAGCTTCCTGACTAGTCTCTGTCTTTAGATTCTCTCTTATTCACTCACTCTCATTCATTCACTCATTGATTCAATCATTCAGCAAATGATCAAACACCTCACAAGCGTTCATAGTCCAATGAACTTTATTTTTCATTCTGCTACCACTTTTATCTTTGTGAAACACAGATCTCATTACAAAGCCTTCATGAGTTTTCATTGTCAGAGGTAATAAATTTATGGCCTGCTGATTAAAAGCAACCGTAGAAGTGTCTTTTGTTTCTCACAAAAATTATTGTAAAATGTAATTGCTAATATTTAAAACTGGGGTGATTCCTTGGGATAATTCAGAATTCCTACTTTAAAAAAAAATCACCTCCTTGTGGCTGCAGTCACTCGGAACTGAGTAGTGAACATGTCCCCTAGTCCATGGCAGCTCCCACCACCCCCCTTATTGTCCTCCTGACTCTGTGGCCCCGTGCAGGCACACTCGTTTGTCTCTGTCACCTTCTGGGCCTTTCTAGGCACTTTAGTTTTGATCCTAGTTTTTTAAGAGAATTCTAAAGTTTTTAGACAGGCACTTAAGGCCTTTTACCTTTGGAAGCACCTTTTCCACTACATCTTACCACATTATGTTCTAGCATAATTGTTCTACCCTGAGTTACAGGAGATGAATGATCACTCTATTTTAGCTGGAAATCTAACAGCTTTGCTTTTCTTCTCTCCCTCCCCCCACCATGGAAATAAGGAATGCCTATATTTTCCTCTGCTTCCTGAGAAACTATCCTCACCTAAAAGACTAAAGAGATCTAGGTCCCAAGTTGATTACGGCTTAAAATGTGATGGGAAATTAGAGTCTGTATTATAAGAACAAGGAAAAGATAGCCTTTACAAGACACAGAGGACTTGCAGAAGGCAGTATGAAGTAGATTGTTCTTTTTGTGCTGGGTACCGAGTAGGTAGTAGTTACAGTCAAATGACAATAAAAAAAGGGGGTGGGGCTGTGGCCTTAGAATTTTGCAAACTAGTGTCAGAGACTGACAAGTCACTGGATAGGATAGGAATGACCACAAGGGTGGGTGGTATCCTGAGATCAGTATATACTGGGAGTCTCACCATTACCACTAGAGAATGCTGTTTCCAAACTTGTGGAACTTAGGGATGTCTAAAGAACTAGTATGAGTAATCAAAAGACAAAGGATTGATTGGAGCTTTTAGGCAGAGAAAACCACACAGACCAAAGGAAAGAGCATAGAATCAAGGTGTCTTTGGGGTGGTTTATCGTGGCCAAAGACAAGTTCAGCTGGGTGGGAATGTGGGAAGGAGGAGATTCTGGGATTCGGAGAAAAAGGGGCTCTGGAGGAGGTAGGGGCCAGAATCATTAGGTCGTGTGTTTTGTGGAAAGTCATGTTTCTGCCCTGAGGTAGAAGGAGTCATTAAAATATGTTGGGGGAGCTGTGCAGTGACAGACTTATAATACCAGCTTCTGTGAACTGTCCTGTTCCCTTCAGATCAAAGAAAACATGAACTGATTTATTCAGTTGCTTTAATGGTTTTATTTGGTGGACAAGTGGAGCAAATTAAGATGTAAAACACAGTGAAAGCAATGGACCCTGTTATATTCCAACTTGTATTATCAGAATTGAGAATAGTTTATAGGAGGAAACTGGTGTGAAGGATCTTGAGATATGTCTGATAGTGATGACAGGAGGTAATAATCTTGAAACTGATTTGGTGGAAAGTGTCTGACTTTTATTTTTGAGCAAGTGAGTAGCCTGGTGAAAATAATACATTTCGGTTATTTGCATGCGGTATTCGAGTATTCTAGAATGCAGGGTGGTATTAGCAAGATCTGTTGGATGGATAGTGGGATAAGCTACCAAAGAAAAAATATAGAAAATCCAAAGGTAACATAGACTACAGAAATAAAGGCATCGTAAAATCAAAGATGGCTCCAGCATGAACACCTGAAGCTCACTGCCCCCCCCACCCCACCACCACTCACTGAAACCACCTTCTCTTGGGGGAAGAGTGAGAAATTATTCTTGCTTACAAAACAGTCACCTCCCCTTCTACTCCTTATGATAAGCGCTGTTGAGGTGGTACTTGGTCTCAGAATTTATCACACGCAGGTCGTTCTAATACTAATGGGTAACTTTTTGTATCTACGAGGAACACGAAGAAAAGCAGGGGCCTCTTTGGGTCACAAGCACTAGTTTGGCTTTTAAGCCACAGTCTAAAGCCAGGTTTCAGGCATGCATAGAAGTTGGAGGTTTCACCAGCACCCGTCCAATGGCATACTTGTTTTATGTAAGAAACTAGTATTCTTACGATCATTTTCTTTTCCATTACTTTGAAACGTTAACGAAGTCACAGCTCGTCAAAGTAAATCCATGAGGCCTGAAACTTTAATTCCTATCATATCTTTATGTTTATTCTTATCATACTCTTAATTTATTCATTTCAAGCCATTTTTAATAAGAATTAAATTACACATATTTTAGGGGCACCTGGGTAGCCCAGTCGGTTAAGTGTCCGACTCTTGGTTTCTGCTCAGGTCATGATCTTGTGGTTCATGGGTTTGAGCCCTGTGTCAGGCTATGCATTGGCATTGTGGAGCCTGCTTGGGATTCTCTCTCTCCCTGTCTCTCTCTGCCCCTCCCCTGCTTATGCTCGCGCTCTCTCTCTCTCTCTCAAAATAAATAAACTTTGAAAAATTATACATATTTCAGACACTGTATGTTTTATGAGGAAAGCATATGCTTAAGACCACTCTAAATCACTAAATTGGTAACATATGCCAGAAGAACTTCTAAGATCATTTAACGGTTATCTTTTACAGTTTTTAGTATTTCAGTTACAAATACATTCTAGTTTCGATTTAAACCTAAGAGGCCAAAATGCTTTTCATTTATTTCATGAACTGAGAGTAACAGAAATCTTTACACAAAAATGTGACTGTGTATTTTAAATATTTGTACCGTAAGGAAAAACACGTTGGCTTTGGGATCTTAGTCAAGGTGGCGAAAACCTTAGAAATCATCAGAAAATATGGCTAAAACAATAGTTTAGCAATTATTTTGATTCCTAGTTCACACTAAGTCAGCTGAGCACTGATCGCGCCTATCAGATGGTAGAATATGCATTGATGTATCCTTAGCCTCCTGGCTGCAGGACAGGGACTGAAATGGTTATTGAAAACTATGTTGTTTCACAGAGAGGGCTTTCACTTCCTGTAAATTCCTGTTAATGTGAATTTGAAGTACATTCAGACAAATCTTATTAATGTAACTTTATCTCGTTAATCTAGGGACTCAGCACGCTGATCTTTGCACAGGAACCAGTAGAGTGAAGGATTGAAAGAACATCGATAAGTAAAATAGTCATTCCCTGGGAACACTTTCCCCCTCGAGGCAAAGCCTGTGCGGGTATAACACACCCATCCACTCCCTCCCTGCCAGGGACATCCCAGGAGGGGTCCAATCTGCGCCACAACAGGCTGAGGATGACCTTAATGCTGGGTTACTGATTGAGTCCCCAGTTTGTTAGCCCGATGTCGAAGGTTCAGAAAATTGAATTTTCATAACGTAAACATGAAGCAGGAAAGCCTGAGACCTAATGGGCTTTGGGCAAAAGCAATCACTTTGAGGGGCGCCTGTGTGGCTCAGGCGGTTAAGCGTCTGAGTCTGACTTCGGCTCGGGTCATGATCTCGCAGTTTGTGGGTTCGAGCCCCACGTCAGGCTCTATGCTGACAGCTCAGAGCCTGGAGCCTGTTTCAGATTCTGTGTGTGTGTGTGTGTGTGTGTGTGTGTGTGTGTGTGTGTGTCTGTCCCTCCCCTGCTCTTGCTCTGTCTCTGTCTCTCTGTCTCTCTCTCTCTCAAAAATAAATAAATATTTAAAAATTTAGGGGCGCCTGGGTGGCTCAGTCGGTTAAGTGTCCGACTTCAGCCCGGGTCACAATCTCGCCGTCCATGAGTTCGAGCCCCGCGTTGGGCTCTGGGCTGATGGCTCAGAGCCTGGAGCCTGCTTCCCATTCTGTGTCTCCCTCTCTCTCTGCCCCTCTCCCATTCATGCTCTGTCTCTCTCTGTCTCAAAAATAAATAAACGTTAAAAAAAAATTTAAAAAAAAAGCAATCACTTGGAGGTTTTCAAACGTAAAAGTTTAGAGAGGTTAAAATTGGGCTGGTGGTATTAGGGGAAGCAGGGCGAGTAGACACCAGAAGGGGATTATTTGAAAACCAGTCAAGTTCTTGAGGACCAGTCCTTCCTGAGGACCAGTCCTCTATACCCAACACTGTTGGGTGCCGACTGTTGTAGCTGATAGATGACTGTCTCCCAAGTATCCAGGGGTCAGCAATCTGAAACCTGACATAGGCTAACCAACTCATCCCAATTGGCCTCTGACTCTCCTGAGTACCAAACCCAATTCATCATCCACATCGATGGGAGCTTTCAAAGTGAAGTTTCCAGGGGCACGTGGGTGGCTTAGTTAAGTGTCCAAGTCTGGATTTCTGGTCAGGTCTTGATTTCATGGTTATAGGATCAAGCCTCACGTCGGGCTCTGCGCTGACCACTCAGAGACTACTTATGGTTCTCTCTGTCCTTCTCTCTGGCCCTCCCCTGCTAGTGCTTGCGCGCTCTCTCTCTCTCTCTCATTTTATATTCATTTTATAAAGCATGCCAGGTGATACTGATAATACAGATGCTTGGGAAACTATATTCAAGAAAACATTGCTTAGAATTCCTGATTTTGAGACATTGTCGCCTAAAGAAGATATGTGTGTGCACCCACGTGCATTCATGTGTTTTCCCTTCCTTGCACTAAGATGCCAAGCACTGTGTCCTCTTCTGTATTATGATATAATTTGTACAGTCATGATATAAGCATATATTATGCTAGATTCTAATTAAATATTAAGATATTTTTGACTACTAGACCAAGAAAATTCTTTAAAACATTTGTTTTTTCGGAGTGCTTGTATGGTGCAGTCACTTAAGGATCTGGCTCTTGATTTCAGCTCAGGTCATGAGCTCACAGTTCATGAGCTCAAGCCCCATGTCAGGCTCTGTGCTGACAGGGCAGAGCCTGCTTGGGATTCTCTCTCTCCCTTTCTCTCTCTGCCCCTCTCCCTGCCTCTCTGTCTCTCTCAAACAAACTTAAAAAAACTTGTTTTTTCTCTATTATTATTGTTTCTATTTCCAGGGACCAGCACTGTACTTGGCTGTAGTAGGTACTCAACAAATCAGCCAATTAAGAGAAGATATTTAGGAACAATTTAGTTCTTCAAATATATTCTATAGGCTAAAATAAAATAAAATGTTCCACCCAACCATTAAAGAAAAATGTGCCGAAGGTGCTTCCTCGAGGGAGTTAGCACAAAAGGGGTGGTCTAGAATCCATTAGGTAGAGAAAGGGAGGAAGGGGGTATAAACAAGGGGAAAAGAATAACTATCAAGTTGATAGACATGATCATGGGGAAATGTATAAGTGATGAAAATTAAAGTTGATCACATAACCATTTTAGATTCTTCATCAGGGCACGAGTTAAAAGTGGTGCTTTAGTAAGGTACATCTGATCATAATGAATACATGTGGAGTCCAAAGGAACCCGCATAAGGAAACCCCTAGTAGATGTTTATGCCACCTGTCATGAACGTGCCCTTCAGACTCAATCCATTTCAGTTTCAGTAGAACAAGTGAAGGAGCCCTCATGCTTTATCTCTTTGTCACATGCATGCTCTTTTTAAAAATTTGTTTTGTGTTTATTCTTGAGACAGAGAAAGAGATAGAGCATGAGCGGGGGAGGGGCAGAGAGAGAGGGAGACACAGAATCCGAAGCAGGCTCCGGACTCCGAGCTGTCAGCACAGAGCCCGATGCGGGGCTCGAACTAATGACCTAATGAGCTGTGAGATCATGACCTGAGCAGACGCCGGATGCTTAACCAACTGAGCCACCCAGATGCCCCGTCACATACATGCTCTTACTTTCTTTTCTGATGAGGGATACCACAACACTGCATTTGTGCAGTCAGGCCCATGAGCATGGTTTGGGGGGTCATGAGCAAAGGTTGCTTTTCTTCTTCTCCTTCTTTCTCTCCCTCCCTCTCCATCTCTTCCTTCCATTTTTCTCACCCTTTCAGAGAAAGAGACCGTGTTGACCATTTCTGAGTTATTCAGCTAGCACATCATCATTTTAACACATGTGTCCATATGAGTGAGACAATGCAATCCCTTCCATTTTAACTAGAGATCATGTTGGGTCACATTTCTCATATGGCCACCGCCCCCCGCCCCCACCTCCCAACAGCTCCTACCTCAACTTCCCTGACCAGTAGGGAACTACTGGTCCGACCCCTGGTCCGACTTCCCTGACCAGTAGGGAACTACTGGTCCGATCCCTTCTCTCTTAGACCTCACACATTGACTGTACTTTCAAAATGCATTCCGGGCTTGTTCACTTCTAATCACCCCAGTTTAAACCACCGTTCTCTTTGCTCATCTGGAATGTTACCATGGAGCTCTAGCTGGGTCCTGCCCACGGTGTAGAAGGCATGAAGATCCTGTCACAACGAAGTCGGGACATGGTGCTTCTCTCCACAAAATCCTAATGGCTCCCCTTCACCTGGAGTCGAAGATCAGAGCCCCTTGTTACAGTATGACTGCGTTCTCCCCAGAGAGAATATAGCAGAGAGAAAGCTGCAGGACGCATAAAATCTAGTCCCTTTGTTCACTGTTGTTGCTGCCGATGTACTAGAACAGTGCCGGATATGCTGTGGGTACTGAACACATATTTGTTCCCTACACAGACACATGAAATGATGTCCACAGTTTGACTGGCAACATATGACATCTCTCTCAACTATTTTGGGAAAACCGGAACACAGATCTACCTTTATCTTCTGACTTTCACGTGTAGGAAGTCGAGTAAAAAGTATGATTCCACATTTTATATGATTTCGTTGTTTTTTGAGAACTGAAATGACCAAATTTAAACAGTAGATGTAAATGCTACCCCGGCGTCCGACTTCTGTATTTTTATCAGAAAGTTCAGCTTAATCTCATTTTGGTTGCTACAGGGAGGTTACTACAGAAATACGATATTTTGGGAGCGCCTGGGTGCCTCAGTCGGTTAAGCATCTGACTTTGGCCCAGGTCATGATCTCAAGGTCTGTGGGTTCAGGCCCCCCATCGGTTCTCTCTCTCTTTCTCTCTCAAACATAAACATTAAAAAAAAGAAGAAATATGATATTTTTAAAAGCTGGGGTGTCACAAAGTGAACATTTCAATGTAACACCATGAAAACGCTTAAGTTCCATTTCTAAAACAGTGGGTTTCTCTGTCAGTATGAGCTCTTCTTGTTTCTGTGTGGAAGTGAGAACCTTGTCTATACTCATGTTCTTATGAACTGTATACATTTCCGGAAGGGCCGGCTTTTATTAGGCAAATATAAAACTCAGGTGATTTATTTACATTTACTGACAAGAACACTGTTTGGTGTAAGTAAATGCAAGATGTGTGTGAACACACATACACACACACACACACACACACACACACACACACGCGACAGTTAAGTAGTTGTCCTTTTGGGTGTTCCATTTGGCGGTCAAATGTCTGTATCAACACCCATTCCTCTCTCTGAACCCGATGAGAATGTGATTGAATCTAAGCCAGAGCCACTGGACCCTCACTCAAACAGTTTTAGGCTACACTCTGATGGTTGAATAACTTTGACCTTCTGTCTTGGCACATAGCTTGACCAATGCTTTTCCTTTGAAATAGCGAGACCTGAAGCCCCTAACAAATACTCATCTTACAGTCTCTAACAATAGTAATTTGTCCTCAGTGTACGAATTATTTTTCACCCTGAGAGCCTTAGGTATTGTTCCTGCTGATTTCATAATACATTTTCTTTTTTTTTTCTTTTTTCTTTTTTAATACATTTTCTTAAAGGAGATTATGCCCCCAAACAAATAAAACCTCTACAACATATTTTCATTGGAAATCATTTTCTTTTGGTAATCCTTCATGTTAACCAAATCAAGATAGATATTTTTCAAGCGTATATTATGTTTGCACTGTTTTTCCCCGACAGGTTCCTCTAAAGACCCACAAACTTTTTTTTTCCTGTCATTCCTTCTATTCTTCTTCATTTTGTTGGTCAATTTCGGGTGTGGAAGTAAGAGTGTCGTGAGTCGTTAAAGGTTTTTGGCGCTCTGGGGAGGGCTCAATTTCCTTGTTTGTCTGCAGAGCAGTGGACATGGTGTGGAGGTCGGCCCTGGTACCAGCTCTCACTGTTAATCACTCTGAATTCGACGTGCAGGGCATTGGCCACAGACAGCTGCCCAGACAGGTGGCCTGCATGGCACAGAGTCCCCGAGGCAGGTCAGTGCAAAAACCATCAAGAGCTTTTTGACAAAACAGAAGTTAGCCAGGGTGAAAGAGGGACAGTGAATTAATGTAGCATCGAGTGTTCACAAAGTGGGCCTCCCTTCCCTTTTTTTCCCGTTAAACCTCAGAAGTATCCCGTGATCTACACATAGATGGCCCCACTTTCCAAGTGAAGAAAACGGGGGTCAAGAAAGGTTCATTTATTTGTCAGAGAGGAGATAGCGTCAGGGCTCAGGTGTTGATCATCTCTCTATAGGGTTTCTTACTCTTAACCACAGGGACTCCGTGTCTCGGCTGCTGAGCCCTGTTCTGGAACGAAAGAGCACAGAGAACGTTGGGTGACCAAGGCTAAATCTGATCGATTCCAGACACACCTTCCTACCCCATGGAAAACCCCTCCTGGGAAACAAGTCTTGTCTTTGCTTTTTGTTTCCATTAGTTAAGGCCTGCATTGGACTTTACACAGGATTATTCCATCTGTGATCTCTCTACCTATCTATCTATTATCTATCTGAGACCTCCTTTTTTTTCAATATAGCACGTGTTTTTAAACACCCAGTTCACAGGCACACAAATAAGCAGCCGTGAGGAAGATTGTAGACTTTAGAAGAGATAGCGACATACGTGAAAATTTAGAGAGTGATAAAAGGGCATAAAATTGTATCCCTTTGAATCTACTCATCTTCCACCACGTGCGGTGTGAACACATTGTGTGATATATGAGGGATACTCTAGCCTTTGGTTGAAAAGCATGGGCTGTGGCAACAGAAGGCCTGACCACACATCTGGGCTCTGCCATTTGGGGTGGCCTGAGTGAGGCGTCTCATTTCTGGGTCACACAACTCCCTTTGCACAAAGGGATGCTAATACCCCCAGAGAAGTGATTAATGTGTGTAAAGCTGAAGCATAGGGCCTCGCATAGGGCCTCCTGTTTTCCCCACACCTGTCGTTCTTATGAAGCTACATTAGGTAGAAATACTTAGCAACTCTGTTAGATACAGATATTAGGCCAGCAGTGTTGATTGTTTCAAATGCATAAAGACACAGGATTTTTTACTGTTAGAATCTTTTCTAATGTATAACATCAGATTTTCTTTCTTGCTCAGGTTGCAGTTAAAACCTTAGCTTAAAAAATACCAATATAACCTAAATAGATCGTATTCCTTTGAAGTGTTTCGAAGGAGGTAGGGGAGGACAGCAGAGCTCAGTGAGAATACAGGGGAAGATATCCCACACACGTGCGGTCTTGATTTCTGGCTTTGACCCTTAACTAGCTTGCAGCTATGGGTAAATTACTTAATCTTACCTAGATGTATTACCACACTCGTTCACAGAATAAGAAGGTCATAATTACCCCACAGTTGATAGTAAAGGCAATAAAATAGCACATGCAAACAATATGGAAACAGTGCCAGTATTATGACAGATGCTTAATAAATGTTAATTTCCCTTCCTCCCTTTTACTTCTCCATGACTCTCTTTCTCAACATAGCACGTCCGGGAACAAACGCTCAACAGAAATGCTAAGGCATTTAAGAAAATCCAGTGAGGAAAAATCCATATGAGAAGAGACTCTTGTTGAAAATTCTAATCATTTCACCGGAACCGATGTTTGCCAGAAACAAACATTCCTCATAAGAATGGCTGCACGATTTATTTAGGAAGCAAAGCGTAATATTTACAGGGGCAAAGAGGGCAGCAAAGAGATGAAGAGAGTTAGTGAAATCTGACATTTGTGATCTGGCGCTATTTTGTAAATCTCTCTTCCCTCAGTGAAAAGGATTAGCTTCCAGTACAGATAACTCCACATGGAAGGGGAACACGGGAGCTTTAGACTTGAGGGACCTTGTTCGACACGGCCAGGTTCCTTTCAGATTATTCTGGCTGATTAAGCAGACAGGCAAAATAACCCTTGTAAAATTATATAAGGATGAAGATTTTGGAGTAGGCAGATGGGCATCTCTGTACGAACAGGGTGAAATATTTCAAAGGAACATACATTTTTAAATTAATATGGCTGTGCATCGTGATGGTTATTTTCCAGATGATCTAATTGTTGGATATGCATGTTTTTCTGATGTTTCTCCCCACAATGCCATGAAAGCCATAACGGGAGGGAAATGGTAGGAAGTAGGTATGTAGGTTGTAAAAGGAGAGAAACTTTTAAGGTAAGAAAAGGATGAAGAAACGGTCAGGAGAAAAGGCGGGGACGCTGTGTACTATGTTGTTATCCTTCAGCCACGAAGTCAAAGAGACTATTATAAAACAGATGAAAATGACCCTGTCTTCACGCTGGTATTAAAGTCAAGGGAAGGGATGGATGCAGGTGAATCGCACTGTACTCTGGAAGGGCGTTCCAGGAAAGTTGTGTCATTATAATTAATCCTGTTCTCTATTAGAGTACAGTTTAGGTAGGTGCATCCCCTTTTTTCTTCTAATTTTTAATGTTTACTTATTTTTGAGAGAGAGAGAGAGAGAGGCAGAGACAGAAGGAGATACAGAATCCAAAGCAGGCTCAGCGCGGTCAGCACAAAGCCTGATGTGGGCCTTGAACTCACGAAACTGAGATCATGACCTGAGCCAAAATCAGGTGCCCAACTGACTGAGCCACCCAGGTGCCCCAACCCCCTATTTTTTTTTAATAGATATTGTAGACTTTTAGGATTGAACAGAGCCAAATAAGTCATGCAATCTAGAATTCTCAGGAGAGAAAGACTTTATGGGAAATTGATTGTGGCTCAAATCAGACTACAAAACTGGGCCCCAGATGTTTTGATACTCAGGAGACCTATTGCTATATAGTGCTTCTTTATTAATTGACTAATTAAGCATCTTCTTACTCACTGGTTAGACAAACCTGGGTAGGCATATGCACTGTGTGTGTGTGTGTGTGTGTGTGTGAGAGAGAGAGAGAGAGAGAGAGAGAGAGTTTTATGTTGCAGATTGCCCTAAGCCAGTTTGGTCGTCCATAGTTGATAACCTCCTTTCAGTGACTCTTGGTATTTTTTTTTGTTAGAGGTGGGAGTGATAGTTCTTCTATTGCCCAATCATAATACCATCTCATGTTACAATGAGACCAAATCATACAAATCAGATTCTACTACACATTCACACTCCTGTTAGCCCTCAAGCAGGAAAAGTCATAAAATGTACCCTGAGAGTTTAATGGGATCTCAACCTTTCGTCATTCAGGGTACCTTGCAAACACCAGGTATGAAAGTTTCATTGAGATTGCTATGGTAATTTTCTATTAGCAGGATTTAGTTACCATCAGTTGGAATCAGGCCAAAGCTTTCTCTGGAAGTAGGTTGCTCACGGGATCTGATGGGACTCAGCCGAGAAGAGTAGGGGCGACCAGGTTCACTGGGTCTCAAACGCTGTCCAGGCACTGTAGACATTCCCACATGGAGTCTTAGCAAGTCCACACTAATGAAACTTATTTCACTAATGAAAAATCATTGTTGTTCTTCAGGATGATGTTGAAGAAGCTTTTGAACGTTACTAGATATCAGCATAGTTGAAGAATTATAATAATCACATCTGGAGCGTGTGCCTCTGATTTGTTACTCAAATGCTAAGAAGTTATGGGATGTATTTGCTGTGTCAGGCTATTTCAGATGTTTCGTAACTGTCCCACAAACTAACAAAAATGCATATGAAATGCTATTTTTAGAAATAGTAATTCTTTTATTTCCTGTTTACAAGGCATGCTGTTGTTTGCCATAGAAAGTTCATCTACATTCCCTGGAATAACATAAATTTTTATATTTAGTCCAGCCATTTTTGGATGTATTTTAGCCCATTGTTAACCATCCATTCTTCTCATTCATGCAGTGTTAAAGATCATTTCATCCAAGTTTGGATAAAATACGTTTTATATGTTGTTGAATGCTGTTAAACCGTCATCTAAATTATATACTAAGAATGATACAGTTCTGTTAAATAGTTGTCATTTGAACATCTCCCCTCCTCTCTGCACAACCACACATAATTTCACATTTGCATGTCTGGTCATTTAGTCCTTTGTCACAAATTATAACTTGACTCCTTTTTTTTAGTATTTAAAATAAATAATTGTTACCTTCCATCACTTAAACCATTTTATTTGTTTGTAAAACTGTTAGCATTTTGAAATAAAACAGTAGCGAATACTGTAGTCGGTTCCAGCTGGCATCTGACTATTACATTAATCCCATTGTCGATTGCTAAGTTCCTTTGTAAGGCAATTAGATTGTTATCCGATTCTGTCTTGCTTCCACTGGGTCAAGATGTGCACAGGTGGAAAATGCATTAAATAAGCCATCGTGCTCGATGGCTTCTTTTGCTTTGTAAGAAAAAGTTCTGTAAATTCTAGTTAGTTCACATACAGTGCATTATCGGTTTCAGGAGTAGAATTGAGTGATTCCTCACTCACATACAACATCCAGTGCTCATCACAAGTGCCCTCCTAATCCTCATCACCCATTTAGCCCATCCCACACCCACTTCCCCTCCAGCAACCCTCCGTTTGTTCCCTAGAGTTAGGAATTTGTTATGGTTTGTTTCTCTCTCTCTCTCTCTCTCTCTCTCTCTCTCTCTCTCTCTCTTTTTTCCTTGCCATATATTCATCTGTTTTGTTTGTTAAGTTCCATGTATGCGTGCAATCATATGGTATTTGTCTTTCTCTGACTGACTTATTTCACTCAACATAATATACTCTAGCTCCGTCCACATTGTTGCAAATGGCAAGATTTCATTCTTTTTTGTGGCTCAGTAATATTCCATTATATGTAGCTGTACCGCATCTTTATTCATTCATCATTTGGGCTCTTTCCATAGTTTGCTCTTGTTGATAATGCTGCTATTAACAGGAGGGTGCATGTACCCCTCGAATCTGTATTTTTGTATCCTTCGGGTAAGAACCTAGTAGTGCAGTTGGTGGGTCATAGGGTGGTTCTAGTGTTAACTTTTTGAGGAACCTCCATACTGTTTTCCAGAGCGGCTGCCCCAGTTGGCATCCCCACCAACAGTGCCATCACCTGTTGTTTATCCCCATCCGTGCCGTCACCTGTTGTGTCTTGTGTTGTTATTTTTTAACACATTCTGACAGGTGCGATGGGTTATCTTCTTTTCAATGCCAGTGAGTCTATGCATATATAAGTGGGATTATATAAATTACTTTCAATAGTTGGAGGCTTTAAAATTCAGGTCATTTATTATGTAATATATAGCCAGATGGTGTATGTATTTGGCCAACCTTTTTTTATAAGCATCTATTATACGGGTAAGCGTTCCTTCAGGTTTGGAGGGGTTCCTTCTGAGATGCTCTTGCTGGCACCCTTCACAGCTATCAACCCAAGCCCCACGACAGCTGGCCATCTTAGAATTCCCTTCGGAATCCTGCTGCAGTAGACTAAGCAGTGATACTTGTTTGTCAACCGAGAAGAGGTGGAAATGTGTCACTTGTCATTTTAAAAGAGTAACGTTTGACATCTTGAAGGCAAGGTTCCTGACCTCCCCTTCGTCTTTTCCTAAGAAAATGTCAGCCACTTCCCCAGCTGGATTCAAAGAGAACCTCATCCGTATATGTATTCGAGCATTTCAGCACACAATGCTGTCATCACTTGACTATATATTGGTTTCTACCTCTCTTGTGTCCACTTCGGGACCTTGATTTACTTTCTCACCAGAGGAATTCGCAAAAGACTGGGCATTCATTAAATATGGAATTGAGCGGAGCATTTCGTGGGATTACAGCCCCAGGGGAGATTATATATTTATACATAAGCAAAAACCTTAAAAAGTGTATCTGCATTATCATGTAAGATGTAGAAACAAACTTCCTACCCCCTCCCAGGTCACCTTGTGAGTCGTAACAGTGCCTTCTAAATACCTCTTCTGTAATTTCTTTAATAGTAGGAACTTCTGTAGAAGACAGTAGAGGAGGGCTCTCTCTCTTTTCAGGTCAATAAGGCCTTGGGATGCCTTTTAAATAATTCCAGGAAGGCAATATCTAACTTTTACAAGCAGAACGTACCTTACTGGCAGGCACAAGCTTAAGGGACCGTTAGGAAGGGTGCGTGTCGGAGTAGAGGCATTCGGCTCGAAGAAAAACTCCAAGATAATCTTGTACAACAGCAGTCGGTATGTTACCAGTGAAAACTATCGGTGCAGACTTTTCAACAACTTGCTTTTTTGTAAAAGTTATCTCCCCAAGAACGGTTTCACGAATCCTCCTTTTATCGCGTTAACTTCTTTCTAAAAGTCACTACTCTTCTCTGCTGCCCATTTAAGCAGAGGATCTGAATATGGCATGAACGGGCATGATCCTCTGTTCTGGCTCTTCCAGGATCGATACAAAACACTCTCAAATCCCAATAGATCATTATTTTTTTTTAAGATACAAATGACTTTTTCTTGTGGGGGAAGTGATATCAATGAAATCTGTTTTGATTTGTATTTAAAAGGTATTTTTATTTTTAAGACGGGCTAAGTTTTAACAATGAGAACCAGGACTTCCCTTCGATGAAGTTTGTTTCAAGTGATTAAGACGATTTGCCCTTCGTTTTTAAATTGTAAATACAGAAAGTGTACATGTGAGGGTCGTTTATAAAACGTGCGCTTCATTGATAGAACTAAACTTCAATTGAACCAAGGAGCAGGGTGACATGTTTAAAGACAAATATGTAATAAATGCTAATATGTGTGCTGGCAATCGTCTGACTTCGAAATATTGGTAGAATTTAGCACGACAGAGCTTTGTCTCAACCCTTAGCGACAACTGTGATTTAACATTATTTAAATTATTTTTAATGCTACTGTGCGTGTCCTTGAAACCTCAGTCAAATCTTACGGCCATTATCTTTCATTTGTGTGATAAAGATAAAAAAGTGCAATTGCTAAAACCTCTTTCTTTTTTTTTTTTTTTTTTTGACTAAATATGTCACTAACACCGAATTTACCTCTCAAGGCTTTCTGTAGGCACTTAAAAGAATTTCACAATCCAATGAAGTTATTAAAACTAAAATGCAATTTAGCGAGCATGCAATCCATTCCTATTATTGTATTTATTATTCTTACTTTAAAACACCGCGTCGATGCCTAAACTACACGCCAGACACTCTGTTAGGTTTCTTAGGTACAGAATGACACTTAACTCTCCTACTCTGTGAGCAAGCATCCTCGCAGGACAGATAGAAAACAGAGTTGGAGAGAAATGAGCTTGTCCGAGGATACATGGCTGGTGGCGGACACCAGGTTAAAAATCATATTTATTTGACTGAGAATGTGGACAAGTTCATTTATTTAGTGCTCAGTTAAGTTATCAGGAACACCCTCTGCTCATAGACCCTCTAGTCCAGCCAGGTGTTTATTTTGATCCAGTGCCCGCGAATGTGCCCGATGTTGCCTGTTCTCCAGCTTTATTCTTGTAGTTCCTCAAGCCTAGAAGGCCTCATTCTTTCCTTTCCTTCCAATCTTACCCATCCTTCAAGGCCAAGGGAGAGCACAGGCTCAAAGAAGACTTCCAAAATACTGCACTCGAAACTCCCCGCTCTTACCTTGAGTTCACATGAGAACTTAGAGGCTCATTGTGGCGTTATTAATACTGGATATCATTAGATCCCCGAGAATATGTTGCCTCCTTTCTTGGTATCCACCAGAGAGCATGTGAAAGAAATTGCCACATAGAAATTATCCAATCAATATTCATTTACTGCCTGTGGCTGGTACCTGGAAACATTTCTTAATAGTCTTGGCTTCCCTGGAGTGAAAGGATAATATTGTACAGCCCGAGAACTGTTTGGTTCGCAGAATTTAAGTAAACTTCTTGATCTCAGGATGTCTGCTGGCGTCATGGGAACAGGCAGTGCAATATCTTAAGACCAGTTCAAGGAATTAATGTTGAGAAATGTTTATAGAGGTTATGCTTCCTCCCCATATCACAAAATCATTCATTTTAGTTTCAGACCCATATTCTCAGTTTCCTCTGTAAGCTGCAGATAGATTTTCGGGAAAGGTGGTTAACAGTGAGCCTATAAATGGAACACTGTCCACCTCATGTATGCAGAGAGATGTTTGTCCTTGGAGGTAGTCTCTCATGAGCCTGTCTTATAGTATCTTGGACCGACGGGTATTGGCTCAGATTCCTATATTTCCCCTTTAATGTCCTACATTCATAGATAAGTCAAATTCCTTCATTTATTTTTTAAGGTTTATTTATCTAGTTTGAGAGACTGAGAGCGATCATGAACAGGGGAGGGGCAGAGGGAGAGGGAGAGGAACATGATCCCAAGCAGACTCCGCGCTGTCAGTGCAGAGCCTGACGTGGGGCTCAAACCCAGGAACCACGAGATCGCCACCTGAACCGAAACCCAGTCAGTCGCTTAACTGGCTGAGTCACCCAGGAGCCCCCGCAGAGTCCTTTATGTTGTGAATTCCGAACATCAACCAAGAGGCAGAGCGTGAGGTTTGGTCAAGTATCTTGTTAAGTTCCGGGTTCGTGTTAAGTATCTAATCAGAAAAGAAGCTCCTACTGACATTTTGAAGGAGACAATACGATTGCCCTGAAGAGAAACTCTAGGAGGAGGCAGGGACCAGCTACACAGACCAGAGCAGGGGCTGGTGAGGAAACTCTGCCTCTTGCTGCCATAGGAAGGCCACCGTTGGTTGGTGAATAAGAAGCAAAAGTTCTGGGTTCAAGGCCTGTTCTACTCTTTTCCTGGCAGTATTCCCTCAAGCAAGTAATTAGCGTCTCTAAGCCGTTATTGCCTCGTCTGTATCTGTATTTCCTTCTCTCTATCTGTTGAGGGAATGAAAGTAGACAAATGTTTGCACATAGTAAGTAGCTAATAAATGTTTTGGGGGGGATGTCTTTGATTTTGTTCGATTGACCCATTAAAAAATGTAATGCTTATTTTTCTTTGCGAGAGAGAGAGATGCCAGCAGGGGAGAGGCAGAGAGAGAGAGGGGGGGGAGACACACAATCTGAAGCAGGCTCCAGGATTCCAACTGTCAGCACAGAGCCCATTGCGGGACTGGAACCCACAAACTGTGAGACCATGACCTGAGCCGAAGTCAGATGCCAACCGACTGAGCCACCCAGGTGCCCCTAACCCATTTTTGTTTTAGACCTACCAGAACATAATGGTTGTTAGATCCTTCTGGTAGATTTTCACAGAGTCTCTTATGAATGGTCCTGATCTATTGCCCTTTGTCTTTTTTTAATTTTTTAAAAAATATTTATTTATTTATTTATTTTGAGAGACCGAGAGAGACAGAGAGACAGAGTTTGAGTAGGGCAGGGGCAGAGAGAGAGGGAGACCCAGAATCCAAAGCAGGCTCCAGGCTCTGAGCTGTCAGCACAGAGCCCAACACAGGGCTCGAACTCAAAACGTGAGATCCTGACCCAAGCCGAAGTCGGATGCTTCACTGACTGAGCCACCCCAGGCACCCCTATTGCCCATTTTCTTTACTTTCTTTTGAGAAAGCTGCATTTTCTTGTACCCAGTTAAAACCAGACTCCTGCCGTATTTATTTTCTGATTTGGATTTACGGTGCTGGCCTGACCTCCCTCCTGGCCATTGATCATCTGAATTCATGTCTTTGTGTCAGAAGGTAATTTAGAATCTAGAAGCCACAATTAACGGGTGAATGTAGGTTCCTATGTGTACGTCCATGTATCCTGTGAACTTAAAGGTAAATGGTAGGATCTGGAAGTTTTACATGCCTAAAAAAATTAATAGAGTTGGAAAAGAGAGAGAAAAGAGAGGTCTAAATCTCATAAAAAGCCAATCAAAAACACACAAGAAAACTGACAAGTCCATAAGTCTAAGGCTCCGATGGCCATCAGATAATGACCCTGGCCATTTTTAAGGTCTAAGTTCAACCATATTTCTTCCTGAATTATTTGATTAACCAAATCTAATAATGTGGCATTTGTTATCCACTGTAAGCAATACTATGACTTGATCCCATGGTTTCAAATTCATAATTAATACATTTTTATTTTGGCTTCCTCCATTCATTGCCACCCCCATCCCCACACACACAATGGTAGCCCCAGGACACTGCTCTCCACCCCTCTGTATTTTCGATACTTTGTCTCTGCCTTTACAATTGCATATCTCATGCCTTCAGCCCACACCTATTTTGTATTAAAAATAATTCCACTTGGATCTCCTGACAATGCTGAGAGCACATTTGATCCCAGTCCTTTTATTTTACCGATGAGAAAACTGAGACACAGAGATGAGACTGGCAGACACTATCAAGTGAATTTACAGGAAACAGGTAATTTGTGTGATGCTTAGTCGTTAAAAAATACATTTACATATATCATTGGATCTTATCCTCCTAAGAATCTCATAAAGGAAATGGTCTTTATTATCTATATTTATAGATAAGAAAGTGAGTATCTTAAAGGTTAGGTGATTGTCCGAGGTCATGCCACAAATTTTAAACTTAAATCTGATTCCTTTTTTTAAAAAAAATATTTTATTTATTTTTGAGACAGAGAGGAGAGAGACAGACACAGAGACAGAGAGACAGAGCATGATCAGGGCAAAGGCAGAGAGAGAGAGGGAGACACAGACTCTGAAGAAGGCTCCAGGCTCTCAGCCGTCAGCACAGAGCCCATGTGGGGCTCGAACTCACGAACCGTGATATCGTGACCTGAGCAGAAGTCAGATGCTTAACTAACTGAGCCACCCACATGCCCCTAAATCTGATTCCTAATCCAGGATTTTTTCCACCACAATATTCCACCTCTGCCTTTTTCCATTTACTCTGAGTCTTATTTTTTTCAGTCACTTCCAATGGCCTATTCTTCCTATTCAATACTAGACTCAGATATTTGTGAAGTTACACACACACACACACGCCATTCAGGGCACAACACGCAGTTCCAAGGTTCCTGAGCAGCCTGTACAAGGCAGAGCTTTTGTGAGAGGTTCTATAGCTCTGCTTATTCATTTGCTGAGTACATGTTTTCAATTGAAACCATCGGTACAATTTAGAGAAATTCAATTAAAAAGAAAAAAGAACTAGAAATCCACTTGAGGGATTGTATTCTGTTCAGATGAAGGTGTATTCATAGCCGTTCTCTTACTTGTTGATGTTAAATAACAGATTCCTTTCCAGAAGAAAGTATACTGTATGTCAGCGTTAATTAAATAGTACTACAATTTCAGGGATAATAAAGATATGGGGGAGAAAAACTCACATTGTTGTGCCTTTTTATTCCATTTCTGAAGTGATTTGCTTTTGCCTCTTTTCTTTTATAAAGAATGAAGGTAAAGCTGGCGAATAATAAGCCTGATTAGATGTGGAGAACCATTTGTGGTCTGTAGGTGAATTAGAAGGTTCATTGCTAAGAAAAAAAAAATTAGATCTCTTCAAAATGTAGGCACGAAATTATTTTTAAAAGTCATTAGAGGAAATCTGCACATTTAAATTTTCCATTTGAAATAAACTACGTGAGTGGCTTCGGTCCCCTTCCCTCTGTGGCCCATGTCATGCTTAAAATATGCAAGGAAAGAAAAGTGCAGGCTTTAAGGAAAAGATAAACTCCCGAGCCTGCTGAACTTGAAGAGTAATCAAGGATTGTGGTATATTTATCCCATTTCCTCACTCCTCCCTTCTTGTTATTTCAGTCTCCCTCATCAAAACACTCACTTTTCACTGAATCCTTGCAAATTAGCTTCTCATGCATATTCACTGGCAAACCTCGAGGTGATTCTGGACTGGAAGCCACCCCGTTGCCACTGAGTTATTGCAGGACAGACCTGCACCAGCCAAGCCACCTGGCCACCCATGCAGGCTCGCAGACAGTGCACATCAGCTCTCGGGCAATGTGAAGTTGACTACAGTTTGATGCTCCAGTCCTTGGACTAGTAATTCTTTAATCTCCCTGAAGACAGTACAATATTTTTCAGGTAGAGTAAGCACACGGCAATAAATTCTATCTCATTCACAACTAGATTTCTCCCAAGGGGAGATGACCTTTTATATTTTTAACGAAGATTTTATCTTCTGCTTTCCACAAAGCAAGTGGGGAAGTATTTTGTTGTTTTGTAGGAGATTCAAATGCATCACATAGTAATTATTTTCCTAACACTCATTCCTTGAACTTGTAGACTTTGAGTAGAAGGGATACTATCTCGAAGGATTCCACTAACGGGAGAAAATTTTCAGGTGACGTAATCTGGATTATAATTCTCTCATTGCAAATTTATTTTTCTGGGATCCTAAGAAGCCCTTCGCCGTATCAGGATGCTTTTGGACTTCTGTGTCTGTGTTAAAAGCTAAAAGAAAAATCGTCCCCAACACCGCATGTGCACCTTCATTTTCTCTTTTTTAAGTTACTTCGTTCTCTACCTTTGTAGTCACTGATTGGAACCACACAGTAAACTAGAGACAACTACGTTAGATATTTGTCTCCTGGTTCAAATGATGGGAGTTCATTATGCTATAAAATTCTCAAAAGATGATGCAATTGTGAAATAGTCCTGAAATTGAGAAAAGACACTCCCTCCGCTGCCCCCCTCCCCGCCTGACACTTCTGGAACAAATGACTGAGGAACAATAGTTGATGGTAGAGTAGTAAGACTCTGTGAGGGACTTTGTTGGTTATCCAGACTACATTTTCCAAACAGTATAAGAATCAAGTCTTTGTCAGTCTTAGCATACTGTGCTCTTCCTCAGCAAAAGTTCTTTAAAAAGAAGACCCATAAGAGGCCCCTGGGTGGCTCAGTTCCTTAAGCGTCTTGAGTCTTGACTTCAGCTCAAGTCACGATCTCACGGTTCATGAGATTGAGCCCTGTGTCAGGCTCTGCACGGACAGCACAGAGCCTGCTTAGGATTCTCTCTCCCTCTCGCTGTCTGCCCCTCCCCCATTCAACCCCTCTCAAAATAAATAAACGTTAAAAAAAAAAGAAGACACATGCTACTATATATTTTTCCTTTTCCTTTTTATCTTAAAGTGTCAAAAAAAGAACAATAAACCACTTTGGTTCTTTCAGAGCAAATTTCTGAAACAAATAGACTTAGTTAGATTTGAGCATCAACCAATTTAATTGTATTTGAAAGCATAGCAGTAGAGATATAGTTGTAATCATTGGATCACACTGTTAAGAACTATTTCCTTTGCTTTTGGTAAAAAGAAGTTTTTAAGTAGTATTGTGCCTCGAGATAATTCGGTTTAATTTAACTTATTTTTGTACTAAATTATCCAATTATGTTTCCTTTTCCTGATTAGTCTAATTCTTATCAAGGATATATCAGAAACTGTACTAAGTTGTTACTTTCACTGTTTTAAGTAGTTAATGCTCTATAGTGAAGCTTGATTGAGTTGGGTATGGATTTTCATTTGGAATATTTTCATACATTGGAGTATTTTTCACATTTGCTAATGTAGAAAAATAAAATTTATTCCAAATATTTAATTTCAAGGAGGATATACATTCCTGGATCTAAGTGGCACCTAGATTTTGGCCATGTCGTATCACTCAGAGAACCAGCATCTAGACAGCAGGGGTCACCGCATGGATCCATCCTTGCCAAGTGAATCCAAATGGTTTCCTTCAGCTTTGGGCTTTCAGAAGATCTAATACAGATCTAATAAATGACAAAAGATTGATGAAATGCTGAAAACTTACTATTGAACAACATGCATCATCAGCTCTTAAAAGTTCCTAATTAGGGGGCATTTGGGTGGCTCAGTCCATGAAGCATCCGATTTCGGCCCAGGTCATGATCTCACGGTTCATGGGTTCAAACCCCGCGTCGGGCTCTGTGCTGACGGCTCGGAGACGGGAGCCTGCTTCGGACTTTATGTCTCCCTCTCTCTCTGCCCCTTCCTTGCTCATGCTCTGTCTCTGTCTCTCTGTCTTTGTCTCTGCCTCACAAAAATAAATGTTAAAAAATTAAAACAAGTAAGTTCTTAATTAGGATAGTAATAGAACCCGTGCTCAGACCCAGATGAGGTGATGTCGCTGCCCGGATTCTTGTCCACTGCTCCTCATGCTTTTTTCTGTTATTCTCCTCATTCTCCTCCTTCACAGGGGAGATATTTTAGCCCACCTGTTGCTTAATGCAAGTGGCCAGTTTTCCATTGTTGACAGAAGTGCACTGATGGTGCAGGGTTATCCGTCTTTCCTTGCTCAGTGTTCGGATTTCAAGTAACCGTCCTTCATCAGCTATGCTTCTAAGGCTCTAACAATATTTGTTCCTGTGTTCTGCTCTAAGTGCTGGAGGTTACAGATTCCCCTTCTTCTTAGGCTGCATACTTGTGAAGGCTGCCTGTGAATTCGTGGTTCAAGGTATTGTTGTCTCAGGACCTTGCCTCAAGGACAGGTTTTACAGATTTCCCTGATTTTTAGTGGGAAGACACCGCCTCCTCACCTTTCGGATACTAAAGAGGAAGGGGGCTGGGTTTTGAAGTCAGCCACACTTACCTGGGAATTCTGGGTTCCCCAGGTCCTAGCAGTGTGACCTTAACAATTTACTAAACCAGATGGTGATAGTATGGTGGTTATATTTACTCCAAGGGGTTGGTGTTTGGATTAAATGGGATCATTTATTTAGGAGTGCCCCCAAGTCCAGTAGACAGCAAGTTGCTATCTTTCTTCTCCTCCAAGGTTACTTCTGGCCTTGGACTAACAGCATTCCTTCCCAGGTTGCCTGTGGGGAATTTTCTGTTTATCTATTCCATGCCCACTTACGTGTGGTTTACACTTGCATACTTTATCTTGAGTGAAAAGAAAAGAAGACCTATCTCTGATCTATTGTCAATATTCTTGTGAAAAGTTTAATGTTCTTTTCGCAGTCAAATAAATGAATCCTTCCCCGAATCCTGCTCATTGGCTCAGTGCGCCTATGGCATCCTAGTTCCTTTTGGAAAATAATGCGACAGTTTTTATTTTCATAAAAGCAGCGGAAACCGTATTATTTTAGGTAGCATAGCTCAGAGCTTATTGTCAATTTCCAGGGTCACAGATGGGCACGCAAGGCATTTTTTCTTGCTCCTTGTGAGCGAAATTACAGAAAAGAAAAGCACGGTGTCTGTTCAGGTAGGCAGATGGCCAGATGAGGTTCCTATAAGACAGTGTCACGTGTCACCTTATCTACATTGTTATAACTTTCCCATCTGACAAGACGGTGTCAAGATCTGTTAACGAGATGGCCTCACAAGTATATATTTGAATATCTTATGAAAAGTCATTGTAGCTTTCCATGGATCTGACAGTAATTAAATGCATGAGCTCCCAAAGCCCATTTCAGGGGCTACATGTATATTTTTCCCCCTCCAAACACATAACAAAGTGTGCAGGTCATGTCACTGACTTTTGCAAGGAGAAGGATCATGTTTTCCTTCCTTCTTTCTGAGATTAGCTATTCTGGTCTCCCTGCCCCGGTTCAGCAATGATAGTACCTTGGTACAGCTCGTTACTGCAGGGGAAATTTCCATATGATTCTTAAGGGGCATCAGTACAATGGTCTGTAGACACAGCCCATCTCTCTTTTTCACTCTGTCCTTGATTATCAAGGAATAATTGACTGACCAGCAATCACTCGCTAATGTAATAACGGGCTTTCTCAAATAGAGCAGACTACAGTGAGTGGGCATTTTTTAACAATCTTTTGCTACCTTTTGTCCTCACTATTCTAATGTTTGGGGGAGGTGTGCAGATAATGCCTTATCTTACATCAGATGACAGATATCTGTATATATGCTTATTGCATATCATTTTTTAAGTTCAGAGTTTTTATGTTTTTTTTTTTTTTAAATTCTATACTGAGTAAAAAAGAGTCAATATTGAAACCTAGACTTTTTTCCAAGGTAGCTGGACATTGATGCAGGTATCTCTCTCAGTTAACAAATGGTGATGATTTCCATAACACATCTGTACATTTAACATTCCTCCCTTGGAATTCTCTGGTTATTTGAACTTAAAGACATTAAACGCTCTATTACAATCTTAGAGATTCAAATTCACATTAGCATATTATGGTTTATGAGAAGTCAAGAAGCCCAGAGGCTTGTTTAACCTAGCCTGTGTAATCTAGAATTTCCCAAATTTACTTGAGCAGCAAGCTAGCTTTTTGTTTATTTGTTCTGTTGTTGTTGTGTTGATAATCCCTAGTAACATACAAACAAAGCAACATGGAGAATGCATGGTATGGAAATCCCAAAGAACATAGAGGGCACGGTGGGAGGGGGGACATGAACACTTTCTCTGAAAATGGGGGATTTTCAATAAATTTTTAAAACAAAATTTTAATGTTTATTTTTGAGAGAGAGAGAGAGAGCATGCGAGCATGTGGGGGAGGGACAGAGAGAGAGGAAGACACAGAATCCAAAGCAGGCTCCAGGCTCTGAGCTGTCAGCACAGAGCCCGACGTGGGGCTTGACCCCACGAACCATGAGATCATGACCTGAGTCAAAGTTGGATGCTTAACCGACTGAGCCCTTCAGGCGCCCCTTGAATAAATTCTTTTTAGGATAATACGTTGCTATTATGGTTCCCAAGACTATAATAAAACCTGTTAGATAAAACAGTATGAAAAAGCAAAGTTGCTCAAAAGTAGTTAAAAAAAGGATGGCACTCTTTTATGTGGTGAATTTCCCAGAGTATAACACAATTGATTCATTTCCTATCAGATGTGTGACCTTGGGTAAAAATAACCATATTCTACAAAAATATGGTTTGTATAATCGGAGTTAGCACCAGGGGCAAAATGAAAGGTGGAGTGAGCCGAAAAAAAAAAAAAAAAGACATGTTCACAGAAGAGAATAAAAAGGGATTCTTTAATAAATCAGTGACATGGATTCCTATTATTTGTGTAGACAAGCTGGAAAAAATGAAATGAATTAGTAAATGACAGAGCAGCACGCAACAAGGTATGTGTGCATGGCCCCACCGTGAAGATAAATGGTAAATGTCAAATGGCCTTTGTCTCTCTGGCCCTTCCGTTTCTACAATTTACACAGTGATTTAGAAAAAAAGAGAGAGAGAGAGAGAGAGAGAGAGAGAGAGAGAGATGAATGTGACCCCCCAGTCTCACGTTCAGTGATGATACGAAGAAATAAGGAGAAATGAAGGCGCAATTCCATGACGGAACCATGACCCAAAGCCCCACTCAGGCTTTTTGAGCCAGCGTGTGGAATTTCAAAATACCATATTTAATATTATGGAAACGCGTTGTCCGGCATTCGGTTGAGAAGAACACCTGCTTCAAGATTGTAGAATGATTTAGCGGTAGTGTGCCCTAAGAGATGCAGTTATTTGTACTTAACGTGCTTCGAATAGCAAGGTGGGGTGATTTTGTCTTCCTGAGGCTTCGACGTCTAACTGCTTGAGTATAAATCCGGGCTGCGAACGTGAGCTGTTTGGGGCATTTTATTTAGTATTTTTTAATTTTACACTTTTCCTCATAGAGTTCTCTTTATAGGATTGCTGAGAAGATGAAAAAGTATATACAGTGCATAACATCGTGTCTGGCACATAATAAGATGTTATTTGCACTAGGTGTTATTATTTTGTCTCGGTTGGTTGTACCTGGGAACTCAGGTTAATTTCTGAGCACCCCGTTAAAAGAAAAATGTAAACTAACTAGAACATATTTAGAAGAGAGAACAGAGACAGCACCTCTATCGTATGAGACATGTTTGATAAAGTCAGAGATGTTAAGACTGAATAATAGACCTGGTTACCTTCAAGCAGTAATAAAGCCACTTTAAATATTTTTAGTTTATTTATTTATTTTGAGAGAGAGAGAGGGAGTGGGGAAGGGGCAGAGAGAGAGGGAGGGAGAGAATCCCAAGCAGGCTCCATGCCGTCAGCACAGAACCCACCGTGGGGCTCGATTCCACCATCCATGAGATCATGACCTGGGCTGATATCAGGAGCTGGACGCTCAGCCAGCTGAGCCACCCAGGTGCCCCAGTAATAAAGCAATTTTAGACTGAGTGCACTTGATGACGAGGATGTTTCCATCACTGCATAATTTTAGTCTCAGGCACAGAAGCCTCTTTATGATTTGTCAAAGGGAAGATTCAAACCTTGAGTATGAAGCGATTCGAGACCTCTAAGCAGCATTCGAAACCTGGTAGGTCACGGTCCTTAAGCAGGCAGAGAGTATTTCCCACACTCGGCTAGCCTTCATTTCTTCCTGCTTTAAAAAAACAAAAACAATAAAAAGTAACACTTTCTTTACAAAATTCAGCGGTATATGTTGCATGTTTTGTTACCACGGACAGTGCACACGCACATATGCACGTACGCGTCTCGTAAAATCACTTAAGAATTCCACTCTTCACATAAGGTTGTTTTAACGGGGTCGAGAATACAGTGTTCATGGTAACTGACTCATGTCACATCTGCTTTAAAAATATTTGCGGAACAGAAATCTAATTTATTTTTATTATTTATTTGGTGGGTTGGTTGGTGCTTTTGAAAGCCGTAGGAAGAGGGGCGCCTGGGTGGCTCTGTAGGTTGGGCGTCCGACTTGGGCTCAGGTCATGATCTCGCGGTCCGTGAGTTTGAGCCGAGAAGATAGAATTCCAATAGCCTCAGCCTATATAAAAACTGTTGGTAAAAAGAAAAATTTTATTCTCTCCAAAAAAATCAACCCCCCCCCAAAAAAATGTTCACTGACTCTCAACCTTGGTAATACGTTTTCAACCTTAGTATTTCAGAAGAATTTTTTTAAAGCCTGCTCACTTGAATAAATGCTTATTTGTGAATATCAATTAGTACTTATTTGGAAAGATATATTTTTTTTAATTTTTAAATTTTATTTATTTATTTTTTGGAAAGAGATTTTAAAGAATGAAATAACAGGACTGATCTAATCATTATCTTAGTACCTTTAAGTAAATATCATGTAAACTGATCTATTAATTTATTCAACTTTTCCAAAGGAGTGAGATATCAGCGGGGATTTTAATATGGTGGAAAAAGGCCAGGTTGTCAACTTTTGACACTGAAATATGTTATCTGTGGGAGCAAAGTTTGAATGGAACGTAGAGAAATTTTATGACCAGAGTCTCTCAGGCAATAAAAAAACTTTCCAAACTCGGTGGAAAAATACTGTACAACTGCAAGTTCCTAGCAACCACATGGCGGTTAATTCTGACCATTTGGTTTGCGCCCTTTTAACCCATAAATAATGACTGAATGGTTTAAATCTTAACTGTGGAAAGGCTTACGCAACAAAAAAAGGAAAAAGGGAAGACTGGGGGAGGAGGAGAGGAAAACGAAGACACCCCGTAATTGTGATGCGAGCCTGCAGTGTATTCTGTGTACAAATAAACAGGCTTCAACACCTGCTGATGTGCTGGCATCTGGCTTTGAAAGCCACAAACATCTGTTTGTAATTTGCAGTGGGAGAGGGTGACAGTGAAGAACTGGATACTGTCACGGAATACACAGCCTTGTTAAGTCACTGAAAGGATCCACAGGAGAGAGAAGGAATGGATAACCTGAGACATGTGACTCCCAGGCGATCAGGTGATAAGACACCTTGGGTTTTCTTTCCAGGTTGCCATTAATGTTTCCATTTGGAGCCATCATTTATTGGACTTGAAACAGTAGAAAATGCCTTCTGAAGGCAAGCTGCATTTAAAAGGGAGGATTTTGCCAACCGGGTAACATTTCTCACATCCGTAGGGGTTAAAAGTTCTCTATAGTTGATACGGATCCCCTAAAGCTATTCGGATTTGTGTCACCTCCAGTGCCCATGGCCAAGCTGATGGGAGAAGAACCTAGGGGCACTGGCAGAACTCATAGTGGTGTTTGCTCTGAGCCCCAAGGCAGGTCGGACAGGTTCATCAGCATTCCTGGTTTGTCTCTAAACATCCTGGAACTCTTGTGCTCCCTGATTGTTGTGGTTGTGATATTTTAGGCAGTAATTCATCATTTTGCCGTGTGTCCTCTGACACAAGTACTCATAAATTCGGTAACATCTCCAAGGCCCGGAAGTCGGGGAAGACTTTTTCCTGCATTTTAGTTTAAACACTGGGTCCTTGGAAGCCCCACTCGCAGTCTCTCTTTACCTTTTCTGCATTCATTTTTCTGAGGATGTCCATGCAAGGGTTCCTCCTTTGGCTGGCCCCCGAATTCTGGAGTTCCAGAGAGGGGTTTTGCCTTAATCCCTCCTGGCCACAACAGCAAAGTCCTAGACTGGACAGCTTATGAAAGCTGGTAGACCAGCCTCAGGATGCCAGTGTGATGGGGGAGGGCCCTCTTCTCTGGCTTGCAGACTTCTGATCCTGCTTTGTCCTTACAGGGTGAGGGAGTGCTGTGGGATCTAAATTTTAGGAGCTTTGATTGCATTCACGAGCGCTCCATCCTCCTGGCCTAAGCACCTCTCAAAGGCTTCACCTTTTAATGCTGTCACATTGAGCATTAGGATGACCAACGTAAGAATTTGGGGGGGACACACATTCAGACCATAGCAGCTTGGTAAAATAGTCCATTTATATATTTCTCTGCATGGATAATGACAGTTTTTCTAGTTTTATATATTTAGTGAATGAAGTAACAATCCTCTGTTACGGTTATTTCTGAATAAAATACTATATTTAGATAGAAAAATAAACAAAAGAAAGAAAAGAAAAAAAATTAAAGTTACTATTTCGGGGCACCTGGGTGTCAGCTCACACAGTTTGTGAGATTGAGCTGCGTATCGAGCTTTGTGCTGATAGTGCAGTGGGATCCTCTCTCTCCCTCTCTCTCTCTGCCTCTCCCCTCTTTTCTCTCTTTTTCAAAAAAAAAAAAAAAGCTATATTTAAATGATTGATAAAATCTCCGGATACTCAGGAGGGTTTAGTATGAACGACAATGAATGACAAATCATGGGAGGTCCGTATTAACAACTGCACAGATACACCGTTCCAATCAAGTTTTCATTTGGAATTCCCAAATTAAAATTAAAAAAAATGTTATCTAATATCTGATAATTTTGTCACTTGGCAACATCTGTTTTTGTAAACTTCAAGTTCCGTGTTTAGCATAGGTACCTGAATTAGATCAGCCTAAATTACTTAACAGATTCTCTTTACATCGTTTTTTTTTTTCTTTAAATTTTTTAACGTTTATTTATTTTTGAGACAGAGAGAGACAGAGCATCAACGGGGGAGGGTCAGAAAGAGAGGGAGACACAGAATCCGAAAACAGGCTCCAGGCTCTGAGCTGTGAGCACAGAGCCCGACGCGGGGCTCGAACTCACGGACCGTGAGATCATGACCTGAGCCGAAGTCGGCCGCTTAACTGGCTGAGCCACCCAGGTGCCCCTCTTTACATCGTTTTTATTTCACGAAGTGGAGAAGGTAGAGTGGATGCCCTTGCTAATTACAAACAGAAGGCTGTTATCATGTGACTGGTGGCACAAGGTACATATCTGCTGTGACTTCTGCTTCATTTGCTGTTAGGCTTTACCAGTGTTTTAATTTTTTTAAATGTTTATTTATTTATTTTGAGAGAGAGAGAGAGACAGAGAGACAGAGAGAGAATGAGGGGGGGAGGGGCAGAGAGAGAGGAAAGAGAGAAGAGTCCCAAGCAAGCTCTGCACTGTCAGCACAGAGCCCCATGTGGGGCTTGAACTCACGAAACCGTGAGATCATGACCTGAGCGGAAATCAAGAGTCGGGCGTGCAACCGACTGAGCCCCCGGGTGCCCCAGGTTTTACCTTTGTGCTGAGACTAGATTGAGAGCTTCTTGCTGGCATGAAGAGATTTGCAAAAGGCCATCAACATACACATCCTTCAAAGATATATGCTGGGGGGCGCCTGAGGGACTCAGCCACTCAAGCCCCGAACTCGATGTCAGCTTCAGCTCAGGTCATGATCCCAGGGCCGTGGGATCCAGTCCTGTGTTGGGCTTTGCACGGAGTGTGGAGCCTGCATGAGATTCTGTCTCCCTCTGCTCCTCTTCCCTAATCGTGCTCTCTCTCTTTCTCTCTCTCTAAAAAAAAAAAAAAAAAAATGCCGGACTTTGTAAACTAAATTTCTATTTTCTAAGAAGTTAAAAATATAAAGGACTTCGACTGTGACTCTGGAATATCATGGTGGCAGTAATTCTGAAGAATCTAACGTTTCTATCAAAATAGCAAAGTTTTCATCTAATGAGGGTTTTAAAATTTGTTTCCTGACAAAATGTAAAATAAAAACCCAGCCAATCAGAAAACTTTCAACTAAAAAAACCAAAAAAGTCTAAATAGATTTTTGGCTGGATAACATGCCAAAGGAGTTTAGCATGTAAAGGTAGAATGGTTGAATAGCATATGGAGGCTGAACAAGATCGATATTTCTCAAGCAATTTCCCCTGCTCATTTAAAAGGCACTGAAAGTTCGAACACAGTAGTACTTAATTTCATTTTTAAAAAAGTTTCTTTTAATGTTTATCTATTTTTGAGAGACCGAGCGAGAGCAGGGGAGAAACAGAGAGAGAGAGGGAGAGGGAGACACAGAATCTGAAGCAGGTTCCAGGCTCTGAGCTGCCAGCACAGAGCCTGATGTGGGGCTCGACCCCACGAACTGTGAAATCATGACCTGAGCTGAAGTCAGACACTCAACCGACTGAGCCACCCAGGTGCCCCAATTTCATTTTTAATTATGGTGAATGCAAGTAAATATTGAATGAATTTTTTGTTCACTGCTTTCAGAAAGTAAAGAGTAAGGTCAGCAATTTTGTTTTTGCGTTTTGCTTAGGACTGCTTGGGCGGGGTGGGGACCCTTGCACAGAACTGCGCATGGGAACAACATGTACGTGGGGAACCACGCGTTTGGGGGGAACGGCCACGTCGGAGCCCCTGGGGCACATGGGTCCTCAGAGGATGCTTCTCTGTGGATTGCACTTTTCATCTTGTATGTCTGGTTATTAATGATTGTAATACTTTAAGTTATTTGCACCTGCTTTCTCTAACCTTGGTTGCTTTGCATAGTTTTAAAGTATTTACAAAGAATTTTTTTGTCCGTTAGGTAATTTTTCAAAGTCATATTTAGGTATATAAAGTTGAGCCCAAACAACTGCGATTTAAGATGCGTAATCTTAATTGAGTGAAATCATTTCGCCTAGAGCTGCTTTAAATTTCCACTTCCTCCAGTGTTAATTAGTAAGTCGTATTAATTTTTGTTCGGAGAAAAGTTGAGGTATTAAATATTTAATTTCTCATTATAGAGTTTTGGCTGCTGGGATCCCACACTTGCATCCGAGACAAATGCACGTTGTTTATCCTGTGCTCAGAAAAACACAGCCTTAAATAAGATACATAAGAATCCATATAAGTTCATTTTGTAAGTGAGGTCCTTACTTGTTTTAAGTAGCATCGTGCTACCTTTTGAAAGTAGAGGAAATCCACAGGAGACATAAAGTATTCAGTGTGTTTAAATTTTGTTTCTACTACTCCTACTACCTGTTTATTGAACACTATAACTAGACATTTATTTACATGCTTTGTTATGTAGCTATTCCCTAAATATCATTTTATCTCCACTTTGTAAATAAGAATGTTTCCGATTTAGAGAGGTGAAATGCCACTCTCAACATCATCTAGCCCTTCAGTGGTAAGCACAAGGGTGTAAACTCCACAACTCATACTCTGCAATATGCAACGTATTTATAGCTATGGCTTTGCTACGTCATATAGACATCTAGTAATTAAGAATTAGTCAGATTTTCTGTTTTTTAATCTCTTCTCCTTAAACTTTCCTTTCAGTTATTTCTGTTTCCAAGAGGATGCTTCATATCACTCTCCACATGGGAAAACCCTTTAAATAGTCTTCAACTATGTATAACAGATGACTTTGCCCTTGAGATCTGTGTCCCCCAAATCACAGCCAAATTGTTTGACTCTTTTTGCTTATCTCCCAAGTAAATAGTCCAGCTAGTCAAAAACACTGGCTATGATGGTATAAAAAGGATTTCTCCGGATGATTTCATTGCATGTTTGGTCCAACAGAGAAATTCCAGGTCTTGAGATATTTTATTTGGAAAAATAGTCAACACCTGATTTCCTCCCAGAACTTCATAGTTGTCAAATGTTTTCTAAACAAGGGTTATTTGTGTCCAGTCTCAAATGTTCCTCTTCAAAATCTCATTCCCTGCTGAGCTCTATATAGGAAAGATATGATAGGATTTATAAATATAAGTAATCAAACAGCTCCTAGAAATCTTAATGGTGAGATTGTATACACACACACACACACACACACACACACACACACACACACACACACACACACATATATATGCTATATATAATATAGCAACCTACACGCAGTGTCTCCTTGACTAATGAGAATGTCAGAATACAACCACCGCGGACCTTTTTGTGTGCCAAAATGCCAGCCCACTTAAAAGTTAACATGATGGTAAAGAGGTTTGCAACCCTCCAGAAAGCTCCAGAAAGTGAACAGACGCTCAACCTTCACGTAAGCATTCAAATCAAACGGGCGCTCTGTTTGCTGCTGACTACCCACTGGAGACTTCCTCATTCAAAGACGTCGGTCATCACTGATCATCTCACAGATGTGAGCCAGGGAGAACCTAAAAATTACTGTACACGCAAGCTGCTTAATTCGATCCCCTCACGTGAATCTGAGAGGCATCCAAAAAAATATGACTGGCATTGAGTGGAAAATAAGGTATAGTTTCTGCTACTTCATTATTACATGATGCAAACTAATTTATTGGCTTGAAAATGACAACTTGCCTGAAAGTTTCTTAGTCTGTGTAATATTGAAGAAGATAACTCCCCATTGTTAATCCAGGTTCTGCTGAATCTCTTTCCGATCCTGTTTCCTGTTCTTACTTGCTGCTTTCAGATGCTCAGAATCCTGCAATTTTAAATCAGTTTTTTTTTTAAGTTTACTTATTTATTTTGAGAGAGAGAGAGAGAGAGAAAGAGAGCACAAGCCAGGGGCAGGGATTGGGCAGAGAGAGAATCTCAAGCAGGCTCTATGCCACCAGTACAGAGCCGGATTCGGGGCTCAAAGTCACAAACTGTGAGATCGAGACCTAAGCTGAAACCCAGAGTGTGACGCTTCCCAGACTGAGCCACCCAGGTGCCCCAGAATCCTGCCATTTTAGATCCAAACAAGGCGGCGTGTCCACAACTGACTCCAAATCCCACTCTTTGCCCTCATATAATAAATTACATTTCCTGTCCTTAAGGCATGTCTCCTTTGAAAATGATTTTAAAAATGCTAAATGTCAGTGTTTAAATACTAAATACCAGTGTTTAACTTTTCTGGTTTATCAGTCTATAGGGATATTTTGGTAGCAGTGGAAATTTATCAGGGGTAATTTTCCCATAACATTTGATTTCATACTGAACTTCGCTTAGAAAATGAAAATTATGTGATTTTTGTGCTGACAGTTACATAGTAGTTTCATGTGGCTTTGACTGTTTTAATTGAATTTTGCGTCTCAAATTCGATTTTAAAGTTTTGGTGGGGGTGTGAGCAGTGATTCCTCTTTGTATCAGCCTTACTACCTCAAATCATTGCTACATGATAAAAATGAAGGCAGTTCATACAATTAAAGAGACCTCAAAACAACTCTGAGAGTGAATGATTAAAGTGAAAAGCAAATACAAAAATGATGAGTTGAGAGTTTTGGTAAATGCCTCAACAGGATCTCAAAATAAGGAAGAAAATTAGAACACCAACCCTAATCCCAGCTTTTAATCACATTACCCAAATCAGCGACTGAATAATAGAAGAAAATCAGTAATATATGTCGAGTAAACTGAATGTTTCTATACATTTGACCAAATGACACACTCTTACCTCAAAAGTGGGCTGAAAATCACCCCCAAGAAATAAAAGGCCACTCGAGAAAATTGGAAAATTAATTCAGCTGATGGTACTTACTGTCAAATATGACTTGATTCAGAATATGACTAAATCATGACCTCCAGCCAAAATTCTGGGCCACAAATGACCTCAGACCTTCCAAGGAAAAGTTGTCTGACAGATGTACCTTCTGTGTGTGATCAGTGCTACCAAATACACACATCAAAGAATTGGGGGAGATCTGGCCTCATTTTCAGAACGGTATATTATCCTTGAGTTATAAAACGTCCATTACTAAGTGACTAAAATGTGGGTTTCCAGAAAGAACTAAGTTTTTTTTTTTACAGGATCTCATGTGCAAGAAATGAAAGCAATTTTTATGCTTTTCTCCACTAGATAAGAGCATCGGCATTATTGGCATTCCCTAAGATATTTTCTTTTATTTTGTTATATTGCAATAATACTGTTTCGATGTTATGAAAAACAAAACAAACAAAGTAAGACAATGACAAATTATAATAGCAACAGCTGAACTTTTTCAAGATTATATAAATCTGATTTAGAACTGGGATTTTATGGTAACAGTGATACTTTAACAGGCGATAGAATATTGAAAGTGACCCATGTCGAGAACCAAAGGAGAAAATTTAGGTCACACAAATTCAAGTGCATTAATCTAGAGTAGCTTTTAAAAAGTAGTTTTCAGAGGCACCTGGCTGGCTCAGTCAGTGGAGTATGTGACTGGATCTCAGGGTTGTGAGTTCGAGCTCTGTGTTGGGTGAAGAGATTGCTTAAATAAATAAAACTTAAAGAAAGTAAGTGAAAAAAAGTTTTCAGAAAATAATATTATATTTTATAATGTTATTCAAATAAATAAAACTTAAAGAAGGTTAAGTAGTAAAAAATAGTTTTCAAGGGTCAACGTTTAATATATTACAGTAAATATAAACTCGATGGCTACTTTTAATGTTTATTTATTTTTGAGACAGAGAGAGACAGAGCATGAACGGGGGAGGGTCAGAGAGAGAGGGAGACACAGAATCTGAAACAGGCTCCAGGCTCTGAGCGGTCAGCACAGAGCCCGACGCGGGGCTCGAACTCACAGACCGTGAGATCGTGACCTGAGCCGAAGTCGGACGCTTAACCGACTGAGCCACCCAGGCGCCCCTTGATGGCTACTTTTATTTAGGACATTGGTTTGTTTGAATTTTCTGATTTTATTTTATCTGAGACTTTTTTTTATCAAACTTAAGATGAGAATCATATTTATTATTATTTTGTTGTGTTGAACACTAAGGTACAGAGGAAGTAAGGATCTAAGTAGATAGCCGAATAATAGTAACTTTGTTCAAGCTTGCTGTGTCTTTTCCCAGTACTTCCTTTCCTTTTGTACATGGCAGACGGGGCAAGAGTTGATCATAGAAAGTGTTGAAGACTTTAAGGAGTTCGCAGTCTACAAAGAGGGTCGTATCCATAAGTTACTGCAATGTAAGGATGCCTGTGGCAACAATGACCAACGAGAGAATGGTCTGGAAAACGAGACTTCTCTCCCCTGTCAACAGGCCTTCACTGGACGTCTAATGTGTGGTCACTCTGTTGTCCTGAGGAATCTATCTAACATTGGGTGTCTTCAAGGAAAGATTTCGCCAGAGCAAAATTACTTATAACTTCCTGAAGATTTTGAGATTATATTTTCACGACATTTTTTTTTTGTCTTTCGCATGCCGTGTACACAAACGTAAGTTTCTCTCTGTTGTGGAGTTATCTACAAAGGCCGCCAGGTGGATTTTGTTTAGAAGATACTTCGGGACGACCTGACTCAAAATAGAGGTTATGTCACCATTTAAATTCACTGTGAGCAGGCTTGGAAGACACCCCAAAGACATAGGTCATCAGCCTGGGGAACGCTTTAACTGCGGATCCTAAGAGATGTGCAATAGATACTAAGATTCTACAGGTAGAGAAAGTAAACGGGGATTTATAACACGAGCCTCGATTTGAAAGTCGCAGGGGCAGGCACTCAGCATTGCAGGTACTGATTTGTGATCGAGGTGTTTCTCACATGGGCAACCCTGGGATGCCTCATCCACAGTGGGGAACAGCACAGAGGTACTCAAATAATGCTGGCTAAGATTTTCCCAAGAATTGCGGAGACCAGATTGTTCTGAATGAGTTTCTTTTTTTTTTTATCCTTTTTCTCAAATTAATGAATTAGTTTATTTTTTAATTTACATCCAAGCTAGTTAGCGTATAGTGTGACAATGATTTCAGGACTAGAATACGGTGATTCATCCCCTGTGTGTGTCTAACACCCAGTGCTCATGCCAACAAGTGTCCTCGTTAATGCCCCTTATCCATTTAGCCCATCTCCCCTCCCACAACTTCTTCAGCAACCCTCAGTTTGTTCTCCATATATCAGGGTCTCTTATATTTTGTCCCCTCCCTGTTTTTATATTATTTCTGCTTCCCTTCCCTCATGTTCATCCGTTTTGTATCTTAAATTCCTCATATGAGTGAAGTCATAGGATGCTTGTCTTCCTCTGCCACAATTCCTTTTTTTTTTTTTTTTTTTACCGATTGTATCAAATACAATATAATTGGGTCTGAGAATGAGGCAGAATGAACTTTTACTATACCTAAAAAGAAAAAATAAGGAATTGATTTTCTTGCCTTTCTTTTCACTTTCCAAATAGCTCTATAATAGCCTGATTTTGATATATACTGAATACTCATTTAGAGATAACGAGGTGACTCCATGAGATCTTGGTCTCTCTTTGAGTATCTGGGACCTAGTTTTCCCACAGTGTGTAGCAGAGACATGATCCCCACATGGGAGCTCTCGGAGCTCGGCAGCTCGTAGGTGATAAGTGAAGCATGGGCGGAGATGAAATCCCTGCTCAGGTGGAACTTGTCAAAGGAGAATTAAAGAAAATTAAGAACAGAGATTCAAGGAGCTTGCACTGAAGGATGCACAAAAGAGCAAGCCAAAAAGTCAACAGAAAGGAAAAAGCAGAGAGCCGGGAGGAATTCTGGGAGAGTGTCGGGTCCCAGAAGAGAAGGAGAACATCTCACAAAAGAAATGGAAGTCAGGTAGGGAAGACTTCTTGGTCCTTTGGAATTCCAAATTATTTCATTGTACTTAAAGCCACTCTCAAGCCCAGTGGGAGAAGATGTGAGCTGCCTCGGGGTTGAGTGCACCAAATGAAGGATGAGAATCTGAGGTCAGGTTAGGGGACAGCAAAGAAAAGACACAGGTGACTTGTAAGCCAAGGGGAGGTGGGTCCAAAAGTTTGGGTTTCCTTGTTTAACAAATGGCTAGAATTCTTTTAAACCCATCAAACAAGATAATGTGAAACAGCAGGACAAAGATACACATTTAAGGGGTTCTCCTATTGAGGTGACAAGATTGAGCTGGTGTTTGTATTCCTATTTTCCCATTCTTAAGGATAATGTAATTTACATCAGTATCCCTTTCCTTTAGAGTTACTTTGGAATGAGTTCAGCCTGTATGCTTTACTCATATTTGCCTTTTGTTATGCATGACATAACCTTTGAAATTAAATTTAGAAAAATGCCCTAAACATATCATGAGCTGTATTTATGAACAATCGTGCAATGTTTTCCTGGTGCAAGAGAGGTGGTTTTACAATAATGATTTGGAAGGGAGGTCCCTTTTTTGTGAATGCATTTTTGCACGCTTATTTTGTAGGCAAGTGCGTGTGTCTTCTATATATTTGTAGGCAGATTAGAAATCTATATTTGTACAGCAAGTTTAATGTTGGACCTCGCTGCTTAACTTCTCACATCCATTTTTATAAGACACAACATTTCAAAATGACTAATAAGCCATGAAAATACTGATAGACGAAGACTGAAATAATTTGTGAGGCTTTGTTTTCTTATTTTTCAAAGCGAAACAGCTTAGCTCGTAGGCTTTGGAAGGAAGAAACAAACCAAGCACACTTGTTTGAAACTATGGCTCCTCGGGGTTACGCTGATTGTGTTATGTAACACCCCTGGGCTTCGGTTGTCTTATCTGTCAAGTGTGGATAATTAAGCTCCTTGGGTTGTAGCAAATTTAAGTTAGGCAATGCTTAGGAGAGTGCCTAACGGTGAGCCTCGCAGAAAAATATCTTCAGCTCCAAGTAACAGAACGCCCAATGGAGTCTAGCTTGAACCATCAGGGGATGTATTTGCTCACGTAGTTTGGAAGGGGAGCTGGGGATTCCGGCTTCCGTTCTCCTAGTCCTACATTCCTTCCGGTGCTGTGTCATCAGGCGCCTTCTTCCTAATGACTAGTAACAGAAATCTGCCTCCAAGTCCTTACACCCCATCATTCAGAAGAGAGAGCATAAGCGCTGTTGTCAAAGTAAAGAAGCTGCTTCTTCTGGAAGCTGTCCTTGAGCCCAGACTTCTCTGTGTGTCTAAATGACCTGATTTGGATCACATGCCCATTGTTTCCCCAGTGTTACTGGGATACAGTTGACATACATCCCTGTATAAGTTGCAGGTGTATCACATAATGGTTCGACTTACATACAGTATGTTGTGAAATGCTCACGACCATTAGCATCCATCATCTCATAGAAATACGGTACAAAGAGAAAGCAAAATAAAAAAGAACTTTTTCCCTTGTGGTGAGAGCTCTTAGGATTTACTCTCTGAACAAGTATCATATATATGACACAGCAGTGTTGGCTAATGTCATCATGGCGATCCTTATACTCCCAGTACTTACTTATCTTGTAACTCCACATTTGCACCTTTTGAACACCTTCATCCAGTGCCCCCTGCCACCTCCGAGAACCACAGATCTGATTGCTTTTTTGTATGAGGTTTTTTTTTTCTTTTTTAGATTCTACACATAAGTGAAATCATACAGTATTTGTCCTTGAATGTCTGACATATTGCACCTAGTATAATGCCCTCAAAGTCCCTTCATCCTCCTAGAAGGCAAGTGACAGGATTTTCTCATTTTTTAATGGCTGAATAATCCATTACGTGTGTGTGTGTGTGTGTGTGTGTGTGTGTGTGTGTGTGTGTCACAACTTCTTTATCCATTCATCTGTTGATGGACACTTAGGTCATTTCCATGCTTTGGCTATTATAAATAATGCTTCTATAAACATGGGGATGTAGATATCTTTTTGAATTAGTGTTTTCATTTAAAAATATATATATATTCCCAGAAGTGATTGCTAAATCCTATGGTAGTTCAGTTTTTAGTCTTTTGAAGATCCTCCATACTGTTTTCCAGAATCACATGCCCATTTCTGAAGCAGTCTCACTTGTTAGGAGTAAGCCATGGCCAAACACTGGCTAATGTTCAGAAACAAAAATGTGCAAAGTTTAGGGGATTATCCTTTGTCCAATCAGGGTCACCTTTAGAGCTGGGCTTTGGTTAGGGTCCCCGGAATCACCCTAGGAAAGAGAGGAGGACCCTGAAAAAAATAGTTTGATTTGGAAAGGATGGTGGGTGGTGATGAAGCATCTACGTAATGACTGTTATTCACCTCATCTTGGGCCACAAATCTTTCCCACCAAAAAGTGAAGCCAGAAAGCAGGGCCCATCTGAGATGATGTTAGGCCACGTAGTGGATCAAAATATTTCCGTGGTCTTGAGATTCTTGGCCCAATGCCTGTCTTGGTGTCTTTTCCCTACCCTCCACCACCTGTTTTGGAACTGGAATCTTAAATGACGTGCTAGAATGAAGTGAGGAATGTGGGAGAATGCTTTAAAACATATAAAGTCAAACAAGGTGTTGATCCATGATTCCGTGGATAAGCCTTTATTATATACGTTATTCTCCTACTAATGCCAAGTTATTTTAGGAGGCCAGAGTTCAGAATGAGGGGTGACATTGACAAGTTATTGAAGACGGGCCCGGAAATTGTGCCCCCCCCAAGTTACGCACCCACCCGCTAATATAACATACAACATACCAGTAGAAAACAGTGTCTCCTAAGACATTATCTTCTGTTTTGGCAAACCCTGGAAAGGTAAGCAAGCGTGTATGCACGTGTGCATGTGTGTGTGGTATGCACGTGGCATTGGTGCGTCTTAAGTCAGGGCATCTGCTTTAGGAAATTAGTCTGATTGTGTGAACAGTCTCCTCACCATCAAATACTCCAGACCCTGTCGAGATTTCACATTTCTTCTTCATTTACATATCAAGTCTGAACTCTGTGTTGTGAGAGCAGTATTTTCATTGATTTACTAAGTAAAGTAAAGCCTAAGTTTTAAAGATGTGATAAACTAGTCTTCATGCTAGGAATATAGAAATGAGAAAAATAAGTTTTCTACCCCCAAGGAGTCTAGTCAAAAATATTTATATCTCATGATTAATCTCCATATAATATAAGTGGTGTAAAACAAGGCATCCATGGGGACCAAGAAAGGGGTGCTTGGTTTGTGGCATTCTATCATATCTACCTACATGCCTTCTTTGGTGACATCAAATCTATAGAAGCAAAAAGCAAACTGGGAGAAACACCCAATTTTCACTAAGTGGCTTTTTAAAATGTAAAACTTGGGGCACTGGGTGGCTCAGTCAGTTAAGCGTCTGGCTTCAGCTCAGGTCATGATCTCATGGTTTGTGAGTTTGAGTCCCACATTGGGCTCTCTGTTGGCACAGAGCCTGCCTTGGATCCTCTCCCCTCGTCTCTCTCTGTCCCTCCCCTGCTTTCTCTCTCTCTCTCTCTCTCTCTCTCTCTCTCTCTCTCTCTCTCTCTCAAAAATATATCAACATTTAAGAAAAAAATGTAAACAATTTAAATGAAGAGCAGTGAAGGAGTTTACAAAAAAAAAGCACAACTGTGGTACCTTAAGAATGATTATGGCATTCTTATTGTTACTTTAAAAAAACAAAATTCTATCAGGGGTGCCTGGGTGGCTCAGTCAATGAAGCATCTGACTTGGAATTAGGTCATGATCTTGTGGTTGGTGGGTTCGAGCCCCGCGTTGGGCTCTGTGCTGACAGCTCAGAGCCTGGAGCCTGCTTCCGATTCTGTGTCTCCCTCTCCCTTTGTCCCCTGCTTACGCACTTACTTGCGTTCTCTCTCTCAGAAATAAACGTTATAAAAAATTTTTTTTTTAATTCTGTCGTATGTCAGAATCGGAGTTTGCTCATAGCAAAAATAACCCTGACAATTATTTTTGAAGAGATTGTGCCTGGAGTGCCTGGGTGGCTCGGTCGGTTAAGCAGCTGGCTGTTTGTTTCAGCTCAGGTCACGATCTCCTAGTTTGTGAGCTGGAGCCCCACATCGGGCTCTGAGCTGACACAGTGGAGGCTGCTTGGGATTCTCTCTTTCCCTCTTTCTTTGCCTCTCCTCCACTCACTCAATTTATCTTTCAAAATAAATTAAAAAAAATTTTTTTAAAGAAAGATTGTGCCCTTTGCTGGAAAAATAATAATGCACATTAACACTCGGGCTAGCTGAGATCCAGCAGGGTTAAATGCCGATTGATGAGCTCATCTGATCGTCAGCGAAGTCATTGTTCCACGTATGAACTGCCATCTGCTTCTCAGTCTCTCATCACAGATCCTTGACATTGCCAAAGTGCACTTACACTGATTTCCTAACCACTATTTTTTATCATGAGTGTATGCTTTATCTGTGATCTGATTTCCTTTTCTCTGCTAACAGCATTTTATGAAGCCTTTTCACAGCCTCCCACAAAATAACTTTTATTAAGCTAGTGCAATCCTGCAGTGTAATATTCAGGCGGGCGACTCCCTGAGGTGGCCATCCCTGTGATCTCTAGAGGCTAAAAGGGCAGCCCTTGTTTGACTATAAGCCGCATGTGACTGTGGACATGGGAGTAACTCCACATCGTCACCTGTCAGGTACAGCATGCTGCCTAACATTTCAGTCCTGTGATATACTTATTTTTTTAAGTTTGTTTATTTACAGAGTGTGAGTGGGGGAAGGACAGAGAGAGAGAGAGAGAGAGAGAGAGAGAGAGATTGAATCCCAACCAGGTTCTGCCCAGAGCCTGATGCGGGGCTCGAACTCATGAACTGCAAGGTCATGCCCTGCACTGAAATGAAGAGTCAGTTGCTAAACTGACTGAGCCACCCAGGGGCTCCTCAGTACTGTGATTCAAAAAGCAGGGGCGCTGGGTGGCTCAGTCGGTTAAGCGTCTGACTTCAGCTCAGGTCATGATCTCACGGTCCATGAGTTTGAGCCCTGCGTCGGGCTCTGGGCTGATGGCTCAGAGCCTGGAGCCTGCTTTAGATTCTGTGTCCCCCTCTTTCTCTGTCCCTCCCCTGCTCATGCTCTTTCTCTGTCTCAAAAATAAATAAAACATTAACAAAATTTAAAAATATCTGTATTTATACCTATCTCTCTCTATATCTATATATACCTGTATGTTAGCTTTCTCTGGAGAATGCTAATTATATATAATATGATTTACATATATGACTATATATACACACACCATATCTTTGTATGTACATATTAATGGTATTAGAAAATACTCGCTTTATATCAAGCCCAATCATAGTTCAAGTTGCTGTAGAGAAATCTCTAGGGAGCCAGATATAAACTACACACTGTCTCTACCACCAGATGTTTTCAATAGGCAGACTTTGGTGTGATATATAATTTATTACTGCTTGGTTAAGGATGGACTCAAATATTTCTGAAGGTTTCTGAAATTTGATAAGACATACAGAAGGGCCACATAAATCGTTTTTATTAATGTTTTTAAAGTTTATTTATTTTTGAGAAAGAGAGAGCACAAGCGAGGGAGGAGCAGACAGAGAGGGAGACACAGAATCCTCAGCAGGCTCCAGGCTCTGAGCCGTCAGCATAGGGCCTGGCACGGGGCTCGAATCCATGAACCTTGACATCATGACCTGAGCCAAAGTCAGATGCTTAGCTGACTGAGCCACCCAGGCGCCCTTGGAAAGGCCATAGGTGTCTTAAATTGATGAGTTTAGAGTAAGTCATCATAAGAATACAGCACTCATTCTACAGTAAATAGATTTGGCATTTTTTTTAATGCCACTATTTGATTTTTGGAATACCAAAAACTAAATCTACTTGACTAGAAACAGAAAAGCATTTTAAACTACCTTTTATGTCATTATAAGATGTATTCCCTGAAGTACATTTTTTACCAAAAGAAAATTCCTACAGGTGTTTGTTTATATGTGTAAGTACCTGTAGATGTACATGTACCTGTGCCTGTGTACCTGTGTGTATGTAATTTTTGTGTATATTTTTATGTAATTTTGAACCAATGATTATTTGAGTTCTTTTATAGAGACTGATATGAAGTTGTATGTTCTAGTTGCCAGATTTAAGAATTTGTAGTGATCTACAATACTGACCCCTTCATAGTTCAATTATAAAATATTGTTTCAACGTAATTCTTAGAGGTCATGGTATTAATCTCCAGAGAAACACGACCAATAGGTTATGTAGTAATATCAAGAAAGAGATGTCTTATGGGGGTTGGCTCAGATGATTATGGAGGTGAGCAGTCCTACGATCTGCCATCTACACGCCGAGGCCCAGAAAAGCCAGGGACGTAGTTTCAGGCAAAACCCTAAAGTTGAAGAACAAAGGGAGCCAAAGATATGATATGTCCTAGTCCGATTCCAAGGGCCTTGGATCCAGGAGCGCCAATGTCTGAGAGCAGAAGACGGATGTCCTAGCTCAGGCAAGAAGAGCACATTCATTCTTCCTCTGCCTTTTTGTTTCATTGAGGCCCCCAAGGAATGAGTTGATGCTCTCCCATTGGAGATGGCGGTCTTCTTTGCTTAGTCTACCAATTCAAATGCTAATCTCTCCCAGAAACACCCTCCCAGACACACCCAGAAATAATGTTTTGCCAGCACCCTGGGGGACCCTTACCCTGGTCAAGGGGACACATGAAGTGAACCCCCAGAGCCACCTTATTCAGTGTGTTCCTTCCTTCCTTGTTAGCGGTGTGGTCATTGTTTTTCTAGGAATGCAATTGGTAGCGGATGGAGGTACCCTTATACAAAACAGGTAGGTATATTAGGGCGACCCTCGCTGTTATAAAAAACAAGTCCTGAGATATATCATGAAAGAGTGCCATGTATGTTTATTTCTCACTCACATGAAGTTTGAATGTGTGTACCTGGTTTTCACAGGGAACCAGAATTCTCTCTGGGTTCCTTTGCATCCAGATGGAAGGTAAAGAAGATACAGAGAACACCACATTAGACAAGGATTGTGTGAGCCGATTCTGGAAGAAACGGGTGCCATTTTCACTCACCTTGCTTTGGCCAGGACTCAGTCTCTTGGCTGCGTCTGACCCCAGATAGACTGAGGGATGTATTTTAGCTGGTGCCAGGAAGAAAGGAGAACAGTGCTTATGTGATTTGACGTCTACCTCACTCTCTGGCTTCATTTACCCGCTTGTCTTCTCACTGTGTGTTCTAGCTATATTGACCATTTCCTCCCCCCCCTTCAGTTTCTAGAAGTCCCTACAGAGTCCTGGAACAGGATGTTCCTTCTATAAGCACTGTTTTTAACTTCACTTGGCTTAGCCAGCTCACTTCAGTTTTTCATTTAGAAATTTTTATTTTTCAGAGATGCCTGCTATACACTCTTACGCTGCCTCATTGTGATGGCTCGTAAAACACGGTTCGTAATATTTGTAATATTACCTGACGAACGTTTATCTCCCCAACTAGTCCGTAAGCCCCTTAATGGTCATGACTGTGCCTGTCTGCCTTTACTTTGGCCAGAGTGCCTATCGAAGAGCCTACAGCATGAAAAGTATTTGTTTCAGTAACAAAGCGGTAAAATTCCACCCTGTGGCTCCCAAGGGTGGTACTCCCATACCGTGAGGCCTTGACCACAGAAGCAAAACGATAGACTCTTCAAAGCAGCTCTGTGTGACTTTTAAAGGTTCAAAATAGGCTGTGAATGTGAATGTGTAGCTTAAACTATGTCATTGGATGTCGAGGTGTATAAAATGATTGAGAGAACGGTCGGGAATATCTAACGGTGAAAATAGATGTGGCATTTTAGCATTCTCTCTGTAGAATCTTCATCAGACTCTCCTGTTTGGCTGCCGTACATGAGTGTCAGTGCAGAGGATATAGAACAGTTAGTGTGCTTTTTACATTTACTTTGTTAGGTAGAGGAAACTGGCCCCCTCTTTCTTCAACACTCATGAATGCATCGCCTTGGTCTTTTCCATTGGCTCATCTTTTGCGGTGCAGCGTTTATGCCCCACTGCTCCCCAAGGTGCATTTCCTTGTTTTCTTACTGTTCAGCTGGCCCTTTGTGGGTGATGTCAGCCACTCTCACGATCACGTCTTGTGAATAAGCAAAGTGCTCCAGATCGATAATTCCAGCTCTGTCTTCTCTTTGGAGTCTTAAGTCTGCATTTTCTTTCCTAATCTTTGCTCAGAGCTGTTCTGAGTCCACCTGACATGTAATTTGCCCCAAATTACCTTCAGGATGACTGTCTTCCCTTCCCTCCTCCTCCTCCTCCTCCTCCTCCTCCTCCTCCTCCTCCTCCTCCTCCAGTAGTCTCTACATTAATTCAAGGTATCAACATCTGTCCATTGTCAAAGCCAAAAAAAGAAAAATCTAGAATCATTTTTCATCCCCTGTGAACATTTGCCATGACCGAGAGAAGGGAGCGTCCAATTCCGAGCCCATGGTGCCTGCCTCGGTCAGCGATGCCAAGTCAAACCCGGCTATTGTGCAATCTGGATGCGAGTAGGAAGCCAGTGCCAATGTCATGCAGCAGGATAGAAAATCTTCGTGGCTGGGAAGGCTCCCAGGTTCCTGCAGAGAAAGTTCATTCTGGGCTGGGGATCCCTGTGGCAGCTGGGACGAGATGGGTGCCCAGGAGGAGCATATCCATGAGAGAATCGTCTCCTGAAAACAGCCAAACGAGACGCTCGCAGAAGATCTGGATGGGGCTGTCATGGAAGCGATCCCCGTGGATATTGGGTTAGTGCTTGCACTCCTCTCTTTGGACCAGGTGGTACCAAAGGCACCACACGCTGCGTGGCTGTTTGCTCTCCTGCCGGCTGCCAGAGTCTATAGAAAACCTGCTGTGTTTTGGGGGCGTGTGCCCGGGTCTCTGTACCATATGTACAAGCCATGTGTTGCACTAGCTCCTAAGAACTCAGCCATTCCAGAGATTACTTCTAGTGCACGAAAAGAGCACACACAAAAAAAGGAAAAACACCCAAACCCTCCCAATTTCTACATTCTGGCGCAAAAAAAAAAAAAAAAAATTGTCGGGGACCGACGGGGAACAGTACGGGAATTCGGCCTCAAGCTCAAAACGCGATCCCCCCGAGTTGAAGTGTGTGAGAAGGTGCAGTCTGCCATTTAGAGCAGAGATTTCCGTACCAACCTAGACCAGAACTGCGGCCTGACGCAGGTCAACGCCTCCGATCTGATCTTCTGCCCTCGTCTGTGTGGGTGTATTCACCTGGTCTGTTAGCGCCTGCGCCCATGGGTCCTCTGGCTGGTAGCTCTTTCTCCCCAAGAGCTTATGCCTCCTGTGTATATTCCTACAACTTCAGAGTTAGATTGTTAATATGTTTGGATGACTGGAGGGGCTTTGCGGAGTCTTACAAAACCTTAAAATAGCAGAGCTTTCAGAAATAATGCCGAGAAACTCTGTAGCGTATAGGTGTCTCTTGATAATGTCCATCTGTAATCAATTAATTAAAAAAAAAATGTGTCCGTGGGGGCAGTCCTAAATTAGGCCAGTCCATTAGTAACCAGGTTGTACTTGGGAAGTCGGTAGCTGCTTTGCCTATCTGGTTAGTATTGAACAAGCCCCTCAGGTTCCTGGGGCCCCCTTGTTAGGGATGGAGAGGGGGGGACACGATGGAGGGTTTAATTCAGAAAAGCATTTAATTGGAAGTTTTGTGTCTGAAAGGAGAAACCTGACTCCCTTGTTTGAGTCAAAACTCTAATGCTTTTAGGGGCGCCCGGGTGGCTCAGTCAGTTAAGCATCTGACTTCGGCTCAGGTCATGATCTCGCAGTTCACGAGTTCGAGCCCCAAATCGGGCTCTGTGCTGGCAGCTCAGAGCCTGGAGCCTGCTTCAGATTCTCTCTCTCTCCGCCCCTCCCCTTCTCATGCTTGTGTCTCTTTCTCTCAAATATAAACATTAAAAAAATTTTTTTAAACCTCTATTATTATGGTTTTAAAGTAATAGTATTCAACGCTTTGGTTTTTTGTTTTTTTTATTTTTTATTTTTTTTTGTTTTTTTCATATCGTTGACACGATGTTACATTAGTTTCAGGCATATAACTTAGTGATTTGACAAGTTTAGACAATGTGCTGTGTTCACAAGTATAGCTGCCATCTGTCCCATTGCATCCCTGTTACAGTATCATTGACTGTATTCCTTAGGCTGTGCCTTTTATTCCAGTGACTTATTCATTCTGTCACTGGATGCCTGTATTTCCCTCTCCCCTGAGCCCGCTTTGCCCAAGCCTCCAACCCCTTCCCTCTGCAACCAACAGTTTGCTCTCCGTATTTATAGTTCTGATTCTGCTTTTTGCTTGTTTTTTTCCCATGTGTTTTATTTAGATTCCACTTACGAGTAGAATTATATGGTATTTGTCTTTCCCAGTCGTACTTCACTTCGCATAATACCCTCGAGGTCCATCCATATCGTCTCAAATGGCACGATCTCATCCCTTTTTGTGGCTGAGTAATATTCAACGTCTTTTAAAGTCTGACTTCGGTCTAATTGTAGGGCCTTAGCTGCCGGTCCTCACTGCCACCCGCTTGGGCAATTCACGCAGGTTCCCTGATTTTCTCACAGATCAAAGGTCAGTGTGGTAGGTGCTTGGGAAAAGTTTTAGACTGAACGAAAAATCACAACCAACCAGTGTCTTTATATTTCCTCTTCTCGGTAGCTCTGCTTATGCTCTTTCTCATTTGTAAAAGCCTTTCCTCTCTTTTTTCTCCTTTTGAAGTTTTGTTTGCTTTAACAATCTGTCTTAAGCGTCACTTCCTAAATGAAGTGTTCACAGCTGTTCCAGCCTTTCCTGGATACATAATCACTCCCTGTTCTGGGCTTTCATGGAGCTGTTTCTGGTTTGTACCCCTATTTGTCTATCATACAACTTACTGACTAGTGTTTTACACACACACACACGTGCACACACAGATACACACACAGTTATTGGCATACCAACATCCTTGAGTAAACACATTAACCTTGCTTTTTGTTTTGTTTTCATCTCAGCCACTGAAAAATCACCTGAATTCTAGAAGCTGTTTTGTAAACAATTGACATGAAAAGTGAGTTCCTCTTACAGCATTAATTAGCTGTTAAGAAAATTTTATGCCCACTTTTTAGTAGCCACTGGTTGTTCACAGATACATAAAAAATTGTTAATGTTATTTTTTGAGACAGAGAAAGAGACAGAGCGTGAGCAGGGCAGGGGTAGAGAGAGAGGGAGACACAGAATCCGAAGCAGGCTCCAGGCTCTGAGCTGTCAGCACAGAGCCCGATGCGGGGCTCGAATCACGAACCACGAGATCGTGACCTCAGCCGAGGTCAGATGCACAGATACTTAAAAATAAATGACGAATCCTCTGCAATTTTGCATTTTCACATTTGATCCACTCGTTCTAGTAAATGAGAGAATATGTTGCACGTGAAAGGCCAGAGTATTCTGGTAAATGTTTAACAACCGGGTCCTTCCCCCTGAACTTAAAAGCGCCAATTTTGTAGCGTTCGCTGATTTCTGTGGTGTGAACACTCCCACCATGGCAGTTTCTAATTACCGATGTGGCTTTACTGATCCTGGAGTTGAGAAGAGATGTTCAGTGACACATCATATAGCTTCTCCACATAGAGATACAGTAGATGAAGTACCCATACGCACAAGCATAATAGCTCTGTGTCTTGTCTCATGATGGATACATCTAACTGGCTTGTGGTTCCTGGAAGTTTAGCTGTCAGCTTTCAATCACTGATAAGAGATGGCTCCAGCCCACTTCTAAGAGTCACCCTAAGAATGTAACAAAAATACTAATTTCCTTATCAATAAGGTTTTTTTAATTAATTGATTATCAATCAGTGTTATCAAGAAGCATGCTATATGACATTTTATTTTATTGGTATTATTCCTAAACACTCTGCTATTTGAAAATGTTCTAAGAATTATCACAGTCTCTCGAGGCAACTGTCCAAACCTATTACTAATCTAGTTATCAACTCATTTATACAAAGAAGCCACATTGGGATAAAAATATGTAATAGTGTTAATATGTGGAATTATGATGAACAAGAATAGTATTATTCTTTAAGAGAAAGATTAAACTTTCAGAAAGATTTGGGTAAATGAGGGGTGCCTGGGTGGCTCGGTCGGTTAAGCATCTGGCTTCGTCTCAGGTCATGATCTCGCAGTTCGTGAGCTCAAGCCCTGCGTCAGGCTCTTTGCTGACACCTCAGAGCCTGGAGCCTGCTTCCAATTCTGTGTCTCCCTCTCTGTCTACCCCTCCCCTGCTCGCACTCTGTCTGTCTCTCTCTCAAAAATAAATAAAAATTTAAGAAAATAAAAAAAATTGGGTAAATTAATTTCATACCCCCAATGGCCATTAATCCACAGACCAAAATGATGGTACTTTATATATTTAAGTATCTTATGCAATTGCTCGTAGCCTTTGAGCACTTCTGCAAACAGTAGTAGAAATGTACTCACCAAGCTACAAAACTACCTGTATTCAGGACGCCTGCCAGGCATTCGCTAAACTACCACCTACTCTCATAACATCAAATACCTGCAAAACAGTTGTTTACTTAACGTCCTCTTTCTATGAAGAGCGTGAGTGTGCATTACACAGGTGACTTATACATGAATTTTTTTTCCCATAAATATAGTATCGTACTATAAATGTATTTTCCCTTCCTTATGATTTTCTTAAGAATATTTTATTTTCTCTAGTTTACCATATTAAGCATATAGTATATAATCCATATAACATACAAAGCATGCGGTAACTGACTGCTTATGTTACTGGTATGGCTTCCAGTCGACAGTAGGCTATGCGAAAAGTTACACATGGATTTTTGACTGTGCAGGGTGGGAAAAGGGGGGAGGGAGGAAATCAGTGCCTCTGCCCCTTGTGTTGTTCAAAGGTCAACTGTATATTTACCATTCCTTTCATGCCGCTTGATAAAATGGTTTATTAATATACACATACAAAAGTTTGTTTCTGGACTTACCTCTGGCTACAGTCTGGTCCAACAACTCTTCTTCGGGTATAGTTGATCTTCACTGCTCTACGGGATATTGATTTATGTCGTGCTTGAACTTGTTCAGGTGTGATTGGTCATTGCTGAAGCCTTTGTACAAAGCAAATTTACTATCACAGATACACTTTTGAAAAACCATTTCATTGGCATTGCAGCACTGAGAGTTTGCATTGGATTATCTAAGATTTACGGCGGTTGTGGGTTAATCAAGTAGCAGTCGGGCAACTCTTCAACTCCTTGAGATCACGTACCAATGTAGCACCGTGTGCCAGAACGTCTATAGAATCATGATGGTATTAATTCTGCTGGATATTCACGTACTCGGTCTGTATCCATGCATATTTTAGGTAATTATAGGTAGAATGTAACCGTATCCTGTAGAATCTTAGACATTGCAGTGACATATGGATGGATGCTAAGAGCAGCCACCTGCTTTGCGACAAGTTAAATCGGGGTGAAGTGCTACAAGGGCACACAGGAGCACAATGCCTGGCTGTGCAGCAGGCTGTGTAATAATGAGAGGAAACAGAAATAGGCAGGAAAGCAAATAATCAGCAATCAGAAGCATCATGATTAAAAAAAGAGTATGTAGACGCTGAGATGATGAGGCTAAGCTATAAACACCATCACTTTTTATAAATGTGGCTTTCATTCTAACCCAAAAAGAGCTCTTTCAAACAATTTTTGGCCACATTCAATCAAAGAGAGAGAGAGAGAGAGAGAGAAATGGATGAGGGGGCTAATATGAGCCATAATGGTCCTATTCATCACTATAAAGTAGTGGGTTAGGGGCTGGTCAGGGTGGATCTGAATATGAGCTGTATCGTTTACCTGCTTGTGTGACCTTGGGTGAGTGACTTAACCTCTTTATGTCCCTATTTCCTCATCTGTAATATGCTTATTAAAATGGTATATCTCATAAAGGTGCCACAAGGATTAAATGAAACAATACAAAGGAAACCCTTGGCACTCTGTCCATCATGATGAAAATGTTCCAAAAAGTCAACTATTATTCTCAACCCGACTCAACCCAATCTAGTGAATAGATTGGCAAGCAGCAGTCAGTAAAGGTTGGGGTTGAATGCATTCACGCTAACCATCAAAGACTTTGTCAAACATGACCATGAAACGAGACCTACCTTCCTTTGCAGAGAGTTGAAAACAACGTTACTGTAGCAGAAAAGTGCTTTATTCTCATTAAGGAACTCTCAAAACATTCTGGATGGAACCTCACAAAAGGTGTGGCATTGGAAGTAAATCATAATCCTAGAATCATAGATTTGGATAAGATTTTAAGGATTATTTACTGTCTCCTATTATAAAGGAATGTCTGTTGCACTATTCATGAGCATGTAGCCTGTGGTTGCATATCCGCTGAAAATCATCTCAATGTTAGCTTTCGAAATGAAATAAATGCATGATAGTACATAATGACCATTTAAAAAAAACTGAGTACATTTTGCAGAACCATGAGCCTTAATTATACATCTTAATTATTTTGTTATATATATTTTACAATTCAATTTTTACTTTTTCTTGGTGCTTTTATGGATACCCATGCGCTGTTCCATTAACCCTTTGTCTTTGCACTTTATACTTCATATTCTAACTCAAAAATAATTGAAAGACATTATTTTACAATTAAAAACTAAACCTAACTATTTTTGACTCCGAAAATGACATTTCTAGGAACATTGCTTTTTAATTGGGATATAAATAAAGTTTTAAAATATATCTACTTACGGATAAGTGTTGAGGAAACATGCTATTATGGTAATTTCACATTGCTATTATTTATTAGTTGCGGTTGAATAAAATAATAAATAGTGTAGCAGTAATTATGAAATATTCACTTACAAAATTGCAAAAATCATAGCCAGGGGAAAAATCCCCTCTACTCCTGTGAATCTTTGGGCTCTGATTTCTGGAAGACACTGCAGCCATCGGAAGTCGTGATCGTTTGCCATCCCTCACTCACACACTGCTGGCCTTGGGTGTGTCCCCTCCTTGCCACACTCACCTGGATAAACCTCTACTCAGATGGAATTCAATCTCTGCCCAATCTTGTCCTTCACGCAGGCAACTAAGCCGGACTGGAGAGAAATAGACACCTTTGATGACTAGTCTCCTTGTGTTTCATGGCCATTAATTTTAAATGGGCCCTTAGTGCCAGGTCCCATCCTGCTCACCTCCTCAAAACATCAATACAGCAATTGCCTCTTCTCTCTCCTAGTTCTCCAATTATGCCTTTCTCCTCTATCATTTCCACAGCCATACTAGCATGCTATCATTTCTCCTTTCAAATACACCAGAAGAAGAAAAACAGCACCCCATTGACTTGACAGAAAACTTGAGTTTGAGTTCCTGCCTTTTTCTCTGTGCCTCTTTAGGGCAACGCTCCTGGAGAGTTAGTTATACTGTCTATCTTACCCTCCTCTAATTATTTTTGGACATCACCACTTTAGCTGTTGCCCCCACCAATCTATCCAAATAGATATTATCAAGACTGTGATACAATCAGCCAATGATTTTCATGTCACTAAACCCAATCATCAATTCACATTGTTCTTGTATTGATCTATCAGCAATATTTGACACATTTGCCACTCTCTTTCCTAGAAGACTTTCACGTGGCTTCTGGAACCCCTGGCCTGTCCAATTCTTCATCCCCTTCCTCATCCGTGTCTTCTGTCTTCACAGTGAAGGCACAGATAACTTCTCTGTCTCCAAATACTGGAGTGCCCCAGAATTCCATCCTCAGACTCTCCCCTATCTGGGTCCTTCTCTGGAAGATCTCATTCAGGATCATGGCTATCAATACTATCATTACTCTGAGGACAAAATATACACCTTTACCAAGAACTCTTTCCTGAGCTCCACAGTTTCTAATGCAAGTGGCATCGTCTCCATTTCGTGATTATAATTCTCAAAAGGAATGTGCTACAAAGAGAAATTCTTCCAATCCCCCCAAATCTTCCTTAGCAGTTCCCTAATGCAGTTATTGACAACTCCAATCTTCTAGCTTTGATCTCAAACCTTAGAAGCCTCCTTGGCTCCTTACTTCCTCTAACACGTCACATATCACCATCAGCGAATCCCATTATCTCTCCCTTCAAATGTCCAGTATCGAATTACTTAATACCACTCCGACACTACCACGTTGGCTGACTCTCATCATCTTCCATGCAAATTATTGCAACAACTTGCTAACTTTCCTCTCTGTTTTCCATCCTGGCTCCCATCTGATAATCTGTGCTCAATGTATTAGCTAGAATGATCTTTCAATAATAAATCCTATTAATAAGTCATATGCATTTACTCGAAATCCTACGGTTGTTTAGTGGCTCATTCAGAATAAAAGCCATAGGTCTTAGGATGGCTGCCGGTGTTCCCAAATGGTCTGGCTCCCTATTTTCTCTTTGATCTCATTGTCCACTGTTCTCCCTGTTGGTAGTCATGTTCTACCTCAGACTTGTTCTTTCTTCTGCTTTGAACCATCCGTCTACCTTGCTGCTTCTCTCTTTTCTAATCTCCTCAAATATTCCTTCAATTCAGGCCATTTCCATGGTCATCCTTAAATATGAAAATGTGAACTTCCCCTTTTGCCACTCCAGGATCCTTCTCCCTCTTACATTGTTTTAATGTTTTCTATAGCTCTCACAACACTGGCTTATTATCAACTTATTGATTGTTATCTGAGCCCTCCCACACAAAATTTAGATTGAAATAGCGAGATACAGGGGCTCTGGGTGGCTCAGTCCGTGAAGCGTCCGACTTCAGCTCAGGTCATGATCTCACGGTTCATGGGTTCGAGCCCTGCGTTGGGCTCTGTGCTGACAGCTCGGAGCCTGGAGCCTGCTTCAGATTCTTTGTCTCCCTCTTTCTCTGACCCTCCCCTGCTCATGCTCTGTCTCTCTCTGTCTCAAAAGTAAATATTAAAAAAAATTTAATTATGAAATAACTAGATACTAGTTTTATTTACCACTGAATTACTAGTGTTACAATTATGCCTAGAATCTAATAGACACTAAATAATTTTGTGAATGAATTAATCGAACAATTATTTACTGCTATGGTGTTCTGTACTATTGATGATGTCCTGTAAAACCATGTGTAAAATGATGATTTATATTTTCCTATTAATTTCCATTATGCTTTCAGAAATATGTCTCCCCCGGGGGAATAAAATGACCTTAAACACACTTAAGGGGTCTAACGTTTATCTTTAAGAGCATTTTCTCTTTGTAAGCCTGCATCCCAGACACGTTTATTTCTCCCACACAACTTCCATTAAAGCAGTATTTAGATGTCCAAGTGATTCTCAACTATACATTAGCAACACTCCATATAGTCCATTTTGAGGTGGAAGGAAATGCTTGCTAATTCTAGGGCACCCGTGATTACCTGGCCGTGTTCAGTAACAGAAATGTGGGCATTTTCTTTTTATTAGAACTCACATACGTGAGTTAATTACGTGATTTGCATTTTGACAAAATTGTATTGCCACTTAAAAGTATGTTTAATCTTAACTCTTGTTCTCCTTAGTGCTCGAGTTAGAAAATAGTCATATAACCGATTGACTGCACAAAGCACGACTTTTATTTCCAAGTTTTTTTTTTTTTCATCTTGTTGCACATGCAGTCGGGATATTAAAAGATGATGACAAAAGTTACCAGCCCTAAAATACTTGTTTATAAGTATTTGTTCATATTTGCATTTAGATGTATGTGTATGTATGCCTTCTGTATTTAGTACCTTTTCCACACTTCTTTTGTTGTATTGCTACATTGTATCACGACTATATATCTTTACCACATAGAGTGAGCCCCAAAAGAAAACATGATGCACATTTCCTCATTAATTTCTGCATTTTCAAAACCTAGCTTGGTAGTTGACATGTAGTATCTGGTCAGCAAATGTTGGGTTGATCTTTAGGGCTATATATTGTACTAAGCCAGCCTTTTGCACACGGTTCATAGGGGTACACTGATTCTTCAACATCTGAATAGTGTTCTAGGATTTTGTATTTATTTATTCTTTTTGGTAGGATTTCACATTTAGAACAATTTGAATATTGAACCCTTTCATGGGATGCTGTAATGCTGATGAGCATAATTCAACTCTCTAAGAAACTAAAATTTACCTGCCCGAATTATTTAACCGCTGTTTAAGATATAAATGAATTTTCTCATTGTTTCCTTTTTTATATCTCTCCCCCTGATTTCCCAGATACGCCAATGTTAGACACAGGTTGCATTTATATAAACGCAGAGTGACACTTGTATTCTTTGTCCAGTCCTGGCTGAGAATGACATGGGTCCTCTTTAAATGCCACTTGCAGCTCAGGAAGTAGGTGCAACTCTTTTCTGAGACCTTGTAATGTCACACAACAGATAAGTCATGTATATGAAAAGAATACATTTTGGCTTAAACATACAAAGCATTTCTGTGACTTCTGTGCCAACAGTTACAGTGGTTATTCCGTCACCTACGCGTTTAAGGAGAATTGGAAAATACAACGATCCTTAAAATTCTACTGCTAATAATAATCTGAGAAAAAAATGTAATTGTTTACCACTCTTCATCTGCAATTAATCTTACGGTCGCAAATAGGAAGGCTCAGTATAAAGATGCCAACTCTTATATGAATCCATACTTGAATTCATCTGAAATAAAAAGTAAATCAATAGGGATTTTGAGGAAGACACTTGTTTTAGGGTTTAAATGGGAAAGTAAGTCTGCAAGAATAATTAGCAGATTTCTTTTCAAGAGAGCAGTGAAGGGTGGCTAGCTCTGTAAGCTATAAAAACAGAGGATAAAGACAGTGAATAAAACAGCAGGATACTGGTACAAAGAAACAAAATGGAAATATACCCAAATACTTACGGAAAAGTACCTGTACACATAGGAAATCGTGTGAATGCCAGTAGAAAATTAGGAAAATTCTGTTGCCTCCATATGTATCTCATCCCTTACACAGACAAAATTCCAAGGTTGAAGGATTAAATGGGCTAGCATTGTAGCCAGTGGAGTGGTGACTATAATTTTAAAGGTAGAGCCAAGACAGAAAAAAAAAAAAGCCAAGATAGATATGCAAACCATTCAAACCAAAACTCAGCAGAAACGTGGAGGTGAAGACAAATGTTTTATTTGGGGAGGGTGGAGAGAATGGCATCAAAACTGTTCAGAGTTGAGAGGAAATAACGAATTTGAAGTAATAGGCACGGCCTATGTCAGATGCACAACATGGAAATTGTATTTGAGGCAAAAAATGTTTATATTAATTTTAACAGTGGAATCTAAGATTATATGTGGTTATGGAGGCAAAAGAGCTAAGATCCAAAGGATGAGTCTTTGGCTATCTCCCTGGAAAGATGTTAAAGAAGGAAGAAACCATATGATATTTGTCTGTCTCTGACTGACTTATTTCACTTAGCATAATACACTCTATTTCCATCCATGTTGTTGCAAATGGCAAGATTTCGTTCTTTTGATTGCCAAGTAATATTCCATTACACACACACACACACACACACACACCCACACACACACACCCCACATCTTTATCCATTCACCAGTCGATGGACATTTGGGCTCTTTCCATACTTTGGCTATTGTCGATAGCGCTGCTATAAACATGGGGGTGCATGTACCCTTTCGAATCAGCATTTTTGTATTCTTTGGATAAATACCTAGCAGTGCAATTGCTGGGTCAGAGGGTAGTTCCTATTCCTCAGTTTTTGAGGAACCTCCACACTGTCTTCCAGAGTGGCTGCACCAGTTTGCATTCCCACCAGCAGTGCACAAAGGTCCCCCTTTCTCCACATCCTCGCCAACGTCTGTGTATTATGCTACGTGAACTAAGTCAGTCAGAGAAAGACAGATAGCATATGATTTCACTTATATGTGGAATTTAAGAAACACAATAGATGAACAGAGCGAAAGGGAAGGGAAAATAAGATTAAAACAGAGGGAGGCAAACCATAAGAGACTCTTAAATACAGAGAACAAACTGAGGGTTGCTGGGGGGGAGGCGGGTGGGGGATGGTCTACATGGGTGATGGGCATTAAGGAGGGCACTGGTTGGGACGAGCACTGAATGTTGTATGTAAGTGATGAAACACTGGGTTCTACTCCTGAAACCCATACTACACTGTATGTTAACAAACTTGAATTTAAATTTTGAAAAGGAGAACAAAGTAAGGAGACCCTAGATTAGGCGTGTCGAGGAAGGAGGTGGTTTAAAGCCTGTGTAGGTGATCAATAGCATCAAATGTGGCAACGAGGTAACCAGAGTGAAAGAAGGGACATAAAGGCATCAAACTAAAGAACACAACGAAACGCTGCTTCTATTTTTTTTACACCACGACTTTCTATTATCTCCAGTTTGCGTTTCCAGAAAAAAAGTTAACTTGATTCAAAAGGAGATTAATTATAGGGATCTCTTATTTTCACTGTATTTGACAAGTTACCCTTTCAAAGCCTTTGTCCTACCAGCGGTAAATATTACATCAGCCTATTGCCCTCTATATTAGTTAAAATTGCAAGAAATTAAGAATTTCTTAATACACAGAACAGGGTATTTCCCGAGGTGAAGAAGTGTTACAGGGCATCTATAAAGAATTACTTCTGTCAGGATTCTTATGATGTTCCGAATCATATGGAGGAGAGAGTGGAGAGTGAACGTTTTCCAGTTTGAAATGCCGAAGATGGTACAATATTAGGAAAGAGATAAAGTAACATTAAACATCACAAGAATGATTCTAACTTGGAAGTCATTGAGAACCCCATGCCCTATATCCTTATGCCCATCTTTCTCTGCCCATCCCTATGCCCATCTTTCTCAGATGACAACATAATCTTGTCACTGTCTTCAGTTTCCAAATTCATTAAAAGTATGAGCAAATAGAATGACAGTGTCACTGTTGGTGGGAATGCAAGCCTGGGGCCCCTGCACTTAGAGAAATGCATAAGTAAATCTAATTTAGCAAAGTATATAAATTTTTTAATGCTGCTCTATCTTCTTTCCAATACATAAATCCTACTTTACATTATTACTCGTGATTGTTTTATCTCCTTTCTAATGTGAAAGCTTCATGGAGAGAGGGACCCTGTCCTATTTCTATGTTTATTTTCATCTTGCTATATGGTTAGGGACTTTGCTGAGTGGGTTATGTATTGTTGTATTTGTTCCATACCCCAACACTATCAGGTAGATGGTATTATCATTATAAATTATTATTATTATTATTATTATTATTAAAATTAATCATTAGTAGCACTATTAATTATTATTTTATTTCCACTTCACCCATGAGGATATGGTCTTAGAGGTTAAGTGACTTGACCTAGATCAGGTATAACTATTTGACTCCAACGGCCAAATTTTAGCCACCTTGTGGTGTTTCCCGGTATCTGAACTATGTTAATGCCCTTAATATAGTTAGGAGTTATACACAAAAAGAAGTCTAAAACGGTAAGACCCCCAGACCCAAGTTATGGCAAAAAATCAACTACAGATGCTCAATATGGAGCCAAGAACTAAGAGAGATATGAGAGTTTATCATATTTTGAAGATTGTAATGTAATAGACGGATGATGACGATTATGCTTGAGTGTTATTTTTGCTATTATTACTTGAAGCCCCCAAAAGAACTTAGAACAAAATATGGTGGATGTAATTCAGATTTTAATTCAATAAAGGAGAAATCTTGAAGTCACCGGTGGTATCTCTCCTTACTGCTGTTGATCGGGGAGAGGGCGGTGATTATGTATCACGGATGCTGTTGAAAAAAGTCTTAGAGGTGAGCTAGTTTCTTTCAGAGGTTATAAATCTGTAGAATCTGGTTTAATGCTCAACACCTATCATGAAATCATAAAGATTTCAGTTGACTTGAGGAAAGTGAAATATGTAAGCAGGGATATCACCAGCTTTTTTTATTCCCTAGGATCAGTTTCGATGTAAACCTCTGATTTACTTAGAGCATTGGTATTTATATATACATTTTTGGAAACAGATCTGATTGCAGTTATGATTTTGCTAAAATGCTAAATGCGTTGTTGGCATTCAACCATTTACCATTTTGGTATAATTATTATTAATATAATTAGTATTATTCTGCCTATGAATATGAATGTGACAATTAGAATAATTGGGACGAGTCACATTATAAATCTTCTTCCTCTCAACTTTGTCATATATTTTATGTATGCCTTATCATTACAGCTAATACTTACATAAAGTTATATAATCTTGTGGAAAAGAGAGAAAATGGTCATTTGACCCTGAGTGACATGAACAAAGCAGGTCAGAAAAACTATGTCTACATAATTTAATACACCAAGAAATTTTCATGTCAGTTATTTTTAGTGGCATCAAACTTCACTTTTTGGAAGGAATTAGGTGATATAAAAATAACTTCTGAGAGTCAGCAGAGACTTTCACATTACGCACTATCAAATTCTGTAAACATATTTGATTATTGTTTGTTATTGAGAAGATTGAAAAGTATCAGTCGTATTACCATATTCCATTGATTTAGTTGACTAAACCTGGGGCCATGATAGGTTTAATCTTTGAGATGACGGATGGATGGATGATAGATAGGTAGATATGACCTTCACTTTTGTGTTGCACCCCTACTCTACGGAACTTATTCTGTTATTTTGACCTCAAATGTTTAATTCAACAAGCATAAATAAAATCTTTTCATTCAACAAAACCCACTTTTGCTTCCCATTTTGCTTTAGGAATTATAAAACAAAACCAGCAGGTGCCTGAGATTGAGTACTTCAGATGATACATCATCATTTTAAGGTGAAGTGCTTCATACGTTTTAGACCTTAGTCCTTCCATTTTCTGGCAGCTGACAGTCATTTCCTTTCAATGAGTGAATAAGTAGGTGGTGGGTATCCGTGATGTCAAGGAGCTGTCATAATTTCCATGGAGTCTGCTTAGTTAAGCGGTGCGGAAATTAAACGTGATCATGCTGATAACCCTGTCTGCCCTTTCATTAGCCATAAGCTATACAGCAAAGCAGTCTGTACCAGGGCTAAGATCAAACTGCTTATTTTACTGTCATGAGGAATTCATCGTTAAATACTGTTTGTGTTCTTTAGGAAAGGAGGAGACAAAGGAATATTTCCCTTTTTCTAATTCAAAAGATTTCTAAGATTGCTATTACATTCGTATTAGTCTTCCAGGAAACAAACAAAAAACAAAAGTAGAGAAACACTCATAGTCTGTCAGGTTTTGAGCTAATTTCAACCATAATTTAGGTCAGATTTTAATCAGGTATGGAAGTGTTTCCCAGTGTTCCATCTCTAAGATATATCTGGATTTATCTCCGATGTTAATTATAGCCTATGATTCTGATGATCACACCTGTGTTGACCGCTAACACCACCCTGGCTTCTCTTCTTAGTGTCATTTTTACCTAAACTCTCTGGGTTGGCCCTTAGCAGGCATCACCTAAATTCAGCAGGCCTAAAACTGGAAGCATCCCTTTTCTTTTCAGGTCATCTTTGGACTCGATATTTTGTTAAAGTTTTCTTACCCGAAGATAATACTTTGCTGTCTCTGCTTCTAAAATCTTATGAATTAACGGTTTCTACTAATTTTCCCTTTAGAGTTTGCCCGGCCTTCAGTTTCTGTATTTGCTTTAATGAGATTTATTGTTTCTCCATTTCATAAAAATGATACATTGTTTAAAGAAAATAGAAAAATGCAGAAACATTTGAAGAACATAAAAATTCCTTGGGATAGAGTCCAGATTTTAGTGGTATTACTATGTTTTTCCCCCATCTTTTAATGTTCAGCTATCTAAACTGTTAAGCATCTCCATCATCAAGTATTTCTTGATCATTTCAGCAGGATATATTCTCTCCTTCTTGCCCCTTACAGTCAGTATCACTCAAATGCCATATACAGTTTTGCTGAAGGTATTTGTACAAATATATCATTCCCTTTGCCCTGTTCAAAACTCTTTAAGACCATGGCACATGCTTATGTGTTTCTTTGTAAAAGAAATATCTAGTATAGTATATAATGTCAATTTGATGTTTGTTGAATTAATGGAGTTAATAATACGGATCCATTTGAATGAACTACGAATAAACAAGTTTAATTCTCTTTTCTAAAATGAAAATATGTGTGAGTCAGCTGGTCAAGAGAAAGTAAAATTTTTCATTGAATTAATGACAGTACAGATTACATGCTTCAATGAAGCTTATTCTTTTGTATAAAATGAAGTATATATGTTGGGTATACAAATTGCGTAGTTATGAGGTGATTTATTTCTCTTCATATCTCTCATAAGATATACTACTCAAAATAATTGATGTCAGTATAAAAATTGTCTTTTTGTGCTATTAAAATTTCCACCACTTATTTTCATTTGTCCCTCAAGCACTGCCTCTAACCAATTGGGTATTTTTAAAGGCTTTATTGTAAATTGTTGATTCCTTCCAATTTATTTTATAAGTTCAATTTCCACTTACATCTTTACTTCTCAATATTATTCCTTCTTCCCTTTCTTTTATATGTGTGATTTTACACTTTAAATTTCCACACTGTCAACAACTTGTAATATATATACTTTTTTAACTTTTCTCCTAAAATGGTCCGATTGCCTGCTGGTTTGTGCACAAATCATTAAAGGTATTTCTTCTTCAGAAGTTTGTTTAATTACAATGAAGTTTCTAAGATGTGAAAAAAAAGTTGTAAGAAATAAATAGGGCTAGAGAACTCATTTCCCCAGACCATTTATATGTGGAAATCATCAGAGATTGTGGCACTCTCATTCAGTGTTATTACTGGGTCTCAAAAGTCTCATTTACTTTTTCCTTAACCTCATTCTGACTCCTGTTTTACCACATTGATCAAATTAGCTTTCATTCCTTGGTCAGAGAGCTTCATCCAAAAGTATCTCGCGCTACACTTAAATGCATTTTATTCTGTTGATCAGCTGGTATTATTTTCTCTTCTCTATGGTAAGGTAAATGCATTCCCTGTACTTGGCCCACCCCATAGCTGGAGCAGAGTTGATTCACATTTTATAATATTGGGACCGTGGGGTTTTGTCCCTCATTCACAAAGGAGACCACAATTTTTTTTCTCCATGAGACCAAGGGTCATCCTGAAAACAGGACTCCCTATGTGTTACCCTGAAATTATAATGTCATAATATTCCACCTTGAGTGTTGCGATTATCGATCCATATGCTCTAGATTTCAAAATTTAAATTTCAATCTATTTGCCATTAATTTCATGATGAATTTAAAATATTTGAGCTCTTTGAAGAAAGTCTAGTACGTATTTTTTTTCACGTATCTAAAAATACATGTATACATGAATTTTTGTGAAATACAAAATGTATGGATTAGATAAAATTTTTTGGCCATGGTACAGAAGTTTGTCCAGAAATAGAAAACAGTAGTTGGCTAAGAAACTAGGTAAACAGAATTATCCCTAAGTAGAATGTGTAATACGTGTTATATTTTGAGAAAAACAAAGTTTCTCTCCCTAAGATCAACAATAGATCTATTTAACACAGCTTGATTCTGAAATGCCCACCATAGGACTTTCTATGTGCAATTAGAAAGGTTTAATCATAATACCAGATAAAATAGTAATTACCTGTAGATCTCTTAAATTTAACTCAAGACCTGTGGTTCTCGAAGCATACCTTTTTCGCCAGCAGCAGCCGCATAACCCAAGTGCACATTGGGACCGTAAATAGGTGGCCCCTGTCCCAGATCTGGTAAATCAGTAAACTTCAGCGTTGGGGCCTGGCCATCTATGACTTAACGAGACCACTTTTTACCTACAGTAACTCTACAGTGACTTTTTACATACAGTAAAGGTTGAGAACTGTGATTTCATACCAGTTAAACTATGATGTTCAGGTGGGTCCTATGCACTGCTAAAATTGAGAAAAATTTAGGGTTACTGAAAAATATATCATCATCAGATAGTACTTGTTAAGTTAATACACACGGAAATATGTGGACTTTGCATGCCCATTCACACATTTAAATGGACTTATTTTCAGATTCACTGTCTCCAGGCAGAAAGCAGGTCCTTGTGGGTCCATATATGTATGGAAATCAAGAGATTGGAAAGGTGTGGGGCATAGACACCATGCATGTGGAGCAGTTTTGGTAGACTTGCTGCAGCAGAAAAAAAGGTGCAAGTCTGAGAGTTCTGGAGAATTTGTATGGGTGTCTAAATATGAAGACTGGCTTTATCTTGTGTGTATCTGTGTGTGCAAGTTTGGAGTGAGGTGCGGTGATGCTTAAAGTATAGCACGTTTTGAAAGATTATAACGTACTCTAGGTCGATATTGTCAACTTCAGAGGAAAGGGGGGAAAATCCTAGTAAATTCAGCATTAGTAAAAGTAGTTAAGTTGATGGTTAACACCCTGTTATTATCTCAAAATGCATCCACGTTTTACATCCCATTTTTGAGACATGATTTCATTTTCATCCTGATTAGTATCTCCTTGCAAAATAATTTTGATCTGTACAGATCTAGACCCTAACAGGTCTGAGTTATTTTCAACACAAGTCTAGTCTCTGAACATATTAAGTAGTTCTAGAAATGGTGCTAGTCATCTGTTAGCACATTAGCATGTAAACCTGTTTTGAATTAGAATGTGTTCTGAAAATGTTCTCTCTCCAGAGTAATTATGTTCTTGCCTTGAGCCCCGGGTGCCCCAATGCTGTTTACACATTAATTTAGTGAGTCTCTTATATGTTTAAGAAGAAAGTATATTAATGCAAATGAGAAAGTTCCAACCTCTGGGATTTGAATCAGGAATTTAAAACAAGCTAAAAGAGCGTCAAAAATGGAAGCAGAATTGCCAATAAAACTTTTAATGATTTTAAGGAGCATTAAAATGATACTCGTGAATCTATAAGCAAAGCTGTTTATGTATTTTGCTTTAAAAGTTAATAAACCGCAGGGTGTTAGTTGGAAAAATATTTTATTCTATTATTTGTAGAAATGGCTATGGAAGGGAAGAAAAAACCTAATACTTTTTAAAATTTGCTCCCTTTCCCATATGGAAGTAATTGAGGACTATGCTTAGAAATATCTGAGGGGAGGGATGACTGGGTGGCTCAGTCAATTGGGCGTCCGACTTCAGCTCAGGTCACGATCTCGCGGTCCGTGAGTTCGAGCCCCGCGTCAGGCTCTGGGCTGATGGCTCAGAGCCTGGAGCCTGCTTCAGATTCTGTGTCTCCCTCTCTCTCTGCCCCTCCCCTGTTCATGCTCTGTCTCTCTCTGTCTCAAAAATAAAAAAAAAAGAAATATCTGAGGGGAGGGATGCCTGGGTGGCTCAGGTGGTTGAGTGTCCGACTTCAGCTCAGGTCATGATCTCATGGTTTGTGAGTTCGAGCCCCACATCAGGCTCTGTGCCGACCGCTCAGAGCCAGAGCCTGCTTCAGATTCTGTGTCTCCCTCTCTCTCTACACCTCCTCTGCTCACACTCTGTGTCTCTCAAAAATGAATAAATGTGAAAAAAATAATAAAATAAAGAAATATCTGAGGGTAAAGAAAGCAGGTTCATGGTTACTGATATAGGAATCTTATGGTGCCGTAATCTATGGCCCATCGTAATTTTACGGATGCTTCAGAGTGATAGTGGAAATTTCTCGTGTCTACACTGTATCTCCCTTTGATGAGAAGGACCACTGTAAAACTATGCCAGGCAGTGAATGACTTAAATCACATCGTTTGGTATAACTGGAGGTGTGTTTTCCACAAAGGTAATGGTTTTCATATGTACTGTGCCATCAGCATAGCCCAGTGCTCAAGCCGACCAGCCCTGCCCGGGACCCTCGGGAGCACCTGCACCGTCCTCAGGCCAAATGGAAAGTCTTGCTTGCAAAATCACCTTTCAGATCTCTCAGTCTGAGAATTTGCTCAAACTTCCCTGTTCCCTGCACATTGTGTACATTGCGTGGAAAAGAGTGTTCTTATTCATAGATGAGTCAGGGGGACAAATCTATATTGAACCCTATCTTGTCAGGTTTCCTGGGAATACTACCTGCATTCTCCTGTGGCTACCGTGATGTTGTTTGTTCATGAGGAGTCTTCCAGTGAAGACTGTAGGAATTACAGGTTGTTGTTACGATATCAGATAGTGGCTCCAAGCTTTATGCCGAGCTCCGTAGAGTAGCAGCTTCAAACACAAATGTCAGAACTGGACCAGCTCCTGAATGAGCGAGCTCCCTGGATACATCTCCTGAGTAGCCGTCCTTCATAGAATCATTGGTAGGAGTCTTATTTTGAAATCTCATTTACAGCCTCTTCCAGGATATAATACTTAATCTCTCTAATATTGGGCTGATCTTTAAATGGACAATAATATTAATAGTGTTGTGAAGATAGAATTATAATTTTTTTTTTTGTAAATTTTTTTGAGTTTCTGTATTTAGAGAGAGACTGAGCAAGAGCAGGGGAGGGGCAGAGAGAGAATCCCAAGCAGGCTCCCAGCTGTCAGCACAGAGCCCAGTGCAGGGCTCGAACTCACGAACTGTGAAATCATGACCGGAGCCAAAACAAAGAGGCAGCAGCTTAACTGACTGAGCTATGCAGGTGCCCCTAGAGTTAGATTTTTTTACAGAAGAACCTGGAATAGTCCCTATTAGATAGGATAATGTTTGATAAAAGTAGTTATTACTGTTACTAAATATGTGTTTTATATTCATAATGTTATAAAATGATATAATCTCTCTCTGAAATGCTAACATGGACCTTCTCTCTCGATGCACACAGTGTTAACAGTGAAATTCATTTTCAGGTCAGAAAGACAATAAGATATGAGAAGGAAAGTGTTTCAGATATTACCATCCTTTAGATAAGTGACATTTTGAGAACCCCCCCCCCTGAAAAAAGGGAAATGTTCAGTTTATGGTTTTATTTGGAAAAAGTATTGAGAGCTACTACCAATGATTCCAGAACATAAAGGAACAAGTAGTATTCTCAGGAAATCTGGCCAGACTTTAGGCAAGATCTTAATTATTTATTTATTTTTAAGGCAAGAAGCAAAAGCGAACTCCCAACTGAACTCGAAGACCGACAGTGCTACAAAAATTTGTAAAATATTTTTAGGATACTCTTTTTTACTTTCTAAAAAGCATTATGGCTTTTAACACTTGAGAGTGATGCTTAAGATCGCACCTGTTTGTATCACCCTTTTAAAACATCACATCCTCCCCACCCCGACCACCCGCTTTCATTTCCTTACACAAATACAAAAATACTTCAGTATTTATCCATTGCTTTGGCCTTTCCTTCATGTGCATGAAGAATTTAATGTTCTGTAAAAATCACAGACTTTGTGTGTGTGTGTGTGTGTGTGTGTGTGTGATGTCCCCTCTTCATTTACAAAAATGCTAAATGATGGTGTTCATTATTGTTGAATGTTAAATGAGATTGTCACCCATCGTATATCTGAGACAGTTTTTCTTTAAGTTACATACCTGAGCAGACACTTCTCGTAGCCACCAGTTATTAAGGTCTCCACTGTCCCAGTGAGACTCCTCTGTCTGCAATTCCTGCGGTCTTCCCTGGAAGACTTCTCATGAACAAACAACATCATGGTAGCCATAGGAGGGCTCTGATGCAGAAGGCTTCTGACAGGCATTCTCTAAGAATGATCCGTACATATTGGCCAACAGTTCCCCAATATCCTTCTTTAATTATTTAAAAACTTTAGGAAAATTGCCATCAGGTCTCCATGATATGTCCGTACTTAATTTGTTCTTGTGGCTTACGTGGTAACTTTTGAAGACGGTGAAATTCAACTGTCCAACAGAAGTATAATTCAGATCACATGTATGATTTTAAATTTTCGAGTAGCCACATTAAAAAATGAGTAAAGATAAAACTAATCCTTTGAATACATCTTACTTAATTCAATATATACAAAATATTATCATTTGAACACGTAACCAACATAAAAATTATCAGTGGAGTACTTGACTTATTAAAATTAATTCTTGGGGCACCTGGGGTGGCTCAGTTGGGTAAGCAGCTGACTCTCGATTTTGCCTCAGGTCATGATCTCATAATTCGTGAGATCAAGGCCCTGCTTGGGATTCTCTATTTCCCTCTCTCTCTCTCTGCCCTTCCCCTGCGCATGCTCTCTCTCTCTCTCTCTCTCTCAAAATAAATAAACATTAAAAATAATAAAGTTAATTCTTTCAATTTCAGGGTATATTTTATACTTGCAACCATCTCATTTTGAACTAGCCACAATACACGTGCTTGGTGGTGACTGTGGCTGTGACCACCATATTGGACCCTGTGGTGTCAATTACAAAGTAAAGAATATAGATTAGCAGATCTTTATGGATCCATTCAGTTGACCTTTTACATTTTTCTACTGAATGATCTTTAGATCTCTAACCTCTATTTGTAAGAAACAAGAAGAAGGTGGATATTTCCCTAAAATCATTAACCAGAAAGAAAGAAAGAATTCATTCTCTGTTATATATATATATTTTTTGGTTTGTTTGTTTGTTTGTTTGAAAGTAGATCCTTTGTTCTGTTATCATCATGGAATACCACTTATTTCTCAGTTGCTAGTCTCCCTTTGATGCATTTAAATATATTTTAAACTTCTATGATATCTTGTAAATCTCATTTATTTTAAAGCAATACGTTACTATAGTTTTTCTGTTTTTACTGTAGCTGACCTTCCATTTCCTGCTAACTAGAGATTCTTTAAAAACTATATGTACATGGTCAATTCATGATATAAAAAAGGCAAATTGACTGATAACCCATTAGCTATGGACTGTAGTAGATAGATAGACTTTATTTTTACATAGGCCGTGTTTATGTGCTTCCTAAATAAGAAGCTAAGGAAATGCATATAAATGTTGGCAAAGTATGCATCTCACTGGTACTGTAAGTTCATGGACAAAGTTGATTAGGAAATTTAGTACAAATCTTTCCACCTAGGAGGCTTAACCAGAACTAGTGAAACTAGAGACATCGAGAAAAAAAAAGAGAATATCAGGAATATGATTGTTACCCGGATGCGAAGACATGATCAAGACCATGATCATGTCTAGTGCAGATGTACCCTGTGCGATTATAACCCTCCAGCTGAATGCAAAAGCTACAGACTTGTTGAATGTTGTGCTTGCAGTCTGTTTCTGTGCATTCCTATAAAAAAAAGGCCATAAAGTCAATATGGCCTGTAACAATGTAGAGTCCTACTGGAGAAGAAAACTAGGCTCAGTTGCAATTTACTACAATAATTTTTCAAGTTAAAAAATACCACACACTTGAGTGACCTAGAAAAATTGAAGTGCAGGAGGGCAGTGTAACGGAAACTGGTGAACCGTGGCCATTATCATCCAAATAAAAAAAAACTTGGATGAGTTCTTTCTAATTTTCTACCGACCATTCTATGCATCCAGCTACGTTCGCCCCGTGTATCCGTATGTCAGATGATAAGAACACATAGAATGAAAGAGAATAAGATTAGGCCTTTTCTAATTAAGAAAAGTTGCGGGAAAATGCTACCGTTTTAATTCCACGTGTTGTAAAATCCAATATTGATGATTTGGGGTGGACGGGTATGGGGCTGATGGAAGTACCCACTGAGAGTTGAACTTGTACTGCGGCACAAAATTGTGTTTCTCTGCCTGCTTTACTTGGTCTCTGTTAGTGCTCAAAACAAGCGTGTTCCTCTAATATCTCCTAAAAGATGAGGACACTGAGGCTGGAAGGAAAGCAAATAAGGTGCACTGGAGTCCACAGTCATTAACTGAAGTTAAATTGAAAAACCAGGTCCACACAACTGCAAAGCCCATTCTGCGCATGTTGTTTTCAGGCCAGGATAAAACTAGAAATGTCCCTTCTGAGTGTTGCCACTTATGCCCCTAAAAAGGCACATGGACCTCGGGACCTTCCACCAGTGTGTGTATTAGAGCCAGACAGATGGGCCAAGGGATTTCCCCAATGAAACAGTAAATAAAGAAGTCAGGTGTCGGGACGCCTGGGGGGCTCAGTGGGTTAAGCGTCTGACTTCGGCTCAGGTCATGATCTCAGGGTTCACGAGTTCTAGCCCCACGTTGGGCTCTGTGCTGACAGCTGGGAGCCTGGAGCCTGCTTCGGATTCTGTGCCTCCCTCTTTCTCTGCCCCTCCCCTGCTTGTGCTCTGTCTCTCTCTCTCTTTCAAGGATAAATAAACATTAAAAAAAAGAAGATATCAACATCTAGGTTGTATTGGAATTAAAGTTCTACTTACATATTAAATAAGTTCCAAAAATGTAGTGAGGAAATACTTTGTTGAAGGTGCTTTTGATGCCTCGCTCGTATCTCACCTGTACACACCATTCCTGTACATTCCAACTGGAACCACCTGAGACTCTTTCTAAAGGCTTTTCTGGCCAAGGGATCTGGCTCATCAAAAGGGCAAACAGAAATGCCAGCAGTTTGTATCACTGGGGAGCAGCCTCGACCGATGACTGACAGCGGTTCGGGTAAATATTCTAGTTCCTTTGTTCTTTGGTTGGGATAATACTGAGACAGTCTACACTGTCTGCAGAGTTGTCCAGTGGGATTGTGTTCCAACGTTCTTCAGTGCCCATAGCAGTAACCTGCTTTGCTGCTGACTTCCTTTTCTTCCTGTTTATTCCTTCCACCCCTCCCCGAAGAATGTTAGCACTCACACATTTTGTTCCAGATCTTCTGAAGGATTCAACTTAATTTCTGATTCTAGCTGTGGACATTAGAGTTGACATCAAAATTGGTAATCTTGTTTCATACTAGCCCTGTGTTTTGTCTTCAAGATAGCAAAAGAATGAAGGAGAATCCCTATGGGGAGGGATGGAGAGTCTATGAAAGGAAGAGGGGTGAGACAAACAGGAAGGGAAAATAAAAAGGGAGGAGAGGAGAAATTGGAAATGAAACCTAGGAATATAACTGAGAAAAGTTAAGTCATGAAGAAAGTCATTGAAGTATGTTCGCAGAAAGTGGGATTATTTTTAAATAAGTTGCTGTAAATTTGGAAAATGAACAACAGAGTAATTTCGAATACCATAGCTCTTTAAATGCGTATGTGTGGGGGGGCATCTGGGTGACTCAGTCAGTTAAGCATCTGACTCTTGATTTCAGCTCAGGTCACGATCTCATACTTCATGGGTTCAGGCCTATGTTGGGCTCCATGCTGACCATGCAGAGCCTGCTGGGGATTCTCTCTCCCTTATTCTCTGCTCCTCCCCTGCTCATGCCTCTCTCTTTCTCTCTCAAAAATAAACAGACATTAAAAAAAAGTGTGTGTGTGTGTGTGTATGAGAGAGAGAGAGTAGAGAGGGAGGTAGAGACACAGAATAAACACATTATTTCTGTATGTTCGGTGTGAGTGGAAGAATTCAGACAAGTGAAGTCTGCAGTAAAGATGATACTTTTTCGGTATAAGAATGGACTTTCTAACCAAAATTGCATACCAGGGCAAAGCTACCTTTCCGGGACTTAACCCCATATTGCTGAATTTGTTCAGAGGGTATGGTATTTCTGAGTATGCATGACATGAATTTGGATCATGTCATCCTACAGTCTCTAACAATTTGGGGATCAATATACTGAAGAAGAAAAATTAAGCTGATGGAGGGAAGACTTTCTTAACCATAAGCTAACATCTCTGTGCCTATTTAATACTTTGTGACATGACTTCATCTTGAAACGCCTAGTTTCTTCAGGGTAACTTTCATCTCCTGTATTAGTACACTCGAGCCGGATTTCCAACAATCCTGCCAAAGCAGGTCCATTCATTTGAAATTCAGGAGACATTTACGGAGCACCTGGTCTGTATCAGGGGCTGTTAAACCCACTAGGGAGTCAGGATCTCTACACAATTAGCACTTGTAATGAAACATGCAATAATGAACTGAGGTGTACTTTATGATAATGGAATAGAATCTAAAGTTGTAAAGTGGATCTAATTATTGTGAGTGGTTCTTTCTAGTTGACTATCATGATAATATTGGGTGTAATAGAAAAAGTGCTGGTTTCAGGAAACCTATGTTTGTTCCGACTTTAGCAGCTTAACCTTGGAAAGTCATTTCACCTGTGAGGAACGATGTTCCTTTGTACAATGAGGAGCTTGAACGCTACCCCAGATTCTACAACCTGAGGTCCGTGAATAGACTTCCAGGGCATGCTTGGAATTGCATGCAAAAAAAAAAAAAAAACCACAAAAAAACAACCGTGGGCCTGTGCAATGTTCTGGGCGAGAGAACATCATTTTTAATCAGATTCTCAAAGGAGGTTGTTATTCAAAACATTTTAAAAATGATTGATTTGTAATATCTTGAAAGCTTGCTTCTGTCTGGAATTCTTTGCTTCATGACTCTATGACTCACTACCTCTACAAGTTGGGAATAGTTACTTTTTTGTGAACCAAACTCATCCCTTAAATAAAAACCAAAGGTACGTGGAAACTCGAAATAATGGCTTATCTAGCTGTGAAGTTTTTCACCTATAAAAGGATGGCTTAGGTTCTTTGACAATTAAAAACCTGATCTGTTGGCAGATGTTGAAACAAACTACAACCGTGATGTATGATTGGGCAAAAATACACATAAAATATTGAGAAATGTGGCATTTAAAAAAATCTAGTGAGTAAGGTAAAATAAAAGCTATTTTTTCTTTTACGAAGCTGGGAAAGTCAAGCACGGAAAGTACATTTTCTCAGATTCCTCAGGTTCTTAATAAAAGCAGCAAATATAAAACTGACTAAAGTAAAATGAATTGTTTAAAGAAATAATACATTGTTCTGTAAGTTTAGTACTCCCTTAATTGTAATACCTATGTATCTCTTTTACAATAATTATTTGATTTTTATTGTTGTGGGGTTTCTACTTAATTTGCTTTTCTTGTGTTCCGGGTTAATAAAAAAGAAAGAAAATAGAGGAAACAAGTCTGAAAAATAAACTCTTTAGGAAGCCGTTTGTTGAATTGAAGGTACATCACCCCTTGAGCCCTCAGATTCACTGCTCAGTGTGGAATAGACATGCTGCCTCCTGGAACTTCAATTATTTTATGCGCTACAGATCAGAAGAAAAATCACATGTGTCCTACATGCTTTTTGAGGGGACCTTGAAAGAGCTTGATACAGTAAGGAGGTTCGATGTCTTTAACTCTTTTAATTTTTACACGATTGTTTTTGATCTATAAATTGTGCCATTTCTCTCAAAATGCTACTAAGCCAAAGCTTGTGAATTTTATGTTTTAGGTTGCTTTTTCCAAAGTTAAGCAGAGATCACAATAGGTACTGTTTTAGGGTAAAGCTTGCAAGTGATTTACAGCCCGCCTGTAACTATGCTATACCGACGTCTAAGAGATGAACATGGCCATGATTTTCAGGAAATATGTTCCCATGAATATGAATAAATATCTTTTCCAAAGTCCAAAGCATAATTAGCCCATAATTATCCCAAAGTCCAAAGCATAATTATCTGAAGGTCAATCTAAGGCAACAAAGCAACTGTGCATTTGTCAACATAGGAATACTTGTTTTAATTGATAAGAGCAGGATGCTAGTTTTTGTTTTTGGTTTTGTTTTCCCAGGTAGGATGACAGGATGCTTTTATTTTTTATTTTTTTTAGCTAGTTTTTGTTTTTAAGAATTAATATTTGACTTGAATCTCAACTTTATGCATTGAAAAAATATATTTTATGCAAAAATAATTAAAGTCATAGAAGGTAAAGATAACTGTCAAACATGATATATACAGAAAAATACAAGTAGATCCCCTAAAATTAAAAACTTAATAAAAGCGGTTTTTAAAACTCTCAACAGTATAAGTAAGGCGACATAGAAGTTACAGAAACATAGCTAAGTTTGATATTAAGTAGGCAGAATATAGGGTGTAATATTCAAATTATCTTTGTCTAATTTTTTTTAATATCTTCAAAACCATGTGTTTAAACCAAACTTTAATGATGGATTAAACCCATACTCAAGATACTCTCTGAAGAAAAATATCCTCTCTTCATTATTATCACGACACATTTTGTGCAAAATTTAAAGAAGTAGCAGAAAACTTATTTTACTAAATGGAGAGTGAAGACATAAGGTATTAAGTTTTGTTGATGTTAAGTCCCTGTAGGAATTTGGCCAGATTCTAGAACCTTGTTGACTTTCGTTATGCATGTAAAAGAAGCCTATTCAATGGTAATGGCATGTAAGTCTATCAAGTTATAATTAGAGTATCTGTAGTCCCAATTCTTGTTTCTGAAAATAGTGGAAAAAGAATCCAGTATAACTAAGTTAATAAGGATTTGTGATTCTGATTTGGCTGTGCATGACTGCATTTTCCTCGCATCTGGCGAAGCATACAAATGACACCAGCTGACCCGTGCCAAAACTGCACCCTCACTGTGTCTTTGGGAACACGTAGTCGGCAGAAATGCATGATAGTTCCTCCAAAAAGTCAGGTTCTTGACCAAGATGTAGAGAAATGCAGGGATAGTTACAAACTAGCTCCTTTACCTCTCTTCCCAATGTTAATGATAGCCTTGAAATCCCAACACATTTCTTTAGCATTTCTGTTCTTTTTGTGAGAAATAGGGATGGAAGGGCGTGTTTCAGTATTACCAAGGGAACCAAGGATGGAAAATTCTATGAGGACCCAGTCTCCAGTCATAAAATGCAGAAGATGGGTGATATTTGTAAATAAATAAACTATGCTGATTCTTACAGCCTTTTATAAATTCTTAAAATTGAGGCCCATTTATTCCATATGTGTTATGTCACATTTAACTTTACGTACCCTGAAAATATGATGCCCTAACAGAAGAATGTTGTGACCACCAGTTGAGATTAAATATGAGAGAACATTTTGAAAAGTGTAGCACTGCACATTATTAACTGGTTGCTACGTATATTCAGCTTTCTTCACGTTTCTGCTCTTTATAACCTCACTTCATGCCTGTAGTTTAAATGAATAATTAGATTTTTTTTTTGAAAACCAAGTAATTTTAAATATCAAGTGGTAAGAGAGGAGGGAATAAAGTTACCTTTTACATCATTCTAGAATTGTAAAATTTGGAGTATTTTTTCTTCATTAACTGTGTCTTCTTTTCCTTTTTTTTTTTTTTTTTTTTTTTACTTTTAGAGATTTCCTTACATAGCCATATTGATATCCGTTGTGTCAGTCTTGACTTTGACTCAGTGTCTTACAAACGGCAAATGCCAAGCTGGAGTGGAGTTTAAGGAGGTGTGGTGATAAAGAACCTCACCTCTCCTCTCCCGTTTTGTTATGCGCCAATATAAGATTTGCAGCATCTTTTTAAAATAAACTTTATATTTAGAATCAATTTAGATGTATAGGAAAGTTGTAAACATAGTACCAAGATTCTCATTTCTAATATCACCGATGACCAGATTCCTTTATTATTAATATCTTGCCTTAGTGTGTTACTCTTTGTCCCAATTAATAAAGCAATATTCATACATCATTGTTATGCCCAGCAGTTATTCAGACTTCCTTAAGTTTTACCAAATTCAATTCCTGTCGTCAGATTCCATCCAGTTTACTTACTATAATTTGTCATTATGTCTCTAGGATTTTTTTGGCTCTGACAGTTTACCAGACTTACCTTGCATTTGATGACCTTGACAGTTTTGAGGAATGCTGTCATGTATTTTGTAGAATGTCCATCAGTTGGGATTGGTGTGATGTTTTTCTCATGATTAGACTGGCCGTTACGGATTTTGGAGAGGAAGGTCACACAAGTAAAATGCTGTTCGCATCACTTTGTGTCTAAGGTACATACCATCAATAGGACTTTTCACTGTTGATGTTAACCTTAATTATCTAGCTGAGATAGGGTGTGTTGGGTTTTTCCTCTATAAAGCAGACCCTTTCCATACCACACTCTTTGGAAAGAAGTTACTCTGTATGGACCACATTTAAGGAGGGGGAATTATGCCCCACCTTTTTGGAAGGAACAGTATTAACATAAATTATTTGGAATGATTCTTCATGGGAGATCTGTCTGTTCTGTTCTCCTCATTGATGTAATTAGTTCTTTATATGTATATGAACACATGAATATTGATTTTATAGTTTGGGTTATAATCTATTATTGCTTTACTTACTTTGTTGTGCAAATTATTCCAGTTCTGGCCACTAGGAGTACTTTGGTTGTCCCTTTTCTTTTTGTAATAACCTCATCATTGCAGGGTGTTTTATTTATTTTTATTTTTTTGAAAAATTTAATAATTGTTTATATGATATGTAAATGAATGTCTATTATAATTTGTGTACTTTTCTGCATATATGAAATATTTCATAACTTGAGGTTACAGTCTTAAAAAAAGTATTAACATTACTTTTGAAGAATTATGGCAGTTCTATCAGATTCCATTACGTAACGTGGGATACTTTGTTCTGTGTTTTATGCTAGCATCTGCATTTTATTTAATTTTTTAATTTTTTTAATTTTTTTAAATATATGAAATTTATTGTCAAATTAGTTTCCATACAACATCCAGTGCTCATCCCAAAAGATGCCCTCTTCAGTACCCATCACCCACCCTCCCTTCCCTCCCACCCCCCACCAGCCCTCAGTTTGTTCTCATTTTTTAAGAGTCTCTTATGCTTTGGCTCTCTCCCACTCTAACCTCTTCTTTTTTTTCCTTCCCCTCCCAATGGGTTCCTGTTGAGTTTCTCAGGATCCACATAAGAGTGAAACCATATGGTATCTGTCTTTCTCTGTATGGCTTATTTCACTTAGCATAACACTCTCCAGTTCTGTCCACATTGCTACAAAGGGCCATATTTCATTCTTTCTCATTGCCACATAGTACTCCATTGCGTATATAAACCACAATTTCTTTATCCATTCATCAGTTGATGGACATTTAGGCTCTTTCCATAATTTGGCTATTGTTGAGAGTGCTGCTATAAACATTGGGGTACAAGTGCCCCTAGGCATCAGTACTCCTGTATCCCTTGGGTAAATTCCTAGCAGTGCTACTGCTGGGTCATAGGGTAGGTCTATTTATAATTTTTTGAGGAACCTCCACACTGTTTTCCAGAGTGGCTGTACCAGTTTGCATTCCCACCAACAGTGCAAGAGGGTTCCCATTTCTCCACATCCTCTCCAGCATCTATAGTCTCCTGATTTGTTTATTTTGGCCACTCTGACTGGCGTGAGGTGATATCTGAGTGTGGTTTTGATTTGTATTTCCCTGATGAGGAGCGACATTGAGCATCTTTTCATGTGCCTTGCCGGGTGTTTTAAAGCACTTTCTTTCTTTGTGGGACTCAAAGATGAGTCAGGCTTATCTTGCATATATTCTGCCCCAGTTTTAGAATCAGCCATTTCTCTAAAGATCCTGGTTCCTTTTTTTGGAGAATGGTACTAGAAATCAAGATCTGGGTGCTAGCTAGGCTCACTGCATGTCATTGCATCTAGCCCCTCTCATTTGACTGAGCAAGAAAATATATGTCTATGTACTAATTCATATGTATGCGTATCTTTAAATCTCTATGCCTGTCTACATCTGTGTCCATTAATCTGTATCTATATTCAGCTAACCGTGCCTTCATACTGATTTCTCCTTCTATAATCCATTACCACATCAATCATTTTTGCCTCCTCCCCTCCATTTTCTGTAAAGTACCATCCAACAGTGAGAAACCTAGGTCCCACCATCCTCCATCCATTTAATTAATTGTTCATTTCTATTGTGCAGGTACAGTAGGTTCAGAATTGTTAACTCTTACTTCCATGGGGAATAACTTTATCAGCTGGAGGACAGCACTTATGTGCAGTTTCTTTCAACTTCAGTTTTACAGATTCTATTCAGTTCCAAGATTGCCCAGGTCAGCATCTCTCCCCACTACTCCCACAATAACCAGTGAGGTCATTTCATACATTTTCATTAGTTAAATTATCTTGTCACATTCTGTATTCCATCCGTTGATCCCCTGACTTCCTAAATAATTTTAAAATGTGCATATATTCAGGTTTACAGTTTCTTCTGTAAAGTTCTATGGGTTTTGATGAGTGTAAAGTGCCCTATATTCACCATTATGGTCTCAAACAGAGTAGTTTAACTGTCCTGACAGGATTTCTTGTGCTTTACCTATTCCATGCCCCCCCCCCCCCAGTCTTCCTTGTCACTCACTGATCTGCTCATTGTGTCTGTGGTTTTGTATTTTTTATGAAAGCATAAATTGTAGAGCCTTTCCAGACTGGATTCTTTGTTAGCTTATTCTTTATCAGTTTGTGCACTTGTATTATAGTTTGTTTATCGATTCACCTAGTGAAGGACATCTTAGTTGTTTCCAGTTTCTGCCAATTATGAGTAATGCCGCTAGAAACATTAATGGGCAGTGTGTGTGTGTGTGTGTGTGTGTGTGTGTGTGTGTGCGCGCGTGCACACACGCCAAGCATGCTTGTGTACATGTGGGTACATAAGTTTTGCGTTCAGTTCAGTAGATACTTAGGAATGTGCTTGCTGGATTGTATAGTAAGACTATGTTTAGCTTTATAGGAAACTACCAAACTGTCTTTAAAAGTGGCTGTGCCATTTTACATTCCCACCAGCAAAGTGTGAATGTTCTAGTTGCTTTGGATTCTCATGAATTGGTATTCTCAGGTTTTTTTGGATGTTGGCTATTCTGATAGGTGTATAGACACATCTCATAGTTGTTTTAATGTGCAGGTAACTTAATAACAAATGATATTGAGAAGTTCCTATATATATTTGTGTTCTGTAGATCCTCTTTGTTAAAGTACCTATTCATATCCTCTGCCTATTAATTGGGTTGCTTGTTTTGTTATTCCTGAGTTTTAAGATTTGTTTATTTTGGAGATAAGTACATTTTAAGATATGTTTTTCGAATAATTTGTCCCAGTCTATGCTTTGTCTTTTAATTCTCTTAACAGTGTCTTTTGAAAAGCAAAGTTTTTAAAAATTTAATGAAGTCCAAGTTACCATTTTTTTTCATAGATCATAAATATAATAATATTTAAAATTCATCTCCAAATCCAACGATACATAGATTTTATCTTATGTTTTCTTCTAGGTGGCTTAAACATTTTTGTTTTTTACATTTAGGTCTATGATCCGGTTTGAGTTTATCTGTGTAAAATGTATAATCTGTGTCCATGTTAATAATAACAAGTATTATTATTATTTTGCATATGGACATCCAAGCCCGTTTTCCCACTTATCAACAAAAGAGAATGATTATTCTTTCTCCATTGAATTGCTTTTGTAAAAGATCAATGAATTGTGCTTACATGGGTTTATTTCTGTGCTTCCTAGTCTGTTCTGTTGATCTGTGCATTTGTTATTCTGCCACTACCTCACAGTCTTTATTACTGTAGGTTTAATCTGTGTCTTGAAATATGGTAGTGTAAGTCTTCCAACTTTGTTCTTTTCTTCAGTATTGTGTTGGCTAGTCTGTCTTGTTTCTTTCTATATAAATTTTAGAAATAGTTTGTCAATATCTACAAGAGAATTTGCTGGAATTTTTTATTGGAATTGTGTCAAATCTGTAGGTCAGTGTGGGAAGAGTAATTTAACAGTACTGACTCTTCCATCTCATGAACGTGGAATACGTTTCTAACAGCCTCCTGTTTTTATCCTGTGACATAATGAAAATTCCTGCGCCATTATTTATTAACACATGTGTTTGCTCCATTAAATACGTCTTATAACTCATGTAACTCCAGAAGAGGAATAAAGAAAAATTGTCTGCATAAAGCAAATAGCAGAGACCAAGATGAAATATGCATGTAAAGATCTGAGTTATGCTAATAAGTTTCCAAATATATTCATCTGAGAACTTTATCAAAGTGCATTATGATTTATATTAATTATGAGCCTGCTTTGAAAATTACAGAGAGTATGGCATTTGGAATTCATTGCTCAGAAGATTGTTACATGTGGTAAAAGACATAAGGGTCTCAGAATGTAGTATTTTATGCTTAAGTCGATGGTGGAGGAGGCTACCTAGGTACCTGACTCTCTGGAGGGGTAAAAAGACATAAAACTAGGAAGGAGCTGAAACAATTCCTTTGGAGCAGAGATGTAGAGAGAACATAGGGTGTTGGAAAAGAACACTTTGGGGGGAAAAAGTTGAATTCCAAGTTAGGGGATCAGACATGAATGACCTAGAAAAGCATCCTCCGGTACACAAAAGATTGAATGTGGAAAACAGTGACAAAGATGTCATAGAATGTTCTAAATATAAAACACAGACTTGGGGCATCTGGGTGGCCCAGTTGGTTAAGCATCCGACTTCAGTTCAGGTCTGATCTCACTGTTTGTGAGTTCAAGCCCCGCATCAAGCTCTGTGCTGACAGCTCAGAGCCTGGATCCCGCTTCAGATTCTGTGTCTCCCTCTCTCTCTCTGACCCTCCCCCACTAACACTCTGTCTCTCTCAAAAATAAACATTAAAACAATAAAAAATAATAAAAATAAAAAATAAATATAAAACACAGAGTTATTATTAAAAACCCAAAATTTATTTTCAAATTAATAGCCTATTATTGTCCTGAGAGATGCAAATTCTCTATATGTGAACAATTCTACTAGTAAGTTGAGGAATATTTCAAGTAAAATAAGGCATTTTTAAAAATTCCAAAATTCATTTGAAAGGGAAGACTGGCAAAGACATATGAGGAAGTAAATATTCCAAACAATTATTTGGTTGTTAACATGCCAGTGAAAGGTTGCTTTTGAAAAGATCATTTTTTTTTTTAAATTTCAGAACAATATGGTTTCAGTAATTCCCAGAAGTAATTCAGCCATGAGCTATCAGACACTGGTAATGAATTCTCCTACAAAGGAATAATTTATTCTTCATTTACCCACAAAAGCTGGGATGCTACTGGGAACTTGAAGCTGCAAAAGAGCCCTGTCTTATTAGCTACAATGCCACACTCACAATATGCATCTCATGAGCCACATATTAAATGATGAGAGGCTATTTATCTTCCATGCACTAGATAGGAAATGGCTGAATCATTTCTCATTTCTACCAAAAGATATGCATTGTATTTTTGTTCAAATTCCAATTTCTGAGCTTCAAACTTGTGGTGCTTTATCTAATTGAGGAAATAGCATGCACACATGCGCACACACAAAGCCCAAAACAAATGACCTGTCATCTCTAAAGACAATAGATATTAACAATACAAAATTAACAGTAACGAATTTTTACTTTTCTAAAAATGCCTAAATATGAAAACAAAATTATATTGGATCCTGTTTCTAAGCAAAATTTTTGTTGTAAGACATCAAAAATATTAAAAAGAGCAAAACATTAAAAAAAAAACATTGGTTTACAAATCAGCTCAGTATGTCTGTAGCACTCTAAGAGGGTCAACTTATGGGTGCCTATAAATAATAAGAACAAGGAAATATTTAGTGAGTGGAGCCCAGCAGACATTAAAATGTAATTGAAAACCCTGCCTAATTCCATTATGAAATATATTAACCCTGAGTTTCTAGTTTTAATTTAAGCTTGATAAGAAAGAATTGTGTATAATTGGAATACTTTAAATAGTATAGTAAGTATATGTTTGTGTGCCTATATAAAAAGTTAATATTGATAATGAAATCTCCATGCGTTCAGTCTTCACTTATATTCCCCATCAATATTTGTAAATGCTGATGGAGAGTATATGTAAATGTAGGATATATAGAGATTTAATTATTGACATTAATTTTGTATTATTTTTATGTTTTTCCCAAAATGCAATTATTGATGACATTCATGAAAAAATCAAAGATTTCATTAAAAGTAATCATACTAATAAGGAAACTCTAGCGACATAAAAGATTTATGAAAGCTTTGTAAGCATTGCTCATCTTAAGAAGCTATCAACTCTTTTAGAAAAACCTGTAAGGTATTTAGTTTTCTGGATCTGTATTTGAAATTGAAGTCTTATATAGATCATCCCTTAAAATATATATATACACAGGTATATGTACCTAATCACAAACACAAACTCTTTCATATCCGCACAGCTGAAGATGTAAATGCATACTGTCACAACCCCTTAAGGCTTGTTTTTTTGAGATCACTTTGAGGACATCTTCTCTAAGACTTAATTTAAACAAGTTGGGCAAAACTATAATCCATTACTACCTTTATGGGTAAAACACTTGACTATGAACATAACAACCAAAGGCACATTTTCTAAATGATATGGCAGACACTTTCCTTTTTATAAAGCCTGAAAAGCTTAAACACTAATCTTTGTTTTTAGTTACAAATTTTTCTTATCACATTTTTGTGATTTACTGGACATCAACAGTGTGATAAGAATTTTGCTAGGAACTTGGAATATAAGAATTAAAAGTTTTGAGGCACCTGGTTGGCTCAGCCGGGTAAGTGTCGGACTTTGGCTCAGTTCATGATCCCACAGTTCGTGGGTTCAAGCCCCACATGGGGCTCTCAGCTGTGAGTGCACACAGCCCACTTTGGATCCTCTGTCCCCCTCTCTGTGCCCTTCTCCCACTCATACATGTCTTCTCTCAAAAATTAGCATTTTTTAAAAAAATAAAAGTTTTTTCCCCCCACCAAGGAACATGTAGACTCCAGAAGAACAATGGCCATTATAGTGAAGTGTTTTGAGGGCTTTATTATAAATGCTATATTGTGACATCAAGCAGGAGGAAGGGGTCGTAAATCTATAGGGTGGAGAGTGCTTTTTGACATTTCTCCCTAGAGACAATGCCTGGAAATTATTTAGGGAAAAAGTGGATACTTGGAGGGAAAGGAAGGATTCCAAGCAAAGATCTGGGAACGAGTTTTCAGAAATGAGGTCTAAGGAAGCGCCTTCAAGAAGTGTGAAAAGGATACATGTCTACTCTTCATATGCAAAATATACATGCATATATATGCTATGTATGTTGGCAGTGCTCTCTGTTGTATATGTTATAAATGTCAATGATTAATATATTGACTGAGTTTAATCCAAAAAAATCCCAACTAGGATTTTTGAAGAAAACAAAAGAAGTTTCTAATATCCATATGCAAGAATAAACAATACAGTGAAAGAAAGAGCACGAAGAGGAACTTTCCTACTAAATGTTAAGCACATAAAACCAATACGGGAGAAAAGAGCAAGGATGGCACAAAAAGAGCCATTTAATGGTGTGAAACAAAATGGAACTCCAAGAATGAACCTGAATCATGTATTTTAATATACCGTTAAAATAGGCATCCACATCCATCGAACATAATTATTTTCAGAATTTTAAATGTACACTTGGACAGTAGGAAGAGGTTTTCTTCATTGTTTATGGCATATGCAAAAATAAACTCATCATGGACCAAAGACGAGAGCAAAGAGATACACAAAATTAAAACCTACAAAACCAAATTGAAACACTTTTCTCTTTTTAAATAACATCTTCGTTAAAACAGAAGTTACAATGTCAGCGTGGCTTAATTTTAATTGCGTATTTGTATCCCGGGTGCTGCAGTGTGCTCACCTATTTCACTTAAACCACCAACATGCTGGTTACGTGCTTACACGTCAAAAGTGGCGGTCACTCCAGGAGCCTGGGTGGCTCAGGTCATGATCTTACGGCTCATGAGTTCAAGCGCCACATCAAGCTCTGTGCTGACAGCTCGGAGCCTGGAGCCTTCTTCAGATTCTGTCTCCCTCTCTCTCTGCCCCTCCCCTGCTCATGCTCACTCTCTCTCTCTTTCTCTCTCACATAAATAAATATTTTTAAAAATGGGGGTCTCTGGGTAGACCCTGTTCATTCAGATGAGCTCCACCTTCACAATTCTGTGCTGCTTTCACACATCCAGGCTGGACTGCCTTTCCTAGGCTGACTGCTTGATATTTTTATGCATTATATGTCAAGAAGTAGCAGAAGAGTTGATCAAAGAAGACCTGACTGATTATGCCAAAGAGAGCAATTTTGTAACATAGCTAAGGAAAAAAAAAAGTCTTATTGATCAGGATTAGATGATTACCTTCTTCATATTCTCCAGTAAAGTCTAACTCTTTTCAAACTTCGTAGAGTACTAACCTAGTTAATACTGGGAGTAAAATGTGAATTTTAAGCCAGGGAACTTAAAAATTACACATAATGACCTTAATGGTGTACATTTTATGACCTGTTATTTTAGAGCATTGTTAACATCTCAGATCATAGTTTGAATTACAGTTAAAAATATTCTTCCCATCAGGTTCACTATGTAGGCCCAAAAGGTTTAGAAAAGCTAGAATCTAAATGCATTTTAACGTTCGGAAGACTGTTTTCACTTCTTTGGAAGCACTGTAAAGGGCAAATGGATTAGTGATTATGTCTACTCTTTCCTTTTTTGGTACAACTTAGTTGGTTTCAAACTTCAGCTTTAATTCTTCAGTTTTATCGTTCTGTTTGATTTGGGAAAGCGGTGCGTTCAGTATATACTAATCCATGTGTGTTTGCGAAGGTACAGTTACATTTACATATGTGTGATTGATTACTCATTAACATTTGTGTCCACTTTTTCCAAAGAGATATTTGATGGTACGTGAGCTAGCTTCTCCCACATCTTTAAAGCAAGAAGTCGTTCTTTAGACTGAAATGGGCTTCAAATCACTCCCATTATCTCAGTATAGAGGCAATATTGGTCTCTCAAGGGAAGATAAGTTGCCTCTAAATCTAGAGGATGGCATGAGAGAACTCAGGAGCCAGAGTTCCAGACTGTCCCATCAAATCTTAGAACACACTGAAGGGAACAAAAACTTTGCTGTCACTTAATAGGTCAGCATTTAGAGACTTTACTTAAAGCAAGTACATGAACAAAGAGGGACCTATTAATAAGAGTTCTGGAGAAAAATATTCATCTCATATATACTAGATCAAAATGATCAGAACTAGGACACTGGGAAAAGCCTCCAGAAGGGTCTTTGGATGTACTGCTTGAGGGTGTTCTTTATGAATGGAAATGGGAACTCATAGCAACCTACTCTATTCCATGTAATTCATTGTAATGAAAAATGTATGAGTGCAGCCTTGAACTTTGACATACCTATGTGGTAACTTTCCAGTTTCAGTCTACCGGAGTCATACTTACTTTAAATATTTTAGTACGTTTGATGTCATGATTCATGCCCTTAATTGACGTTATCTATCTCCCTACTAAATATAATTTAAACACCTACTTCCTGAGAAATAGTGTGAGGCATGTCATATGCTGAAGGTTGCATTGATTTTGTATTGGGTGACATTCAGTACTTTCCCAAGTCCCCTCTTGTGAATTACCCTTCTCCCTTTTCAATCAGCTCAAACTGGGAAATTCATGCAAATCTGGAAACTTTGGGGCTAGTGTAGCCATGATGGGTTTAGTGTCCTTGACAGACTTTTGGTCAAATATTTTTCTGCTAAAAAGTTAACTGTCTTCTTTAATGTGATTTCTTAAATGGATTTATCAAAAATAGTACATTTTTAAAATTTGTTTATTTTGAGCAAGCCAGAGAGCACAAGGACAGAGAGGGTAGGGACACAGAGGAGGAGAGAGATTCCCAGGCAGGTTCCACACCATCAGTACAGAGCACAACACATGGCTCAAACTCACAAACTGTGAGATCATGACTTGAGCCAAGATCGAGAGTCAGATGCTTAACCCACTGAACCACCCAGGCACCCCAAAAATATATAGTATATTTTACAATGTAGAACAGAGCAGTTTAAATATTTCCCTAGGCATACTACTTTGATTTTATTTGTTTATTGTAGTACATAAAATATCTTAAATAATGAAATATTTTATACCAAAGAATGTACCATGTACATTGTTATTGTTACCAATTATTGGAACTATAAAATACAGGAAGTGTAAAAAATAATTTTCTTTTAGCAAATTATATGTTATTAGAAGAACCCTAAAACTTTCATGCACACTGCTCACAAGTAAAAATGGCCAAAGCAAACCAAAACCTTATTTTGTGAGAATATTTCATGCAGAAACTGCCATCAGTTGTTAATATAAGAAATGCTGTGATAATAAATTCATTAGGGAGAAATAAACTATATTATATTAGGCTTCTTCATATTTTAAGAAGGGTTAGATATTGGAAAGCTAAGAAATATTATTTCATAAAATCACCTATATAATGCATCAAATACTATGGTCTCAAATATTAATTTTTAGATTGCATTGAAAGGAAAGCCAGGATTTGAAATGGTTAATGTAGTAAGTCAGTCACATTGGAAGAGTTTGAAGGGGGTTAAATAATATTTAATTAATAAATTAGAGTTCATTTTTGCAAATTAACATTTTCAGAAAGTGATTCCACCAGAATCATGGATGTTTGGGCCCTATTTCATTTATGAATGTTTCTTATTATGGGGGTATATTTTTCACTGGGCTCACACCTATCTCTTTGCAACCCCACCCCCCGTGCTCCCTCTTCTGTTCTGGTTATTCTTCATAAGAGAAAGATTTGGTCTTCTCAGAATTCTTGTTATTCATCTGTAAGTTATGAATGACGCTTCTGAAGTGAGCGCTCTGAAAGGAACAGTATGTATGGGATCACGTGGCACACTATTGGATTATCTTGTGTCTGTGTTTTAAGATCCAGGCACATACGATCCTGGGAATGTTTTTGTATGTACACCCCGGTAGATTATACCTTTAAGACTAGATGTGTTTGTAAACTCAAGGTCTACCAAATGCTTCCAAACTCTAACTGAACTGAGAAGATTTAAGGGCAGATAACCTGTTGGCCCGAGAGCCATTTTGTACTGGATGGGAGGAGGGTGAAAATTAACACGGTTAATGCATTTCCCTTCGCTAAAAAATTCTACATTTGAGAAGAGGTAGTGTTCTTCCACAGCTTGTCTGCCAAATCATAAATTAACCTACAGTAAGTGACGTTAAGGAGAGAGCTTTGTTCCATAAATGGGTAGGAGACCATATGGCTTTGATGTTAGTGTAAAGTTAATCACAAGCTACATGATAAGCTATCATATAATTCCGTAATAAATTGCTCATACGACTGCTGTTATTATCTGCACAGCGTGCATATTTTGGTATCAGTAACCTTTAGGGAAAAATGAAAATGAAGTTTTGGCTAAAAAATAGAGAGGGATGGTGTATGAGAAAGTCGTATCTAACAAGTAGGGTGCCAATGGTTGTAATTTTTGAGTTCCTCCAAAAAGGGATGGAAGCCTTTTCTCCCTTTGCCTTCTGTCAAGGTGGCTCCGGTGTGATTGGCACAATGTTGAGAATGCCTTATGGGCCAATTCTGGGGCACTTTTAGCTCTCCTTGAAAGAGGGTAAGATGCCTCTCTTCAAGATACCAACTCCAGCTTTTTTTTTTTAAATGTTTGTTTATTTTTGTGTCGGGTGAGGCAGAGAGAAGGGAGAAAGAATCACAAGCAGGCTCTACCCTCAGTGTAGAGCCCAGCTTGACATGGGGCTCCGTCTCACAACTGCAAGATCACGACCTGAGCTGATGTCAAGAGTCACTCACTTAACCGTCTGAGCCACTCAGATGCCCCACCCAACTGCAGTTTCTTACCACCTAACCACATTCTTGTGACTTTTCTTTTCTAGCACACATGAGTGCACATTGCCGAATTCAGCACAAAGACTTTCAATGAAATCACCGGCTCTCTACAAGATTATGATATGGCAATTCTCTTGTAACCAAAATATTTGATTATCCATAATGTCTTATTCTGTAATCATCCTGAAAATCAGAACTCCTTTTCTTAATCCTTATTTGGAAGAGTATAACAGTCAGTGTGGAAGTAAGCATATTGGTGGGAAAAAAATTATTTGAGCATTCATGCACGTTGATCCCATCCATTTTTCTTAAAAGTGGAGGAAGTAGTTTCTGATTTTTCTGTGCTGTTCCAAGTGCAAGGCAACACGCAATTTATATGTAATTCACACACCAATACAGAGGTTTTTCATACTGATTGCCTTCACTCTAATAGTACTCTACAAACAAATAAAGAAATTAGCTGATGTTACCCCTGATCAGATGATCTTTCTTTGGAGATGTGACATTTAATCTGATTATTCATGAATATTTTAACGAGAGATTTATCACATGCCAGTCATTAGACTCTGAATTTTAAAATGCAACCAATCATGCCATGTTGATGACGAGCTTCCATTTCTAATCTGTGGGGAAAGAAGGAGCAAACAAGATGAGTTTCATAGTTGGGTTTTATTTCTTTTTTGTTACATCTCATGTGGCACATACCTGCTTCCAGGGAAAACAGAACGCATGATAGCAATCAACTTTTCCTCCCTCACTCCAATTAAATTAATGGTACTTCAATTTAACAGGAATGTGACATATTAATGATTAATGGAAGATCAGTTGTTCGTTTCTAATATGCAAGCAACTCAAAATTGATAAATGGTTTTGGGATTACCAAAGCTTTTTGTAAATCTACTGTTTGCAATTTAAACGAATCACCTTTTCCATAAGAAATAATTCAACAAAGCATGATAGCACCTTGGACCATGTTACAGAAACTGACTTAACCTTACTTAATTAGGGCCCTCTGAGGGCAAATAATGTATCCAGTGATGAGCACAATACCTGAAACATAGTAGGCACTCAATAAATAATAGATGAGTGACAGAAGGAAAAAACAAAAAATACCTGAATATCGTATACCATTAGAGTGTAAAAATCTAACGGTGATTTAAACTCTGTTTCTATATGAAACCTTAACCCAAGGTTCAGTGCTGGTGCTAAGAAACACAAGAGCCCTCTTCCATCCCCCTACTCCTTAGTAACCAGCAGTGGGGGGACACTTTCTCCCAGACAAGTGGTCAACTCTCTGGGGTGCTGTGGGGGTTAGGGGAGAGGATGAGACTCTTAAAGCATGAGGAGAACCATGGCAGCTTGTTGAGCTTCTTAGGTGATGTGTAGAGATGCCACGTGGTAGAGAAAAGACAGAAGGTCAGGGTGGCAATTGCTTGGGACACTTGGCTGTAAAACATCCCCTTAAGTGTAAAGGAGAGAAGAAAATTATTTTTATCAGCATTCTTCTTCAAAAGACTATTGGATGTATTAAAAGGAATTCTTGATTAAGCAGCCTGGGGCAGACTGTAACAAGCTGTTATTCATTCCACTCACAGCAGAGCTGTATACTCCAAGGATTGTTGGTGAAGCTTTGTGTGTTTGTTTGGCTAAGTGGATTTCACAAGATGCAAGGGTGTTGCCTTCTGGAATCCTCCTCTCTCTGCCTCTGCCCTCAACCAGGTGCTAAAACTCTTCTCTAAAAATGTTGAGTGAATATTTAGAATTTTAGTTCGAAGGTGTATCGGAGTACTTTGCCAAGAGGACTCAAATGTTCTTTGCCAACCCCGGATCTGGAAGTATGGCAGAGAAAAGGTGCCCCTCTTCTAGTAGCAAATAAATGCAGCCATTTGAGGAATGTGTATTCGTATTTAGGAGACTGCCTTATAATGGATGAGCAGTATTTTATAATTCTGTTTCCGTCAAACATCTTCAAAAACAAGTGTATTTTTTCTGTTATTAAAATGTAGGTTCTATGGCGAAGCTATATAGAGATAGAAAACCTATCAGTAGAGGTCAGAGGCGGGCTGACCATAAAGATGACCAGAGGAATTTTGGGGCATGTTGGGACTGTTTGATATCTTGAATATGCTGTTGATTACCCAACTTCTGCATTTGCCCATACTTGCAACACTGTATACTGAAGAGGGGTGAATTTTATTGTATGTAAATTATACCGCAGGTGTAAAACTGAATTTTTTAAAAAAAGTTTTTATATTGTGATTCCAAATATTCGGATACATGTAATTTCAAGGGTGTTACTGGAAACATGCCTGAGTTTCTCCTCATCTAAAATGTTGCTGCAATGGGCTATGATTTCCAAAATCTTTTCTAGTTTTTGCCTCTTATGAGTCTATGTTTAAATAACTAAATAAATCTGAAATTAGTTGGCAACTATGTGCTAGCAATGGTCATTATTCCACCATCTAGGCTCAGATAATAATTACTACCTTCTCGTAATTGTCTAGTGTGCAACCAAGGTCAACCAGTAAAAATCATTTTAATTTCCATTCAGCTTCACTGATTATTTGTAGAGAGCATTTTGTTTCTAGGTCAAATTGTCTCAGCACACACAGCTAACTCTGGTTGAGCCAAACCAAATTTCCTTCAAAAGCTCTGACATTGAGACTCTGCTCTGGCATTTCATCTGTTTGTATAGAAAATGTTAGGGCTCCTTTTGCCAAGTGTAAGCTCTGATTTCAAAATCCTCTCATAACCTTGCTTCTCAACTGCATTCCAAACTTAAAACTGAAATTGACCCTTCAGAGAATGCCAGCGGCATACTTAGAGAGAAATACACTGTCATAGTGTTATTGGACACAGCCATAGAAATTGCACATCTCTGAACTTCAGAAATAAATATGGTATTCATAATTTGGCACTAATGTCAGAAACCAATTTAACTAAATAAAAAACCTAAGGAGGAATTGTTTTTTATTCTTGAAAACCAAATACTGATATTTTGCTGAGTAGCACTGTAAGTCATATGACCAGTAGATTCGCCGATACATTAATTGGGCACCTTGGAAAGTACTGGAATGGCAAAAAAATATATATATTGTTTTCCATCTTCCATTTTTCAGTGCATAGTACACATGAAGACAACTTGAAGTCAATTAAATGAAGGGAGTTTGGGTTTGAAGTTTACATATTAATTGAAAGAGAGCTTCCAAAACATTCTTTGTAGCCATGGTTTATACCTTATTGAATCTGAAACCATGGTTTAAACCTTACTGGTTTTCATTCCTCTTGTATTTTCGTGAATATTTTACTTCTTTTCTTTTTCAGTAGAAAGTTTTGTGGCCACTACCTAGTTTGCTCTAACAGCGAGGTGCTTTATTATACCTCACCAAGGAGTTCAGGTGTATTTACTGTTCTTGCTCAATATTGTTTGAATGATATAATTACTGTTAGAAAATGCTCTTTAACTTGATCCTTCCTAATCTCTGTTTGCTCAGGGCCAGGATTGTTTTTCAAGTTGAACAGACACTGGTGTGTAATGACCACGTGCAGAGTGCCTCTGACCCATACAGAGAGAGAAGTGATTCCTGCATCCCATATGCATGTAATGCAGACTGGTTTAGAAATGCAGCTGAATTTGAGATTGTACAATACTAAGATATCAGGAAATATTAACATGGCTTAATTATTCAAGTCAGTATTATCCATGTTTATCCTATTCCTGATTTTTTAAAAGAACAAAAGCCAGTATTAATATCTAAATTATTTGAGGTGTAAAAATTTGCATCCTTCCGTAGAATCATCCGTATCTGTAGTCCATGATTATTGTCCGCAACCCATATGGGTCACCTATGACCTTAGTCATGTACACACCTACGGTACTAACCCCTACTGTGTAGGCAGGCTTTCTGACAATCCCAAATCAGTTCTAGTGATAAACTGAACCTGTTTGCTTCTTGCCTAGAACATGCTTGTATTCCTGTCGATGAGCTCATGTCAAGGTTAAAAGAAACTGAGCTAAAGGGGAGTGTATGACTATTCTTTGGATATTCTCTCATATCCAAAAGGATGGACTGACAGTGATTTTAATTATTAAGCCTTGAGAGCACTCCCTGTTTTCCTGCAGTAGTAAGCTCCTCGAGGCTCTAACAAATGACCTCTAATTTGTTGGACAAGGTGGGTGAGGCTGTGCAGGTAGTCCTGACATACGTATTATATATTGGCTGTGGCAACTGCCGTGTGAAATCTCACTTGGCTATCCATCCACAAAGTATGCATATCTTCATGGCTCTGACAATTATATTTTTTTAGAAAGTGCTATATCTCAGATATAAATTACATGTTTCCATCTGGAAGTTAAGGCATATTTTTGAATATTATATGTTTGAGGCTAAAAGGCCGCCAGCCCATTGTTTTATTTGTATATGTTTTAATCATACCATTTTACTTCTCAAATTATATGCCTTCTCATGTTATCCTGTAACCTTTTCCAGTGAAGAAAATTGAAAGTAGAAATAAATTATTAATAGAAACGTATTAATCATTTAGTCTGATATATTTTACCAATGACAAGCTTGAGGTCCAAGGAGGTGTAACAATTGATGGCGTCTTCTATGTGATTAGTGGCAGAACAAGCATCGTAGCCAAGGTTTCTCCAAATTCGATGTCCTCTGGACTGTTACTTAAGTTTTAAGCATAACCTAGGTTTGATTACAGATACAGTGGAAATATCCACAGCTTGTAGAAAACTCTGTGCTCAAGCAGCAAGTGAAATAATGGCTTGTAGAAATATTAGGACATAAAAGTCTGAATTTCTACCCTTATGTGGACTCTATGTCAGCAGGAACCCCCCAACCCTTCAGGTCTAGGGTTGTCTGAGACCCCTAATCTATGCCCTAGGGAAGCCTTAACCCTTCCCAAGTTCTTGTCCTATTCCTCAGGACCTCACTTTCCCTCAATCTTGGCTTTTCTGCTCCTCAGTCCTCTTCTTTTGTCTATGCGTTGTGAGGTTGAGTCAATTGTAAGCCTTGGTTCTCTCATTCCTGGGAAGTCCCTTGCCCCTTTGTGTGATTTTTCCCAAACTTCACATTATACCTCCTTCCTTGTGTGGGGCTTTCTCTCAGTCTTCGTCTCAAGCCAGACAGCTACAGACCCACCCTGGAGCTTAGTAGGACAACATTATTTATCTTCCAAGATAATTCTAGTTAGTGATAGGAAAGTAAGCATGGTTTTCTACCTGAAAGAAACAAGTGAAAAGATCAGTTCTTATCGCCACTAAAGAACAAAATACCTCCTTGAAAAAGGCAGAAAATGCTATCATTGTCCGTAATAAAGAAAACATCTGATCACCACTAACGTTCAATGAGTATTTGACAGCTTTCTAAGGGTTATCTCACCTCTTTTAAACCCCACAACAATCACCTAAGATCGGTTCTGTGGTTATCCCCATTTTATGGAGGAGGAAACTGAACTTCAGAAGGTAAAATAAAATTGCCCTAAGAATAAAATGGCTTTTTGTAACCCCTCACCACCATTTATTATGACCCATTTACTAGGACTTTGTCAATACCGTCACCTCCACATGAGCCTTGTGATATCACATTTTCCAGTTCCTCCTCAGGGGAGTAGAGTTGATGTGAGTAAACCCTAGAAATAAGAACAGTGGCCAGTGATTGCTGAGCACTTTTTATGTGCCAGTCATTATGGTCAATCCTTAACAGGCCTTATCTCATGTAATACTCAGAACATACCAAAGATGCGGATAATCGCCAAATTTTTGGAAAACGGGATACCAAAGCTTGTAAAAAGAAAGTCTCTGCCCTAAGGCTACACCATAGCTAAGAAATGGCAGAGACAGGAGAGGAAGGATGTCAATCTGACTCCAGAGTTTGTTCTAGTAAGTCCTTTGAGATAGCCAGAACCACCCTTGTCCTAGGAGCTTATGAAGCTTTGCTATTGAAGAGGTGCTTTTTTTTTTTTTAAGGTGCGATCAGCATATAAGAAAGTCTTTGTAGGACTCCTTAAGTCTTATGTCACGGTGCTTGGCTACCCACCCTGCCTCCCTCTTCTGATTCTGGCGGATGTCACAAGAGAAAACAAGAAGACTATAGAAGTCTCTGCTTCTCATGAAATACCTTTGCAAAACATTTTTATTTCGAAAACATTAACTGCTTGGTATATTTATGGCTTTGTTTTGTTACTTCCTTCTTTGGGATATTTCTATCTGGAGTTTACAAGGAAATTATACCGAACACTGATGCGAATCCCAAAGGAGAGATATACTTCTTCTCTAATGTTCTGATATGTCAGGAAATCATTTAGAGAGTGTCTTTGGTGGCTGATTATAATTTGCGCTGTTGTTGGATAACGTCTGCATTGTAGATCAATTGTCTCAGGGCCAGAAGGTCATCTTTGGTGAATTAGTCTGATACCTTATTGAAGCTCTGCCAATCCTCTTCCTCCTCCTCCTTCTCTCTTTCTTTTTCTCTTTTTTCTTCTTCTTTTTCTTATTTTTTATCGGACAGAGTACATTCTCTACATGGAGTGACAAAGTGTGCATGAGGGGGAAAACTTAGCAAGTTAGTCTAATGAGGACTCCAGTATTTACTGGAGGAGTTCTATTTGATTAGAAGAGGATTTTACCATACAGAGTCTTTTTCAATGAGGTTATCCAGAGCATCGACTGTAATCTCTTACTATGAAGAATCCAGTGCCCCCTACAGTGGCACCGGTCTGCTCCTTTGGTGGACTTTTCCCTTTTTTAATATAAAGCACCTTAACTGGGAGAATTTTAAACTCCAGTGTTTGAAGGATAAAATGATGTTGATTTTGGGCAAAGGAAAATAATAGATAGGCTTAGAGGAAGAAAAAGGAAAATAAATCGCACTGTTAGAGGTGATGTGGAGAGAATAATAAGCAAGCATAAGGAAGACAACATCGGGTATAATAGGGCTTATCGATTAATGCTTGGATTAGAGGGGAAAATGCCTAAAATGTGTACAAGTAAAATCCTAGAGTGGAACCAGCCCTCCAAAGGTTTGGCATTTGAGAGGAGGGGGAAAAAAGCCCCTCCATCAAAGCTCTGGGTGATTTTACAATAATCATTTATAAGAGAAAATATTTATTTTAATTACTAGTTAAGTCCTATTCTGTATGTAGTAGGGAAACAGTTTCATTTCTGTTCTCCCTCCTCTTGGGTTCCCTTGCTTCTCATTATTTCTCCATTTTTACACTTAATTCTCTCGGGCTCAGTCTGTAGCTCTTTCTGCCCTCCAATTTGTGGTTCTTTCGGGTAATGAAAGGCAGGTGCTAGTGTGACAGTGGCCCATTGCTGATCACACACTAGGACATTGTATTCCTTTGATCTCTGCTCAAGAGTCGTGTGCAGGTATTTGAGAGGAGAGAGCAAAAAACAATGTTTTTCCTAAGAATTTTGGCATCGCAAAAAGAAACACAATCGCACAAAGACCTTACAGATGCAGGAAGAATAAACATACACCTCACAGAGAGTGAGCATACTAAATTCTAGTTTTTTGGTGTTTGTATTTTTATTTTTTGTAAACTCGGCACAGTGGGTATGAAGACAAATTTATTCTTAAAGTCCTAGGAGAGATTTGTAATGATAAAAATCATCCCTAGTTTGTAAGTAAGAGCATTCAAGAGAAGAGATCATGAAGCAAAATATTAAGGATGACAGATATGGAATACGTGTGATTGGAGAGAGCTTTTAGATTGGTGCAACTATACTTGCTGTTTTTTTAAAGAAAAGGGAAAGCAAATTACAAGTTATTTAAGGAGAAATAAAAAAATTCAGTTGGTAAAATAGGCAAGTACTTCTGAAAACAGCACATCAAGTACCCAGTGTTTGAGTATTCTGATCATGGAGGCTCCCAAGAGCAGGAACGTGGTGTCTTTCTCACTGGTCTGTCTCCACGTTTACCCCCGTACACAGTTTACCCAATAATAAATGCATGAATGTGTGTCTCATGGGGGAAAATCATGACTATGTCTGGCGTTCAGCAGTGTCACAGAGATTCACTACCAGTGGTAAGTAGGGTGGATATAAGATAGGATCACTGTAATGGCGGGGGTGGGGGGTGGGGGGCGGCGGGGAGGTGGTGAGGGGATTTGAAATCAAAGAAGTAGGACAGGGCACAGAGTGTCCCAGACTCTCACAGCTCATTCGACACTAGGTTTAGAGAGTGTGCACGCCCACGGCCAGAGTTCCAGTGGGAAAGGTTCTCCAGTTCCATAATGTTCTACCCACTTGTAGCGAATGAGGGCTGGCAATGTGAGACCATGAAGCAGTGAAAGCTTCTTGACTGAGGAAGGGAGGAGGGAGCCTTCATGGGGTTCAGGGTGGAGGATATTCAGGAACACAGTAACTCCACTGCCTGTTGCGGGTTTTTTTTTTTTTTAATTTTTTTTTCAACGTTTATTTATTTTTGGGACAGAGAGAGACAGAGCATGAACGGGGGAGGGGCAGAGAGAGAGGGAGACACAGAATCGGAAACAGGCTCCAGGCTCTGAGCCATCAGCCCAGAGCCTGACACGGGGCTCGAACTCACGGACCGCGAGATCGTGACCTGGCTGAAGTCGGACACTCAACCGACTGCGCCACCCAGGCGCCCCTGTTGCGGGTTTTTTAACAGCTTGATTGAGACATACTTATTCACACACCACACAGCTGACCCATTTAAAGTACATAGTTCACTGACCTTTAGTGTATTTACGGAGGTGTGCACTGTTGAGCTAAGTCAAACCTATGGAGGCAGCCATCAGCTGATTGATTGTGTGTGTGCATGCGTGTATATGTGTGTGTGTGTGTGTGTGTGCACGTATATATATGTGAATCTGTGTGTGTGCCCATACCTGTGTGTGCATGATGCAGGGGGAGGGACAGTGAGCCACCAGGCCATCCAGATCTGTCCCTCTTCAGTAGTGTTGGTAATATCCTTACAAAATAAGCAACTCTTTCCTGTGGATTCTCTAAACTATATTTTATCTGGAGATACTGCATGAAATTTCATAATAAGCCAAGGGGAAAAGTCACAAATGTCACCGTTTCGGGTGACAAATGAATTGCCGTGTTAAAACTTTCAGGGAAAAGGTTCCCGACATTGAACATGTTAATGATTTATACCCTTTTATGCACAACTTACAAATAAATGCCTTACTGGGTTTAGCTAAATCTCAGTCATTCTTACAAAAGTGAAAACATAACTGTTTAAAAGTCTGGCAAAATAAGGCCTAGAGAAATCTGCATTGTATAAAATAAAATGTAGCTCACTTGTGCAAACATTCCAGAAGGGAACCCAAGGATTTTCATTGTTTTTGTGTTCATACACCATAGTGGTGTGCAATATGTGTGTGTGTGTGTGTGTGTGTGTGTGCATATCCACACTTACACATATATATTTATCACTGTGTATTTACATTAGAATAAATTATTTATCTAAAGCAAATTCTTCAGATTAATAAATAAATAATATATAACCAATATAATATATATAGTAATAGCAACATATACTATATAAAATGTTTTATAAGTATATTTATAAGAAAAATATAAATTTATAATTTGTATAATATAAATATATATTGTATATTACATATTATACCAAGTATATGGCGCAAATATATAAAAAATCGCAAAAATAAATGTCATAGTTTATATATTATATAAAATTATATGTAATAGCATATAGATCTACATAGTGAGAGGCATTTTTTAAAATTATAATTGAAGAACACTAATTCATTCCTAAATATTTTTCTGAGAGTTCTATTTGTGGACAGAATCTTCAAATTTTCTGGCAGAAATAATACTTTGGGGTTTTTTGAAAAAGACCTGTTACTCACACTTGATAGACTTGCGTCTGAGCAGCATCTCATTTAATGGCAGAGTCTTGATCCACTGATTACACAAAGATATGCAGTCTGCCCACAACAGTCATGTGCAGGGGGAACTGGTCCTCTGTGAACTTCAGCCAGTAACCAGAAAGGAAGGGTCAAGATATGGGTCTGCTGGTGTTACAGTGCTGGTAACCCGGGAAGAAGAACAAGAAAAAATTGTCAGAATCCACGCCAGTTTGCCACGGGACAAATCTGAAAGCAAATCTTAGCGCACACTGGAAATGATGTGCTATTATTCTTCAGCCAAAGAGGCTCTGAGGCAGGGTACCATTTCAGCAGCCGGAGAGCACAGGGACTCCGTGACGTATGTCCATGTCTTATCAGAGGCCTGGCCGAGGGCAGAGTCTGCACAGTCAATGACAGGAAGGATTACAAGATGCAGGTGAATCCCACCAGCTACTGCTACCACCAGAGCAGATGGACTCCTGAGTTCCTGTATTGTCCCGGCCTCAAATCCAGTTTCTTCCCCATAAGGACCTCATTATGGACTTTATCCTGGGTTCTCATCCTTAATCAGGTTGCTGCAGAGAAATGCTGGAAAACTTGAGCGTGATGTTTTTCTGTTTAAAAAAAAAGAAAACAGTCGGATGCTTTACCGCCTGAGCCACCCAGGTGCCCCTGTGTTTAGCTTCTTTTAAAATTCTTGTAAATACCCAGTGAATTCTGGTATGATCTTGCCCTTCTATTCTAGTCATGTAATTTATAATTAAAAAGAAATCTTCGTTTTAGCACAGTTTTTCATTGACCAGGTTAGGAAAAATTTGTAGTCTACCTCTTTTGTTCAAAACTGGATTTTTAGGGGCGCATGGGTGGCTCAGTTAGTTAAGTGTCAGACTCTTGGTATCGCTCAGGTCATGATCTCACAGTTCATGAATTCGAGCCCTACACCGGGCTCTGCGCTGACAACTCAGAGCCTGGAGCCTGGTTCAGATTCTGTGTCTCCCTCTCTCTCTCTGCCCCTCCCGTACTTGCACTCTGTCTGTCTGTCTGTCTCTCTCTCTCTCAAAAATAAATAAACATTAAAAAATTTAGAAAAATAAATAATTGAAAACATAATACATAATATTGAAACATTTTTCTCTTGTCTGTTCCTTTGTTATCATAGCATTAGAAACATAATAAAACACGCATTGCTTAATCTTGGGACAAAATGTAGAGAGAGAGAGATGTTAAAAGTTCTAGCTTATTCCCTGAGGAGCAATACAAGAGAAGCAACAAGCGTTGGGACAGTTATCCCCCACAGTGTCTTCAAAGAGCAGGAAGGAAGGGTAAATCTGGGGGTGACTCTGCCCAGGTCTTGAACTTCAGGTTACCTTTCTCCATCCCACCAATGAGAAGGAATCACCTTCTCCTGTACACTTTTCTCTTCCTACTTGTTCTTTTTACTCAAGTGTCTGTGAACGTGTTACTCTATTGACCTATATTCATCCTAAAAGAGATTCTCACATAAGAAAAAAATGTCATATATATAGGTATATATACACGTGTGTATATGTCAGAAGTATATGGCAGCATGACGTAAGAGGTACTCAATAAATGCTGAATGACTTCATGAGCATAGACATTAGGGCTTGGCCCTCATTGCTTCTCAGCTGCTAATACTTGTGACTCAATTCTTCCACACATCATGGTCTGTATTCTACCAAAGCTTGGATCTTGGCCAAAGATGCCTCTACAGATCATCTGGAGCTGGGAACTCTGACATCTTACAGGGATGAATATGTCCTTGATGTCACAGGTTGGATACATCTTTCTCATAAAATGCTTTTCTACTTCTCCACTTCAGGGGTCCAAGGCAGACTGGGGTAGGAGCTGAAATACAGTGTTTCATATCTTATAATAGATAGATTTTCCATTCTAAATAGGTTATTTTTAAGTGATATGTTGGAATAAACTCTATGTCTGTACCTTCCTGTGTCCCAAGAATATGGGGGCATAGAAAGACAGAATATTTCTCCCCATGAGAAAGAATTGAACTTCTAAAAATTAATGAAGAAATGGCTTTTCTCTGTATAGGTATAATCAGTATAAAATAATGAAAGCAATAAGGAGATTTTTTTTTAATTAGAAAATTCCTTTTTAGAAAAAAAAGTTTAAAAAAGCAGATTTTTAATCTGTGAGTGAATTTTTTTAAGCATGCAATGCTTCTTTGATTTTTTAAAAAGCAAAATAAAAGTTTCTAAAATAAATTTATGAAGATTTTGAACCTAAAAGACATAATAGATTTATGATGAAACTTATTTTGGCCTAGAAGGAATTCTCAGATATTTCAGAAGCAATGGAAAATTAATTTGAAAGTGCTTTTTTCCCAGTGCGTTATGCATATTTATAATCTACAGAGTAACAAACAAAATCATATTTTGGATCTTTAAGACCTGACTTAGCAAAAAGCTAATTTGTTTTGAGGCCCTTTGATGCATTTAATTTAATTTATTGGAAGCAAATTAATGTGAAATGATAAAATAATTATTAAAATGGAAATAGAGGGAAGGAATGAATCAAATCAACAGAGGGGGGAAAGTGGCTGATTACTGTAGTTCGCAGGATAATTCCCAATTTAATCACATTAAATCTAATTGTTAGCAGACAGATGATGGGAAATATAGCTTTTCTTTGTAACAGAGGGTGAGAGAAAGGCAAAAAAAATACCCACACAAAACAGAAAAGGTAGAATGTCAGTAGGAGAAATAAAAGAGTAAACTGATAATGGAAACAAAAATGGACCTTCTTAAGGAGACATGGCCCCTTTGCATTCTCAAATGAAAATTTGTCTTATGGTTTTAGAAAATTAATTGTAGTTTGAAAAGCGTCCATATTCAAGTTGATAAATATATATTGAATGACTGATATTTGCAAGACATTGTGTACTCATCTGTTTTCTAGCTGGTACGTTTAGCTGAATACCTACCTGGAGTTATGGCAAAGCCAAGTTCTACTGATCAATGGCAATGCCCATTTACATGGTAATGAAAAACCTGTACAGTATCCCAAGATATATTTTCTTATACTGAGTGTGATGAATGTGAAATGTAGTAGAACTTACAATAATCTGACAACTTACCTGATTTCTACTGGAGGATTAATTTCATATAGCTACATATTGCCATAGTTTCAAACTTCAGTGAAATGAATGAATGAGTTCTTCATTGCTGTCTTTAAAATTTTGTGATTAAAAAATGCTATTCTAGAATACATCTGGAAAAAAGTGGGAGTCATTCTGAATATTGCATATTTTTTAGTATGAATAACAATTCCTACTAAATGAACTCATTTAAAACTTTGCTCGAAATTTACATTTTTCAATGGGAAGGGGGTCTCTTGTTTAATTCTGTTCATTTCTCCCCATCTCTAGTGATGTCATTTTAGTCTAAGCTTCCATGATCTTTCTTCTGGACTATTCTAGTAACTTCAAGCAGACTTTTCTTCTTCCTACTTATTGTCTTTTTATTTATTCCCCAAACTGCAGTCTGGGAGATCTTAAAAAAAAATCTGTGAGACTGATCCTTTCACACCCAACAATGTGTTGGTGTACGTAGTAAGGTGTACATTTCAATCAAAGGGAAAATGAAGCAACATAGTGATAATAAACATAAATACATAGTCATAGCTTTGGACAGTATGGCATATTACTTACTTAGAAGGTCCCTCATATTAGAAACCAACCAGATCCTTTGTATAATAGATTATCATATTACTTTTAGATAAGGCATTGCTGAGATCACAGGACTTGAGAGGAAAAAGAAAACTCCAAGCCCTCTCACCTCATTTTGTGATATCCGTGGCACAAAGTGGCAACAGTGCTAATGAGGAACATTATCTGAAGGATGGAGAGAATGAGCAACGAGATGGGGCTTTGGGGAAACTGACTTAATGATGATTGGTTCTCTGGTTATCTCACTGTGGGCTACCTCCTTTTCCAATGGTTATTTGTGATGGGGGCACATTACCAGGCTGCTGTCAGACTTAATTAACGTGTGGATTCCTCTGAGATTTTTGAACAAAAGATTCCTGACAAGTACTATTGGTAAATGAGATTTCAAGACATCGGACTTTACTGAAAAGTTACGCTGTCATGACCCTTTAAAAATCTTTTTACTTCTGAAGATGCATTTCCAGTTTGGGTAATTGGTAATGACTGACTTATTCTTAAGGGAAGAGAAATAGGAGGGTATTATAGACTTCTTCCCTATTAAGTCAAGATATTTAAAATAACTTTGAGCTTAAAGCAAGAGGAGTGAGCATTTGGACATAGGGATATTTTCAGCCTAAATAGATTATGACATGAATCAAAGTGTAGACTTACAATGAAATGATCAAGCTGTATTATTTTCATCTATTTCTATTGGATGCTGCAATTGTGTAGACGAAAGGAGAAATAAAGCAATTATACACAAGTAGCTATTAGGTGGACTTCACTCATGGAAAAAGATGGACAGTCTTTCTGTGCTGTCACTTTCTTGCCGGCACCTGGAGAATGAGGACTCCCTTTCAGAAGCAATATGGTAGAAAAGTCCTTCCCTTTTAGTTGAAAGTGTGTCCATGTTCATAGGACAGTGTCTGAATGCAACAAAAACTGTTTTCAGGTGAAAATATTGGGAGGTTTGCCAGCTTATACCCTTTTTCTTCTCACTGAGAAGTATGTTTCTATTTTTGGTCCATGCTCAACTGTCCTCCCCTTCACACGCCATTGGGAAAGCAGTCTTCTTCTTGGTTACTAGATCCTAATTCCAGATCAGCTCGTGATTCCACAGAGCTATCTCCCTGGTTCTTAGAAACTACCTTTACTCTTGAACCTTTATTTATAGACAGATATGGGTAGGACATTATTGAACATCTAGTCTGTAATATATTTTTTGGCTGAAAGAAAGCTTCTCGTTAGAAGGTAAAAAATGGAAGATAATTAAGAACCAGAGTAAGACAATTACCGAGGTCACATGACTGGTTAGAGGCAGAAATAGAAATCACATTTCTTGCCACTTTATCTAATGCTCTCTTCATAACTGCACACTCACGAAATGGTTGTTTCCACAGACTTCTGGTACAAAATTAGAGTCTCAGAATGGTTCCTTGTGTATTTTAAAAAGACAGATCTCTTCACACATTCCATAGGAACCAGGCTCTGTTTGTAAAGATGAGGCCCAGAGGAAACTATTTTTCTCGCCCATTTGGCCTTTAATGTTCTTTGCTCATGCATGGGGGTAGGGAACTAATAACAATAATGGACGGGATGTCCTTGCACGTAAACATTTGGCTACTCACAGCATGAGATGTCTTGTCAGCACAGGGGCTGAAATAATGGCGTAAAGATTTACCGTCAGGGAGCTGGACCAGTCTCAGCAGGATGGCAGCTGGAAGCAGATAGATGGCCTGGCATGCGTAGGTCACCTGTGTTTACGCTGATGAATGTGTGTGGTATCACTAGTCTGTATCATTATATTGAGTTGTGTGGTTTTTGTAGCACATGTAACTCTCTCTGGAAAGTATCTTTCTTTTTTTACTGAGAGACAAGTAGCCTTATATCCGGACTTCCCTGAAATAAATGATACGATTCATGTGATGGCAATTTGCAGCTAGGTGAAAATGACTTACAGATATTAAAGGTTATGAATAATATCATTTGTATTGTGAAGATATGGAATTAGCCAAAAACAAATATTTAGAGTTGCATAATTTGTTAATGAAGCATTGATTCAATTTAGTCTCATATTTGATTCGGTTATATATTACGTATTTCGATATTTATGTGGTGACTTTAATTTTCCATTTTTTTAATGAAATGCTTTGTTGCATGATATTTTAAGAAATAAGGTCTTTGGCTCAAAGTAGAAACAGTTTCTTTGAGGTTCTCCTTGTTTTTATCCCAAAAGATTCAATAACAAGCCATTTTTCCTGACTTCTAAAGTGAGTTTTAGGCATTTGTTATGAAATCCTATAACTACTAGGAACTTAAATAAAAACCCGAATTGCATTTATGTATATTTTAATTGGAAAATTCAGTGGGTATCCCTTATAAAAATTGTATGCCCTTTTACATGATAGACAAATTTATAGAAAATCTGTAATTATATGTGTCAACAGAGCATGTTATCAACATATATATTACATGATTATAAATTTATGTGACTGGTTTTTACCAAGCATACTCAAGTCATAGTCCACAATACATAATACGAATGCAATTTTCTTTAAATATGCAAATTTTTAACAGATATATTTCAATATCACTCTCATTGCTACAATCATGCCTTGTTTTGTTTTGTCTACAGACATATTCTTTCGAAAATCATTCTTAATGAAAATCTTTTTGCACTCCAATGTGTATTTACATTTTGGAAGCAGATAAATGCCAGTTTCAACCAAAGCTTGTAAATATAGCAAAAAATTGATCTTTCTGGAAGTCACTTCTTTAAAGTCTAACAGAAATAATGACTCTCTTATGATACAACAGGTGTTTCTGACCAACATGCACTGGGAAATACATTACTAGTTAATTTTCTGATTTATCTATTAAGTCCTCTAAAAGGTATTTATGGAAACTATCTCTTACGGAATTAGGGCTAATTATAAAATGAGAGCCTTCATAAGACCAGCATTCTGTGATTTCTCCTTGATTAAATAAGAGAAAGTTTAATCCGAGGGTGGTTTAATTGTACAAATTCCTTTCCCTGTTTCCTCTGAGCATCTCTCTAGTAATGGGGGGAAACATGCAGTGGTTTTGTTTGGGTGGTTTCCACTGAAGCAGAGCAAGGTCATGCTTTTGTATAGTCTATTGTCAGATATAATTTCTCAAAAACAGATGGCAAACAGGCAGTATTAGAAAATTTGTAATTTACTGTGCTGTGCAGAAGACAGACCACTGACTAAAACTGCAACCCCTTTAAACACCAAAACAACCTCCAATCATTCTGACTGCTCTGTGTGTCTCCACCCTTCATGGTCTTTTGTCTGAAGACCAGAGTAGATGTATTGTTGCTGTTTCCTTCTGTCTGCTAAGATCACTGCCCAGACACTTGTTCTGCATTCCAGACTATTCTATCCGGCAAAGGACTTAAGGAAAAGCTGTCTTCGATCTTCATTATTACTCATGTAATCTTTCAAATACCAAGCCATTAAAATTAGAAGTGACAAAAAAAAAAAGAAAAGAAAGAAAAGCGATCAAGTATATTAAAAACAAGAATTTGAAACAATGTATTTGACCCTCCCCCCCCCCCCCGAAACTGCGCAGTATCGGAAATTGTCACTGATGCGTGTCAAATTCAGCAAGCAAAACGGACTGAAACAATTTACTTTCACATTTTACTAAATGGCTGTTTTCAAGCATCTGGGAGAGATTGCATCTTTCCCAGACTGGATGAGTCTTTTGGTTTCCTGAGATATTAGGGGTTTCGGTGGCTGGATGGGTATGACAGCATGAGCAAGAAAACACAAAAACACTTGTTCTTGAGGAAGTTTGGTAGATTTTTCTAAGACCTTACCCATCAAACCTCTTTTTGGAATAGATGAATAAAATATGTCAGCTTGGGAAAATATTCTTGGAATTATTTTCTTTACTGTCTGACTTCAAAACAGAGGCTACAAATGTCTTCATGAATATTTACTGCTAGACTGATTGCCTGAGAGACTACCAAATCATTGACCAGTGTCTTTCTGATAAAAAAGATGGAAAATAAACATATTACGTTTCCTCATATCAATCTCCTAGGCAAAATGCATTGATATTTTTCCATACCCCATAGACAATCTTATTGTTGGACATTGAACCCTCAATCCAATCTTGCTCCATCCATCTTTTCCCATATTTTGCTACAACCTTGGCTCAGACAATATCCAGTAATTACGCAAAGAGATTAAGCTACTTACCAGGATATGTCAAGAAACTCATTGCCTATGTGTATTACATATATACTCGCTCAACAATCCAGACAATCTCCCCAGCCCTCCATATTAATGTTCTATTTATCCTTGCAACAGACTTGACCTCTGACAAAGAACTTTCCTTAACTGTTCTACCAAGTAGCGGTGTGTTTGTCTCCTGAGCTTTTGTTCTCTTTGTAACTCATTTCAAATTCCATCCTATGTACGTGGCATTGCTTTATATATTTTAAGGTTGTCTTCTCGATACTTAAAAGTTTTTCTGCTTTTTGGACTTACTCCCTCAGCCCTAGTTTATAGACCTCCAACCTAGTCCATGATACTCTGTAAATGCAATATGTTTTCCGGCTTTACTGAGATATAATTGAAATATAACATTATATAAGTTTAAGGTGTACAGCATACTGATTTTACATATGTACATATTACAAAATGATTAAGACAATCTATCACCTCACATAGTTACATTTTGTGTGTTTGTGATGAAAACTTTTAAAAGCTACTCTCTTAGGGGCTCAGTTAGTTAAGCATCAACTCTGGATTTTGGCTCAGGTCATGATCTCATGGTGACTTCCCTAACCTAGGGGTGACTTTGAGCCCCACATCAGGCTCTGTGCTAACAGCATGGAACCTGTTTGGGATTCTCTCTCTCTCTCTCTCTCTCTCTCTCTGTCCCTACCCCTCTTGCCTCTCTCTCTCTCTCTCTCAAAAATAAATAAAAATAAATCTTAAAAAGAATAAAATCTAGTCTGTTATTAACTTTCAAATATATAATACAGTATAATTAGCTATAATCATCATGCTGTCTATCATATCCCCAAAACTTATTCATCATTTATTTGGAAGCTTTACCTTTTGACTTCCTTTACCCATTTCCCCTTCCCCCTACCCCCCTATTGCTGGCAGCTGCCAATCTGCTCTGGGTTTCTATGAGCTTGTGTTTTGTTTTGTTTTTAGACTCCACATATAAGACAACAATCTCATGGATAAGACACCCAAAGCACCAGCAACAAAAGCAAAAGTAAACAAGTGGGATTATATTAAATTAAAAAGCTTTTGCACAGTAAAAGAAATGATTAATAAAATGAAAATGCAAACTGCCAAATGGGAGAAAGTATTTGCAAACTACATTTCTGATAAGGAGCTAATATCCAAAATATATAAGGAACCTACTACTACTCAATAGCAAAAACACAAATTTTCCAAATAAAAAGTGGGCAATGGACCTCAATAGACATTTTTTCTCAAAATATATTCAAATGGCCAGCAGGTACATAAAAAGATGTCAACATCACCAATCATCAGGGAAATGTAAATCAAAAGCACAGTGCATTTTTACAAGCACTCCAGCATGCATTTCCATGAACCATATGTCCATCCAATAATTTTTATTGTCAAAGAGTCCATTTTTAAATGTAAGGATTTGCCAGAAAACCCTTTGAGAGTGCAAAATATCTAGGAATTTGAGTTTTACTGAAAACAACAGCAAAACAAATGTGGCACGTATGATTTTTTCTTTTTTGACAAAATGAATTCAGTATTTGGAAAATCCAACAGTGCTAAGCCCTTAAAAACTTAACCTATGAAATACTAATTCAAGCACTTATACATCTGAAAATGAACAATAAATTATATTTAAAACAAACTTGGAATTTCTAGCTCTTGCCTAGTGAGAGATTAAGAACACCACTTAGCATAGGGGACTAACGAATTTGAGAGTAATGCAGAGACTTCTAACTCCTTCTAAGTCATGGTTAGGGAAGAAGGTAGATTCAGCAACTTTACTTGGTGCTGTATGGGATTGTCCTATTTAACCTGAAATCCGTATCTTGAATGAAGGCATAGAAAGGTAGCTTATTAAATTTACAAGTTTGAGATTCCAAGCTGACTTATGGTGTTGGAGTTTGAACAGAATTTTGTTTTAAGTTTATTTATTTATTTTGAGAGAGAGGAAGAGAGAGCAGAAAGAGAGAACATGAACAGGGAAGGGGCAGAGAGAGAGAGAGGTGGGGAGAGAGAATTCCAAGCAGGCTCTGCACTGTCAGCATGGAACCTGACGTGGGGCTCGATTTCAGGAATTGTGAGATCATGACCTGAGCTGAAATTAAGAGCCAGACATTTAACTGACCCAAGCCACCCAGGTGCCCCTGAACAGAATTTTAATATGAGTTTTGTGTGCCATGTGATTTCTGCAAAAAAAAAAAAAACAACTGCAATGAAAGTGTGCATTGATGGGCAGAGTGTTCAGATAAAGCAATATGTGTTTGCTCTTTTCATTTTGAATTGTTATTAGACCATATCTGGAATGGTTGGTTTGTTTCTGCCTGTGACATTTTAAGAGCCAATGAAATAGGAAGGAACGATAGGCGGGAGGGGATCAGAAAGATGAGATATTTAGAAAGGATGCTTTATGAGGAACAACGAGTAAACTGGGGGTGTGTAGTGTGAAGAAGAGGAAGCTAAGGGGAGATGCGATTCCACATGATAACAGATTTGCATACCTGACACTTAGGAGTCAAGTGCTGAGTGTCATCCTCGTGACTGAGCTAGTGGTGAGGTCAGGGGGTGAACGCCAAAAATCGTACCACAGTGTAGAACATGACCGGTGGTATAAGGGTCCACAATCCGAGTACAAGTCAGGAAAATGAATGTCGCTGGATGCGATAGGCAGAGAGAGATGTGATATGGGGAACATGGAGAGATGGTATTACTCGGGGATCAAGAAGTTGCTGCAGCTTTGGGGCTGGAGCCCAGAACCCCAAACTTGGCTGCTGTCTTGAGCAGGAGCCACCTTCCCTGCTGCTACAGGAGGTGATGCGGCAGGAGACTCTGCTGGTGTTTCCGGCATGTGCTGCCAGAAAGCCAATGCCTTCTTTCTTCGCTGGCCTTCAACTTGACCTCCAAACCCGTCCAAATCCGCCTGGCAACGGAGTCTCGGAAGTGTTAATTTTCTGATTTTCAGGGATCCAGGGAAAGTATATCGGGGAGATTATGGAAGGGTGGGTGTGGGGTTGATTACCAACTGCATAAGACAGGTTTAAAGGTGGCTTAGAAACAGAGGCCCAGGCGAGATAGATGGAGAGAACCAACTGAAATGCTCATGGATGGTATCACACCTCCAAATATTTGAAGAACTGCCCTTTGAAAAGCAGGCTGAGAATGTGTGTTGCTCCAGAGACCAGTAAATAGTAGAAGTTGTTTAGAGATAAAACGCATGGGATCAAATGCGATAAAATTATTAAAAATAATCCTTTCGCAGCTAGAGTTCACGGCGGAATGATCTTCTCTTTCATTTCGTGAGGTGTTCAAGAAAAACCAAATGGCATGGAAAAATTAGAAGGGATTCGCATTGGAGATGGTAGACTGGACGGTCTGACGTCTACAGTTCCTGAAAAGTTTACAATTTTCTGACTCGTAAGCCACTCCTCTAAAAATAACAAATATAAAAAGTAGGCGAAGGAATATACAACACATGGAAAGGAACTAGCAAAGGAATCAAATGTATTCAACATATTTTAATAACCTGAAGAAAAAAAAAAAAAAACGAGACCACAAAGGGGAAACAAACATGAAGGCTTTCTTATCAGCCCTTTTCAGGATCCTGAACTTTTCTTATAAATATCCACCAGTGCTCTAAATAAACCTTTGGGGTTCTGTGCAAGATTGGAGTAGGGGAAAGTGCCTCCTTTCACGCAGACATTGGCACCGTGCAGAAAGGTGACAGGCAACTTGCCAGCTTCAAATGTCAGGGCCAAGAGCAGCATCTGCGTGTGAGAGCCGATTACGCCCTTGGCAAACTCCACTCACTGGCAAGGGTGCAATTATGCTGTTATTGACTAAAAAGTCTTCTCTTTCACCTGAACATAACTCTGGTGAGGCAAGGTGATGAAGGCAGATACGTAAGAGGAATAAACTGGAAAGAAATGGAGATGGTACCTAGCTCCTCCGCGGTGGAACCCCTTAGAAAACGTGCCAGCCGAGTGGTTCCCAATAGGCTTGAGTGGGGTCAGCGATCACTGGTATGCACTGGGAGAGAAGATGGCAGAGGAAAGAAAGAACTTGGTTCAACTCGTCACTACGCTGTTGGTTTGCTGTATGAACTTAAGGATTTCATATTATCTATAAAAGTCTGTTTCAAAGGCTTAGAGGATTAAAAGAGATAATGTGGATGGCATGTCTCAACATATGGTAGCTGTTCTTTGTCTGCTTCTGATGGTTAAAGACATTTTCTTTATATTGAACTAATTTCAGCTTCCTTGTAACTTGAGCCCACGAATCCTCATTATGGGTTGGGAGCTTCATATAATAAAGGCATTTTATCTTTTACTGACAGACTTGCAATTATTGGGAGATAGGAATCGTGAACTTCACTCATTCTTTCTTTTATAGGCCCATGGTCCTCTTGCCCTCAGCTTTTTCTCGTGTTTCATGGCCCCAGTCGTCTCGCGATCCTCATGAGGAATGATGTCGTGAACAGGAAGTGAGGCTGGAAGGTGGAAGGATTATGATTAAGTGGTTGAGATGCAGAGATAAGGATAGGAAGTAGAGGGTGGAACCTACTGGAGCACGTCCAGTTTTGAGTTTTGGACTGAAGAAAGATCCAGCAGCTCTGATCTGCTTTCTGATGTTCAACCCAGTTCTGAGGTTGGCGTTTTTCCAGAGGCACTGAGCTGTCACTCTACTTACATCCCTTGTGACCTGTGTTTATTAGCAGGTTTCATAAGTGGGCTGTGGGTTTCCAGAAAGGTTTCTCCCCCAGACACAAGCTCCTTCTGTGATTTCTGCCTGAAAGTCGTGTATTTAATTCTTTACCATTTTATCTCACATGTCTACAGAAAACCCTGCCTCAACCCATACTGAAGCTAATTTAATTATAATTCAATTATATACGATAGGTAAGTCAGGTTCATTAAGACATACTTCAGTGCATTCAAATTCACCCTTTCAGATACACGGTTCTATGAATTTTGGCAAAGATGAATAGTCATGTAACTAGCACTGAAATCACATTTAGGTTCCTTTGCCCCCAAAAGCTCCCTCCCCCAATCCTTAGCTCCTGGGAACACCACTGATTTTGTTTGTTTGTTTGTTTTTTTCTATCTCTATGGTTTTCGCCCTTCTCTGGAATGTCCTATAAATTTGTGCTTCTTTCACTTAGCGTAATGCTTTTGAGATTCCTAGTTGTGTAGCATGTGTCTGTACTTTGTTCCTTTACACTGTACCACACTTTGCTTATTCGTTCACTAGGCGATAGGCATTTGAGTTTTTTCTCGGATTTGTCAATGTTGAATAAAGGTGTCGTAAGCTTCCCTGTGGAGGTTCTTGTGTGGACATACGTCTTCATTTCTGTTGGACGCCAGCTAGAAGTAGAATGTCTGGGTTGTCTGGTAAGTGTATTTTTCGGGTGTGTTCAACTTTGTAAGAGACCGCCAAGCCCTGGTTCCGCCATTTTGGAACAGAAAAAATTCCATCAGAAAAATAGAGTTTTCGTTGTTCTGCATCCCTATTAGCACGTGGTATTGTCAGATATAAACCTGTTCATTTTAATAGGTGCGTAGTGGTTTCTGTTTTTTGTTTTTTTAATTTTTTTAAATGTTGATTTATTTTTGAGAGTGAGAGAGAGAGACAGAAGGTGAGTGGGGAGGCGCAGAGAGAGAGGGAGACACAGAATCGGAAGCGGGCTCCGGGCTCCGAGCTGTCAGCACAGAGTCTGACGCGGGGCTTGAACCCACGAACTACAAGATCACGACCTGAGCTGAAGTTGGACACTTAACCGACTGAGCCACCCAGACACCTTTTACTGTGGCTTTAGTTCACAACTACCTCATAGTTAACAATGAACATTTTTTCATGTGCTTATTTGCCATCCTTGTCTCTGTTTGGTGAAGTGCCTGTTCAAATCATATGTCCATTTTTAAATTGGATGATTTGTTTTCTTATTATTGAGTTCTGAAGATTCTTTCTGTTTTGGGTATCAGTCATTAGTACATATATAGTATTTTGCAAAAACTTTTTCCAAGCTTTTTTCTTTTCTTTTTTTAAGTCTCTTAACAACGTCTTTCAGAGAGCATCCGTTTTAATTTTTGCCTGTCAATATTTTTAATGGTTCGTGCTTTTTACGTTTTATACAAGAAATCTTTGCCTAAATCTATGTCACAAAGATTTTCTCCTGTGTTTTCTTTGAGAAGTTCTATATTTTACATTTAGGTACTATGATATATTCCAAATTGGTTAAGGTCCTTAATTTTTTTTTTGTTTGATTTTTGCATATAGATAAGTTAGTTGTTTAAAGAACAGTTTGTTGACAATATCATCTTTTCTCCTTCAAATTGCTTTTCAATAAGTGGACCTTATGTTTGTGAGTCTATATCAAGATTTTTTATTTTATTCCATTGATATATATTTATACCCTTCCACATAGTCTTAATTGCTTAATTTTCTATTAAGTACAGAAATCAGGTAATGTGAATCCTCCTTCTTTGTTTCTCTTTCTCAGAGTTGTTCTACCCATTCTAGGTCCTTTGCTTTTTCTTATAAAGTTTAGAATCAGTCTGCCAAATTCTACCAAAAACTATGCCAGAATTATTTTTGAGATTGCATTGAATATATACTTCAGTTTGAAAAATACTTGGCATTAAAACAACATTGGGTCTCCTAATCCGGGACCTTGTTATACCGTGCCATTTGGTTAGGCATTTTTTATTCATTTCTTTAATGTTTTGTGTTTTTTAACCATATGTTGCATATATTTTGCTAGCTCTCTCATTTTTTGTTCCTATTTTAAATGCACTTTTTTTTTAATAAATTTACTTCTGGGGCACCTGGGTGACTCAGTTGAATAAGCGTCTGCCTCTTGATTGCAGCTCAGGTCATGATCTTGTGGTTTGTGAGACTGAGCCCTGTGTTGGGCTCTGTGATGAGAGTGTGGAGGCTGCTTGGGATTCTTTCTCTCTTTCTCTCTCTGTGCCTCCATTTTCTCTCAAAAAAAAAATAGACATGAAAAAAAATTGTTTTATTTCAGTTCCTAGCTGTTCACTTAATATAAAGGATTAAAATGATTTTTGTATCCTGTGACCTTGCAAAACACACTTACTAGTTATAGTAGCTTTCCAGAAAATTATTTGGGATTTTTTTGCTTAGACTACTATGTCTAATGCAAGTAAAGACACTTTTCCTTTTTCCTTTCTGATCTGTATTCATTCATTCATTCATTCATTCTTGTTTGTTTTATTGTACTGATTAGGACCTCTAGGTGAGTATGGTATGAACAGACATCCTTGCTTTATTCCCATTCTTAGGGGAAAAGCACTCAGTCCTTGCTACTAAGTATACTATTAGTTGTAGGCTTTTTGTACAGATACTATGATGTTTATCAGGTTGAGAATGTTCCCTCTTATTGCTATTTGCTAGAAATTTTTATTATGAGTAAATGTTGAATTTTGTCAATGATTTTTTTTATGTGTATTGAGATGATCACAGACTTTCTCTTCTCAGTTTGTTGATAGAGTGGATCACATTGATTGATTCTTGAATCAACTCTTGAATCAACTCTATGTTGATTCTTGAATCAACTCTATTCCTGGAATAAACTCCACTTGTTATGATATCTTATATGCTACTTTTTTCATATATTTCTGGGTAGGACTTGTTGATATTTGTAAGTATTTTATGCCATATTCACAAAGTATATTGGTGTGTAGGTTTTATATCTATATCTGTCTTTCTATCTATCTATCTATCTATCTATCTAATTTATTAACAAGTTTTACTACAGGGTAGTATTAACCTCCTAAAATGAATTGTAAATATTTTCTTCCTTTTCTCTTTTCAAGATTTGTATAGAAGTGGTATTATTTCTTTCATCAATGTTCAAAAAAATTCACCAGTGATACAATTTGGGACTAAAATATACTTCTTTGAAATAATTTTTAATTGTAAATTCCATTTCTTTGTTAGATATAGGACGTTTTAGGCTATCTATTTCTTCCTAAGTGAGTTTTAATAGTTTATATCATTGTGTGTGTGCCAATTTCAACTAAGTTGTTGAATTTAATGACATAACTTTGTAAATAATATTCCTCTATTATCCTTTTAATGGCGATAGGATCTTCATGATCTTTCCTGTTTCATTTCTGATATTAATAATTTGTTCTCTCTCTCTCTCCCTCTTCTCCCTTCCTCTTTCTCTCTCCCTCTGATCTGTCTGGCTAGAAGTTTATCATTATGACAATAATTACAAAGAAGAAGATTTTAGTTCCATTTCTTTTCTGAGTATTTGACTATTTTAAATTTATTGATTTGTAATTATAATTTCCTTATGATATGCTTTTTAGTCTATGGTTTAACCATAAATCTGTGGGGGTCTTTTTCATTTTCAAAAATAATGGAAGTTTTCAGGTATATTTTTGTGATTGATTTCTTGGTTTAAATTTTTTATTATTATTGGAGAGCTTACAGTGTATGATTTTAATTATTTTAAATTTGTTAAAGTTAGACAAATATGCTCTGTCATGATGAATGCTCTATGAGTACTTAAAAAAATGTATTTTTCTGTGGTTGGGTATTCTATAAATATCAAGTAAATTTATATGATGGCACTTTCTTGGGGGCATATTTTTTTCCTGCCTCTGTATTTTATTTTATTTTTTTAATATGAAATTTAGTGTCAAATTGGTTTCCATACAACACCCAGTGCTCATCCCAACAGGTGCCTTCCTCAATGCCCATCACCCACTCTTACCCTCCCTCCCACCCCCCATCAACCCTCAGTTTATTCTCAGTTTTTAAGAGTCTCTTATGGTGTGGCTCCCTCCCTCTCTAACTTTTTTTTTCCTTCCCCTCCCCCATGGTTTTCTGTTAAGTTTCTCAGGATCCACATAAGATTGAAAACATATGGTATGTGTCTTTCTCTGTGACTTACTTCAGTTAGCATAACACTCTCCAGTTCCATCCACGTTGCTACAAAAGGCCACATTTCATTCTTTCTCATTGTCTTGGGGGCATGTTTTGAAAGATACAGAAAAAAGGTAATAAGTATAAAGATTAATGATGCCTATAGTGAAAAAAAGTTATGCCAAAAGCTATAAGAAAACTTTTGTCCCCACCACAATAACAGCATAATGGCTTTGTCCTCAAAGTCTTCAAATTGAGTTACTGAGGCCAAGTAAAGGCATATTGAAGAAGAGAGAGTAGTACCAATATCTTTGGTAACCCCTATTTTCCAGAAGCCTGTTCCTGTCACTTTAACATAGCAGTTTGCTTTTAGATTTTACACAGACCTAAAACAAAACTTGTTAAAATTCAGACTTGTTCACTTAGTCTTAATCCTTCTAACTGCAGATCATGGATTAAATAATGTTTAGGGAAGGGAAGATTCTAAGAAGTACGTTTATCCAATATAATTCAGTTATAATATTAATCATTATAATCAGTCACGTACCAAAAACAAATCTGTGTTTTCTGAGGATTTAATTTGTGCTTTTAAGAGTATGTTAGCATCTTCTATGGAAAATGTGCTTTAAAGCATAACAAATTTTTGGTGATTTTGGTTTTGAACCCACCTGTAGATAACCAAAGACCCCTTCCAGAGCATCAGTGTCATTTATATGGATCACCTTGTAAGTGTAAACACTGGGGACAGATGCAAAAGTCAGGCTATCTCCTCCCACTGTAGAAATGGATACTTAAAAGAGTTTAAGAAAAATCAATGTCCTATATTAGAAATCATTTCAGCCTTTTCTTTTAAATACTAATACCAGAATTACAATATTTTGCAAAGCAACTTTGCAACATAACTGCTTTTGCATATTCTTTTTCTGAGACAGCTCTCAAGGACAAGAAGAGAATGAGCGTAGCTTTTTAGTAGTTGTTGTCTTTCAAACCTCCTGAAGAACAATTAAGTTTTGTGGACTTTAAAATAGCATATAGGGCCACCTGGGTGGCTCAGTCAGCTAAGCATCTGACTCTTGATTTCATGGTCATGGGATCAGGCCCCAGGTCAGACGGCACACTGAGCGTTAAGTCTGCTGGGAATTCTCTCTCTCCCTCTCTCTCTGCCCCTCCCCTGCTCGCTCTCTGTCTGTCTCTCTCTCTCTGTCTGTCTGTCTCTCTCTCTCTCTCTCTCTCAAAATAAGTAAATAAACATTTAAAAAGGAACATATGTTCATGTGTTCTTCAAAGGCAATTCAGTCTGCAACATGCCCTTTGAAGGAATAGATGTAAAGGCACACTTTCTATGCTTTAGTGGGTGTATTTGTTCAGAGTAGGTTTTGTCTGTTTAAAAGAGGTATGTAATATTTTAGGAAGAACCAGATGCTACCATATCATTCCTTCCAACGGGATGGACATTATAGACCTGCTACTTGTCTATAGGTCACATGGAATAGAGACAGAGAAGTAGTTCCATGCTGCCCAGTGTTTTTCACATCTTCAATAAGACAATTCGTGGAAAAGTCTCCTTCTTTGCCTATCGGTCATGGAAAGAGTAGACTGCAGGGGTGCCTGGGTGGCTCAGTCAATTAAGCATCTCGCTCTCGGTTTTGGCTCAGATGATGATCTCACAGTTTGTGGGTTTGAGCCCTGTGTTGGGCTCTGTGCTGGCAACGTAGAGCCTGCTTTGCATTCTCTCTCTCCCTCTCTCTCTGCCCCTCCCCTGTATCCTCATTCTCTCTCAAAATAAATAAATAAACATTTTTCAAACAAGAAAGGAAGAAACAGTAGCCCGCAGAAAAACTAAATGCTGACTTCTGGATATACTGACTCTCTTGCCCCCAACTCATACCAGTCGATGTTATGGACAGTGGCTCTACATCAATGAAAAATAAGGCCTTTGGCATTCCTAGAATTGGAACACAAAGGACAAAACAAAACTCTCACACTTCTAGGTGTTGAATTCTGTCAAAGAAAATATTTAAATCTCCTGCCCTACTCATACAGACTTATAGACACAATATGATTAAGGAATATACTTTCATGGCTTTATTTCATGTAAAACAGATAAATCTGCTCCACAAACTTGGGATGTGAATGTAAGTGCCTAGTTACAGTTTTATCGTCTTAGTGGACTACACTCTCAAGTGTCTTATCTCACTAATGGAAAGTTCCAGAAGTCCATCTTCATCCCATCACTCCCATTTAGGCAAGGACCTCAATACTTCCCACCTTAGGTCAGAAGGAGGCTGTCCATCGTACCACAGCCCTAGCTCCTTTTCCTGCCCTGGCAACCACTGAGGGCTCGCCTTGCCCACTCCATTGGGCTGTCACTAAGATGAGGCTTCTCTCAGGGCAGGGGCTTTTGAGAGAAGGCAACCCTACTCCTTTATTATTAACCAATTGGAAATTCTCCACCCCAGCACTCCAACAGTGGTTGATTCTAAACACCCAGCTCTCCCAATTCACAGACAGCCAACTTTCATGGTGCCAGCCTACTCCTTGAATGCTTGACCAGAACAAGTTAACTAAGAGATACCAAACTCCCAACCCTTGCCTCCACTGAGGTCTTTAGGAGTAAGTAGTTTTTCTTCACAAAACTTAAAAATTTAAATGAACTGATGATTCTTCTCATTCTCTAGAAAATGAGGATATTTGTCTGCTCTTTTAATGGAAGCTGTTCTTAGTGGTGTTAGGATATTCTAAGACCCCCTCCAGTGATGTCAAGGGGCAGATACTTAGATTCACAGAGAAATGAAACAAATGGGAAGGCTACTTTGAGTCCCTGTCCTTGCTGTCATACTCTCCTCTAAGCTAAGTATCCCTCCCCATGATATGTCTGTCTCTCTGTATCTCTTTCCTTGTGTGTGTCACATACACTCATACAGAGACCACCCCATAACAAGCAAAAACAAAAACAAAACAAAACAAAAAACTAAAACTGTAACTTCTACTAGACCTTTGGTAAAGTCTCAACCATAATTTGGGGTTAGAATTTGGGGCTACATTAGTTATAAAGCACGTGGTATCTCTAAGCTCCTAGCTCTCTAAGCTTCAATTTCCCCCATCTGTAGAGTATGATTCTAATAACTCAGATGTCCGTATAATTTTTTGCGATGAATAAGGTGAATAAGTCACATACAACCTTTAGGACAGTGCCTGATGCAGAGTAAAAATAAGTATAAACCATAATTTAGCCCTATATTTCTCCCTCCATTTCGTCCAAATGGCGTTACCTTTATATAAACATGGTATTCCTATTTCCATGTGGAGTTCCTGACCCGCACATTGTGTGCCCACACAGAGATTCTCTCTCCCTTCTCGTTTATACTTAACCACCCCAAAGCCCAGTCATCAAACCTTCTCCCACAAACCTCTTAATGGAAACAACCCTCATTGCTTTTCCTTCTCTTTTATTCTTGTACACATGTCAAAATGAGTCTGCTAACTCCAGGAAGTATTTGGTGGGGGTGGGGTGGGGTATTTATTTTGTTGTTGTTGTTGTCGTTTGGTTTTGGTTTTGGTTTTGGTTTTGGATGTCTTGTCGGTACTTTGGGATGTTCTACAGAGATGGTCATGTTATCGATCAACAAAGCCAGAGCTCCAAGAGGGTGAGAGTGGAAGATGTAAGATTTCCTAACCCTCAGGCGTGGAAGGCAATCAGTACCGCATCTGCAGCTGCTGCATTTTCTTGGCCACAGCAAATCACCAGACCAACATAGACTAAGGGAGGAGGGGAGGCTCCTGCCTTCGTTGGGGGGGGGGGGGGATGGTGAAGTCCTATCCCAAAGGACACGTGGGTTGAGAGCTCTCATTATGCCTCCCCTTGGAAACAACTGGCATTACCGATGTTACCAGTCTATTACACTCAAAGAGGTGATGCATTTCCTAAGAGTAAAAGCCATGGTTTTGTACTTTGCAAGTAGGTGTAGCGTGCTGTAATACTGGAGACTTAAAAAACGACAACACATTAATCACCTACTGATAACACACATTTTAACACATAAGATTGCAACCTCAGATTTATGCTGGGATCATTTGTTTTCATATCATCCTGTTCCTGTACTGATAGTACCAGAATTTGTTTTAAATGTTTTTGTTTATTTTTGAAGGAGAGAGAGACAGAGCATGAACAGGGTAGGAGCAGAGAGAGAGGGAGACACAGAATCCAAAGCAGGCTCCAGGCTCTGAGCTGTCAGCACAGAGCCTGATGCGGGGCTCGAACCCACAAACCATGAGACCATGACCTGAACTGAAGCCGGATGCTCAACTGAGTGAGCCACCCAGGTGCCCCGTACCAGAATTTTTTCATTGGGCTTTATTTTATTTTTATAATCTGAATGTATTAAAGCAACAAATGCAGTTTTCCACTTAAAACTATCATTATGGTTTTGGTTACTGCCTGTTGCTCAGCAATTTTTTTTTCTTATCAAAATCCTTCCTGCTTGATTTACTCCTTAATTTTTTTTCCATTAAATGATGTAAATTTTAGGAGAGTATTTTTTTTCTTCTTACATGAGTTCAGAATCATAGATTCATGCATTGTCTTTTTGATATTCAAATGACCCTCATTGGTTTTGATATTTTATAACTTTTCATCTCAGAACCCTTTATTGCCTTTCATTGAATTCTTCTGGTTTGTGTTATTTCCAGTAATCTGTACGCCATCCATTCTGTTTTCAAAATCGCTTATCTGTAAAGTTTTCACATTACATCGCCCATTTCGGCTTTAACTAAAGTTCAATCATAATGTATCACATAGAATGGTAAATTTAAAATATATAAAAGAAGTATTTATATTCTATATATAACAGTTACACCAAAAATGAAATAGAAACTTTCTGTTTCCTTTATTAAATAGATAAAAGTAAGTTTTCATAGGAAAAGGTTACTGGTATGTGTCTGTTATATACTACAATGAAATCAGACACTGTAGGAGATACAAAAGGTATCTGACTTTGCTCAAAATGTGTCCTTAATGTTTGTAAAGTCTCCCCCATGGAGGCTGCTTGACCTTTGTACATTACCATTAACATTACCATTTAACTTCACTTAAATTTGCCAGTTTGTGCATGAATTCCTATTTTCTATTCCAGGATCCAATCCAGGGTACCACCTCGGTCATTTTTTTTTTTTAACAAAAATGTGTTAAATGCCTCCTTTTTGGCCCTCAATCCAGTTTTGTTTGTCTGCATGTCCCTTTGGATGTTCTCTGTGCTTATCTAATAAGATTGATTTGCTTCCTTTTCTCCTTCACTTTTTAGAAGTAAATTCCCCTTCACGTATATACATCCTAATTTTTTGATACTTGACATTTTGACTACCGACTCCTTCTAAGATGTTCAGGACTGTCTCTTTGTTCTGTCCCCCAGGCTGGATAGATCCTTTCTTTTCATGACTCTAACTCCAGAACACATGGACATCATTGTGCTTTCTTTGTTGAACATTTCCAATTTCTCACCAACCCCACAGCGAGCAAGACTGTGAGTCTGGAAAGCCAAGTGTCGTGTCTTATTAACCTACAGATCTCTAAGGTCTATGACAGTGCATAGCACAGAGTAGGTACTCCAAACAGATTTGAAAAAACAAGTAAATTTAGGATTGATTAATTAATTAATTAATATTGTTGGCTTTGGGGTGATTATTACTCCCAATTGGCCCTTTCCCCACTTTCTCTTTTTTCTCTTACTGGCAACATATCCTCCCGTTTGGTCAGAGAGAACTCAAATACTTGGACACTTGAAGCGGCTTTATAAACAATTCTAATATGTCTTTACACATCTGAAACTCCTCTGGCTTACTGTGAATGAATTCAGGCTACCTGGGCACACCCTGTGGCTCCACCAGGGACCTTGCTCCGTGACTTGACGTGCCGTAAGCCTCAGGTCCTTTACCCAAAATGATGGGTAAGGCTTTTTGCTGTTTTATTTCCTTACGAATCCCCAGCGCCTAGAACAAAAGGGGTACTGAATGCATACAGCGGAATGCAAATATATGGCAAGCTGTATCTGTTTTTTTGGTTGTGTGGGGTTTAAACAGGCCGATGTATGTGAAGTGTTTCGTGTGCCCACCTAGGGAGAGTTCAATAAATGCTAGATGTGGTTATTATATAAGTAAACCTCTCCACACCACACTTTCACTAGGTACAATTTATTAGGCCATTGGCTTTTTCAAAAGTTCTTATGTAATGAGCCTTAAGAGCATTGAAGATCCTGTCCTAATTGCATTCACTGTTAGGAATCTAGTAACATAAACCAGTTGCTGTCTGTATCAACACACATGCTTCCTTTTATAATGGGCAGTGCGTAACGCTCCTTCTTTGCTGTGTCTCTTGGACACCAGGAAGCTCGAAGTGAGATTTAGTGCATGAACTACATCAGCCGTGCTGCATTAGTAACATTCTTTGTCTTCTGTGGACGACTTTCTGGACATAAATTTGTTCCTGACGCTCTATAATATTTTCTGTAATACTGTGGACTATAATATTCTGCCATGTTCTATAATATTTTTAGGAAAACATTATTACTGATAAATATAAGATGTATACCATAAAGCAATGTATACATAACCACGTTATGTTTTTCACATAATTTAATAATTTATGTGCAATTGTCGAAGTTAATGTCTATTGACAAATGTGGCAGAAAATATAACAGGTTGCCCCTAGAATTTCTGCGGTTGGACATTTGGATATTTGGGTGGAAATACTTTTAATTGTAATTTTGGGTACATGGTTTTAATTTTCATTGTGATGTTTCTAATTTTCAAATGTAACATTTTAAAGCAAAACTAATGAGTATTCAGGTATAAAAATACATAAATAAAACAGGAACATCTGGATGGCTCAGTTGGCTAAGCATCCAACTCTTGGTTTAAGCTCAGGTCATGATCTCAACAGCTGTGAGTTCCAGTCCCGCTTTGGGCTCTGTGCTCACAGCCCAGAGCCTGCTGGGGATTCTGTCTTCCTCTCTTTCTGCCCCTGCCCTGTTTGCATGCTCGCTCTCGCGCGCGCTCTCTCTCTCTCTCTCTCTCTCTCAAAAATCAATAAGTAAACATTTAAAAAATAAATAAATGAAAATAATTACTTTTATTTTGAATGCAGCTTAGAAATAGCTAAATTATTTAATGTTGAAAATTTGCATATACAATTTAGTAAGGGATAATTCCGTAACACTCAATAGGACATCTTAGGCTCAATTAGAATAATTTATATTAGGAAGTTACAAATTCATGCTCATTCAGTTTTAAGTATATATATTTCTAGAGAAAGCAAACTTTGCATAAAGTGTTTATGAAAATATCTGATTTGATTCAGACATCAGAAAAAAAACATTAGCACACTCTCATTTTCTTTCCTCCTTTTAACTACGGACACTTAATATGAAATGTTTTAGGATAGTCTAAGTATTGAAAACTTAATGGGTAGGTAAAGCAGGTGAGATAATTTGAACTTGCATCTTCATATTCATAATAACTGGCTTGTCTTCAGGTTGTATATTAGTTTCTTATGAAGCTTTTTCTAACATGAAAGTTATGTCACCTTGGGTATTTTGATTATTGTATCAACTTTTCAGAATTATCTTTTCCTTTTTTCCTTCTTCTTTCCAACTTCTTCCCTCCTTCTGTCATTCTTCCTTCCTGCTTCTCTTTTTTCCCCTCTTGGTCAATTTATCTTTTCCTTCTTCCTCCTTTCTTTTTTCTTTTGCCTATGTTACCAAGTAAATCAGTAACTTTAATCAATAGAATGCCATGCGATTTTCCAGCTTAAATCTTTATATTCATTTATATTCCAAATTGATTCTAAGATATTTTAAAGGTTTCTTTTCTGCCTTGCAATGCAAACAAATAACATAATGTAAGAAATGGGTCTATTTTTTAGTTGTCTAGAATAAATATATAATAGTATATTTTTTTATTTTTAAAACACACATGTAGTACCTATTATATATCAGACACCATTATAAGAAGCATTTCCCAATAGTGTCAGATTTAACCATCATAATTAAATTATTAAATACACATACCTCCTTCCTTTGAGGAAAGTATTGTTATTATGACTGTCTTATAGAACAGAAACTGAGGGACAAAGAGATCAAGTGACTTTTCCATGGATAGTCAGTTTGTCAGCCATGGGATCAAGATTCAAGCCCAGGCTGTCTAGACTGCATAACTACATATTATTATGTAGGCAGAAGAAAATAAACAAAAATCAAAAATTCCAAAACAACAAAAAATACACAATACTCTAACACAAATCTTAAAGCTAAATTCTCTTTTCTAGACAGTCTAAATGTATATGTCTACTATAAGCTTCTATACTTATTTTTTTCTTAACAGCTGAGTGGGGGAAAATGTTGTAGCAAACTGGAAAGCCTGTATCATATTGATCATGGCAAAAGGAGAACTTTTGAGAAAATAAAAGGAAGATAGGGTCTTTCTTAATCCTCTTCTGATTCTGTGTTCTAAGAAGCCATTTCTTAAAATTTCTTTTTAAAGTTTATTTATTTTTGAGACAGAGACAGAGCATGAACTGGGGAGGGTCAGAAAGAGAGGGAGACAGAGAATCCAAAGCAGGCCCCTTGCACTGTCAGCACAGAGCCCAACTCAGGGCTCCATGCAGGGCCCACATACAAACTGTGAGCTCGTTACCTAAGCCCATGCCTGAGCCCAAGTCGGAAGCTTAACCAACTGAGCCACCCAGGTGCCCCGACACTGGCCTTTTAAGAAGCTAGATCGACTAATTTTTAGATGTTGCAAGCTTTGAACATCCTGAAGTAATCCCAATGGCAGTGTGAACAGAGGGCTACAGGATCAAAGAGTGGGGGTGATTAGTGACTCAGGGACCACAGAAAGCCCTCCAGGAAATGGGGTCAGGTATCTGAGAGAAGGGAGGGAAATGAAGGAGGGTGCAGGCTTGTTCAGAGGACTTTGGAACTTTCTGTGGGGCTAATGGGATGCTTTCCAGGCTAGGAGGAGTTAGGGAGGCTGGCTGTAATAATTGTTTTAAGCTTATAAATTGCGGGAGTATTTTTAATGTTTGTAAATATTGCTGTTGCTTTATTAAACTCACGTGTATAAATATGCCATCTAGGTAGCAAGCATGTATAAAGTATGTTTTCTGTATGTATGTAGATAGAGTAAAAATGAATTGGGATAAGGGGGCCTGGCTGGCTCAGTCAGTAGGGCACATGACCCTTAATTGCAGGGTGTTGAGTTTTAGCCCCATGTTTGGCATGGAGCCTTAGATGAGTACGTACATACATAGATACATACATATTTTAAAAAATTTTTTAATGAATTGGGATCAATGTTTAGTTTTGTTCCTAGGAATCCTGAAGAATACTGTCATCTCCCCAATTAAAGCTCTTTCTTCTCAAAAATTTATTCATGGCTTTTGAGAAAATGTTCTCCTGTCCCCCATCTTCAAGCCTAAATCTTGCATTGTTCCACACTTATGTTTTCTATGTTCAGCATCATTAAAAATAGTATAATAGTTACTAAATCCATAGTTACTATTATACAGAGCTAAGTAGTCTATTACACCCTACAAGCTATATATTTTATTTGTGATTTTGGAGAATACAAGGCTTTATAGAATAGGAATATATGGTTTTATAGAGTAGGAATGGGTGCAAATTGTTGTCATTATTTTAATTCTCCCCACAGTTTTTTCTGTAGATGCTAAAAGTATTTCTTCCAGAATCTCTACTTAAAAAATTTTTTTAAATGTTTTTACTTATTTTTGAGACAGAGAGAGACAGAGCATGAGCAGGGGAGGGGCAGAGAGAGAGGGAGACACAGAATCCGAAGCAGGCCCCAGGCTCTGAGCTGTCAGCACACAGCCCGACACGGGGCTCGAACTCACGGAGAGCGAGATCATGACCTGAGCTGAAGTCAGACGCTTAACTGACTGAGCCACCCGGGCACCCCGTATTTCTTCAAGAATCTATACTTGAAGATGTTGTTGTTGTTTGTTTTATTTTTTTTTTTTTACTATGAACTTATAAAAAAAAGCCTACCATGTTCTGGAAAAATGTAAGGACTTATATATGTGTTAATTCCCCCTATTTTCTTCTTCAGTGTATCTTCTTTTCTAATGTGTAATAATGTTCAATGAAAAAAAATCTTTTCTATCAATCCCTTGCACATTTTAAATAAAGTGTGTGTGTGTGTGTGTGTGTGTGTGTGTGTGTGTGTGTGTGTGTAGGATGTCAGTACTTGCAATCAGCTAGTCTACCTGACCTATATTTCAAATGACACATTAGTTATATTTCCTTCATTCTATGGAACATGTAAATCAAACACTTCGGGTTGCTGGTTGACCAATCTTGATTGCAAGATGTCATGAGTTTGCCACAAGTTGGAGGTAATCGATGCTTAATGCCATTTCTCTCAACCTCACACTGACTTTAATTTAATCATTGACCTTCCCCCGCCCCCAGTGCATCCTCAGGTGAAAGACATAGGTTAGAAATAAGTTTATTAAAACTATAGAGAAACAATAAAATTCGTGATCTCAGGATTCAATCCAATTTTGTACAAATACAATCCTACCTGCAAGTACAAACAACTAATTTCTTTCAAATTTTTTAAGTTTATTTATGACATATACTATATATCTACCGCTTACTGGAAATTTTTATCTTTTATTCTAAAATTATTTTACATGTAATGATCTGCTTAGGCAGATTAGCAAATTTAAGTATGTTTTTACTTGTCATTGGTCCTTATGTGTAAAGACCAAAGAAACATGTGTCCCGTATGCAAATTGATGGGTTTTACTTTGCATGAAGACCTTTAACTTGTGTAAATAATTTGAACTACTGCTGGGATTTCTTTTAAACCCAAAGAAAAATTTTACTTCAATTATTTCTCAGGGTCACTGGTCATAGTATTGATATGTGAAATGAGATTTGTAAAAATGCATTAAATTAAATATTCAGGTAAATTTATGTTAAACGAACTTACAAAACCTTTCAGTGTCTGTTGAGGCCAAAAATTATATAAACTAGTAAAACCTCATAATTTTCACATTTGTTCTTCCCCCCCCCATATACTCTTGGAAAATAAACAATTTATGGGGCGCCTGGGTGGCTTAGTCGGTTAGGCATCCAACATTGGCTCAGGTCATGTTCTCGCGCTTTGTGAGTTTGAGCCCCGCATCAGGCTCTGTGCTGACAGTTCAGAGAATGGAACCTGCTTCAGATTCTGTGTCTCCCTCTCTCTCTTCCCCTCCCCTACTCACGCTCTGTCTCTCTCTGTCTCTCAATAATAGATAAACATTAAAAAAAATTTTTTAAAGAAATAAACAATTTATATGCACAATTTCACTATATTTAACAACTGTATTCTTTATATGTCCCCTTGCTTATTTTAGAATCATACACATGGCTGGAATAATAAGACAAATTAATTTTTTACTTTTATATTACATTCTCCTCACTGTCAGTGCAGAGCCTGACACAGAGATTGAACTCATGAACTGTGAGATCATGACCTGAGCCAAGATCAAGAGTCAGATGTCTAACCAACTGAGCCACCCAGGCGCCCTATAGGTGACACTTTATAACCATGGGTTGATTGTTGAATTTCAGTGTGTTAGGTTTTCTTTCACAGGCTCTCTCTGTATCTGTGTTAAGGCATGTCCTTTCTTGTTAGCATCCCCATGATCTTGATTAGCCCTCGGTGCTTTCTCCTAAGATCTTCCTTTGGGTCCACAACCTTTTGCCACAAGCTTGGCTGGACACACACTAGTCCCTCTGGTAATCTCTTAGACATTTCCCTGATATGCTCCAGACCTAGCACCTATCAGGCACGTAATCAGTTTTTGACCATAATGGGTTCTGATTTACAGAGCGCTTTTATATCTCTTGTCCATCTGACCCTCGACTCAGATGTTAAGTTGACGGGAAAATTGTTATTTGTACCTGATATGTGAGAAGATGGAGGCTAAGAAAATTCAAATGCCTTGCTAAAACTTACAGAGATGTATGCATTCTCTCTAGAAAGTGGGGCTCTTAGTGTTACCTCCTTCTCCCGCTGTAAAATCTAGTTTTCTAGTTCATCATCCGTATCCAGCAAAGTAGCTCAGAATCCTGAATATTTGTTCATCCCATGCTGCCAGACAACATCACCCAAAACTCTCTCGGGTGAAAGAGCAGAAATGCATCTATAAGCTACAAAAGAAGATGTGATGATTTTGATGTTTTAAGTCACAGAACCATTACTCACTGTAGGATGAGACAATAAACAGTGATGCTTCATGAAATGAGAAAGTGAATTCACAGATATCATTAATCTTACAAGTTAACTCGATCCAATTTTTAATTAGAGTCATGACCTAGTTTCCTCACTGTAGAAGAATAATATATGCACGTATGTATGTATATGTATGCATACTGATTTAAAATATGAGAACTCTCACATCTAGATAATTCTCACGATAGCGCGATAAACCCAGGATAAGAACATGGTAACTGTCAGCCTACAAAGGATACGTCAGACCAAAATTTGAACACTGCTCAGTAGATACGAGTTTTGGGAGCATTATAGTAAGGACCATGCTAAGAGGTTTTATTAGTGACTTATTACGTAGGTGGCAACTAAATCCTGATTACTAGACTGCATGGCCTGGTCATCTGTAGACTCAATACTCAGTACACTGCCTGTAGATATTCGGTGTGACTTGTCTTTGTTTCTGGGTTCCAAGCATAATACCATAAGAAAAACAGCAAGTTACATAAACCAAAGAAGAGGAAAATTCTGTACAACCTGTAAAAAACCATTAAGTTAAAGATCTAGCTCTAACTCTCTCATGTTCAAGGGCTGTAAAAGTTACAGTGATAACCAAAATATACGCGTGGTGGGGAAAATGTTTCCTTTGGTTAACACATTGCAGTGCAGGGACGCCTGGGTGGCTCAGTCAGTTAAGCGGCCAACTTCGGCTCAGGTCATGGACTCCCAGTTCACAAGTTCGAGCCCCGTGTCAGGCTCTGTGCTGACAGCTCAGAGCCTGGAGGCTGCTTCACGTTCTGTGTCTCCCTCTCTCTCTGCCCCTCCTCTGCTCAGGCTCTGTCTCTCTCTCTCTCTCTCTCTGTCTCTCTCAAAAGTAAATTAAAAACATTAAAAATAAAAAAAAAAACAGACATTGCAGGGCAAAGATGTTTGCGTCGCCAAGCAGATATACATCATGGATGTGTAATCAGTAGATCATAAGTAAAAAGTGGGAAAAGGTATCAACATTTTAAGACCCTCCTGTGTGCCAGATGCACTACGTTCTTTGCGCCAGATGTGTTCCACACACTAGATTATCTAATCCTGATGATAATTTATAGGTAGACATTATTATCCTGATTATTACAAAATCATTCTATCAGGTGAGACTAAGTAATTTACTAAAATGGCAGAACTGCTATGCTATTCACTCTCCTGTTGTACTGTGTGTGTGTGTATTTACCACAGAATATGTGTTATAATAAATATATAATATTTCTTTTCTTCACCTAAAATTTTTTAGAGCGATGTTTGTTCCTTAAAATGCTTCCCAATAGGGGTGCCGGGGTGGCTCAGTCCGCCAAGCATCTGACTCCAGCTCAGGTCATGATCTCGCGGTTTGTGAGGTTGAGCCCCGCGTCGGGCTCTGTGCTGACAGCTCGGAGCCTGCAGCCTGTTTCGAATTCTGTGTCTCCCTCTCTCTCTCTGCCCCTCCCCTGCTAATACTCTGGCTCTCAAAAATAAATAAATGTTTTAAAAAAATGCTTCCCAATAAAGCTGTCGGGTAATCAGTTAATTTAGGAATCCTCCATAGATTATCTCCCGCTAGTACTTACGGGGTCATCACTCTATTTAAGTGAAGATCTCAAGCCCTGCAAACAAGTGAAACTCAAACTAAAGTTCAACAAAACACCCGTCTGGAAATTCTGCTGGGGGTCATACTGCACCTGCCATTGATTCCTTCACGGATCATTTGAATCACTTCGGACAGGCCACGGGAGCAAAGAAGTATGCAAGTGGTTTGCTTCACATTTCTTGTGTGCTGGGAATTTTGATGTGCATTGAAAGAGGCATGGACTGCCTATCCTATTTGAGGAGTGTAGTTTAGACTTTAAAAAAAAATGCCCGAGAAAATTGGTGAAGGGATTGTATTACTGTTGAGATGTTGAATTGCATCACGTGTGACATAGGGCACAACTCGTGTGAGATGCATGTTCCTAAGACAACATGGTGTAAATGGCGGACGTAGGAACATTGCCCTGAGGCTTTGCAGGATCGATGTTCCTAAATAACCCGGTCCCTGCTCTGGAGACCCCCGCATCCTATAAATAGTCACAGAAGGCACCCTTTTTATTTGTCTCAGGGCATTTCCCTAACCTCTTTCTCCCACCTTCCAGTTCAAAAGTTCTTGCTCTCCTTTGCAAGCCTGTCTCTTCTTGCCCTTTCTCTGTGTCCCACCCTCTGGAAGATAGCCAGTCAGTCAGTGCACGGCCTCAGGAGCAGCCCCCTTTGACCCACCATTTCTGAATGGGTCCAGCTTCAGTGGTGCAAAACCTTACACCGTTGCCCTGTGTTGTTCTTCCCAGAGTAGGGGATGAGGAATAGCATACTATACCAACACATGAGACCACTTCATAATCAGTTGAAGTACTTACACGGAAAAGTCAGAGAGCAAAAAAATGTATTCGACTATTTTAAACCACTGCAAACTCTCATACTACTCAGTGTGTCCTATGTGATTAGTGAAAGGTAACTTATGTGGGCCAAATTAACTAGAAGAGGGTGATTTTTAATATTTAAAGGGTGACAAGGCCTCCATCAAGGACTGGGATGCTACCAAAATAGCCGTAAGCAGTGAATGGAGCCCAGCACAACGGCTGCAGAGCTGTCCAGATCTGCAAGTTGTTGACTACGTGACTATGTGGAAATCCTTTAACCTCTTTGACATTTGCAAATCACATAACCTGATTTCACAAATAAGGATGCCAATGACCCCGTAGGGTTTTTTGTTTGTTTGTTTTTGTTTTTGTTTTTTTCAGAGAATCAGGCTACACAGCTGTGCAAAGTGCCACTCATGTTGTAGTCTGGTGAACGCCAGCCTGGGGCAGTGGTTCACGTTGGACTCTAGAGCTGTAGGCAAGTGTGGGGTGGTTTTGGGAGGCGAGTAAAGAGTTTTATACATTTTTCAATGTTACGTAAATGATAACGATGACATTACTGATAATAATGATCCTCAAGGGCAACACCAAATAATAGTTAACATTGAGCGCTTTAATCCTCATAAAAATAAAACAAAAATAAAGGTGCCATTATTCTCCCCATTCTAAAGATGAAGAAAAGTATAGAGTCACGCAGCTAAACAGTTGGAGGAGCAAGGTCTCAGACCCAAACTAACTGACCCGCAAGAATGACAACATTCTTCACCATTAAGTGACGCCTGTCGTATGTCATGCCTGTTTCAATGATAGCCTGGCACTGTGCCACTCTATTTCTTGTAAAAGAACTGGGGATATCTAAACCCTGGAACAGGCCTGTATAAAGATGATTTTATGATTGTCAGGGCATTTGAGATGCCACAATCAACAAGACGCATCTCAGATTATAAAGAGAACCTAGGATCACATGAACATATATGAACATACCGCATTATCAAGGGCTTGGTTGATGTTTCACGTCAAGCTGGTACGGACTGATTGATGTGTGGTGAAAGGGTAGGGTACCTGAAAAATACTATCTTCCTTGAGTATAACTCATCTTAGTCTGTTCCAGATTTATCTCTGCGTTTCTACTATTCAACAGAGTAGTGTTTCGCACATAATAGGTACTGGATAAAGATCACTTGGATGAAAAAAAAATATCTGGGTGGTAATAGCTATGTGGGAAGGAATAATTATTCTGTCATGAGGTAAAAGAGACTATTTAAAAAAGACTTCTGGGAGTATTAGAAATGTTTTTGACATCTAACAGACGTGTATATCCATTTCACTTACTAGTATATTTTCTATTAAACTTAGAAATAATTATCTGGCAGAAGACGAGAACTGTTCATAATTCATGTATGTGAAAATCACCTGAAAGAGGAAAACATTCCGTCTCCATTTGTAAAAGTATGTACTCAATTGTAGTAATGGGTACTAGAAAATGTATTTGTTTATTTTACCCAGTTTAATACAGTATATTCAATAACAATTAGTAATACTGACCTTGGTATTTTAATCAACAAATAATCCAGCTCTAACTCTGAGGTCAAGAATAGAGAAGCAATAGTAGAAGTTATATTTTGCCTGTATGCATTACATGTGGAGAGTATGTTGTGTTTCCGTGAGTCCTTCTGAAGTTTCAATCAGATTTCCCTGCTTACGCTTCTTGAGTTGTCACATATTTAACGGGTGCTGAATATCTACTAAGATACAATACAGACTAATGTCCGGCTCTCATAGAACCTGCATTCCACTGAAGCGCTGTGTCTTTTACGAGACAGAAAGTACATACTCCTCATGTCCAAGGGTTTGGATCGAATCATTGCTATGATTCCTTCGTAAGTATATCCTTCTATGTGCAGATGCATTTTAATATTTCTTATCGGTGGTTTCTAAAAATTGCCAATGAAACAAAATAAATATTGACACCTGGTCTTATAACATTTGTTTGTTATGAAAATTTCATTATTTGAGAATAATTCCCTTCTCTGGAATGCCAGATCACTGTGGTAGTAACGTGCAAGAGACAGTTGTTATACATGAGACTGCATTTATCATCATTGTATAGGATAAAACTAACCATAGATTTAAAAAAATGTTTCTTAATTATCCTCAACTCATTTATAGGCCTCTTTCTATACATGTGGGCAGACTGCCCCCTTTCTCAGTTCACCAACTTAGATAAGTTTCAAAGGATTCTCATTTCCCCTCATTGTTGATGACTTTCCATGAGATTACTTCTTAGATGGCATATCACAACAAAGCACTGGCTTGTCCCACTGGTGCTTAAAAATGTTGTACAATAATAAGAAGTAAGTGGCATGATGAAACATATAACTCCTAGACCCCACCTTAGGATGCAGTCAGTGTACTTTATAGTAAGGCTTTGGAGTAGATTCAGCAAATGTTTATTATAGAATCAGGAATATGGTGCCAATGGTCCTTGCTGCCCATATGGCTCCAATGCTGTACTGCAAAAATTAAATACTATGTAGATTATGTTTATTTAACCAACTATTCTTCCAATAAAGCACGCTAATTTATCAATCCAGCGTTCTTTATCTGAGAGAGGTACATGAATTACCTGCGAGATCGCCATTAATAATTGTGCCGCTTAATCATAGCTTTATCATTTCCCTGAGAAAATTCTCATTTCTCAACAGTTGAATATCACCAGAGCTCAGTGCTTCCTGTGCCTAACTCCAAAGCCACAGTCTGTCACAAAACTGTAAGTCGTGACTGGTATTAAAAGCCCAAGTTCTGTAAACTGCCTGGGATGAAGTAGTGGTTAGACACTCACTAAATATGTGACCTTGAGCGAGATGATCATTTCTCTGTGCCTCAGTTTCCTGATGTACAAAAACAGAACAAAAATAATACCAACCTTAGACGGCCATGGCAAGGTTGATGTGAGATAATACATGAACGATACCTTGCCATGGTAAGCATGTAACAACTGTTAGCTATGATTATTGTTACTGCCTTTGCGGTGGTCTTTTTTCCCCTCTTTGTTGTGTGTCACCATAGCGACAAGGGAAACAACTAGACTCAAAAGTTGTTTGGCGGTATTCGTCCACATGCTGCAAATGTATGAATTTAAGCAACATGGATCTAAATGTCTTGGCACGGATACTTGTGATGTGTTTTTCAGAATCCAGGTATCAGGTGATTCATTTCTCGGGCATTTAAAAATGATGAACATGAAAATTTGTATTGAAAATTTGAAAATTTAGAAAATGTGTTTAGCAATAGGAGATGATAAGAAAAAAAAAGTCCTTTGCTTTCACAACACTTGGTTGTTTATAGGGTTATTCAAATCCATTTAATTGTGTTGCCATCAAGCAACAGTACTTTTCATAGAAAGAGCAGTGGGGCAATTGTGTGCATGTGTATGTGTGTACGTGTGAACATCTGGTCAAGTTTCGTATCCTGTACTTAACCTGAACACAGACTTTGTCCATAGTAATCAATTAAGGATTATATTTCATGGTGGAGAGAGTATACATAGAGACACTTAATGTCTATGTCTAAAAATGACTGAAGGCGAAGAGGTCATCAAACAAACACGGCTGATTCCCTGAGCTCTGATTGACCCCAAGTACAGGTGAAATCCCATGGTGTGAAACAGACTTTGTTCCACACGAGCTCTGAAATGAAGCGATTCATTTTATAAGCAAGGCGCTAGTGTAAAATACCACTGCAATAATTGTTAATTTCTGTTCTATTTAATGATATGAATCAGACAGAACTTACTTAACGGCACAGCAATAGTCCTAAGAATTGTTCTTCGACATGTTCTGCTGTGAATTCTATAGCAGTCCCTGGGTCATCGTGTTATTGCAAACCAATTGGAAAATACTGCCATGAGATAACATAAAAATGAATAAGGCAGCGACTATTAATGATTATCCTGATTATCCTAGGAAGAAAATCAACACTCTTTATCAGTGAACTATTACTCTTGTTAACTGACTAGAGCACAAACGTATAAACTTGGTAGGCAAATTCTATCTACAAAACTAAGGTATTCAGCTGTTAAAACTTTCTGTTTTTAACTTTTGTAGTTTATATAGCACTCAAATGTATCAAAATGATTGTAAATGTTGAAATTTTCATATATTATTTTCACATATATATTGTGTCATATGTATATGTTCATATATATACATACATATATTGATGAGAGTGTGAGCAGGGAAGAGGAAGAGAAATGGGGACAGAGGATCCGAAGTGGGGTTGCACTGACAAGTTAACAGCAGCGAGCCCAATATGGGGCTGAAAGTCACGAATCGCGAGATCATGACGTGAGCCGAAGTCAGGCTCAACCGACTGAGCCACCCAGGTGCCCCTTCCCAGTGTTGACATTTTCAAGAACATTTTTTCTAAAACATTATTTAAAAATCCTGCTCTCATCAGAATTTAAGACGAACAGGTGTATATTGGAAATACACTTGTAGTCAAAGGTATTTACTTTTGGACTTGGCCTCTGAGGAGCAAATGACCTTGAGCAAATCACACAATGTTGCGGATTCTTAGTTTCCACATCCAAATGTGGAAGGGTCATCCACATTCCCAAGTTGTCACGTGAAAGCCAAATGAAATATATGAGTTATAAAGCACCACTTTGCCATTAAATTATTTATGCATTTATTGTCACAATATAGTAATATTGTGTATTCTAAGCATACATTTATACGTATACCTTATTTGCTGACCATGAGATCATCAAGGGTAGGAGCTGTATGCAAATTAAAAATAAATGGAAAGAAAAAAGTAAAGGAAGGGAAAGGAAAGGAAAGGAGAAAAAATGGAGGAAGAGAAATCACAAAGGAACTTTCTCAGGAGCGTTTGTTCCTTACGCTCTAAACAGTAGGCCACCGACGTCCTTGAGAATCTTTCATTTATCTGTTGCTGCCTTATAATTATATCTGTCACTCTCCTTTTATTATCAGAACGTTTGAACAGTTCATTTTAAAGTCTAACTTGTCCTTTATACTGACTGCCATGCATGTCTGATGAAATATAACAAATTGAACAGTAGTGCCATTATTAAAACAATCTGATAAAAAGCTGCAGTTATGAGGCACACTGAAGAATATATTTGGTTTCTTCAGGGAATCAAAAGCATTTCACATTTTGAATTATTTTCTGGAGTCTTTTATGTGAATATACTACAGTTTATCATGCAGATATACTGTGCTTTTTTTTTTTCTCTTGTAGGAAAGTGAGCAGGATATCTAAGTAAGTTCTTATGAAAATACCGGGTTTCACATAGGGCAAGATCTCCATAGGGGGAGGGGCGTTGTTAAAATCAAAATTTGATTAATATAATATTTTTTGATTTCTTCATCTCTAAGGAGATACTTTTTTGCAAATAAGCATATGCAGAATCTTACCATATTTGTCGAGGGTTCCATTTCACATAATTACAGGCAGTCTTCTCTTTACTGGATTCTTATTTGGGGGAAAAAATGTCATTTCCTCCGGCCTATTCATGTAATACCTGTCTCCCAACAACTCAGGTCATATTTTAGTCCACGGCATTTGAGCCACAATTGCATAAAGTACAAATATTACCACCAGTTCTTGAGTCCTCAGATCCCTCCAGGAGGACGGATGCTCATCAAGATCGGTAACCAATCACGTCACTTCTTTCAAAGTCAGCCAGTGATTGGTCACTGTGCATGTGCTACTCAGTTCACCAGGGGACAGCTCTGTGCTCAGCTCTGGCCAGTTGGAGCTCTCAGGATGCCTTGCAGTTAAACCCAGTTTCTTTATACACTTATAAGTCTTAGCACATGATTATTAAAGGCTTTGGTTGCTTTAGAGTACTGAGGTCAAAATTACTTTAGATTGAAATATTTTGTATAAGTGAAAAATTTCAGGCTGTTTAATGCCTTTGTTTATGAGGTTCTTGAGGGTTATTAGGAGTGGAATCTGCTCTTACCCAGGAGAAGGTGATTGTAGCATTTGCCAGAAATTATGTAATTGTAACAGACACTTATGAAAACAAGTTAATGTTTTCCTATGTTCCTATGAATAATTTTCAAGAGAGGGGAAATATATCCTGACAGGTGATTTTTAAAAAATCCCTTTCCCTTTCCAACCCCTCCCCCCCCAACTAATCTTTGAAACAGTTAATTTTGGTTGTAAAGGAGAAAATGAAATTTAGTTTGTGAAGCCAGCAATTCATTCCTTTAAACCTCCTGGTTAAAAAGAAAAAAGAAACGTTGTAGGATAATTTTTTAAAGAATCTTGAAAACAGTCATGTCAAACAGGTCCCGAATGAATGATTATTCACAAACGCACCGTCCTGTGATTACAGTATGCTTTTGGAAAACACATAGTGCATTCATTCCTCATTTTAATATGTCTTCGAACCTTACTCCAAATCAGTACCTACACGGTATATGACACCTACCCAAATGTCCACATATAGCTGCTTAATGACATGCAAATGATAACCCCTTTCACACACCAAGTTTCTGGATTGGATATTTTTCATTGGCTCATCAGCGTCTTTAAGAAAATACTGAGAGAAAATGATAAATATAAAAGTATGTGTATCTAAGTATCACCTCTAAGGATTTGCTCATGGAGAAGAACATGTAGTTTCCAATCAGAAGGTGGAAAGGGGCGCATAGTACATTATCTAACACTTTTTCCCACCTGTTAGGATATTAGTTCAGTGATGCCTACCTTGACTGTCTACTCCCTCAGATTCCCCTCCCACACTTCTCGCTCATGGTCATCCGAAACTGTGTATCGTGCAGTGATCATGTTGGCGTGAACAAAAGAGTTTAATGTGTAAAATCAACAGTATTCAGAAATGTATGAAATGGGCAAATTAGTTTTCAGGGACTCCACTGAACAATGCAATGGCCTTTCAATGGTAATGACCTGGGTTGGATTCAAACCAGTGATCTCGAAGTTTAAGGCCCTAAAGCCCGTTACTAATCTGCTGAGACATCTAATGATGCACAGGACTATTGGAGAACTACTGACTTTAAAGAGCCTAAATCTAGTCAGAGATGACAACGTAACCAGAAAATAAGGACTGTGGTGTTTCAGGTTCCTGGAGATAATGGGCACATTTATGTGTCTCATCTCCAGTTACTGTCATCCCAACAGTCTTGTCTAGTCTTCCTATTCTCCATGTTGTCTTGTAGAAGGAATACTTCTCTGTCAGAGTTTACACTTTCATATGATAAACATTTACATAGAGGCCTGTCACCGTGGCGAGCATTTAAAATGCATTTAGAAAATGCAGCTTCGTGTTGTATCTGAATTGACATTTTCCCTACACAAAAACCTTCACAAGTTACGCCAATAAAGGCCAACTTCTTAAGTGCGGGTGTTTTTTTAAACCGTGCTAAAAGTCATCCTACTGGAAACTGCATAAGCATCTAATCAGCACTTGCTGATCGGAGGTGGTTTCCAACCAGAGCATGCAGTCGGGCACATGGTTAAGAAACCGCAGACGTGTCTCATTGTATATGCAATTTTAACCTGTTGTCAAGAAGGAAAATAGAAAGGATGAAAATGACCTTTTGTTTTGTTTTGTTTTGTTTTTAAGTAGGCTTCGCACCCAGTGCGGAGCCCAACATGGGGCTTGAACTCATGATGCTGAGATCAAGACCTGAGCTGAGATCAAGAGTCGGATGCTTACCCCCCCCAACCCACCCAGGTGCCCCCAAAATGACCATTCTGATTGAGTGGTAAAATATATCAGGAAGAGTTTGGACCTTGAAGAACAAACCTCCGTTCAAACATTTAGTTGTGTGACCTTGGACTGGTCACCTACTTACGCCAGGCCTCGGTTTCCTCATTTACAAAATGGAGATCGTATTGCTTTCATGGTAAAGTTGTAGTGGAGAACTGAGATGGAACCTCGAAACCACCTCCTGCAGTGTAGTCATGGGGTAGCTACTCAGGCAGTGATGTCTGTGATGACTAGCAATATCAATATTAATAATTTCAATGTCCATTTTACCATAGAACCACCCAAAATGTAAGCCTTTCTCTGCCCTACAGTTAGTCGGTCGCCATTTTGTAAAACTGTCATTCAACACATCACCCGTTGTGCTTGTCAGTGTTCCTTACCCTGAGCTCTGATATACGGTAAAAGAGCTCTGGGTTGAAATCAGAAAAGTGAGCTTTAATTCTGTCTGCCCTTGTGGTTTACTCATATGATCTTGGGAACGTCCTTTCAAATCTCTGAAACTCAATTGTCTTGTTTTGGCATTGTTTGCAAAAAAAACCAAAAATCTGCTAGGAGAATTAAATAACTTATTCCATCAGCTATCTGAAACTCCTTTAGCTTTGTTTCTTCTTATTCTCCATGTGTTTTTGAGTTTTTGTCTTTTAATTTCCTCATAATATACAAGTTATTTGAATTGGAAACAGTTGAGGTCTAAATTATTACTACGGTAACCTAGGCTCTGTCAGCCTCGGAACAGGGCAGGGCGTGGGAAATGGTGGACTTAGCTCCCCATCTACCATCTTGGCCTCTAACAAGTCACTTCTGCTTTTTGAGCCTTGGTTTTCTCTCCCATCAGATGACGATGGTACCCTCACTGCTTTTATCAATGTCAGATGAAATCCTGAGCAATGAAATACATTTTTAAGTTAAAAAGTAGTGTTGTAATTAAAGAATGCCAGCGTACAGAAATCGTTAAACCCAGAGTTTGAATATTTGCATGCAGTTTTATGATGCTGACAACGATATCTTTTGGGGTGCCTGGTGGCTCAGTCGGTTAAGCATCCAACTCTTGATTTCAACTCAGGTCATGATCTTGTGGTTTGTAAGCTCAAGCCCCACGTCGGGCTCTGCACTGACCTTGCAGAGCCTGCTTGGGGTTCTCTTTCTCCCTTTCTCTCTGCCCTTCCCCCATCATGCTCTCTGTCTCTCTCTCACTCGCTCTCTCTCAAAATACATAAATGAACATTAAAAAATTTTTGTGTGGAGGGGGAAAAGTAGACGCTTTGAGAAAATAATTAGAAAATAAGAAAGGTAAGTGTCTATGTAAAGGAAGCATATGATGGAATTAAAATTCAGAGCCCCCGGAGAGCCGAGGAAAAACGGAGTTGTGTATGTAAGGGATAAAGGGCTTATTCTCTGCAAGTAATTTGAGGTAATGTATAAACAATAATTTCATTTTGTAAAAAGTATGAAGTCACTAGATTCATTCCTTTTTTGCATGTGGATCTTCACTTGTACCAGCGCCATTGGTTGAAAATACTTTTTTCCCAATTAACTTGCTTTTGCTCCTTTGTCAAAGAGCAGTTGACCATATTTGTGTGAGTCTCTTCCTGGGTTCTCCCTTCTGTTCCAGTGATCTGCTTGTCTCTTCTTTGACCAATACCACACTGTCTTGATCACTGCAGCTTTGTCATAAGTCTTGGATTTAGGTACTGTGCGTCTTCTGACATTGTCCCTCTTCAGTATTGTGTTGACCATTCTGAGCTTTTTGTCTTTTCGTATAAACTTTAGAATCAGTTTATCAATATGCGTAGAATAGTTTCCTGGGATCTGGGCGGGGATTATGTTCAGTCTGCAGATCAAATTGAGAATAAGGTCCTAACAAGATTGAGTCTTCCCTTTCTTGAGCATGAACTCAATCTACTTTGATTTAGATCCTTTTTTTCTGAAGTTTGTTTCTTTATTGATTTACTTATTTATTTATTTGTGAGAGGGAGAAAGAGAGAGCATAGGGGAGAGCCAGAGAGAGAGGGAGACAGAGAATCCCCAGCAGGCTGTGTGCTGTCAGGCAGACCTCAATGCGGGACTCGATCTCACGAGCTGTGAGATCATGACCTGAGCTGAAATCAAGAGCTGGATGCTTAACCCACTGAGCCACCCAGGTGCCCCATACATTGATTTAGGTCATTTTTTAAAAATTTATTTCATCCATATTTTGTAGTATTCCTCATATAGATCCTATACATGTTTTGTTAGGCTTATATCTAAGTATTTCATTTTGGGGTTGTTCTGATGTAGATTGTTTTGTTTTTATTTTTAAATTCCAACCATTCATCGCCAATATATAGGAAAGCAATGGACTTTTTTATGTTAAACTTGAATCCTGCAACCTACTGTAGTCGCTCATTGTTCCAAAAGTATTTTTGTTGTGGATTCTTTGGGATTATCCAAACAATCATGCCATCAACATGTGAAAATATTCCCCATTATTCCTTCTCAATATGTACAACTTTAATTTCCTTATCGTAATGCATTAATTAGGACTTCCAATTTAACTTACACTGTTGAATAAGAGTGGTTGGAGCAGACATCCTTGGGGGGAAAGCATTAAGCTTCTCACCATTTGGCATGCTATTAACTGGAGGTTTTTGTAGATGTTCTTTATCGGGTCGAAGTTCTCCCTCTATGCTCAGTTTTTGCTGAGAGTTTTTATCCTAAATGTGTGTCGATTTCTGTCATATTCTTTTTCTGTATCTATTGATATGATTATCTGGTTTTTCTTTAGTGCGTTGATGTGAAGGAGTACATTGATTGATTTTTGACTGATGAACCAAACTCGCATACCTGGAATAAAGCCCACTTAGTATGGTGTAGAATCCTTGTAACACATTACTGGAGTGGATTAGCTAACATTTTTTGAGGATTTTGCATCAAGCTTCATGAGAGATATTGGTCAGTAATTTTCATTTCTTTTTTATGTTTGTTTTTTCTCTTCCAAAAGGCATTTTATCATAACACGGGGACAGGACCCATGGACAGAAAGAGCTGCCCTGGGATTGTGAAGAATGACTGATTATATATTTTATAGTTAGTGGGGGCTAGGATAGCATAATTCTCTAAGGAATTTGGAGGCATGGCTTCCAGGACCTTGAGGAGTTAGGCATTAAGATAAGGCTATGTGCTATTGTCTAGTAAATCATTACTCATGAGATGTATCTTTGGTTTTGGTATTAGGGTAATGCTGGCCTCAGAGAATGGTGAGTTTGGACGTGTCCCCTCTGCTTCTACTTTCTGGAAGAGACTGCAGAGAACTAGTATAATTTCTTCCTTACATACTTGGCAGAATTAATCAGTGAAACCATGTGGCACTCGTATTTTATCTTATGAAAGGTTAGTAACTGTTGATTCAGTTTCTTTAATGAATCTAGACCAATTCAGATGATCTATTTTTCTTGGTGAGAGTTTTGTTAGATTATGTCTCTCAAGGAATTGGTCCATTTCATCTAGGTTATTAAATTTGTAAGGATAAAGTTGTCCAAAATATCGTATTATTATTTTAATGTCCATGCAATCAGGAGTAATTGGTCTCTTTCGCTTATAATATTAGTAATTTATATTGTTTCTCCTCTTTCTTGGTTAACCAGACTAGAGGGTTTATCAATTTTATTGATCTTTTCAAAGAATCTACTTTTGGTTTTGTAGATTCTTTTCTATTAATTCCTTGTTTACAATTTCATTTCTTTCTGCTCTAATTTTTATTATTTTTTCTATTTGCTTTATATTTATTCTGCTAGTGTTTTTCTAATTCCCTAAGGTGGAAGCTCGTATTATTTTATATCCTTCCTCTTTTCTGGTATATGCATTCAATGCTATAAATTTCCCTCTAAGCACCGTTTTTGCTTTATCCCATAAATTTTAAGTTGAGTTTTAATTTTCACTTCCTTACACAATATCTATACTTGATACTTCTTTGACGTATGTGCTATTTAGAATGTTGTATCTCCAAATATTTTGGGATTTTCCAACCATCCCTGTGTTACTGACTCCTAGTTTAAATCCATTGTGGACCAAGAGCATGCTTTGGATGATTTCTATTATTTTAAGTTTGTTAAGTTGTATTTTATGGCCCTGAATTTGGTCTGTTTTGGTGAATGTTCCATGTGAGCTTGAGAAGAATATATATTCTGCTGTTGTTAGATGAAGTAATTAGAACCAGTTGATTGATGGTGCTGTTCAGTTCAACTATATGCTTCCTGACTTTTGGCCGGCTGGATCTATTTCTGATAGAAGGGTATAAAACCCTCCAACAATGGATTTGTCTGTTTCTCCCTGAAGTTTAGTAAGTTTACCCTCAGTGTTTTTGATGCTCCGTTGTTATGTGCATGCATAATAAGAAATGTTAGGTCTTCTTAGAGAATTGGTTCCTTTATCAATAGTGTAAACGCCTCTTTTTAACCTTAACCGGTTTCCTTTATGTGAAGATCCTCTCTCTGAACATAATATGGCTTCTCCAGCTTTTGTTGGATTAGTCCTAACATGGTATATTTCTGTATGTTTTTATTTACCTTTAACCTAGCTTTGTATTTACATTTGAAGTGCGTTACTTATAGACAACAAATAAGTGGTCTTATGTTTGTAATTTACTGTGATACATACTCTGTCTTTTCATTGGCGTTTTCAGACCTTTTACACTTAAAGTGTATTGATGTACTTGGGTTAATTTCTGCCCCATTTGTCATTGTTTTCTCATTTTTTCCCTTGTTTTTGGTTTCCCTTTCTGTTGTTTATTGACTTTTCTGGTTGTAATCAAACTTTTTACCTGGTTCGTTTTTCTCTTCTGTCTTAACGAATTGATTATACTTCTTTTAGTGATCACCCTAGAGTTTGTGATATACACTTACAACTAATCAAAACCCACTTTCACATAACATTATACAGCTTCAAAGAGAGGTCAAGTCCCTTGTAATAGAGAGTTCCCAATTTCACCCTCCATGCCTGTCACTTTCCATAAGCTAGAACCATCCAGTGTATCATCCAATATATTGTTGCTACGATTAATTTGAACAAACCCTTATATTAGATCTTTATAAAAGAAAATATTTATTTTACCTTCCTTCACTCCTCCTCATTGTTCCTTTCTTTATGTAAATCCAAGTTTCTGAGCTGTGTCATTTCTTCCCCCTGAAGAACTTCTTTTAACATCTCTCACAAGGAAGGCTTACTGACAACAGATTCATTCAATTTCTGTTTTTCTAAGAAGGTATTTCTCGTTCATTTTTAAAGGATAATTTTGCTTGATACATAATTCTAGGTTGGCTTTTTTTTTTCCTTAAGTACTTTGAACATTTCATTCCACTCTCTTCTTGCTTATGTGGTTTTCTGAAGAGAAGTCTAGCATAATCCTTATCCTGGTCCTCTCTCTATAGGGAAGGTGTTCCTCACCTGCCCCCTTTGGCTTTTTTCAAGATTCTGTCTTTGGCTTTCTGCACTTTGGATATGATATGCCTAGGTGTAGATTTTTAGGTATTTATACTCCTTGTTGCTCTCTGAGTTTACTGAATCTGCGGTTTGGTGTCTGTCATTACTTTTAGAAAAGCATCAGCAATTATTACTTCATCTATTTCTGCTGTTCCTTTCCCCCTTCTGCTTCTGGTATTCCCCGCTTACGTACATGTTACAGCCTTTGCAGTTGTCTCGTAGATCTCGAATATTCTGTTCCTTATTTTTCATTCATTTTTCCCATTGCGTCATTGAAATATCTGCTACTTCACTGGTGATTCCCTTGACTGTGTCCAGCCCAATGAGCTGATCAAAGGCAGTCTTTGTTTTTGTTACATTTTTAGATTGCTAGCCTTTGATTCTGTCTTAGAGTTCTCATCTCTCTGCCTGTATTACCTATCTGTCCTTGCATATTCTCCACTTTTCCCACTGGGGCCTTTAACAAATCAATCAGGATTATTTTAAGTTCCCAGTCTGATAATTCCAAAATCTATGTCATAACTGAGTCTGGGTCCGCTGTTTGCTCTGTTTGCTCAGACTGTGCCATCTGCCGGTTAGCAAAGTTGTCAATTTTGGTTGAAAATCCGACATGATGTATTAGGTAAAAGGAACGGAAGTACATAATACAGTCGCGTGCATTTTTATATTGATCTGGCTAGGAGTTAGTCTCTGTTTACCGTTTGCTGTAGGGCTGTAGCTGTATGTGCCAGAGGCTAAAAATTTCCTCTAGTACCCTAGTTTTTTTCAGCTTTACTGAAGTATAATTGATGAATAAAATTGTAAGAGATTTAAAGTGTTCAGTGTGATTATTTGATATACATATGCATTGTGAAAGGAGTCTTCTCAACTACTTAATTAACACATCCATCGCATCCCTTATTTCTTATATACTTTTTATTTATGGGAATATTCTAGTTCTCACTTAGTAAATTCCAGTTACACAGTACAGTATTAACAACTATTGTCACCATGTTATGCACTAAATCCTCAGACTGTACTCATTTTAAGCCAAAAGTTGATGCCCTTTTACCAATCTCTCCCTATTTCCTCCAGCCCCTGGCCACCACATTTCTCCTCTCTGTTCTTATGTGTTTGACTTATTTGTAGATTTCACATGTAAGTGATGACATGCAGTATTTGTCTTTCTTTGGCTGGCAGATTTCACCTGGCCTAATGCTCATAAGGTCCATCCATGTTGTCACAAACAGCAGGATCTCCTTTTTCTCATGGCTGAATATTATTGCATCATATGTATGCATCACATCTTCTTTTTTCATTCATCCTTTGATGGACATCTGGCTTGTTTCCATATTTTGGCTTGGTATGGCATCAGTTGTAATGTCTTCTCTTTCATTAAATATATATATATATATATTTATATTTATATAAATATATATATAATTTATAAATATAAATATAAAATTTACATTTATATATATTTATATATATATTTCTTAGTAAGTGGAGCTAAAGGCTTTTCTATTTTATCTTTTTTTTTAAAGCTCTGAATTTCATTGATCTTTCCTACTGTCTTTTTCATCTCCATTTCATTTATTTCCACTTTGATTTTTGTCTTTTCCATTCTTCGGATAGCTTTGGGCTTATACTATTCTAGTCCTGGTTTTTGGAGATGTAAAGTAAGGTTGTTCATTTGGACTCTTCCTTTTTTCTTAATACAAACTTTTACTGCTATGAAATTCCCTCTTAGAACTGCTTTGGCTGCAATTTATAAGTTTTGGTACGTTGTGCTTCCATGTTCATTTAGCTCCAGATTTTAAAAAATTTCTCTTGTGATCTTTTTTAACACATTGGTTGTTTAATCAAATGTTGTTTAATCTGAGATGTGCGGTTATTCCCACTGTATTCCCATTATTATACAGAAGTCCTGTTGGTGTGTGGTGAAGTGTGAGTAGAGGACAAACATTCTGTGGTTCTGTTATTAGGTCTCTCTCTCTCGTGAGTGTGGAGCTCTGAGTGTGACCCTCACAATGTGTTTTCCCCCCATGCGATACAGGAACAGTGGAGGTCTCTGGGATTGGCTATTTGTCTTCTCCAAGGTCTCTGATAAAACCCCAGTCTGCTTGACCTTAAATAAAGGTTAAATAAAGTGGAGGTTATGCCTTTGTTAAGAGCAGCATGTTCTGGTTATATTTCAAAATGTTTTGTTTTGTTTTGTTTTTCTTTCTTTCCCCCTGCTGAAAGCACGTGGATATTTTCTCCCAGGTTTACCCTGAACACCCGGTGGGCTTCCTAGAGGTGGTCCTGCACAAGGCTGGAGCCCTAGGGTTTTTATCTCTCAAACTAGTCTGCACTCAGTCAGTGATGAGTTACTTCCTCTTGTCTTCCTCCCAGTAGCTGGTTCCAGCAGTGATTTCTGCTTCTGGTTTGCTATATTTCTCTGTATTTGCCTGTCACTCTGGTTTAGTCTCTGACCTCAATTCTCTGATTAAGCTAAGAAGCACTGACTTCTAGTTTGTTCAATTGTTTTCGTGTTATTATGACTGGAGAAATGACTTCCAAGCTTTCTGCATGGCAGACCAGAGTCATCTTCTTTTTTAAAATGAAGAGGTAAGTTGGCCACTTCAGTTATCTGGGAGTGTGGTTCCCAGAAATCTCAATTTTGCATGAAGTCACAATACCTACATGTTTATAAAAATTACCTCTGCCAATAAAGAAGTAGCCGCTGGGCAGTGAAAATATACTGTGCAGGGTATTCAAAGGAACATTTTGAAGAATAAGAGATCAAAGAGATATTTACAAAGAGATATCTTTGTATCCCTTTAATATATCTTTGATGGCAATACCTATTTGTTTCTATATAGGAATAGAAGGAAGTATAACCTATCAGTCTTTGTTTACTTTGAAATCTCCTTAGTTCACCCTGTGTGCAGGCAGACCCCCATATGTGCACACCAGTAAATCTAAGCCTGCAGTCAAGGGGGAGTTTCCTGTAGCATGATGCAAAACTACGATCAAGTTTATCAAATACTGCAGGCTGCATACATGTTTACAAGGCAACCAAAAATAAGGGTCCCAAGATCCTTTAAGGAAAAGTTAAAAGCATACATAAAATTATTCTGGCCTTATAGAATTGGAGGGCAGTATAAAACCCGAAAGAGATGAGCATGGGAAAATGTCTATGTTCTACTTAATGTTATTTACCAGGATAATATGGAGTCAAGGCCCTGGAAAAAAAAAAAAAAAGTCAAACAAGGAATTGTTTTTTTCCTAAGTGATCTCATCCCCATTTGGTCCTTCCGTGGAAAAAATAAATAAGACCAGAGCTAATCTGATGGCCGTAAATTTATTCTGTAGCTAGACAGGTATACAAGGTTGATAATCAACAGGTATGCTTCAGGAAAGCTGTACCCATTGTATTGTTTCCCAACTTTTGTTAAAGCCCCTGCTCCTAGTCCTCCAGATTCCCCTTGCCACCCAGCTCTTCCTGAGGATTTCCGCAGAGCAGCTGGCCTTCTGGAAGCAGTGGTTAGCACATGCAGCAGTGGGGCTCTGGCCCCACCTCCCCCATGTTTGTCATGCTGGGCCGGGCCTGTGTTGGGCTGGTTGTCAAGTATTAGGAATGCCATCCTTCAAATTGTGGAGGGAACAGACTCTGTCCCAAGTGTGATTTTAAGAAGCTTTCTTCCTGTCCTTCTAAATTATTTTAATGATTTAGCCTCCAGGTAGGGGTGTTATTTAGAGTTTAATCTTGTACAGAGGAGATATAATAAAGAATTTCAATCCGCTGGTCACTTGGATACAACTTATATCACTAAATGTGATTTTTTTAAATGTTGCATTTATATAGAAATGTTTCTGAAGTAGAATTAATAGTATGTTATATACTCTGCTATCATATTTGCAAATATATTCTGACTTGAGAGATCTGTAGGTTTTGAAGTAAGCCATTCCCAAAATATTCTTCCTACGAAGTCTTAGACGCATGAAAGAAACAGTCTTTCATATCCAGTAATCGGCATTGCAAAGAACTTGAGTGGACAAAATACAAAATTTGTCTATGATCCACCTGGAAACTGATTAAAAAAAAGAGTAAAATTTATGTTGAATTGCTTGTCAAAACAAAAGAGAGTTATAAAGAGAAGGAGGGAGAGGGATAAATTTTGCTAGGAATGGAAAATAATCATGTTGAAGAAGATTTGCTTTTCATCATATACTTAATTTTGAAGGCGTGTAGCTATGTTGTACTTTCTTTGAAAACATGTAAACATGTTTCTTCTTTGTTGTGAAATCAACAAGAAAAAAATCTAATTGTATAATTTTTCATGAAAGCAAGTCTTAGAGAAACCATTGCACCTGGAACGCACTTAATCCTGCATCTATGTACTTAACTACCTCTGAAGCACTGGATAAAAGTGGATAAACATAAATCAGGAAAAGTCATTTATTCTTATTCTAGTAAAAGGGTCGAGTATTGGAAAACTGTTTAGAAAGAGTTCTACTGAAAAAGATTTTTGAAATATTTTTTTTTTATTTTTGAGAGAGAGAGAGTGCAGGCAGGGGCGGGGCAAAGAGAAGGGGACAGAGGATCTGAAGCATGTTCCATGCTTACCACAGAGAGCCTGCTACAGGGTTCAAAACTCACAAGCTGTGAGATCATGACCTGAGTCTCACAAATCGTGAGATCATGACTTGAGCCAAAGTCCAATGCTTAGCTGAGTGAGTCACCCACGTACCCGCTACTGAGAAAGATTTTTACATACTCTATATCAAAGCTGTCCAACAGAGCTGCTGGGGTGGTGGAAATTTTCTGTATCTTCACTGTCTACTGCAGCTGCCATTAGCCTTATGTGGTTATTGAGCACTAGAAATATGACCAGTGTGACTGAAGGCCAGATTTTTAAATTTTATTCAATTTTTAATTACCTTACATTTAGGTGAAAATTGTCAGGTATGCCTAAGCTACTTTTTTGGACAGGAGAGCCATATATTTTTAAACCTTAGCTATCTGGAAACCCATTTACCCAGAATCTCCCATTTCCGATTATTAATAGCAGTTATTCATAGTGGTAGAATTGGTATATTTGTACATGTTTTTGCTAAAACTTAATTTTGTGTGGTTTCCATTTCAATTTTCAGATGCTTGTTTTTAACCACCTTTAACATGCTAAGCATCGTACGTACACAATAGTGAAAACTGCAAAGTTAAGATGAATTTATTTCCATCCAAATAATACATGCATCGACAACATCACTAACATATCACGGGAAACCTTTGTCGTCGACCTTACAAGCATATTGATAGTTTCTGTTTTTATGTGAAACAAATCCTCAAGGGATATTTAAAAACAAAGGTTTTTTTTTTCCCCTCACAAAGCAAGTTATCCTTCCAATAAATTCTTAACTCATTATAGTTATGGGGAGGAAGCAGAGTTAGCAGATAGATCTATGCTTGTAAGATATTCTGGACCTATTGTGCACTAACATTTAGTCGATTAATAAGAGCTACAATAACAGTCTTATTTTCAGTTCTACTGACAAATCAATATCCTAACCTGAAATAAGCCATGTGGTGTCAACACAGCAAAATAGAGGGAACAGCCATTTCCCTGGAAAAGGCTCCAGGAGCGCTAGTCAAGCATAATAGTCTCATGGCATGACTGCTTTATTTGGTTATGTCTATAAAGAAAGCAGAAATCAAGCCATGTGCAATATTTTCAGAAATAATAATTGTCATCCTGAAGTTCCAACAGCATGAACATTTGTGATGTTGTTTTGCTTCCACATTCACCTGTATTAGCTTTTTCTTGCATTTACTTTATTTCTGAATTTCTTTTTGTCTTTCAGTCTCTCTCACTTCTTTGCACCAAGTCTCTCTTTATTTTTTATTTTCTTCTCCAATACACGGTGTCCATCAGTACTTTCTCTCATTCCATCTTCAAATATTTTAAATGAGAGACTTCCGTAGGTCTTATGTGCATTCCATTTTGATTGTTGGGTTAATGGTATTTCCAAATTGTCTTTGAAGAAATTAATTAACACAAGAAGTTAAGCTCTAAAGAGAAGGAAACATAATGTCAAGTGGTAAATACATTTTATACACTCCAGGCTTGGAGACAGAATGTTTTTGCGTTGACACACATGGTCAGTTTTAAAGTATGTCATTTCCACTCACTGTAAAAATTGCTTAATTATGCTCCCAATCTCTAATGTGTGGCACATACTTTAAAAGCTTAGCCTCACTGCCCAACCCCAGAAATTATATTATATTATGGAAGTCATATATGGGAGAGGGGAATAAAAATAAGTTTTAGATAATATAAGCTGGAACCCAAACCTATTAAGTGCAGATACTCATTTATTATATAGAATAGTGAATTTGGAGAGGATCTGAGAAATGGTCATTTGACATGACAGTTGAAGAAGCTGATAAGCCAAGTGACCTGTTCAAGGTTAGAATACAGTTAATAGAAAGATCCTAAACCCATGGTACTATCAGACTCTTACAAATAGTGTATACTCGAACATAACCTGTATCAGACATCTGCCAAATAAGTTAGGGGACACTAGACTAATATAAGATTATTTGGTATCAAACATTCCCCATGTCCTACACATGTCAAGTTGACTTAAACGCCATGAAGGGCAGTCAGTGAACTTTTAGTAGCTGACAAGGTAACAATTTAATCTGGTTCAATATTTGGGTATTAGGATAGAGATGCCCTTGAACCCTGTCTCAGTATCTTCTGTTGACTATATATCTACAAGGTGAGCAAAACCCAAGCATATGTATAGACTCTAGGAGTAGAGAAGAGATGTCTCAAAAGCTTCTTTACGGACTACTTTTCTTTAAAGGGCACTCCTGTTGTACCACTTTTCTTATATTTCAGGATATAAAATACTGAGATTTTTCTCAAAAGAGGGTCAGATATAGTTCTCCCAGCTGAAAGAAGGGACCTCTCTGCTGCATTATTTGTCCAGGAGGGATGCTTATCCCTGGGTTATTTCATAATTTTAAGAGGCTCAAACGTTTCCCTTTTGGCAATGCCTCAGTAACAGCTTTTGTCGAAAAAGCGTGTAGGGGAGATGTTGACCTCTGCCTCAGTATGTTAATTTGATTTGGGCAGAGAAACACTATAGACCTTTGGGACCAGGTAATTCTTTGTTGCAGGGGCTGTCTTGTGCATTGCAGAATGATTAGCAACACCCCTAGCCTCTGGATGCCAGCAATCTCCCTACTAGATGTGACAACCAAAAATGTCTCCAGACATTGCCAAATGTCCAAGAGGAGCAGAATCCTCCAGGATGAGAACCACTGTGGTAGGGGATGGATGCATCGCATTGTACCCTGTGGGTGCTGGTGGTACATTGCCAAACTGAACAGAAAGGGCTCCTGCCCCCACCAAGTTTATAGCCTAGCAGTAAAGGAAGATGGTAAGCAAGTAAATAAATACAAACCACTCGTTGTGATAAGTAAGTGATATGAAGGAAAAGAATGAGGTCCATGGAGGATCTTCTAGCCTGGATGGCCAGGAAAGGGCCGTCCGTGAAGGTTTTGAAATCTGAGAAATAGTGGGATTTATCTAGACAAAGTATTGTGGAAAATCAATTCCAGAAGGAAGGAAGTCTTGGAGCCTGGAAAGGGCTTGGTAAAGTAGAGTCATGAAAGTTCAGATGGCTGGATCAGAATCAGTAAGGGGAGCAGTGATGCACGTTGAGGCTGGAGAGAGAATCAGGGTTCTAATCTTACAGACTCTTGCTTTTCCTGCTAATACATGTAGAATTTATTCTAAATAGATCAAGAGGCCATTGAATGTCCAAATTTTGGATGTTGGAGATTAAAATGCATTGCATTCTACTGTCTTGAAGTCCAGACTGCAAAAATCCAATGATGGAGCTTAAGGATAGCCTGGCAAGGTGTGTCTTTGCAGTGAAAGTCAGCCAGCCTTGTAGAATTGGCAATTCTGAGTCTATATGAAAATTCAGTAATTTCTTGATACAATCAATTGGGGCAGAGGTGATGTATTTCATGACCTTTCTTGGTCGTCACTGATGCTTTCCCTATCACAGTTATTTCTAGAACCCAAGACCAAGAGCCACGGGGTGTACCTTGGTTCTTTAGGGGGAGGTTTACAAGCTACCAGAATACCAACGCAGACTTTCATTTCTCTTTATGGCCACCTCACACATCTGCTTCGGCTCCTCATTCCTGATTCTCCAAAGTGGGGCTGTTCTCAGCTGCAGTCGCCTTGTTAACCATTGCAACTCCCTGACACCACCTCTATGTGTCAGTAAGATTCCTGCTCCTTGAACTTTTAGGTCAAAATAAGTTTTGACGTAGATTTTACTTTATTCCATTCCTATTTCTTATTTCGATCTGTTGTTAGTTCCATGTTCGGTTAATGGAAATTCTGTATACAGAAGATTTTATGTGCATACATTTATTTCATAATCAAAATAAGAATGTGCACTCTTAATCTGTCAAAGACTAATTCTTTAGGCTCAGCCGTAAAGTACAGCTTGATTCTTGATAATTGGTGGAGAAGTATGAAGGGTAAGCATGGCGCTTTTCTTGCCATTTCATGCAGGGAACAGGTAACACAAAGCGACATTTTTGATTATGTATGCATCAGCAACTATGATTTATGGCACCTGTTTGTATCTATTCCATGAGTGATGGGCTTATGAGCCAAAAATAAAGCTACTGTATTCACACCTGAGACCTGAGAAGTGACAGTTGAGTAAAAGAACTGGGAAAAACAAAACGCTATAAAAATACCAAAGAAATAAGGCAAAGCACATTGATAGCCTGTCTTCTTATTTAAGAATATATTACCCTCTACCTTATATTGTATGATTTTGACACCTGTACTTCCCCTCACAAAGCTGTGAGGCATTAGGTTCTGCTTGTTGCTTGCTGTAGCCGTCTTCATTGTAACCCATTGTCTTACCTGGAGTAGGTCTTCAGTGATCGCATATTGGACAAATTATTTAGTAGACCTGCATCTCAACAAAATTAAGAAGGTACCGCTCAGTAGCAATTATGTTGGCAGCGTCTTTTGTTCCCTTTTGGGAGACTCTTTGGCCGAAGGTTAAATACTTTAAAATAATTTAAAAATAATTATACTAGTTAGTACATATACAGGAGCTTTGTAGCCCAAGACATGAGAGTGCTATTTCTAGAAAGTATATTACTGCACCTTGTAATGGCAGTTGGGTGTTCCTACAGTCTCTACTTAAGAAAAAAAGTGATTTTTAAATTCAGATGCTGATTTATGAATGTTTGAAATAGAAATTAAATTTCAGAAGTAGGAAGGTTCTAAATCACTATGGGAATTGAACATGATCTTTTAAGAGATTTGGAGGGGATTATTTTCTATGTATGAACAGATCAAGTAAATCACAACTATAAATATCATTTATCTAGGTAACAAAATTGTGATTTGATCTGTAGAGACAAATGGAAGGTTGCGTTAGTGGATCAAATACTTCTTTTTCAAATCATAGAATCAGAGTGTTCGAGAGGAAGCCTGCCTCGATTCCCTTTTCTGTAAAAGAAAAGGATTCAGAGTTCATGAGGACTTTCTTAAAGTTCTGTACTAGCAGGTGGCAGAAGCACTAAGGCATGTTTATAAAGGCTTATTTCTGTGTATTTACCCCCATGGCTCCTAGTCACGAACACCAGTGCAGGTGTATGTAGTTCCGTGCCCAACTGCTAGTGCTAATAAATGAGAAATCTAGTAGAGTGGATGGGAATCAATTGTCAATACAAGAATGATTAAAGTCTGTATTTGGATTCAGAAGTACAAGCCAGAAGTTATGGCGGACCTTACTCATGAAAACGGGCTAGTGCAAGCTCTCAGTCATGCCAAGGCATAACTAGTCTGTTAGTCTGTTGCTCAATTGGAAGCAAACCTGTGGATGGAGCGGTCCAGAGCATCACTTAGCTAAATAGCACAGAGACGGAAGCAGAAAGGATATTTCAGAAGCGCAGCATTAAGCTATGTCTGATTCACGATAATGCTGTATCTCTCCCTTGGTCCCAGCCACTGCTGATTGAGAAGAGAAATTTGATAGGAGAGTGAAGCAGGCTAAGGAGAACCAAGAGGAAGAACCATGGGTATGTGGCGTATCTTACGAGGAGCTCAGGGCATGAAGGGGGCCAGATGGAAAAGCAGGTTTTGAATGCTTCAGCTCTGTTCAGGGTCCAGGAACTTACATCTGGCAGTTTGGGAAAACACAGTCTGGCTGTGAGTCTGAAGCTTCAGAGCGATAAAAAAGGTCAATGTTTTATAGCAGAGACACCATGTTTCCACAGTTAATTGGAAGCTTAGAAGAGTTAGCTTGACAAGAGCAAGAGGTAAGCCACAAGGACCCGAAAGGACTAGAATGCCATCCACAAAGGCGGAAAGGAACCGGCCAGACACCAAGGCAGGAATGCTGATTTACACCGGAAGGCAGTGTTGGAGGAGTTGGAGATGAGTGAAAGCAAGGGGCAGATGGGGGAGAATTGAGGATTTGGATAACAATTGGGAGCTAACCAATCTAGGAGTGGGAGGTAAAGACAGAAACTAACAACCACCAGTCAATTCTAGGAGACAAAAAGAAACGTGATAGTTGAAAAGTCGTAAGTTGAACCATTGTTCAGTCATTGCTGACTTGACGGTGCTGTAAAAACAATGCACATTCAGTAGAAAGCATACTTCCAAATGTGAATTTGGGTCTTTTCCTGGGCTAGCAACATGCTGGGTGGCCCTATCCTGTGACGCAGCTGGGCAGCAACCAGTCCGCCACTCAATCCTGAGGGTCAGCAGCCCGTAAGCTTAACAACCATTGGGACTGTCACTTTCACTACAGTATTCAATCTATTGCATGAAATATTCGACGCGTTATTACAAAATAGGCTTGGTGTTTGGTGATTTTGTCCAACCGTAGACTAATGGGAGCGTTCTGACCATGTGTAAAATAGGTTGCGCCAAGCTATGACATCCAAAATGTTTGGTGTGTTAAATGCATTTCAACTTACGGTATTTTGAATTTATGCTGGATTTATTGGGATATAACCCCATTGTAAGTTGAGGAAGGTCTCTGTCTGTCTATATATGTACATATACATATACATATACATATATTTATTTATTTATTTATTTATTTATTTATCTGTACAGATTAAGAACATTATGTGTATATGTATGTTTATATCTATATATACATATATATGCAGAAAGTGGAAAACATAAAAATGCATGATGTCAAAGTTGTGAAAACAGTTGGAGACACAGACTGATTTATATCAAGTGTTATCCTTAACAGACTATTAATAGTTGATGATCTGCCAACGTATGTGCCAGGTTTTTTTCTTTTAACACCACCCCCAGTAGAATGCTGATCGATTTTTTTTTTTACTTTTTTGATTGATAATAAAATAAGTAACCTAACATCCACAACACATCTTGTTTGAGTTTGGTTATAAATATGTACTGTCCCCTTGTTATGCCATTCTTGATTTGTAGAATATGACTTTCATTTTTTTACTCATTTCTGCCACTTAATTAAAAATCTTCTCCATGACATCATAATCATGTTATCGGGATGTTTTTTTCTGCCCTCATTTTTTTTCTGTTGGTTCAGTTCCCTTTCTTTTAATATGTACACATACCCTTAATGTTGATTTCTTCAAGCTGACCTGTGTCCCTCCTTTCAAAGTTATTGCCAAAGATGAAATGCCTTTGGTGACCTTCACCTTGAAATTCATTCGCCTCTCTGAAATACTTCATTTGATTTTCAAAACTATAACTTGTAAGAAATTTCAGACTTCCTGGACCATAAATATAAGTATGCAAGAAGGAAAAAATATATAAAGGCATACATACACAAAAGGATACAGTACAAAATACTCTAAGAATTAACAGAATGAGAAAAGGAAGCATTAAATTCACATCAAACAAAGCTTTGAACATTAAAGCAAATGAAAGTGAAGGGTAGAAATCTATATGGAAACCAAACAATCACTGCTTCCTGACAGCTGCAGTTATTAATTAGTGTTCCATCATTTGCACTAAATGCTCAATCAATACTTCTGCTTCTATGGCAGGCCATTTGCTTTGTAGTTTGCTTCTTAATGGGAAATGATTCAGCTTATCCTCATGTTTGTCATTCTGCCCATAACTACTAGCCTGGCAGAGAGTCCATAAACTATGCTGGCTCTAAATAAAGTTGAGAATTTTATTCCCAGATTTCAGTTCTCTCCTTACCTTTACCCCCTCACCTACAAACCATTGTCGTGTTGTTGACCCTTGGATTCTTTCCGCATAGAAGGCTTGAATGGCTAATTTTGTGTTGTTTTTGAAGGATGACAGATTCCTTTCCAATGGTATTCCAGCCATGTTTTAAACTCATATTCCCTCTTTCCCCATTCCTAACCATCCTGCATGTCAATCTCATACTCTTGAGTTAGTAGATGTGGGCTGAATCTTGGCTCCGTCAGCCACTTAGTACGTGATATTGGAGAGGTGACCTAACTTCTCTAGACTTCTCTCTCCTATCCACAGGGCTAATGCCTAGCTCCAAGGTTATTGTAAGAGTAGAGTGATTTAGTGTACGTATGTAGAGTTAGCTTGTCACCTGGGGGTTGGAAGACACTCAAATGAAGGAATGATATGGAGTAAAGAATGAATGTATTTGGCTCTTACTATTGCTATTATTATTATTATCCTCTTTTATGATTACCGTTATCCCCTTCTGAAAACCACTTCTCCACCTGACTCATTCTTTAAGATCTATCTCATCTACAACCTCTACATGATTGCCTTCCTTGATTCACTCCTTCTCTCTATTCTATCCCAGTTCCTTGTACAAACCTCGTTATGTCAGTCATTACACCACATTTAACTACACTGCCCATCTGATTGTCTAGTAGACTGGGAGAATCAATATGGCTTGGATGTATTTGTTCATTCTTTAGGCTCCCACTGCTATCATGTGCCTGGAACATACTTTGCTTTTAAGTGGATGGGGTTTCTTAATACTATACAGTATGCAAAACAAAATCTAATCGTAGAGTGAAGACACTATGATGGAACCATTTCAGACTTGAAATTTGAAGTTTTTTTGAGGTGGACACTAAAATTATTTCATAGCAAATGCTCCGATGAGGTCTATTTGTAAGTTTAGAATTAATAAATCTATTTGTAAATATTGTGTTAACTATACTATTAAGTTTAAGGTTAACAGACCTAATTGTAAATATTCCATTACTTATTACTTATCTTTCTTGAGGTATGTGCCTATAGGGAATAGAAATAACCATGACCATAAAAAAAAAAAAAAAAAAAAAAAAACAGAACAGAATCAGACAAAGTTGTAAGGTTATGTTAAAGCGACCAGTTGCTAATTAGATGGGCATGGAAATTAAATAGAAAGCTGTTATCTCTATAGGTATATGTAAGTAAGAAAAACAAATGCATACTTACACAGATGCCTGATAGCACACGATTGAATTTGAATACTTTTCCTTCAAAGTCTATGCCATAGAAAGAATCACTGTGACAGATGGTCTTTTCGAGCTGGAAGTTCTGGGCTCTCGGTTTTAGCCCCGTTATATATGTTATCAGAGGCCAGTCACTCAATGTCTTTGCTTGTCAGTTCTTTAATCTGTAAAATGGGAAGTAATAACCCTCTCCCACCTACCACAATGGTACCTGTGAGAAGGAAATGGGGTAAATTAAGTACGCGTTCTTTTATACCCTAAAACTCCATAGGTTTGCAGGGGCTGTGAAATAGAGCAAGACCTGGGTCTTGGCTATATCTGTACAAGAGAGGACTTTCACTTAAGACTTTGTCTGTTATCCACTATGATTTACCTACCACCTCACTCATCTTTTTAAGGGCCTGTCTAGCTGGATCTCTTACATTTTAGTGGGTCCAATTTTTTGATTACATACAGTTTCAGCAGAAAACCACTTCCCATAGACCATATATTGGATTCATTTCCATTTGCCACTGGGAGTGTGTGTTGGGGGGGGGGGGGGGCGTCAAAACACCATAACCAAACTGATGCACAGAAACATGTTGCTTTTGATGAACTGCTGGTGTCATTTTTCCAGGATAATGGCCATTATCTAGGAAAAGACTATTGGTTGAAACCAACTGATAATATAGATCCTTTTATCTGTCAACATCTTGGCCTGATGAAGATTAATCAATTGCCTAGCTAAAGGGCTTGGTAGAAAAACATGGGCGCCACTTCTTCAGCAAGCCTTGGAGTTCTTGGCATGGAGACTGTGCCTTGACCATCTCCTGACCCCCAGAGTCGGCTCCAAGACTTGATCCAAGTATTCAGAAAATGTTAAACTGCCCCTACCGGTGTCTTCATGGCAGGGTTGGGCCTTGGGTGGTGCCGTCTGACTCGTGCCAGCCGGAGAGAGTCAGAATAGCAGGAAATAGGTCATTCGCAACACCATTCACCTTCCCGTAGCATTGAGGTAAAACCAAATGGAAAGAATGCAGGCTTCTGTTCTTCACAGGGGATGAGATGCCTGCGGTGTGCTACTAACCACTAAACAATGCCTTGAAACTCTGGCCCTGTCTCCTGCCTTGAGCTGTGTGTGACGCATTGGCAAGAAGCTCAGTCTGCAGAGAGAAGATATGGTTTGGGTTCCTGGCTGTGGCTGCAGGAAGGCCCTGTCCTCAGTGTCGCCTCAGGGTAGCAAGTGCTAGTTTGGTGATCTCATGCACGTTATTCCCCCTCCTTGGGCTAAAGATTGCCGGGATTCAGAGAACCAGAAATCAAATTTCAAGACCCATGCATGCTGTTGAACCCTGAGAGGTTTTTGTTTCTTCGACAATTTGAGAGTGTCCCAAAGCGTCTCTAAAAGGCAATGCAACTAGACAGGTGTGCCTTTTACAATACAAACTCCTTCCCTTCTGATGCCTTGCCCCAGGCCCGATTCATGCGTTTACATCACGCGCTTGTCCTTTGCATACATGGAATTTTGATGTCCTGTGGCCACCTAATCAGGCTCACATTTTAAGAGTCTATCATTCTATGAACTCCCTGGCTGACTTTGGGCAGGTAACTTAATGTCACCGAGTTCCAGTTTTCTCATCTCTGCCGTGGAGAGGGTAATTATAATACCTGTCTGCCTAGATCAGTGGTTGTTAGGATCAAAGGAGATCAATATATGAGCATTCTTGGCAATCTTTAAGTAGGAAGCGGTGGTCATTAGTGAGGAAGGAGGCAGCCTGGATCAGACAACTGCCAGATAAGGTCATACCTCCATTATGCAGTTATAGGATTTTATAATAAAATGCCTTTAATAATCAGGAAAATTAAAATAAATGGGGGCCCCAATTACATCTAGAAAGACATTCAAAAAGACAGACTCTCGTTACAGGAGAAGTCTGTGGCAAGAGGCAGAAACAACTCCCATATTGGTTTTCTTCACCGGTTGTGAAACTACCTCCCTTGATCCCATAAACTCATATCTACCTGGGTAGGTGTTCTTAGGCGCCGCCTGATGGGTTGAAGAGCCTATGTCTGGATGGCACATGATTTAGGTATATTCCACTCCAGATTGCCAGGGAGAGAGCCAGCCAAAAATTCGGAGGGCTGTGAACTCATTCGTGTCACAAAATGTTTAGATGTAAACACACTTTTTTCAGTTTGACACACTGTCCTTTATTTAGCTCACCTTGATTTTATTCGCTGAGAACCGATGACGGTGTTTGTGCCAGCTCTTTCGTGTTTCATATGGTACCCCGATAATTCTGGAACGTCTGTAGTGCTTCCCCCCCTTTGTACAGGTGATCACAGAGAGGCTCAGTGATATTAATTGGTTTCCCCAAAGTTACACAGATGACCAAATGGCATTGTCAAAATGGGAACGAAATATCATCAGATCATTGAACAACTAACTCATTTGAAAGTATCCCCTGATGTTTATTCTGCATGTTTAACAAATTAAGGATAATAAGAAAACACAGTTTAGGCAGCAGCCCAATGAACGCCTAGATATTAACAACTACAGTCATAATTCTTCAGGTGCTCTTTCAATATTCCATATGCTGGTCCCTTTTGTTTACCATCTGCATCGCTGTAAACAGTTGGCACAAGTGTTATTGTCTGGACTAAATATTTACGCTGTCACATGTTCGCAAAATCTCAGTTGCTTTCCTCCAGAGGCATAAGCCTACTTGTCTACTAACCACTGAAAGAAATTGAATTACCCCCTTTCCCTCAATAACCTTAGGCTAATTTTTATCAGAGAGAAGGTTCTCGAAAATGAAGACTGGAATAAAAGATTCTATGCCTTGCTTGTGGCCTCGCCACCTGGAAGAACTGTGTTACTTGGCAGGTAGCTGTGCTTGTGAGAGCAGAGGACTTTTGCAAATCTGGTAAGTGGGTAAGAAAACGGCATTCAGCGGCTGGAAACAACATCTATCTTTAAGCCATTTTCTGTTTAATTAGAATGACGGATGCTGGGTTTGATGCTCACTTAAAGAGCAATGAAATGATCGAAAACAGCCAAGTTTTACTGTTACAATTTAGGAACAGTAAATAATTCTGAGTCCCGGGCTGACAGTCTCTGTTATCGTAATAATCCACTGCAGCTTGGCTAAGGACATGTACCTTTCTATATTCTCTATATTACTGTATTTTTATTGTATAATAGTGAAGTGCCTGCCAGTGTGAGTTCTCCTCCCTCCAGCCAAGAAATCATAAGAAAATAATAGTAGCCTCTTCCCCCAAGAAATTTAATTTTGTCTCATTATTTGGCTCCTTTGGTAGTCATTTATTCCAGAGGGCTCCTATGTCCCTTCTGTGCCAAAGGTAAGCATGTGACTTCTGTCTTGGCATTTAATACTCCAAAATGGTATGTCTCTTTTGCAGTTGTGTTCAGTTCATGAATTGGCATTGGACTCTGCCTTCTTCAGGAGTTTTCATGTTCATCTGATGATTTACATTTATTAGCTTCAAAGTAAAGGGAGATAGCTCTCACAAAAATAAATCACACTATTTTCTTTTTTATTAAATCTAATGTAGTGTGGTTTCTCCCCTATTCTGTGTTGAAGCAACAAATAGTATTTTATTTAGGTCTATATTTTTCTAATATTTCTAAACATTTCTGTATTTTTCTAATTCCAAAGATTCTGTCTTTTTATACTATTCAAAAGAAGCAAAAGGTGCCTGCCTGTGATGGGGGATATCATGCCATTCTGTCTCTCCCCTGTCTGGTTGTTCCGTTCCAAGTTTTTTTCAGCGTCTGCTTTATTTGAACTCTTTAGTCTACAGCCATGTTTGCTGAGACCGTGAAGAAATGGAAGGCCACCATTGGCTTTTAACATAAAAGCCGAAAGCTAATCTGGAAATTTCACAAAGGCTTATGTCTGGTGATATGAGAAAATACAGTTTTAGCAAATTCTAATCTGTGCCCTGAAACAATCTCCAACTGAATAAATGGAAAGAAATATAAAAGAGGAAATAAATGTGGCATCCAAAGTGATAACATTCTGGGATTTCGGGGTTTGTTTTTTTGTTTGTTTGTTTGTTGTTGCCTGCATTTTTTTTTCAGACTTCAAAATTAGTGAATTACAATTATGTTAGAAATCCACACTTAAGTTCATGGGCAGATTTCCAGATTTCAAAACAAAAGAAAACCATTTCAGCTCACACTGTGGTCTTTGAGAACATCTGAGACTATATTCGTATTATTCATTATCCCTGAATTTTTTGCTTCATGTTTTTGCCATCTTTACATATTCTTTCTAATTGAAAAGGCATAACGTGCTTGTCCTTGAATTCAATTCTCAAAGACACCTGAATGTTTGAAACGTCTCTCTCTATATATATTTTTAACCCCCTCTGAGTGTTCTGTTTCCAAAGTGAGGTAGCCTTTGGTTTTGTTGTTCTCTCAAAAGGAAACTATTGTTTCAAGTATAAAACAAGGACAGGAAATGACAAACGGATAAATGTCTGCAACTGTCTTTATAGCAAAAACCCCCTGCACAGCCTCCGGAATGGCTAGGTTCCGTTGCATGAAGATCTGTGACGATCCAGATGTTAAAAAGTCAAGGGAAGCATTGATTGGACTGAATATATTGAATTCTTCCCTCAAAAAAAGGAGGAGAGCTCTCTTGCCTTTCTTTTTTTTTCTGGTTTCACCATTAATTGTTTATCAAGGAAAGAGAAGTTGAGTTTTTGTAGGCTCTTGGTTTTATGACACTCATCTAAGACTTGTCTCCTAGTTACTTTAACAAGAAAGGACGGTGCCTCTGGTTGGGTGCACATTTCTGATTTTAGTAGTTCTTATCCCTATTGTCTCTTCCCAAATATTGTCAGCAACTCGTCTTCAGCCCATTTATCATCCTGTGAAGGAGCACCTCTTTCCTTGCTCACTTTAGAATACCCGCGTCTGCTAATGTTGCAGCTTTCCATATTACAAAAGACCCTGGTCCTCTCCCTAGAGAAGGCAATTATCTATTATGCTTAGGGGACACAAAAAACAGCTCATGCAGGGAAGTGCCTACATGCTTTGTTCACGCTGGGGCTGACCTGAATCAATTTGAGATGACTTCAAACACAAATTGAGTTCTGGATAAAAGGTTAAAAACACCACGTTTTTACCAAAGAATTATCCTGCTCGGGTAATGGCAAATACTGAGTCATTTTCATGGTGATTACTAATAAAAGTAAAACTAAAATGGCACCTAAAAAAATGGAATGTGTTAGTTCACTTCCATCCGCCGTGCGTTACATATTCCTGCTTTTGTGGGTACGTCCTCTGTCTTCCTTTGGTTTGGTTCTCAGAGTGTACTTCCATGTCATAGGTTCATGAAGTAGAAGGTGTAGAGGCTGTGTGACCTTTAAATACAGAGAGTAGGGGGGCCTGGGTGGCTCAGCTGGTTGAGCATCTGACTGTTGATTTTGGCTCAGGTTGTCATCTCACGGTTCATGAGTTCAAGCCCCGCATTGGGCTCTGTGCTGACAACGCAGCCCGCTTGGGAGTCTGTCTCCCTCTCTCTCTGCCCCTCCCCAGCTTGCTCTTTATCTCTTTCTCAAAAATAAATAAACAGAAAGGAAACAAAACTAAGTATTATTAACGTATTATTTAGAAAAAGAGTGATAATGTGCTGAAACATATCAAACTATGGGCCACTCAGTATTGTGGGAGAGGCACGACGTGCGTGGTGGCTGGTGAAAGTGGCATCTGGACCTTCACCAGATGAACCTTGGACATTTGGATCCTGTGATGCCCAAGGCATATTCTCTACCTTCCAGACACTTAGAGCTTGGAGTAAGGGTAGAGGAAATACGTAAGTAATTTCACTACTCTGTCATAAGTGCTGTAACAGTTGTGACTCTTGCTCTATTTAGATGGTTAATCTAGACATAAATGAGAGGTTTAGAACCAACAACAATCATTTCTATTCTCCTTAGTGTGTTCGTGGTTTAGGGATTTTCATTCTGGTGCTGGCTGGCAAGATACAGTGACACAGAGGACACTCCTTGGTCCAAAGGAATGGGGATTTGGAATAATTATTAGATACATTGTGAGACTGGCATTACGAGAAAACAGTGGGCATTATGACAAACTATATTGTAGGTTAGTGTTGAATTCTGTCCCCCAAGAAGATATATGAAAGGCCTAAACCCTGGCACCTGTGAGTGTGACCTTATTTGGAGATAGGGTCTCTGTAGATACGTGAAGTTAAGCCAAGGTCATTGGGGTGGGCCTGAATTCGATTTGACTGGTGTCTTTAGAAAAGAGGGAGCATCATGTGGTAACAGAGATACGGGGGGCACACGGCCAGATGAAGATGGGGGCAGGAGATGAAGCCAGGAAACACCTGGGGCTCCCAGAAGCTGGAAGGGTAGGAAGAGTTAGTGTGAGCATTTAGCAGATCATGATTTAGCAGATCTCAGACTTCTAACCTTCAGAACCATGAGACAATACATTTCTGTTGTTGAAGCCACCCAGTTTGTGGTGCTTTGTTATGGTAGCCCCAGGAGAATAATGCAGTTGGTGGCTTTTTCCTTATTATTTAAAATTATACCCATCACAGGATATTTATAAATTGGATCAAAGAAACTGACCAGAATTAAAGTCCTATTGCAAGTCATAACTAGATTCAGTTAATAAGCTACAAGTGAGAAGCATGGTCACTTATGACTCACCTGGGAAGGATTATTAAGGTAATTTGAAGAGATGCCCAGATATTTTCCTTCTACAATTTTTTTTTTTGAAATTTCAGAATTCTCTATAGGCTGATGCATTTTGTTCTACAAACTCAGGTCTTAGAAGAGTAAAGTTGCCAGATAAAATACAGAAAGCCCGGTTACATTGGAATTTCAGATAAACAACACACTTCCTTTTTAGTTATAAATATGTCCTATGCAATATTTGGGGTATGCTTATGCTAAAAAACATATTCACTCTCTTGAATTCAGATGTTGCTGGCTGTCCTGTATTTTCATTTGGTAAATGTGGCAGCCTAGATAGGAATAAATGTCATATTTAGGAGACCCAAGATGAGAAACCAAAGAATCATCACCTGGAGGTGACTACAGTCGCACAGTTCTTGTTGTTTATCATCAATTTGCTTACTCAATGGGTCTGTCATGATTTTTGAAGTCATCTTTCATGCCCACGTCTGAGGTTGATTTGGTGATCAAATGAGGTAACGCGTATGTGTGTTAGAATTGTTACTACTGAAAAGTTAAGGCCCTGTAAATGTTGCCTAGGACTTTTTTTTCACTACCTAGTGTAATGCTTAGTGGAGCGTTCTCACGAGTTTCAATGAAGTATGTAAGAGATGGCTATGTGCATATACTTATTAACAGAAATCTCTAATCCACTGTGAATACGGATTGTCAGATCCTTGGAAAAGGTCAGTTTTGCTTTGTTTTGCTTTGTTCTGTTTTAATCACTTGGCCGCATTGCCATTCTGGGTCTGGTAGAGCATCTGACCGTAGAAGGAAGCACCAGGAAATCCTGCTGTCAAGTAGAGACATTTCCACTACCGGTGTATTAGTTTCCTACAGCTGCTGTAACAAAGTACTGCAGATCGGGTGGCTTAAAACAGCAGAAATTACTCTGTCACAGTTCTGGAGGTTAGAAAGCTGACACCCAGGTGTCGGCAAGATTGGTTTCTTCTGGAGGTTCCGAGGGAGAATTTATTCCCTGCCTTTCTTAGTTTCTGGTGGTTGTCGGCAGTTTTGGCATTCCTTAGTCTGTGTCAAGGCAACTCCAATCTCTGCCTCCGTCTGCACATGGTGTCCTCCCCTTTGCGTGTGTCTGTCTTTTCTCTAATTTTAAGGACACACTCATATGGAATTAGGGCCCACCCTCATCCAGTGTCACCTGATCTTTACTTGATTACATCTGCAAAGACCCTATAGCCAGATATGGTCACATCACAAGTACTGAATGTTAGGACTTCAACCTATCTTTGTGGGGGGGGGGGGGTGGTACACAATTCAACCCACGACAACCAGTATCTACACTTCAGGGGTGTTTGGGGAGCCTCAACCGTTGTTTTTTATAGATACGCACCGATCAATATGTATCTTATCATAACATTTGATACGTTCTGTGCAGTTTGCCATTGGCGTAGAGAAATGAACATGTTCTCATTTAAAAAAAATAGCATTTCATCAACATTTTTGAAATAGTTTTAGAAACTCTTTAGGGAAACAATATCTAGATGATAATGCATGAATGCTGTATTTGAACATTTTGTGCTTGTAAAATAAATTTTACAGTCTAGAATTTCCAACTTCAAGGAAGAAATACGAGGGAGAAAAGTAGTCATTGAAACAAATTTTTTCTTTTGTTGTACTTTTTTGTGGGCCTTCGTCTTGAACTACTTCCCTATTCTTTGAGTATTCAATTTTCAGTTGTATGACTGTTTGCTAAGCAATTATGCAAATTATCTTTTTAGGTGAGAGATTAGATGAGCCAAATGGTAAAATACTTTAAACTCTAATATTTTTGCATGATAATCTATTTTTTTTAATTTCCCAAAGAAATACCTATTAATTTGTTCAGCCAAACAATTAAACAATGCCAACAGATAGATTATACCTATTCTTAAAAATTATAACTTTCACAAATACTTCCAAAATTAGCGCAGTGTAATAAGAAAAGTTCTGACTTGTGAATGACCTCAGATTTTAGTTTACTCTTTTATAAATGTGGATTAAATTCCCAGCCCTAATTCCATTGCCAAAATTAAAATTCTCTACACTGGTAAAATGCCTATGGGGGGCAGTTTTTGACACGGCAAATATTTAAAACATGGTGTTCTCTTCCCCTTTCTGTATCTTGATAAACCACTCGGAGATGCCAAGTAAACACTACCAGATACATGTTACTGTTATGTTTTTGCTTATGTTTTTTCTTGTGGGGTGATTAAAGGGGTAAGAACGAGATTGCTTGATTCTTGCTTTTATGTTTTGTTGTTGAAATTATAAATGCATGGGTTTGGAGTTATTTTGTAATTCTGGTTGAGGTAAGAAGGAGAATTTAACTATGGAAAACATTTGGGCCTCGGAAGCACCATCAGTAGTTTTCAGGTGATCAATAGAATATATGTGAGAATCCCCATCATAGGGCAGCTGTCCAATAAACTATTACTTATACAATCTCCTTCACATTGTAAAAGGATAAAAATACAGATGATGTTCACTCATTTTGGTAATTTCCAGGAAACGACTGACTCACTCAAACATAGGTGGTGTATCTGGAATATAAATGCCCAGACTAATGGGGCTGATTTTATCGTCCTTAAAGCAAAATCAAAGTCAATAATTTACTACCACTGAAGAGAAGGCTGCTTTAGATCCAGGCCACTTACCACAGGAAGGATACAGGATGAGGTCATTTGTAAACCGTGGCCATAAGCTAACAGATGGTGAGACAATTTCTGTGTTTGTCACAGAAGAAATTTTTGACTTGTACTGATCTGTACACAGTGCAACTGAATAATTTGGATGGCCTGGCTATAACTTATGTGGATGTTTCCCAGTCACCTGCTGTTTTTTCTGTCATGCTGACTACATACAGATCTTCGACATATAGTGTCATGTTTCCCAGAACAGTTTGGCATTGTGTAAGAATATCTTCCAATTCATAGAGAAAAGATCCATCCAGTAATAGTTATATAAGAACATATATACATATGTATATGTATATATGTGTATGTGTATATATGTGTGTGTAGTTAGTAGAAATATCTGAAAATTATCGTATTACCTCTGGTCACGTATAGGTCAACATACTAAGAAGACACTCGTAAACATTTTGCGGGGACAAGGGGAACGATGATTTTTTTTTAAATGTCCATCGAGGTACTTACAGAGACTTTATTCGGGTCACCTAGCATTTTGCTGAATATCGTAAATGTCAGGAAAAGACAAGGCAGTCACTTTCATGTTCCTCATGAAGTACAGAGGAGGGGTCAATGGCTAAAGAGACCGTATCAATGCATTGTGGTAAATGGTATCACGAGGGCACTCTGGGAGCATTTGGAGGCGGTGGTCAACCCAACCTGCAAAGACAGAAGAGCTTTCTGGGGCGGGGATGAAACCTAAACTGGGTTGTAGAGATGAATAGGATTTCGGTGCAGGATATGGCCTTTCCCGGTAAAGGAACATCTTGAGACAAGGCACAAAGCAACGTGGGTCTGAGGAAAAAAATACACTGCTATAGTCTGGCTAGGTGGGTGAAGTCCCTGAAGAGTGATATAGTGGAGAAATCTTGGAAAGCTTGTGACTCGAAGGTGAATTTCACCTTGATCAAATTCCTAGTGGGGAGCCCTTAATGCGAATTACAAACTGATGTAAGTAAATTTCATCATTCACGTTTATTAGGTTTGTTTGTTTGTTCATCTGTGTATTTGTTTGGTAGACTTCTGTATCTTCCAATAATTAGATGTAGGTCTAACCACTACAGAGGGTTTATACACAAACAAAAAAACCCCAAGTCTCAGTCCTAATTCCGCTACCCAATAAAACACTTATTAAACAGCATGAGCAAAAAGCAATCGTGTGATCTGCGAATTAAATGTGATCCTCAGCTTCCTGTCCTTTTAGGTTCTCTAACAAGATCTTAAAGGCTCATGTGCAGGTGTGATACTATTTCGGCAGCAAGGCATGGTTGCATATCCAGTCCGACTCAGGCAGCACAGTCCTGTGTCAGCAGCTGACAAAGAAGGCCTCTTTCGGGCTAGGTCATTGTTCTTAATGGAAATGTATTCAATATAGACTGCTGCCTTTGATTCCTTGCACCCTGTTCAGGAAGTGTAGAGGTGCCCACTCAGTATTAGTAGCCTTTCCATAGATATTGAATGCTTCTCATTTTGCCAATGAAAAATCATTTCGGTCATTCGATAAACAAACTCTCTGGTGCTGAACAGAGAGGAGGACCATCGAAGCGCTTTCAGCGAGTGGAAGTCAGCTTTGGATTAGTCCTTCAATTGACGACTCACCCTTTAGCTCACCAGACACATCCTCCGTTAGGACTCTCCAGATGTCCACTCACCACCTCAAGGGGATAGAGTGAAATAACTAACACATACATATATACCGTACTGTTGAGACAAAGTGTTTTACAGTGAAATATAGGCACCGTCACATTGAGTTTTAAACAGGAGATTGGGATTAGCAGATTCCAGTTTTTCAAAGCTAACGTTGAAGGCTGAGCGAGTCATTTGGCAGAGGACAAGGGGATGTACAGAGGCCACGTGGCAGGTTATTACAACAGTAGGTGCTAAACCATTTTTACTAAGAGAGAAGAAGCAGAAACATAGAGAAATGCGTGTCTATGCTATTGTGTTAGATTCTAAAAGGAAATTGTGTTAAACGTTATTAGCAATAACGTAGATGTTAGTAGATGTGCAGTTACAAACATATAACCTATGCATAGATATTTGTGTCTATATTTTATTTATTTTATCTGTGTATATATTTGTGTGTATATTTTTACTAAGAAGAAGCAGAAACATGGAGAAATGCGTGTCTATGCTGTTGTGTTAGATTCTAAAAGGAAATTGTGTTAAACGTTATTAGCAATAACATAGATGTTAGAAGGTGTGCAATTACAAACATATAACCTATACATATATATTTGTGTGTATATCTATCTTTCAATTACATGTGTGTGTGTGTGTGTGTTTGTTATTTGGTAGGCTTTACATATATGTATACATATATACATTTCATATTTTACATATATATCTATATTTATATTTATATATTTTTCCTACCTAATAAAAAACAGTCAAGGATTTTATCAAATTAATAGCTCTTCTAATGAGTTTGGTCAAAAGGCCCATTATGCCAATTTGATTGTTCTCATCTGTTTATTGTTTGCCTCCATATCCCTGTACAATGCGGGAGAAGTCACCTCTCCAAAACCCTTCCAAGGAATCTTCACCTACCTTGAAAATAATATAAAACGGGCAGCTTGTTGTAAATCTAATCAAAGTTCTAATATATTTTGAATAGTTACATAGTTTCTAAAAGGTGAAGGGCAGTGGAGCTAATTTAAAATGCTAACAAGGTTGTAGTTAATCAATTGTAGCAATTAGATGGTTAATAGCTGGGTAGTAAATCATCACCAGGCAGGAAAGATTTCTGCTTAGTACACAATTAATTGGAAGCTGGCAACATCTTGCCATTATCTATTACATCCCAACAGCTATTGTTTATGTTTCCTTTATCATCTGATGATACAGTTTGATCGTTTCCCTACAACTCTTTCTTCACGAAAAAATCAAAAGGAACATTCTGACAATGTGGTGATGAAAATACTGTGTCTCACATGTAAAGTAAATGGAGTGTTACTGACCGCTTGGAAGTAGTTGGTGAGAAACTCGATTTACTGTCTTTCCCTTCTCTAAACTTCGATAAAGATTATTGTCTCTGTAACTAATTCTGGCATTTAATATCACATTAACTTTCACTGTCACTTAATTGTTCCATATGTGCTTGGTGTTCCCCCATAGCTTTTAAGCCCCTGTGCCTTGTTCGTCTTTTGTGATGCCTCGTCCCAGCCCACGTTATACCCATTCAGTAAATATCGATAATGTAACTGAACGGAAGTGAGTTTGTGACATCTTCTCTCAGTGACCTAGTAGATTTGGAATCACAAAAAATGCCCAGCAATATCTAACTGTCATCTCTACAATTTGGATTTCTGCACACGAATCAGTGGTGGCCTCAGCTAAGGGCTACCATGAGTGACCTCCCTTTTCGATGAATAACGAAACCAGGAACTACACACACACACACACACACACACACACACACACACACACACACACACAATTACCCTGCTGTAAAATTCTAATTGTTTGCTTAAACACCAGGGAAAGTATGTTACAAATCTTCACTTCATTCCTTTTTCCAACTTATCTCAGCCAAACTCTGAGTAGTAGCCAAACTACTCAGGAGTAGTTTTTAAGGATCTTCACTTGCCCTGTCTACCTTGGGGTAAAAACAGAGTCAACACGGATTTATGTGTTTTCATTACATTGAATCGTTTGTCCAGACCATTATGGTTGGCAGCTTGCAGCCTGCCACATCACTGAGGCCACTGAAATGAACGGATCTTGCTACATTAGAAAAATGAAACAAATTCAAGTCTGGTCACATTATGTCCCTGAATAAAGCACAGTCTACTGCCAGCCATCCCGGGACACAGGCAGTTCCTCCATTTGCAAACACGCTTATATGGCCAAATATGGTCTTTCCAAATTCTTGCCCGAATCTGGCAAATACTTCCTGCTTTACTTCACCTTAAGACTTTATTCGCTGGAATTGTGAATGGCTGAACCCATTAGTTTACCCAGCTCTCCTAAAATTTCACCATATATCCCACAAATGTTAGTTATTCCCACTCTGGGAATCCCAGGGTCTCCTCTTGGGTTCAGCAGCTGAACAAGTGTTTTCAGAGGTAAATTGGACAACATCACCACCTTTCTGGAAAATGTCAATGTCTGTTCAAAATTTCCATATTATAACGAAATAAGATAAAATCCCAACTTCCTCCCACTCCTCGGGAGAATTGGGTTCCACTTGCATCAGGCCTTTGCATGTTGTCCTTTGTTGACTGGGGCCTTACCACACTGGCGCCTTTATTCTTTCTAACTCTGGCTTGTTCCCATCTTTCTGCTTGCGTGTTCTCCAGCACTGGCATGCCTTCTTTCTGGAAGGTTCTCCACTGAGAAGGTCATGGGGGGTAGGCTCCTGTCAATGCTACCGGCTCAACTTTCATGTTGCTTTCTCAGAGAGGCCTTCCCTGGCCATCTTGTTTCTAGTAGCCAACCAACATGAGGCACCTCTTCTCTTTGGCTCAGTTTACTCCTTGTTTGTTAGCTTCCTATGTATTGCTGTCTAAAATTGTCTCATTTATTTCTTTACCCGTGTCCCTTCCTTCTCTCCTGACTACAGCGTAAATATGAGGACTAAGGCCTTATCTGATGTATTTATAGCTGTGTCCTCAGGACCAAGAACCCTGCCCAGCACATAGGTACTCAGTGACAGTTTCCTGATGAGTGACTAATGTTCAGTCAATAGAATCCCGACTTTCTTTTTCATGGACTTAGTGACTTTCTTAAGCCCCTCACTTAGCTGATTTCTCCTTGCAATTCCTTTTCCTTGTTTGTATTGCTCCCTACTTCTAACAATTGCCTTCCATGCCTTAGCTGTTAATGATTACCACGTTGACAAAAAAATAATTATTTTCCAAATGTTTTCATCAATTGCAATGTTAGCTCATTTCCAAAGGAATTTTCCATCCATGAAGCCAGACCAGGAGAGTGCTAACATTATAGGAGCCTACTGTTGATTGTGTCCATAAACTCATGACATTTTCTAGCTTGGAGTGACTTCAGAGCGCATCTAGTACAAACTTGTATTTTACCCTTGAGAAAACTGCACGTTGGGCAGGTTAAATGATTTGTCAAAAGTCAAGTCACTAGTGAGTGGCAGCTGAGACAGAAACCAAAGTTCTCTAGGCCTTGCTGTGTCCAGATTACAGAGGAGCACCAGTGGCTTCTAAGTCACTAATGTCTCAATGGTGCAGCTGGGTGTCAGGTTACGACAAGGAGCCGGTCAAGGGCATCAGAGTTATTAGACTGTGGAATGGTTCATGGGGAAACGTAGAATTACGTGAATATTTTCCCACTGTTTTCTGTTTCCAATGAGGTTTTGATTCAGTGTTTAAGGAACATTTAGAGAACAGAGCCCAAGAGATCTGGCCTCAAAGACCCAAGCCGTACAGTGAGAGTGAGTCAAGAGCCTTTCCTAAATTCAGAAAATGATCTGGAGGCTTTTGATATATAATTTACAGTATCAGATTGACAGCCTGGAAATTAGTATCTTCAGCTGAGGAATACCTGAAAATCTCAGACTGAGCACATTCAAGGAACTCGATGAAGATAAACAGCACAGAAAGATGAGTGGGTTAGTAAAGTAGAAAACTATCACTTGGGCCTGGTGTTTGATTTAACACATTTGCAGAAATTTCTTTCGGGCAGGGACTCTGTTCTGCTCATCATCGAAACCCAGCATACAGCACAGTGCCTGGAACCTAGAAAGCAGTAAATAAATTGTTGAATAAATACGCAAGTACGTATGCCTTCCTTTTTATTTTTCAATAAAAACAGTAATCATTTTAATAGTAATCATTTTTTTTGTTTTTAAGATTTCTTTCTATAGTAGATATAGTTGAGCATCCAAATATCTTAGAGAATAGTATAGTTAGTGCTGACTCCCCACCTTGAATTACACCATTATTCCCACTGAGCACCTACCATGCCCTGCAGAATTAGCCTGTAGATTCACTTAGAACAGAGACCAGAAATCATAAAGCAAATTCTCTGCTTTCTTTTATGGATAGTTAATGCCAGAACTCAAACTCAACAGAGAAGTTTCAAAACAGTCTTGTAGCAGAAGCCTCAAATTTGTTTCAACAGACCTCACGCAATTGAAATGGTATTATCTTGATCCTGCAAAAGCAGGTACTGTTTTTATATTTAATGCTGGTAATAAAAAGCTCATTATGCAAAAACACCATTTCACATATCCTAAAACTTGTTTTCCCTTTATATGTTATGACTTTGTTCAGCTTGCTGTTATACTTAAACTCAGAATTTATCATGTGTACCTTGCTGCTACCCCATCAAATCAGCAGGGGGAAAAAAAAGTATTCTATGTAAGCTACCTAAATAGGCTTCATTTTTGTCTCTTGTTGGAATTGTCTCCTGATTTTGTTGTTGTTGTTGTCATATAATGCTCTGTGGCTTTTAGAAGAAAGAAAAATTCAGTGTGTTTGTAATTTAAATGTTTACCCACGTTGTTCTTCAGATGGCAGCTTTTCAAGTATTCTTTAAAATTGATTTGACCACCATATAAAAAATAAACTTGATATTTAAGGTATGTGAAAGAGAAGCTACATTTTCAAAAATCGATATTGTATTCAGAAAAGCTGCCGTCTTCTCACAGTTGCAGTGTATTAATGGAAAAGATCTTAATTGGGGTTCAGGGTAGGAATTTTATTGTGGCTGAAAAGAGTCCCTAATGAGATGTATAGACTAGTTTTGTGAATACCTCCTGTCTCAAAAATCCATGCTAAATAGGCATTTACTTAGTTTTGTCAAACATTCAGGAATCAAGACCCTCAGCCGTTTGAATTTTTGAGAACTACAAACTTGGCCAATGTCAAATTTACCTATTGCCACCAATGTAAGTATTTATCCAGGAAGTCCTGAATCATTCCATAAAAATGGAATATTTACAGGGGGCACCTGGGTGGCTCAGTCGGTTAAGCATCCAACTCTTGATTTTATCTCAGGTCATGATTTCACGGTTCATGGGATCAAGCCCCATGAACTCAGTGCAGAGCCAGCTTGGCATTCTCTCTCTCCCTCCCTCCCTGCCCCTCCCTGCTCACAAGTGCACATGCTCACACTCTCTCAAACTAAGTAAAAAAAACTTTTTTTAAAAAATGGAATATTTGTGAAGAAAGCATACTTTCTTCAGTTCTCTGTTTTTGGTTATTTTATTATTTTTGTTGATTTTATTGTCTTATTTTATTAGTATATCCAAAAAGCCAAAAGCACAAGAAATAACACTAAAAGTCATACATTAGATTTTTTTAATTTAAAATTTCCGACTCTAAAAATCTACCTTTAGACTTTGAAATAATTCCAATTACTCATTCTCCTAACCTGTTTGAACTAATGAGGTTTCATGTTACAAATAAGATTAAACGAGAATTACCTTGTTTTACTGCCTTTTTGAAGGTGAATACATTGGCATTAAAAAAGTTGTTGCTGCTTTCTAGTAGTTGATATTGAGTGATTAAAATGCGTAGTTGTGTGGGACGAATAGCCTGGACTGAGAAGACAGAGGGGTGAATAGGAAGATTGGAAAGAAGCCAGAGAAGAAGGAAAGATGAAAATGGGGGGCTCTCAGCAGGAGGCTGGTATAGGGAGGGGTGAAGCCATGGGGAGATAACTTCCCACATCTTCCATATCTGTTTCTTTTTTTTTTTTTAAGTTTCCTTTTATTTATTTTGAGAGAGAGAGAGAGAGAGAGAGAGCAAGCAGAGGAGGGGCAGAGAGAGAGAAAGGGAGACAGAATCCCAAACAGGCTCTGCACTGACCATCCCAGACACTGGGTTCACATTCACCAACCGTGAGATCATGACCTAAGCCAGAATCAAGTGTCAGATGCTCTACCAACTGAGCTGCCCAGGTGCTACCACCCTCCCTCTCCACATCTGTCTCTTGATAATTTATAAAAGGCTCCACACGGCCCACACATAATCATACAGAAACCCCAATTGCTCAAAACCTGAGGGATCTTGGTATGCATTTGCCCCATAATTTGAAAACTATGGACGGCTGATCAAAAGGAGGGAAAGCTCCTCTGGGAACAAGTATTAACATAAAAATATAGAACTTTAAAGAGTTTTTAGAAAGCATTTTAGATGTTCGCCTAGAGACAGTAGTGACTGGAGGGGGAATAAGTATTCAGAGTCCTGGATTCAGTAAATGCATTGATAACAAAAAAATAACAAGGTAAAGACATAAACCACATCTGAAGATAGAAGGTGTTTAAGACTCTGAAAGTAGGAGAGAATAACGGGTAAAGAGCACAGAAAATGACCTCATGAAGCTCTAGAGGTGACCATTTATAACTGTTACATACAATTTAGATGGTAAAGATGTTGTATAAGTCAATATATCCAGGTGTCAAGGGCATAGGTTAAAATGTGGCCTTTGTAGAAAGGCCAGAACTCTGGGTAAAATATTTAGGACTACCCAGTGCAAGAGTAGTAACACTGACTAGTAAATAATTTTAAATAACGATGATGGTATTTGAACAATGGATTTCAGGTGTACTCCCGAATTCTGAAACTCTGCCCTTACAGTGGTGCTGAAATATGCATAATTTCCTTTCCTCAAGGTATCTCAGTGTGTTTTCTAGAATTAAAACTGGCTCTCCAAACTCAGTCACCTAAACCCCTTCATTTTGTGTAATGCTGTTATCTTTTACCTCCTGAGTTATCACAAAATCTATTTTTATTTTCCGAAGGAGTAGAGGGTGTATATATTAAGTGCAGCTAAATGGACCGAGAAAGGAACCCAGATGTTTAACCATGAAATCTAAATTTGAAACAGTCTCTGGAAATATGCTGAAATGTTTCCAAAATATCATGAAGATCAAAACAAATTGCAGTTGAAATGACCTTCACTGGGAGAAGTATCAACAATGTGGAATTTATGTGGAAAACATTCCTCTTTATTTCTTTCTAATCTTTTTAACCTTACCATGATAAATTACCAGTGATAAACCAAAAATATAAATTTCTGGGATATCATTCTCACCAAAAAACAAGTCAACATAATTATACATTATAAGCTATACAATAAGTCAGCATAATTTATAAGTTATAAAATTAAAGCTTTTAAAAACTTAGTTTGAAACACATATGTACTTCAGTATACATTGTGGTAATTCCCCAGATTAATCTTACCCTCACTGCTCACCCATGTTTACAGATATTTTCAGCTATGCATCTGTTAGATAACAGGTAGAGCTTAGAGCAAGGCTAGATGATAATGTATTTTAATTTTATGAAAATAATAGAAATAATCATCATACCTATTTGGCAGTTGAGGCAGAAGGTTACATAAGTTTGCCAAAGATTAACAGGTTATGGGACCAGGAGTTCTGTCTCCAGGACTCCATACTCTTAACTTTATATTATGAAAACTGTACACAATTGGCCCTTGAAAAATGTGCAGGTTAGAGGCATTGACACACACAGTTAAAAATCCACTTAAAATTTTGGCTATCCAAAACGTAACTCCCAATAGCCTACTGTTGACTGGAAGGAAGGCTTACTGGTCACATAAAGAGTTGTTTAACACTTATTTTGTGTGTTATCCTTGTTATAGACTTTATTCTTACCATAAAGTAGAGAAAAGAAAGTATTATTAAAAGAACTGTAAGGAAGAGAAAATACATTTATGGTACTGTATTGCATTTACTGAAAAAAAAATCCGCACATAATGTTCAAGAGTCCAGTGTATGTCATACCTATAGACACACTCTCAAAGTTAAAGTTATAATTTGAAGAAAATGTATCTCAGTTGGCGGCCGTGATTCTGAAATCCAGTAATCACAAAACCAACTTATACTTCTTGAAATCCTGTTCATTGACATCAGTGAAATATAACGAAATAATAAATAGGACTCTAATAAAAGTGGGTGCCAATCTTTATGTTGCATGTAAGGAATAGATTATTTCTCCATAGAGAAGGAGCCATTTTTGGTGATATCTAGCAAGTACATTGGAAAACATCTAACAATATGGTGAAGGTTATTTTGGAAACCTCATGTAAGTAGAAGCATGTAGTGTTTATCCTTCCATGACTGGCTTATTTCACTTAGCATAATATCTGGAATGTCCAACCACATTGTAATGTATTACAGCATATCCTTTTTTTTTTGGAATGCTGAATAATATCTCATTATAGTTATATCTACTTTTTTAATCTCTTCACCCATCAGTGGACATTTATGTTGTCCATCTCAGCTGTTGTGAATAGTGCCTCCATGAACATGGGAGTGCTAATATCTCTTTGAGATTCTGATTTCAATTCTTCTGGATAAAAATTTCAGTTATGCGAGATGAATCCATTCTAGAGATCTGTACAACACTGGATGTGTAGATAACAGTACTGTGTTTATACACTTAAAATTGGTTAAAAGGGTGGATCTCATGGCAGGTGTTCTTACCACACTGATATAAAATGAAATAAATATATGGAAGGCAACATTACTAAGGTCATTGGGAAGCACTGGGAAAAATAAAGGATTTAGACTACAGGATCATGACAAAACTCAGAAACAAAAAGTCAAACACTGTGTAAAAGACTCAGTCAAGTGTGGAGGTTCCTTCTCTGCTTTTGAGGGAGGACCAAGACATGGCCCTACCAGAATCCCAACATTTAACATTTACTTGCGCTAAAATACTTTGTCTGAACATTTGAAACCTGTGACAATAATTGTAGGCGGGAAGAACTATTTGTTATCCCCATTTCTTTCATGAACAAAGTGAGATAAGCAGATATTAAGTAACTTGACCAAGTGAATTGCTGCTCATAAAGGGCCAAGCCAGCGTAGAATAAGATGGCCTGATTCCAGAATCATAGATCTGCATCGCAATGCCACAGTGCCTCCTAGGAATTACTAGCACTTGTAGGCATGATTGGGGTGTATAAAATGAAGCATAGCAGAATTTATGACAGGAAAAAATTTATTTCCTCTGAAGAAATAAAAGATGACCAACTATAGTAGCATAACTTCTTCAGACACTGGATCACATTGATAAAAAACACAGAACAGAAGAGCTAATAACATCACTGAGTTCACTGAAATCTTTCTAGGTTAATGATAACTTTTTAGGAAATACACGTTGGAGAATTTTTGTTAATGTTTCCTCTGATATGTTTACGAGAACCAGTAGAGGGAGCTTTTAACCATGAGTTTATATTCCATTAAGAAAAGAATCAGTCGAATAAAGTGAGATGAAAGGTAAAACAATCCTTAACATGACATTTATACAAAACTGTAAGGAATCCATAAAGATCTTTCCTTCTGGCAGGGGTTACTTTAGAAATCGATCGCCAGGCATTTTTGACTGCTCACCGTGTATCCATTGCTGTTCTGTTACAAGCTACAGGACAATTGTCCTGGGTAACTAGACATGGCCAGCTGATACCTTACTTGAGAAGAGTTTTTGGCATTTAAGAAACACATGGTGGGTTAATGCATTTTATGGATAATAGAATATTACCAGCAATTGTGACAGAGGAGGTAAGCAAACAAGAGTTAGGCCAGATAACAAAGCATATTCGCTGGTTCTAGGAGAACAAAGGATATGGCTCCATGGTGAAAAACCTCAAGATTCTTTTCAGTGGAGAAAACATTGGGAGCAAAACCTCCGATGTTGGAATGAGCCCAGAGGGAGAGAAATCACACATGAATAACCAAAGTACAGGGTTAATTTGAGAGACGTAGGATCAGACTTGACAGTCATGTCAGACTGTGAGTACAGGCAAAGAGTCCATGCGGTCGGTGGTAGGAAACGAGAGAACTCTGTAATAGGGTAACCAGAGGAATGGGGAGGGTGCACGTGTGGGCGTGAGGAGGACAGAGTTGGAGGATAGTCAGGAAGTGGAAGAGATTGGAAGGAAGAAACCCAACAATAGGCAATAGCAATCATCCAGGCGGCAAGTGATTAATTTAGCTAGAAGTGTTGGCCTGTTGTGCACACCATATAATAAACTCTTTTTACAAACCACCATTTCAGAGTGCAGTGATAACAATAACAATAATAATTATGTGCTTTCACTCTCTTGCTTCTCCTCTTAGACCGCATTGAAAAAAAAAAATTCAGCTAGTTTTGGCGGTGCTCCAGGGAGCCAGTTTGTGGAATTTTCTTCCATCTGCCTTTACTTTCATGGTTTACTGACTGCTTAGTTTGCAGTTCCTTTTATTTGTGTATTTCACCATCCCGTAAATAAATAATATTTATTGCTCCAAAGTAGCGACCAGATATGATGAAGATAGATGTCCAGCATTAGCTCCCATCGTACGTAAATAGTCTCCTTTAGAAGGACTTCTCTGCAATTCACACCCAGCGCAGGCACCCCGAGTGTTCTGGACTCGTGGAGGAACAGACGAGGTGAAACCCGTCGTAGAGATGATGGAGGTGACTAATGGAATCTGGTGAGAGTGCAAAAGATAATCTGGGGTCTTCATTGCCAGGCCAAAGGGTAATAAGGAGCCACTGCAAGGTTTTAAGTAGAAGGTGATCCTGTCATGTGGATGCTGGGAAGATTCAGGTGGGGACTGCCTTTCAGACAGTCCTGAGAGGGGAAGGCTGGCAGAGAGAGAGAAATCCAGAGGCTACACATGTGAATTGGTTTCAATGGGAATGAAGAAGAGGAGCTAAACGAGGTCATGAGAAAACAGTAAAAACCAGTGATTTAAGGTGTGAAGAATGAAGGGAAAAGTATGAAAGATGACTGACAAGCAGAGGTTTTTTTTTTTTTTTTTATCTTTATTTATTTTTGAGAGAGACAGAGACAGCATGAGTTGGGGAGGGGCAGAGGGAGAAGGAGACACAGAATCGGAAGCAGGCTCCAGGCTCTGAGCTGTCAGCACAGAGCCTGACATGGGACTCGAACTCACAAACTGCGAGATCATGACCTGAGCTGAAGCCAGATGCTTAACCGACTGAGCCACCCAGGTGCCCCTCATAAGTACAGTTTAAATGATTGGCACCCTAACGAAAATATTCAGGAAGAGGACCAGCACTTAGTCTAAAATTGTGAATTTGATTTGGGCAAATGGATTTGAAGTACTAGCAGGAGAAATAGACAAATGTACAAATATTTGAAAGACATTAATATTCTCATAATGTGATGGTCTAGATCTCGTAAAGGAGACTAGCATTCTTCTTTTTTTAATTTTTAAGTCTATTTATTTATTTTTGAGAGACACAGAGACAGCGTGAGCAGGGGAGGGGCAGAGAGAGAGAGGGAGAGACAGAATCCCATGCAGGCTCCACACTGTCAGCACAGAGCTGGACATGGGGCTTGAACCCATGGAAACACGTGATCATGACCTGAGCTAAAATCAAGAGTCAGATGCTTAATTGACTGAGCTACCCAGGCGCCCCAAGGAGACTAACATTCTGAAGGTTGAATAGCTTTCAACTTTTTAAAATACAGAAGTCACTAGAAATGAGATAATGTTGGCAGCGGAGGAGATATTTGGCTGAAAATAGTGAAACTTTTGTTTTTCTCAAGCATCTGCATTGAAACTCTGGTAGGTTTTTCATGAGCCTTCTTTTTTTTGTAATCTGAAATCCAGAATTAACTTCGGGACATCAGTCAATATGCTATCAACTCTGACATAGTGGAATTGATTAGTAAAGAACAATGCTCATGAATTAGAATTAAAATTTCCCCTTTCTTCTTATTATGGGGGACGCATGTCAGTGTCCAGAGGGGATACAGATGGGTTTATATGACAAGAGACTTGACATGATGGCTCATTTGTCTCCTTTGAAATTGAACCATCATTGGACCTAATTGGCAGAAGTTACAGATGCCCTTTTTTTTCTGAACTTGACACCGTGGCCTGTTTCGCCAGAGATATTTGTCATCCCCAGAATTTGTGAAGAAAGGCATCTTATTACGCCCTGGCAATTAGATCACGTGATACATTGTAGATTTTTTGCACTTAGCTAAAAAGAATCAATCATTTTAGAAGAACATTTTGGAGGCCCCATTGTCACGTGCTATTTTTTCTCTGTACTCCCACTTACACAGTGACTATGTTATCACGCGTCTTAAGTATTTGCCTTAAAACACAAACATCCACGACACAAGCCTCTGGATAAAATTACATGAATAAAATCGCAATATGACAATACATGGCCTTCAATTAACACTAACGAATGGTGTACCCATTGTAGACCTGATGTTTTTAAGCACCAAGCACGTAGGTGATTTTAAGTACTAGCAGGAGAAATCGGCAAACGTACGAATCTTTGAAAGACATTACTAATATGGCAAGAAAACCAAGTCCCAAATCATGACAGAAACAGAAACTGTCTGGGAAACACCACTTTGGCACTGACTTGTGTTATTGTTTGTATCGTTGTTAATGATTTTTACTTAAGTTTGCAAGAATTCAGGAAGAGGGTTCTTTAAAACTCGCCTCAATCAAAAATGCACTTAAATCTTCAATGCCATTTTCACAAGATTGTTGCCAACCTGGTTATGTCTCAAATGATTAAAGTTATAAGTGAGATATATACTAAATATGACCAACGAAGTAGGCCTTATTTGAAGGGATATTTTCCAGGGTTTCCATTTTCATGCTGATTGTTTTTCTCATTATTTAACGTTAGTAGAAAGATCGGAAACTGATTTTGGCTCATCTACTTTTTCCATTTAATTAGCAAGTACTTATTACCACATAACTACTATGTACTAAGTACTAGTTACAAGTACTTAGTATGTACTTAGCTCTGTGCTGCAGCTTTTATGATGCCAAAATTTCAAGGAGCAAATTACTCTTCTCAGTGTCCCTGCATTTTCTGAAAATGGAGTTGTGAGGACCTTTCCCCAGGTGTTTCTTGTAGTTTATTAAGACCTCTTATTTTGGAACTTTTTTCTTACCAAATGCAGGGGGACTCATGGTTCTTTTAAAGCTTTTTATGGTGGTAACATGCTTTTTGAGGAGCCCAGTTAAGTGATTGAATACCTCAGAAAAATGGTAGATTTTCTATCAAGTGGCCTTTCTACTGGTGTGGTTTTTGCACACGGAAAATTCTCCCTAAGAACATAGCTTCAGTTAAGACTTGCGAGGTCCCCCTTACCTTCAGAAGTGAGGGCTGAGAACAGTGGGAAGAATTTGTCCTCTGTATATAGAATGCTTGCATTCTATAAAGCAAATGGGAGTGATGTGTTTGTTGTTTTTGTTTGTTTGTTTGTTTTTAACAATCAGGATATGAGTATCTGAGAATAATCACTTGCAGAGCATAGAGACATTAAGGGAAGCATCTCATCATATTCTTAAAGAAGCAACTAATATATTACTAAATTGTGTACCTAATATCAGATATCAAGGATTGAATCGATTCCAGAATTTTCACCTTATTTAGAAACGTTCCATTGCTAGGTACCCAGAGTTAGTTTTTGTGCCAGGCATTATTCCAAGAGCTTTTATTATTTATTATCTCACTTTATCCTCACGATAACACTGTAAGGTTGGTATCATTATATTTTCCAGAGAAGGAAAATAGGGCACTGGGGGGTTAAGTGACCTGCCCAGGGACACAAATCAGTTAGCTGATTGAACCAAGTTTTAAATCAAGGCAGCACAAAATAGAAGCTTTGCCTTCTTGAAAGTCCATTGAGAGTAGCATTTGCCGTTGGTAGATAAGGGTTCCCTTTGCAAAAGAAGAGAAAACCGAGCTTATACGCAGCCTGTGAGTTCTGCCACCCACCAGATAGCCAAGGATGCACGGATCTTGGAAGAGACTCGTTAATCAAACAGATGTGGTTTCAATAATTATGAAATCTCTTCATTAAGCACTGGCAGTAAGTCATTACAATATCTTCTCCAGCCTTTGGGCTATGATCAACTGTAGAACATCTTCTCATTAGGATAATGGAGTTCAATAAAAGACTGTTCCATCATTCTCCATAACGGAGCAGAATGGAACTTTTTGTTAACGATAATCATTTAGCGATTCGTTTTATCTTTTTCAGATCTTGTTAATTCATTATTGTACAAGGTTAATTCTTCATGCATTTAGGTTTTGATCTTGACAGAATGCATTGGTCATAAAAGTTAACTTTGTAAAAGAAATCAGGACAGTTTAAATTAATGTTGGGAACATAATGAGTAGAAATTAGAGAAGTATTTTGTTTTAATTTGCTAGCCCAGAGAATTATTAATTAAAGCATGGTTTATGTATTTTAAATTAAGTTGTTCAGGGAATTTTTGACATATGTTATTTTTTTCAATGATTTTTCTGACACACAAGACCAGGAGAATATTAAAATTATCTGAGTTTTAGATGTATTAACAGTGATATAATCTATTACTAAGCTAATTCCTTAGTATCACGTGATTATCTCTATAATTGTATATTAAAGTCATCAGAATAATAGAACTATCAAAAGTCACAAAATACATGAATGGGGGCCGCCCTCTGAATTTTTGCACACCCAAAGTTAACAATAATTACTAACTGTATATCTGCACTCATGATTTTCCCCTATGAAAACGTTTACTTTATACAATTTTACCTACTGATAATTACAGTTAACTTACAATCTTCTGATTATTCCCACTTACCATTAGAGCAAAAGCACTGTCCAATTGTATCTTTGTAATCATGATTTTAATGGCACTGATATTTCATTGAGAAAATGCAGTTATGTAATTTAGCTATATTTTTATGTTTGAGAGTTGTATCGTTTCAAATATTTTTGCTATCATAAATAACCAAGCAATAAAAGATTTCTCGTATGACCTTCACCCCTCTATTTAGGATTATTTCTGTAGAAAATTATCCTGTAGACCCCAGAAGTAGATTTATTGAATCAAAGAGAATTAATATATCTGTAGCTCCTGAGATAGAGTCCCTGAATACTTAGGGAACATGTTTGATCTCTGTAGCCTTGGGACTGGCATAGTAACCAGTGTGCTCATTTTAAAGATGTCAAAACTTTTCAAAGAGTGTGTGTGTGTGTGTGTGTGTGTGTGTGTGTGTGTGTGTGTGTATGCTTTATCTGAATGAGTAATAATAATCTTTTGTATTAGAATAGATTTTCATAGTTTCCATGAACTTTCACATATATTATCTGACTTGAAACCTACAACATACTTTCAAGAGGCACAAGGAAGGCGGTTTGAGCATCATTTTTCAGAGGGAAAAAGGGAGACGCAGAGAGATTAAGGTCATTGTCTGGATCTTAGCCTTACCTGAACTAGTGGTAATTTCATTACATCCCATCTGTGCACATAGGTGCTTCACTTAAGAAAGATTTGAAATCAGTTGATTGTCTTTTTCTTTTCCTTTCTGTGAATAATTGCTTTTATTCTTTGGGGGACAAGCTTACACTTACTGGAAATATTTTTGCCTTTTTTATAATGTATAGTGCATATCATTCCTTAATCATCACCGTGCAATTTTCCCAAATGCTTCATTCATGAAAAAATAATATTAACATATTTTGAGGACTTATTTTATAGTTTTAAAATAGCCATGAAAGGCAAAGGCCAAAGTAACTTATTTGTGTTACTTAATATATTTGAATATATCAGTTGAGAAAATTTTCAATTCTTTAGTTTTTTAAGTAATTTTTAGAAGACTAGTATGATAAAATCATTCCCATGAATGAGAGTCTTATGAATCTACCCATGGAAGTCCTGACATATGGTTTTAGATACATGCGGGCATTTCCTAGTTTTATAAATGTAAGGAGTTGACTTAACTTTTGTGGAACTGTTTTTTTAAACTATAAAATTATTTTTGATAACATCTATCCAATATGAGTATTAATGATACAGTGCATGAAATGCCTGCCATAGAGTTGGATGAACACAACATGTAAACATGTTCGTTTTACTTCTTCCCTCTTGATTTCTTCTTTTTCCTTTCCTTTGTTAATCAGGAAATTATCATCCTGATTTTAGAGATGAGATTATTTAAATCTAAAGAGTGAAGTAGGTTGTCCAAGGTTGTACACCTTTTAGGTATCATTGCTGGATTTCAAGGCCAGTTTTGTCTACTTCAAACCTTAGTTTTTCTCACTGAACAGAAAGGTAATTAAATGATGATAGGAAAAGCTGAAAGCCCGCTAATTATAATTATAACTAAAGAATATTTTTTTTTCCTATATCACCATCTACCTGCCACTGGTTTGGATTGCAAAAGTGCCAAAGATTGTAACTCAATATAGTGAAAAAATTTACCGTATAATGGAAACATTTTGTGGAACTGTTCAACAATGAGATCTTTAAAAAGTAAACTTTTTGGCTATTAGGAAGGATGGAGAATTTCTATTCAAGATGGGAGGTGAACTCGAGGATTCTTAAGACATAAACAGTTGGTGAATTTCTTGGTTCTTAAATGGATCTGCCTCTGGGTTATATAGTCTTTATACTATCTGTTCCTACAATTCAGCCAAACTACAAATAAATTGTAGTTTGTTTCAAAGTTCTTGAATGTCCTCTAACTTTTAAGATGTTCTCTTGCTAAACATAATATTTATGTATTTAGATATTGTGAAAAGTTCCTTTCTCTCTCTCTCTCTCATCTATCCATATAAAATATATACATATGTATATATGTATTATTTATGGATACATATACACTTATGTATTCTTTATGTATACATATATACATATGCATACATACATATATATGTTTGTGTGTATCTTTATTAAGCCTAACAACAATCTTACAAAGTAGACACTTTTATTAGCTACACGTTACTGGCTAACATAAAGAATCTTAGAGGGGGTTAAACAAATTATCAAGAATATATAGCTGGCAGGTGGCACAGATGGGACTCAATCTCTTGTATGGTTGGTACAAAAGCTTTAATTCTTTTTTTTTTTTTGTCTGTTTGTTTATTTATCTTGAGAGAGAGAGAGAGAGAGAATATGAGCAGGGGAGGGACAGTAAATCCCAAGTAGTCTCCATATTGTCAGTGCAGAGCCTGATGTGGGGCTCTGTCTCACCAACATGAGATCATGACCTGAGCCGAAACAAGAGTTGGATGCTTAACCAATGAACCACCCATGCTCCCCACAAACACCTTTATTCTTAACAATTAGATTACCCTATACTAATTTAAAGTTGTTGATTTGTTATCATTGGATTCAATGATATTCAGCATCTTCTATAGTATAGGCAAAACAAAACAAAGTCTATCTATACTAAAAAGCAAAAACAATGGCTATCCATAAAGTTTAACAATTACAACTTTTTTTGTCTTTCCCATTAGCTGAAATAGTTCAGGAAAGATATGATAAAGGAAGCCAAAAAGAAAGACCTGAATAAAAGATTAAAATTAGGTGCTAAATTAGAATATTTCAGTATTTATTGAACTTGATAAATATTTAGATGTAGACTATAAATTTCAAACAGAGAGTATAGTATTGCCACGTCAATACATGTAGGATCTTTTTACATGCCATTTGTCATCACACAATGGCCATAGAGTTGGGACTATTCCTGTCACTTACTACCCTACCTGTATTTCACCTGGACCAGTTACCTCGACATGTTTCCAAAGATAGACAGTGACCCGGTTTGGTGGGTAGCGATGATGAAAGACAGAGTTTCTTGGTGTTTGAAGATGAACCATGGGTTTCCTTTTACCTTTTCTCAAATAGACTCCAAAGTCTGAGGTCCTGGAGCTTGCAAATGGTCTTCTGTGTCATCAGTTAAGACCAAGGTGTATTTAGTAGTGTAGGGTGAACCATCTCTCTGTCAAGATCGGAATGATCAAATCTTGGTCTGAGCAACCCATATTCTATCAGTGTCAATTAATATCCTGACCTCGGTCCATTCTGCCACTTACTCTGTGGTCTTGGTGCAGATTCTATTTTGTCCTCATTTGAAATTTAGAACATCTGCTTCCTCTCTGGTTCCATTCCCATCTGACTTCCCTTCCTTAGAATTAGAGACTGAATTATTTGGGATGTTTTAATGTTCTCTTCTCTCTGCCCTTAGATTTTCAGCTGCTCACTTACAGTTGTATCTCTTAGTTTTGACTACAAGATTGCTCCATTCTTTTTCCCACCTTCAGGGAAAAGAGACAACCTGAACTCATTAATTTGGTCCAGTGTTTGAACTGTCAGCCCTTGCCATTAGCCGGGGCCATACAACTGATCAGTCCTTTAATAAGGATCCAGCTCTATGCAATGGCCCTCGTGAACAGGGTATCGTTATCTAACAACACGTATTGAAGGCTTTTTTTTTCTTTTTCACCAGCTATAAAATTCCACAGTCTTTAGAATGACCTAGTAATGTCTCATTGAAATGAATATTACATCATTTTTTCTGCTGACTACAGGGAGGTGCTCAGGCAGAAGTTTATGTAGTACTTGTATCTTTTCTGTTATCGCCTTATGAGACTCATTTAACTATATAGCGTATTAAGCATATTACTTGAGGAATTAAGAAACAAAGCTTTGCTATTTTTTCCACAAAAGCCTGGTATTCATGTAGTGGTTAATTGCTTAGTCTAGCTTCCTGAGCTAATAGAAATAAACAGGGGAATGATTAAGTGCTTTTCCTTATTTGTTCCATTTTTTTTTCAAAAGAACATGTTTTCTAATAAGATATGACAATTAAGCTTTTATATGTGTTTTCTTGGAAGTTAAGTACAGCAATATTTTATAATAATAAAATGGTGTTTGGATTAGCAATGTAGTCCTGTCTCAAGGAATGTTAATAGTGTAGGGAAAATTAATTTTGTTGTCCATACTTATTAATAAATTAAAAAATGAGCAATCTGGAGAACTTTTAAAACATTGATATGTGCTAATTAATAAAAACCTTTTTACCTTTATTCCAGACTAATTATACTTACATGAGAACAACATATAATTACATATTACTGACTGTAAAGAGCCATTATAATTTGTCTACATATCATTGGAATATTGGAATGTTACATGTTAAATTACAGGGGGATTTAAACACACATGTGCACACACACACACACACACACACACACCACACACTCACTGACTTTGAGTCAGCACCTTTCAGGGTCTCTGTTTCCTCAAAGTACATGTTTTGGACTACATGATTCTTAAGTTTCCCCCTCTTCCCCCAAGGTATAACATGGGTATAAGTTTATCTTTTTAGTTATGTAGAGGCTGACCATGCTCTCCAAATTCCCCCCATTTGATATTCCCAGTTAACCACGAACCGATCTGTGATTCTTGATTATATCTAGATGTTAAAAGGTTGAATCTAGATGACAATTGCAGAGTGAGTGAAAAGTCAGTGAGTCTCACTGGATTGTGCCTTGATAGCCAGAGGTGAACAGAGAGTTCACAGAGCCTTTCATGTATCCAAGTCACATAAAAATTCTTTGACCAAAGTTCATCAGATGCCTTTGTGCTGGTCAAATAGATCTATGTAAATTCTACTGTTATTCACTCAAAATAGTTGGCGGTATTGTTGGGTGATACAAGACAGAAAAGACATGATTTGTGTAAGTTCATTTAAAAAAAAAAAAGAAACATTATCAACAGAGAAAATAGAAGTTATGTGGGCAAGGGACAGTTATTGTAGCTTAAGTAACGTGGCTCAGTTATGAATAGTACTTACATAGTCATAATGATGTAAATATTGAATGGCGATCTATTAGAAAGATTGATGTAACTACATTGGTAAGGGATAGGTAAGTGGGAGGGGATAGGAGATGCCGGTGTCTGGTGGGATGAAGTGATAAAAGAGAAAGAAACCTTCATCTTTCATAGTGGGAAGTCTGTAGACACTTAAGACTGAAAAATTAGGAAATAACATCATAAGCATTTTATTTCATGAAGTAAATAGTGGTAAATTCCAAAAGAAGCAGCTAAAAAGAATTTGAAAATGATTGCTCTGGAAAATAGGAAACCTAAGGACCCTGGGATATGTATATATGAACATGTGGTTAAAACAAACAACAACATAAAAAGATAAATTCTCCCCCAGAAAGGACATGTTACAAAATTTCTTCTTGTATGTATTATTTTCTTAAAATTCCCAGGGCACGTATTGATACATTCTTCTTTAGATCACATCATAATTCAGGAATAAAAAAAAAGAGATCAGAGGAAGTCTTCTTGCATATCACCTGTTTGCTATTCATTTTAAAAACATATTATTGCTCTTTGATGTTATTATAAAATTTTACATTCCATATAATTTAAAACACTGTAAGAAATGATCAGTATCTGGATTCAGTTCCGTGTTTTCCATGCTGACCTACTTATGTTGCACAATAGAATTTAGGCATCTATGTTTAGAAGTTCATGTACGAGAAGATACGGACAAGTTAATAAGAGAAGAATTATTACACACATCTATTGCAATGATCTGACTTTCAACATTCTAGACTCAACTGTATACAATTCAGACCAAAAAAAAAAAAAAAAACAGTCAGAGCATGTAGAAAAACGTGTTGAATTTTATCCCTTGCATATTACAAAATCAACATCGGTTCCTTAGAGGATATACAAGTGGAAATTGATCTCTTTCTAAATGCTTTCAGAGAATATTGTCTTGATATCCCAACCAGTCTCACCCACATTCATCATTAAAAGTTTCCATCTTTTGAAACATTTGTTTGCCAGCCCCCCTGAATTTTTCTCAGTCATCATTTTCCCATCTGATTATACCTTTAGATTTGTCTATAATACCGAGAAGTTGTGTGAGGGGTGGGGAGGAAATAGGGTAAAATTCCATGTCGATTCAAATGTTTTGAATCTTTCTGAAGATTCCTTAAAGATCTTTAAAATACAATATAAGCTTAATAATTTATTTCCAGATATTTATGTGAGAAAAATGCCATCTATGCCCACATTTATTCCTGATTTTTTATGGACATTCAGATAAATTATGTGCAGGCAGATCAAGTCCAAGGCAAGCTAGTACCTTACTGGTGAGGTAATATTGCCTTTCCTGCTTCTAACCAATAGCCTGATTTTATTATTCCTGAAGCTTAATGTCTCATATTTTCATCTTCTCTTTTGCCACCTTCACCCCACCACCCATGAAAATTTGTATTCAAAGCCTTCTTTCTCAGGACATTGCTATTTCTTCATAAACATTTTAATTTTACTGGGTATCAGTTTCGTAAGGGAAATGGATAAAACTCTGAGACAAATAGATGTGTTAACGTGTAGAGTTAAGCTGACAATAAACAATAAGAATGCAAGGTAAAATGTTTCCCCTCCAAGAAGAAAACTGGATGTCATTAAATGCATTTTGATGTATCCCTCATTGCAATCTTTGCTCTCCTTGGAAAAAGGAATGAAAATGTGTGTCATCTGACTGCTATTTAACCTGCACACACCCGACTACAGCTTTTATCCAATGAGAAAGAAAATTAAATAATGTAGGTTGTTAGTTTCTTTCTTTTTTACCGAATGTAGCCACAATAGTTATGCTGACCTTGACCAAGATATCTCTACGTGATAGTCTGTTGCTGTGCTATAGAGTTTAACAGTATCTCTGCAGGTCTCTTCAGAATTCTTGGGTAAAAAGGGTAGCAGGTGTAGGCAGGGGTTAGCAAAGAGAGGCTATTTATTCTACCCCTGTAGTTTTGGATAGAAAGAAGGTCTTTTTAGGTGATCTGTTTCTGAGAAGTGCAACTTCCAGGAAACCACCCACATAGTCTCAAAATCATTTTTTTCTTTTCCTCCCTCAAAATTTACCCTAATCATCTCAAAGTAAAGAGTTACTCTCAACAACAACAAAATGCCGCACCTCACATGAAGTCTGCTTCTACTTCAGGAGAAAGCCTAATTGTATTTCCCAGAGACACTGTTACCTCCACAGTTTATAGATTATACACCCAACTTATAGAAGGAATAAACCCCAGAATACAATGTTCTGTAGTGTTTTGGGGTGGCATTCTCCTACAAGGTGAGTGAACTCAGCATTTCTAGGGCTTGTGCTAGTTGAAGCCGTCATTGAAGTTTGTGTCTGTAAACCCCACAAGGTCCCATCCTAAGAGAGGAATAAACAGACACGTTTAATCATTCCACAAATGTATATCTACCCTTGGTGTTGTGTCAGGGCTTTTGCTGGGCGTGAGAACTCAGAGATGGATGAGACACAGTGGAGAATGTCTGCAATCTACATGAAATTATATTCTGAACAAGGGCCGACTGTGAAGTGTATGTGTGAATATATGTGCTCTTTTAAACCTGGGAAAAATATTTTCCACATGACCAATTGTGCCACTGAAAAATAAATTGTTATTAGTGTAGGTTGGCATTTGAAGATATTAGAAAACTCAAATCAAAAAGGGAACATTGCTCTGCCGTGAATACATGATGTTCATACTTCTTGGCAAATTGCTGTATCACCTCCAAGGTAACTTGTCAAGTGCATTTTCATATTATATTTCAAATAACACTAACCAATAAGTGGAACTTAGAAAAATGTGTAAACGTGCATATGCTTACGTCCTGAACAATAAGAAATATGGGACGTCAAGCAATGAACTAAGAGCAAACACGTAATTCAAATCTTTTGAGGTTAGCTTGTGACATAGAGTCAGAAAGTGTATCAAGGAAATGTAACTGTGTACAAAACGAGTCTGTAAACTGATTTATTGAGGCTTTCACACAATACATTGCTATTTATAGGAGCCTCTGTTATAGATATTCCTGCAGTTACTACAGAAGAAATTCTTGTTCTGTGGGGTCTCCAATGCGGATAGGCTGCTTTGGTTCCATAGCATAGGTTTGTTTGCCTTATGATGGTGCATTTCTTAAAACAGAATACATGTAGTAAAAATAAAAATGAATATGGGGGGCACCTGGGTGACTCAGTCGGTTGAGCGTCTGATTCTTGATTTTGGCTCAGGTCATGATCCCAAGGTTGTGGGATTGAGCCAGGTGCTGGGCTCAGGGCTGAGTGTGGAGCCTGCTTGAGATTATCTCTCTTTCCCTCCGTACCTCCCCCGCTAGCATGCTCATGCTCTCTCTCTCTCTCTTTCTCTCAAATAAAAATAAGTAAAATTATTATGAATATGACTATAGAGAGTGGGCAGCTAGCTAGAGGAATTCTCTAGACATCATGGGCTGATGTACACATTTTTCCCATTAAACATCAATTTGAAATTCTCAAATCTAAGTAGATTTTCTATGAAAAAAAATAGGGGAAAGGAATATAGTGATCTGTCTAATCCATTGGTTTAGACAAAGGCAGGCAAGAAATTATGAAATATTTTCACTACCTAAAAAAAAAAACAACTGTTTATTTTTATATACCTAGTAATGCCTCGTATTTTAAGATGAACCCATGATAAGAAATCTGAAGAATATCCAATAGTTAACTCTGGTTTTATTTATTAAATTATATTAGAAAGAAACTAGTATTTTTTTTAACGTTTATTTATTTTTGAGACATAGAGAGACAGAGCATGAGTGGAGGAGGGACAGAGAGAGAGGGAGACACAGAATCGGAAGCAGTCTCCAGGCTCTGAGCCATCAGCCCAGAGCCCGACATGGGGCTCGAACTCACGGACAGCGACATCGTGACCTGAGCTGAAGTCAGACGCTTAACTGACTGAGCCACCCAGGCGCCCCAGAAAGAAACTAGTATTTAATATGACTTTTCAGTTGAAAAAGCATTTCCTTTTATATCATCTCATGGAACTCTCCATTAACATAGTGATATAGTTAGCAATATAATCCTCTGGGAATTATTAGTTAATCTACCCCTGTGCCCTTTTGAGCTTTGTACCTCTATGTCAGCATTTAACGTTGTATGGCAGGTATCTGTTCAGACTCTAAACTCCCATCCAGCAAGAAATATTTATTATCTGTACCACTCCCCCACCTCTCAAACTTCATGGGTAAATATAGCCCAACCACTGAGGCTCAGTAAGACTTTATTAACTTTGATTTCATGACTATTTTACCAAAGCTAAAACTGAAGTGATAAGGTGTTAGGAGAAACACCCAAGGCAACGCAACACTGAGAAGTAAACCAGGATGCAACTCTAGGTGAAGTAACTGAATCCCAAGTCTGTGCCTCTGTCCTCCGTCTTTCCCTACTCTTAGCATATTTGGATTCTATCCGCAATGCAAGGAACGTTTGAACACTGAAGACAGAAGTATTTTTAAGAATCACTAAACATTTGTTTTATACATATTTGTTTATGTAAAAATACTTTATAATATTTATAAAACAAATGTTTAGCGCTAGTTTAAAAAATATTCATCGTACAGAACTGCTTCCCAACTAGAGGTCACAGGGCTTTGGCTTCTGGTCATTTCAAATCTAAGTGACAGTTTGTGTACTCTCTGTATTACAATGCAAGTGAAAAAAAGTAATCCTCGAGGAAAATTCCTTTTGAGGCTATGCAATAAAATGTTCCTCGATATGAGCCTTTCAGTCAGTAATTCAGATCCCTTTGAATGTATATTTCCCATGAAAGAGAACATTGTGATGATAAAACCAGACAATGAGCCACATGTGCTGCGAAGATAGAAGTAAACGGATGTCAGTTTCTTGGAAATCTGGGTATGTTCCAATGAGCAGAACTGGCAGAGTTCCTGGGCTTTATTGACAAAGGAATGCTGTGCCCTTATCTGTTACTTGTGAGGATTCATCTGGATCACTAAGTGCTCCCAGCCCAGAGACAGAGGTAAAGGAACAAAATAATTCTCTTTCAGTGCTTTGCTATAGATTTATATCAGCATTTACGATCTGTTTTGTAATTTCTTGACGTGTATTTTATTTCTTTATATGATAATCTACATATAACATGTTTGATAGCAAGGGACAGAGTGGCCTTTTAAAATGATGTACTGTGGGGGCACCTGGGTAGCTCAGTCGGTTAAGCATTTGACTTTGGCTCAGGTCATGATCTCACGGTTTGTGAGTTCAAGCCCAAGTCAGGCTCTGTGCTGGCAGCTCAGAGCCTGGAGCCTGCTTCGGATTCTGTGTCTCCTTCTCTCTCTGCCCCTTCCCTGCTTGCGCTCTGTCTCTCAAAAATAAAGAAACGTAAAATTCTGTACTGTCGCGACCCTCTTACGGCTTTCTAGAAAACACAGAATGTAGGCCAATACTCATACTTCTCAGATGGGGAAACTGAGATTCAACATGAATGTATGGTTTGCTCAAGAGAGGTGGGGAATGAATAGAGATTAGAACAAGGGTTTTCTAAATCACATTCAGAGGCCAGCTTCTATAAAAATGTAGGTGTGTTGGGAAACAATGAGATTGTTTCCAAAAGACCGCAGCCAACTCCCTATCATGATGGTCATGAATACATATGTCTCATTTATTTTTCACTGCTATGGCTCTGTTTCTTATTTCAAAATGTAAAACCAGCGACTTTCCCCATCTCTCGGTAGCAGCGTGAACTTCAGCAGTGCGGAATTGTGTGAATCGGGTTGTCTCTGTTTCCTATTTATTTCTGATGACATTGTTTTCTCAAGATGCGTTTTCTTTTCCCATCTGGAATTTGTTCTCTGGGAACCTCCCTCTCTAAGGAAGTTTAAAAACCAAACACTGTTTATTTTCTGTAACTTTCCCTGCACTTTTCACTCTGTAATTTCTCTGTTCAGAAACCTTTAATTGTTCCCAATTCCCTTCTGTAGGAGATTGAAAATTATCTGCTTCGTTTTCAGGTCAACACACTGCTACTTTCAATGCCTTTTTCTTACCACTTCCTGAAACACACCTGGCTTATTAATCAAACGCACTTTTTGTAACCTCTAATTAGTCTCTTTTCTGTGTTTTTGCTTGCTTGTGGTCTCTCTTTCCTCCTTTCTTTGGAGGGCATAGGATTTCCTCCTAACTGTGAAAACGTCTTGGGATTGTAGAACTTTCCTTCGTATGCCCACTGGGCAGTATGAAGAACCACGGAGCAGGACAAAGCTCTCTCAGGGTTGGGTCTGAGTAGTCTGGCTGAGGTGTTGATCTGGTCCCTGTTTGCCTGCCAATGGCTGCGGGCTTTTTGATCCCTCTTTTCTGACCTGAATTTTCTCAACTTGACTCTCTCCCATCCTTACCTAATCTAAGATCAGAGATCCATTTCAGTCCCTGTCTGCTTATCTCAAAACCCTCCTGCTGGAGCTGCTTCTACCAAAATAGCAATACTCCTCGCCATTCATTACTGGGGATGGTGGTAAAAAGGATCGGATTCCTTCCTGACTTGTTTTCTGTTGGAAGTGAGCGCACACCTACATGTATTTGAAAAGAGTTGTTTTGTTTGTATTGTCATTAAGTGTGGTGCGGTTTTTGCCTTTTCATAGAAGCCTTCTGAAAAAACTCTTTTGTTTAGAATTTAAATGTTATCCAAAAATACATATCGAAGCAAGAGACTTTCCTTAGATTAGAATATATTCCTGGAAATCAGCGTGATATGCTTTCACCTTTTATTTATTTATTTTGAAAAGTTTTCTTTTATTGATTAGAAAATATTTTAATGATTTTAACATCGGAGGTTTTAAATTCTGTTGTAATATGCTAAGGGGGTATTTGACATTTCAAAGCGTCTGCCAGTCTCTTACTATTTTTTGTTTGTTTGTTTGTTTGTTTGTTTTTTGGCTTCCACCAATGTACTTCATACCAGTTATGTTTGAATATTGATCTGATTAACAGTTATGAAAAACATACAAAATTACACTGCAACTAAGTCATACATGGTAGGTCAAACCAAAATGCATTTTTAAATTGCTGTTCCACAGTACTGAGCACTGTACTTGTGTAATAAATTCTTCTATCATATATATTGACTTACTGATAAATGTATGTCAATTTCCTTTCCTATAAACTAAGTTGATTTTATTATTATTTTTTAAATGTTTATTTAGTTTTGAGATAGAGAGAGACAGAGCATGAATGGGGGAGGGTCAGAGAGAGAGGGAGGCACAGAATCTGAAACAGGCTCCAGGCTCCGAGCTGTCAGCACAGACGTGGGGCTCGAACTCACGGACCGCAAGATCATGACCTGGGCTGAAGTCGGACGCTTAACCGACTGAGCCACCCAGGCACCCCTAAGCTAAGTTGATTCTATAGGGTGATTATTTTCATTATAAATTTCCAAATATAGAACAATAGCACAATCCTCATCCATATACCCATGAACTGGACAATTGTTAACATTTTACCATATTTACTTCACAGATATATTTGTCATTTTACAGTACCAGTAACTACGTTGCATGATATCTCATCCGAACCTGCCAGACTTCTGTAGGTCAAGATGAGCAAGGTTCTCTAAAACCTAACGTGCTACATTTAGATACGCAAAACATGCAACTTTGCACCCAGAGGTGTTCACTGTATAGTACAGCACCAGGGTTCTGGCAAATTCTGTGTTGTGTAGTTCTTCCCACACAGTGCATATACTGCACATTCAACTATGTGCCACGTTGGCCCGTATATTCCTGAAAGAGGAGAACTTGCTTTCGGATTAGGCATGCGTGAGAATCCTGTCTTCAGTGTCCCAATTTGCTCACGCTCTGAGTGGATGGCTTTTCCCAGATTAGCGGTGTCTCCGTTGATTTTGACCAGTTGTTTCCTTCATTCCCCAAGTACTTTCTGCGCCAGGCACCAGGGTTCATGTTGTTTTAAGACTTCCGGCCGTGGATGGTAGAAGTGTTCCTGGAAGTGGTGCGCGCCCTTCAAGAGCTGGCAATAACTTCACAATGCACAGCAGTCATTGCGAGCAAACGCAGCGCAGTGTTTCAAGTGCAGTCCTAAATACGTTCACAGTCATTCCCATCCCACCTTGATAGGAGTGTGTGTGTTTTGGCGTGAGGAGCAGGGGATGTTGCAAGGGAGGAGAAGCCAGACTGAAATGCAATAATGGTCTTAAGCAATTATGGCTAAGAGAGTTTTCCTTGACAAGTTTAAAGTAAATGGCTTTAAAAGGAGCATGTATGATTGGGAGGGCCGGAAATTGTAGGCGTAAGAGCCTCACGGTACACATCTGTCTCGGTCTGTCCTCTCACATATCTTTGTTGAAAACCAAGTCCAAGAAAAAAAAAAAAAAAAGAAAGAAAACCAAGTCCAAGAAATCCAGAGCTAGGACTCTAAAATCATCCTTTGAATGGGCTTTCTGATCATGGAGGAAAATATTTTAAATTTCTGAATATAATAAGCTGAAGTATTTAAAGATGAAGCGTCCTGACATCCATAATTCATTGTAAAATGACTCGCCAAAATCATAAATGGGTATACATGCGTGGATGAAGCAAATTGTGCAACATATTAGCAGTTGTTGAACCCAGATGGTGTATATGTGAATGTCCATTGTACCATTTCTTCTACTTTTCTGGGTGCTTGAAAGTTTTTATTAAAAGTGTCTGAAGGGGTGCCTGGGTGGCTCAGACGGTTAAACATCTGACTTTTGATTTAGGTTAAAGTCAAAATCTCAGGGTTCTTGGGATCGAGCCCCATGTCATTGGACTCCATGCTGACACTGTGCTTTCACCTTTTCATGTGATTATTATTATTATTATTGAGAGAGACAGAGAGAGGGACAGAGACAGAGCGAACGGGGGTGGGGGGGGGAGTCAGAGAGAGAGTGAGAGGGAGACACAGAATCTGAAGCAGGCTCCAGGCTCTGGGCTGTCAGCACAGAGCCCAACACGGGGCTCAAACTCATGGACTGTGAGATCTTGACCTGAGCCAAAGTCGGAAGCTTAACTGACTGAGCCACCCAGGCACCCCATTAAGTTTATTTTGAGGGGTAGGGAGAGAGGGGCAGAGACAGAGAGAGAATCTCAAGCAGGCTCCATGCTGCCAGTGCAGAGCCCAATGCAGGGCTTGATCTCTCAAACTGTGAGATCATGACCTGAGCTGAAATCAAGAGTCCGTGCTTAACTGACTGAACCACCCAGGTGCTCCCCCCACTTTTCTTTTTCTTTAATTATTTTATTTTATTTTTTCATCACAATAAGTATACTCTTTAATTCCCATCCTTAATTTCACCCATCCTCCCACCAACATCCCCTCTGCTGACCATCAGTTTGTTCTCTAGGATTTCTTCCTAAAATAGGGAAATTTGCATGTGCCTAATGGTGTCTCTTTCCTCCTTTCTCTGAATGCCAGAGGCATCAGAAAGGAGAAGATTAAAATATTATAAGAAAAGAGCGAGAGAAAGTTCCATCAGAAGTTGGGTAGGGATGGTGCACAGAGATCTTCCTTTTCCACTTCACCATTATGATAAAAGATATATTAGGGGCACCTAGGTGGCTCAGAGGGTTAAGCATCTGACTTCGGCTCAGGTCATGATCTCAGGGATTGTGGGTTCGAGTTCCGCATCCAGCTCTGCGCTTAAAGTATGGAGCTTAGGACTCTCTGTCTCTCCCTCTCTCTGTGACCTCCCCCTCCTGGCATTTCTTCTGTCTCTCTCAAAATAAAACAAAACAAAACAACAACAACAACAAAAAGATACCCAGTTAACAGAACACCATTTAATGGAGCTATGTGGGCTAAAGAAATCTTAATCTTCTTCAGAAAGTAACAAAATATGACAGCAAAAGAGACAGAGTTTTGCAATTTAATATACAGATGTCAAAAGAAGAAATGGATAGTTCTGTTTTAAAGAAGGCCATGGAGAATCCTAAACGTCTTGGGAAATTTTACAGGTGCCAAATGTTTTACTTTCTGTGTCCTAGTAAAGCAACTTTATTATTTCAACAAATTACGTACAGAACCTGTGACTCATAATTTTAGTTAAAGGTGTGAAATCAATTGAGTGTGAAGATATTAATCTTGGCATATGCTTTTAAATGAGTCAAACATCTTGTTTAAAAAAAAAAAAAGATGATTAGAGCAAATGGGTCCAATGCCATGTTGTAGAGTCTACTCAAGAAATGACTTCACACTCTACTGTCCCCCACATAAAAAAAATCTCAGTAATTTTTGCCTCTCTTCTGTCTGTTATCTCCCACATCCTTTTGGAAAACAGATTTGGTCACCTTTCAAAATATCTTCTGCATCGTTTTCCTCTTAGAAACCCACTGCCACTGGCTTAGCTCACCTTCCCCCATCTTCTACTTTAAACTGCTGTAATACTCTTGTTGTTTCCAGAATCCAGCTCCAAACGACATCACCCAGCTGCCAAAGTTTTTTTTGTTTTTTCTCTAAAATATAGATACATCACATCACTGCCCTCTGAAGCAAACCATTTCCATGGTTTCTCAAGGCCTGCAGAATATAATCCCCAGTTACAGCATGGTATTCACTAGCCTGTAAAGTTTGGGATACAAGATATCTTGTAATAGGCATCCAATAAAAATTTGTTGAAAGAATAATTGAGAACAAGCCAAATAGATCATAGCTGCATGAGATATTTTTACACAATCAGGGCTCAGCCTCCCTATTCAGATCAGCCCCTCTCTAAATTCAATGATTGCTACCCTGTGTACCATTCATCCTTCTTTCATTATGGGTACCAATCACTGCCAATGTGCTGGGTACATAGAAGTGAAGAAAACAATCTTGGGCTGTACCCTGAGGGGGTGAACAAGGAGTCATGGTGGAGACACACATTAAACAAGGAAATACCCAATTACTGTTCATCTCACAAAGGAAAGGGAACGGGTTCTCAGAAAGAATGGAAGTGGGCTAAATTTGGCTTCAGGGGATGGTAAAGTCAGGAAAGGTTCCTTCTGGCATTTGATTTAAGACATGATAAATTATCCAAGAGAAAATTGGAAGAAGAGTACATTAGGCGACTACAAGTTGTTTTTTGTTGTTGTTGTTTTCTTTTGTTGCATTTCGTTTTTAACATTCTGTCTGTATCTCATTCACTCATGAAGCTGCCATACATCCCTATATGTGGCCTTTATATGGTACTGATTCTATTGCCTGGCATGGTTGTGTCTTCCATTTTCTATGTAATGATTTTTTTTCTTATCCTCCCATATATGTTGTTTTTTTTTTTTTTTTCATTTTAAAACTTCAAACTGGCCTTTGCCCTTAAGAAAACCTGCCTGTGGATGTACATAACGGCCTTATTCATATTGCCAAAGCTGGTAAGCCATCAAGATTGCCTTCCGTAGGCACATGGATACAGAAACTGTTGTGCATCCAGACATTGGAAATACTGTTTAGCAGTAAAAAGACGCGAGCTCTCAAGGCATGAAAAAGACATAGGAACCTTAAATGCAGATTACTAAGTGAAAGAAGCCAATATGAAGAGACTGTATATTCTAAGATTCCAACTGTATCACATTGTGGGAAAAAAAACAAAACTGTGGAGATAGTAAAAAGATCTGCGGTGGCCAGCGTGAGGGTGGGGACACAAATAAACAGAACATAGATGACTTTTAGGGCAGTGAAAATACCTTGTATGATGCTATAATGTTGGATACAGGTCATGAAACATTTCTCCAAACCCATAGAATGTACAACACCAAGAGTAAATCCTAAAGTAAACTGTGGACTCTGGGTGAATATGATGTGTTCATATAAGCTCACTGCTGCTCAAAAATGTGACATTCTAGTGAGGCAGCTATGCCTATGTAGGAGTATGGCATTGTATGGCAAATCTCTTTACCTTCCTCTCAGTGTGAATCTAGATCTAAAACCGCTCCAAAAAATAATACATTAAAAAGATAAAAGAGAGGATTGCCTTGGTGGCTCAATCAGTTAAGCATCTGACTTCGACTCGGGTCATGATCATGAGTGCACGAGTTCGAGCCTCACGTCAGGCTCTGTGCTGACAGCTTGGAGCCTGGAGCCTGCTTCGGATTCTCTGTCTCCCCCTCTTTCTCTCTCACCTTCCCTGCTCTCTCTCTCACCCTCTCTCCTTTCTCTCTCTCTCTCTCTCAGGAATAAACATGTTTAAAAAATAAATAAAAAAGAGAAAACACTACTGATGTTAAATTTTCACTTCCTTTATACTAATTTGGTTAAATATCACATTCTCTGCTGCCAAGGTCTTCCAGTCTTCGAATGTTGATAAGCCCAATGTCTTACAATCCGCTCTGAGGCCCTACAGACCCAGCGCCCCCCTCCCCACTCCCTGTGGTCTTCCTGACCTCTGCTTTTGTCTGCCCCATGCTCCTTCTGGTCCAACCACACTGGGTCCCCTGAGGTCACACCCATCCTGCTCCTGCTTCTAGACTTCCTCCTTTGGGAAGTGAGGACGTTCCTTTTCTTGTCCTGGAACTACCATCCCACAGATATCAGGTATCAGATAGTACTATGTGACTGGTTCTCTCTTCGCCGTGAAGTTTCTGCTAAACGTGGTCTTATTAACGAGGCCTTCTCAGACCCCTAATTCAAAAGGCCTTCATCTACCCACCATACCCTCATCTTCCTTCTCTGCTCTGTTTCCCCCATGATAACGACCACTTGCTTACATACCATGAATTTTTAAATTGGTTATTTATTGTAATATAAACCTCTGTGTTGTTCACTGTTATATCCTTACTGTGGGCACTCAAATATTGGTGGGGGCACCTGGGTGGCTTAGTCGGTTGAACATTCAAGTCTTGATTTGGCTCATGTCATGATCTCATGGTCCGTGGGTTAGAGCCCCGCATTGGGCTCTGTGCTGACAGCATGGAGCCTGCTGGGGATTCTCTGTCTCCCTCTCTCTGCCACCCCCCCCCCCGCCAAATAAATAAATAAATACATAATTGTTGGATGAACAAACGAAGCGTATTTTCTTTGCGCTCATTATCACTGGGTAGTTATCCTGAATCCTATTTATTTTTCATATCTTATTACAAAATCAATACACACTAATTGAAGAATGGTTCAAAACAGTAGGAAACATAGAGGAAAATAAAACTTATGTGGTCTCACAACCAATGTGACACCATGGTTAACATTTTGGTTTATAGATTCTTTTAGCCATTTATTCATCTATAAATATAGATCTCATAAAACTAGTATTCAGAGCCTACTTTTCTTTAACTTAATATACCATAAATATTGTCAATTAAAAACATTCTTTCCACAGCCTCACTTTACTGACTCTTCAGTGCTCCACTGTTTACTTTGTACCAATTGAGCCCATGATCTAATCTAAAGTGACTTGAGCCAGGACCATTTTAGGATGTTTATCTATAGTACTGTAGTCAATTATTTAAAAGTAAAAGTGGTTAATTAGTCTAGGAGACGGACTCGTTGTCAGTAAGTACAATGCATCTCATTGTTCAACATTGTCTTTGAATTAACCAGTTAATGAAACCAGAGAGGCAAAAAATGAGCCATTTGCCAGTGGACCAACAAACGCAATCCAAAAGAGCCTTATCCATAGGAAGATCGTCCATGAAGGCTTTAAGAGGGGTCAAGTGCATTTAGTCATGCTGCAATTGACCTTGACACTGTTCAAGTTGTCGGTTTATTAAAAGTGTAAAAGGTAGCTCTGCCTTCTTGGGAGACTAGCATTTGAGTGAAGAAAGGCCAGTGCCATCATTGTTTTAGAGATTAAACTTCTGCCCGGTTCTAGGGCAAATAGTTGATTCTGTTTTCAAATACCATTTCCTTTTTTTTTTTTTTTTTTGCATGAAGTAATATGAATTAAATTTTCAAAAACTTTTCTAGACTGCATAAGGGGTAAAAATGGATATTTTATTATTTTGCGTGATGGGATTTACTTCTGTAAAATTAGAAGATCAATTTAGAGGAGACAAAAAGTTTAACTTATTTTTTAAAAAGCCTCACAAATCTTTTTTTTTTTCTAGTATGTAACAGTTCAGTAGATAATTTGAAACTGATTCATCTGTTATACCATCTGTCAGAAATATGCTGCAGCTGTTAAATGTCCAGCAAAATTTGAACTACAAGTCTCAAAGTAATTCGCCCTTGGTACATGCAGACCGGACAATTTCCAATTTGATTTACAACCATGATTTTTGCAAACGTGACTGATGGTCTAGCTATACTATTTAAAATCTTTTTCTGAGCACAGCTATTGGACCGACAAGGAGGAAAAGGAAAGAAATTTGATCTGATTTTTTATGATAAAAGCATGAATTTATTCATGTCAGAAGCTGTGATGCTGATTGCGTTCAATATTTTTTTTAAGTTTATGAAGAATACCCACTCTGTGCTCTGTATTCAACACATGGAGAATGTGAAAACTCCCCTTCCTTTCAAAAGAGACCCGCCTATGGAAAGGAGATCGAGATATAAACAAATACTTATCACAGTAGATTTCCAATGATAACAGGATTAGAACGTTATATTAGAACTACCAAAAGTCTTATGTTCTTTTGAAAATAAAGTAAAAGATAGTCGTAAAGAGGCTAACCCAGAAAAGCCAATGGCTTCCACTCCCCCAAAATCCATTTGGTGGAGCCAAGATATTTTAAAAGTTCTGGAGGTATATACTGATGATGTAGACAAACCCTCTGTATAATTCCAGGGTTTCCAACCTACAAGTCATTTTAAGTTGGTAAAGACAAGAGTGACGATCTTTTCTTATGCGGGATGCGGCGAGGAAGGTCTGTGCATAACTTCATGGTGTGAAGCTAACTGTCTGCATTTTTTAAAATGGAAAAATGCAGGGGCGCCTGGGTGGCGCAGTCGGTTAAGCGTCCAACTTCAGCCAGGTCACGATCTCGCGGTCCGGGAGTTTGAGCCCCGCGTCGGGCTCTGGGCTGATGGCTCAGAGCCTGGAGCCTGTTTCCGATTCTGTGTCTCCCTCTCTCTCTGCCCCTCCCCCGTTCATGCTCTGTCTCTCTCTGTCCCAAAAATAAATAAACGTTGAAAAAAAAAATTAAAAAAATAAAATAAAATAAAATAAAATAAAATAAAATAAAATAAAATGGAAAAATGCAAAACTGTCCCTTAGCTCGATAAAGCGAATACCTTTCAGGGGCCAAAACTAGGAACTATTTTGCCTCCACTTTTAGAGGTATTTATTTCCTATCGTTGTAAGTACTTCACTGGCTCGCCGAGTCTTTCTGTGCTGCATGCCAGGTTTTTAGGCCCCGGGAATAGAGTCTCCATGAGATAGACACATACCCTATTCTCATGGTATTTATAGTCCCAGTCAGCAAGAAAAGTAATAAGCAAATTTAAAAAATAAATAACTAAGCGTGATGTTAGATTGTGATTGTTGCCATGAACACAACAAAATAGTGTGATCAAATAGAAAGTAGTATCTGGAAGGTATGAGGGTAGCAGTTGAATTGGGTAATTTCGATGAACTGAACAGAAAAAGAAGAGGTGTTGTTCGAATTGAGGGCAGACGGGAGTGGGGCCAGCCTTCTTTAGATGTGGTAAAGAGAATTTTAGCCCGGGGGCAGAAAGGCTAGCAAGAACCTCGAGCTGGAGTGTGCTGAGTGTGTCCAGAAGGGAGGAAAAAGAGTGAAGCTAAACTAGCTTCCTGACACAGAGGAAAAGAGCAAAATAAAGTAACACCCGAGATGCCTGAGGGGCAGGCCATCAAAGGCTTCCTCAGAGTTTGGATTTCATACTAAATGTGAGGGGGAAGCCATTGGGAAGTTGTCAGGGCATGGCTTAATCTGATCCCTATTTTTAAAAGATCCATCCGGCAACTCTGAAGAAAATAGATTTTAGGGAGATAAAGGTTGAAGCAGGAAATAAGTTTCCAATAAATACTGAGGTCTTACACCAAGACATTCCTGGGATCAATGTGAGAGATGATGAGAAAAATCTGACCATTGCAATATTATTAGGATATCTGCATAGCCCAGGAATAAACTCAACGGAACATAGATTTTATCTGAAGTGAGTTGAGAGGCGGTGTGTCCTTGATATGTGGACCTCAAAAGCATTAAGCCTTGCCATCAGGCCCAACTCCGTTTTTGTTCCAGCCCCAATATTCTTTAGTTGTGAGCTCTCAAGCATCCTCATCTGTAAAATGGAAATGCTACCTATGTCAAAAGCTTACTGTAATAACTCAGTGAAATAGTTGTCTCAAAATATTTAATGTGTCGCCTGTCACATAAATACTCAATAAATGATAAGTGTTGCTATTCATTTATTTACTGCTTCTGGTATAATGGTCTCTACCGTACATCACTGATGGGGGCCCAAATGGCAAGGATTGAGGTGGAAGAGGAGACAACTGTCTCATTCAGCCAAAGGTACTATAATGCATATGGCAGCCCACTGGGCTTTGTCACATTGAATGGAAAATAAACAAAAAGTAAATGGACTCACTTCCATTGGGGAGTACACAGGAGGGATTCAGTGAGAAGAAAAAGAGGGCGAGATAGGTTTCCGTTTTTTTGCCTACTGATTTTCACTGAGTATCTGATAGGTCCACTCCGTTGACTTAAGTCCAGTTTGATTATCCTTAGCTTTCTCCTAAATTAGCACTTGATGACAAGCTAATTGTATTTCCCTTCGTGACTGCTGTCCATCATAGTCCTTTTGTGCGGTAGGTAAACAAACCAAATCAATTCTTGTATAGATGGTCTGGAAAAACAGTTCTCAGTTATATCAAGTTTTTACCAATGATCTAACATTCATGTATTCTCGCACCCTTTTCCTTGCAAAACAACTTAATTCTGCTATGTAGATCCTAAATAAATAATAAGGTATTTATTTACAAAATGAAATATATAACAATGAGAACATATTTGTCTGGGAATGTCTGTAATTATTGAGTAAAAAAGTATGCTCGAGACCAGATTTTAAATGTTCTTGTTTCTGTATACATATCTGTGATATTAAATGCTGTGTGTGTGTATGTGTGTGTGTGTGTGTGTCTGTGAAAACTAGTAATAGTGATTACTTCTGTGGATTATGAGAGTCCTTTCTCTGTTTTGTGTGGAATTTTATAGGATCAGGAAAATAATGGATCTTATTTTCAGTAACAGAGAGTAGACAAGGAAAGCCAGAGGAATAGGTACACAAAGCAGTGTGTGAACTATGAAACAAATGGAAGAAAATATAGTTTAAGCGAAAATATATAAAGTAAGGGATGAGTTAGAGTCAATGGTGTTTTGCCCAAAGGAAGAGCAAATATTTTTCCACTGTACTCCTATGACACTGATTTCCTAACCACATAATCTCTCTTGCCATGATTTGAAAATCATAGAACAACTGATTCAAAACTGGGAAAGAACTTTTGAAATAATGGAAAAACCGAGAAGACGGTGGGTAAGAGGGAATTGAACTAAGTCGTTCAAATTCACTGCTGGAAATAAAATCTGGATCTTTTGTCTGTGCACAGTGTCTTCTCTCTTTGGTGCTATTAGGGAAACTTCAACCTAATAATGTCTCTGAAAGCAAATTGGACTCCCATGAGTGAGGTACAGTAGAGACCATTATACCAAAATCTGTAAATAAGTGAATATCAACAGTAATCATTGAGTATTTCTGTGACGGGCAACACATTAAATATCTACCCCAAGAAAATATTTATTAGACAGCGCTAAGTTAAAAAACAGTGGACGTCAACTATGTAAACAAAATTTACGAAAAAAAATACTGGAAGAGAATATTGTATTGTATTAAGAAGTAATAGTCTTTGAATATTACATAAGTTGTTAAACAAAGCTTAGCCTCCAGATATGATGACGCCGTGTCTATAAAGAGAAGTAATTGGGGTCTGAGATTTCCACAGACGACATATGGAATGATGTAAGTTTGTGTCTTGCTTCTTAACAGAATGCCAAAGTTAGCAAAATCCCAAGGTGAAAAACCTGGGGCCTGTTCAAGTAATGCCTGCTGATGAAAGACAAAGCGCCACGTTTCTAAGTGCATCAAAACAAAATACTTCTGTAATCAGCTGCCCAAATTTATGGGAAGTAAAAAGGGTGCTGTGTGGCACAGCTGTTAAGAAACATCTTTAAGGTTACCGTTCGCACCGTGTGCCTTTCCCCCCCTCCCTCTCTCCCTTCTTTTCTCTCTTTCTTTTCCTCTTTCTCTCTTTCTTTCTTTATTGAAAAGGAAATGGGAAGAAAAAAAAAAAGGAATCACAGTCCTGGGAATAGAGCCTCTGACAAACAGGTGTGCTAGATCCCATACAAGTCTCTCCGTGGTCACAGTGTGCAAAGCGACGCTGCTTAAGAGTCTCTGAAGCCCCGAAGGGGGTAGACTGACCTCGGTGATGAGCCAAGAAGTGCCTGAGTGGAGACTTCAGTCTCCTACTCATTCAAATGCTGCAACTCTCCACGAGGCCAGACGAGAGAGCATGCTTTAGTTGTTCATGGGGTCTCCCCCGATGCCTTTGAAGCACGGCAGCCAACAGCCTGTTGTCTAGGAGGTCGGGCAAATGGGATCAGGGGACGGCACAGCAAGCGGGGCGTCGGACACAGTGCCCACGGAGTGGCTTCACGGGTAGTTGCGTACTCAGGCCGGGGAATAAGATCATTGGCAGCAGTCAGGCCTGTGGGTGGGCAGACAGGGCACAAGGGAATTGAGGAGCCGGAGGCCCACTTGGAGCCCTGCGACGGGACGCAGGCCCCTGGCGTGAATGTGACGGGGAGACAGAACATCTCTGGAAAGACCCGAGATACTCCCGGGGCTGCCGGAGAGAGTACAGATCCCAGTGATTCAGCTTGTGACTCGAGGTAGTTTTGGCCAGAAGGAGCAAGGCAGAAGCGCATTGATTGGAGAGAGAGGAGGCCAGACGGACGGCTGGCCTCTTAAATTTGTCCTGACCATGGAGAGGAGGGGTCATAAAACCTGAGGCAGGGCATACATCTGCAGGCGGAGGTAATGTAGCTCCAGCTTCTAAAGTTAGAAGTTGAAGGCACCAGACTTCAAGAGTCCACCCAGGGATGTATTCCTCTGACAATGAGCCTTTCACAGTCGTTTTTTTGTTTGTTTGTTTGTTCCTGTTTTTGTTTTCAGTGAAGTATGAATGGGGATGTTGGTAGAGTTTCCGTCCTGAGAACCCTGGTTCTGGAGTCCTTTGTTGTTCTTGTGTTCTGTGCAGCAGGCTCATGTTTCCAAATGTGTGATAGAAGACGTATATGTTAAGTGCTATGATTTTATTTTATTTTTAAAATTTTTTAACATTTTAATTTGTTTTTGCAAGACAGAGAGGGAGACAGAGCATGAGCAGGGGAGGGGCAGAGAGAGAGGGAGACACAGAATCCGAAGCCAGCTCCAGGCTCCCCACTGTCAGCACAGAGCCCGACGCTGGGCTCGAACCCACGGACCGTGAGATCATGACCTGAGCCGAAGTCGGATGCTGTCACGACTGAGCCACCCAGGCGCCCCTCATTGCTATAATTTTAAAAGACACTGTGTTGTGAAAATTCCCCGACATTACTTTCATCTTTGTTTCTATTTATTTTTTCTCTGATATTCCTTTCGATCAGAGATGCATTTGAATGCCATCTTTAATGTCAGTTAGATGCATTCTAAAGTTCTTTGACCTTGCAGACTCCTGCCCATATCCCTTTGCCAATACAGATCTGTCCCTCTCAGCCACTCTTTCCGAGGTGAAGGGCAACAGCCATTTGATCTTTATTTGCCTGTTATCTCCTCTGTTCCAGCTTGAATTAGTACAGTATTCCTCCAGTTAGTCTGACTTCCTGATTGACTGAAATTGTGTGAAAATAAAACCGAAGGCCCATCTGCTTCTTTAGTTTTCATCCAAGATTCCCTGGAAGAGGAATACACTGGAGACCAAATATTTGCCGTAGCTGTGTGGCCGTAGTTTTGGAAGACATCCCAATATGGGAAGATATAATACTAAATTATTTCAAATGTTAGCAACCACCGCCCCCCACACCTCCTCCTCCCCTATAAAAATTCTAACTTTCTCCAGGGATTTGCCTGATTTACTAATATTTAGTGTCTGCAGAATATTAAGACACATGTTCTAACACAACAAGCAAGCTCTTTGGAATAAGTAATATGTAATAACGATTATTACAGTTGGAAATAAAAATGGAGAGTTCATCATAATAATCCGTATACGCTATGTACATGCACAGCAGGGCTGCTGCAACCATCCTGGGAAATTCGATGCCCGTTGTGGCCTCCATGATTTTGCTTGAGCTGTTCCCTCTTTCTAGAATCTTCTTAAACCTCTTTCTATCTATCTACATTCCCTCATTCTTAAGGTTATAGTCATTATTTATGTTACCTGATACCACAAATGATGATTAATCATTCTTCTTTGTGGATACCTGGACTATTTATTAACGCTAGACCAGAGGTTGGGAAACTTTTTTTCTGTCAAAGATCAGATAGCAAATATTTTAGCTTGCGAGGTCATGTGGTCTCTGTTTGTGACATTCTGCTGTGCATTTGAAAACACCCGTAGATAATACATAAAGAAGAGGGCCTGGGTGTGTTCCAATAAAACTTTATTTACAAAAGCGAGCCAGGGGCCACATTTGGCCTGTAGGACATAGTTTGTGGACTCCTGTACTTGAAAGTGCTTGAAAGTTTTAGAGTTTGAGAGAAACTTAACTAATGTGCTCATATGTTGAGTGAGTCATCTGTAGAAACGAAGGTCAGTGACATAGTCAAGGTCACGTATTTATGATGGAGCAAGAATAGCAAGCAATTCGCTAAACAACAGCCCTGCGTTTTAAATTTGTTTCTTTCAGTACTTGATTATATTTTGTTCAGCACTGAATTCCAAAGTGATATTATGCTCTTGTTTCCTGCTTAGTTACTTTATGTGGGTCCATGTATTATTGGACTCATGGGGAAATGGGCTATATTTTTTTATTGCCTAAAGTGGCCAGAACGGTACAAGGCATTTATCGAGATCTTAGTATTTGTTAGTAAAGCCTTCCAGGAGAACATACAGAACATGTAGCATTCTTTTTTTAAAAAAAAAATTTTAATGTTTATTTATTTTTGAAAGAGTATGAGCAGGGGAGGGGCAGAGAGAGGGGGAGGAAAACACAGAATCCGAGGCAGGCTCCAGGCTCCGAGGCGCCCCACGATTTTTTTTTAATTAGTGAAAAATTTAAAATTTGATACAAAGATGATCGATTTGTGGTGGAAGTGAAAAATATTTAAATGTAATAAGGATACACTATGTTCAGGTTTTATAAATGCTGTATTTAAATTCTAAATTGCAACTAGCTAATGGATCATTTAATCAATTATTCATTAACTTCATTTTGATTACTTTCAACGCAACTCTATGCATTGAATGTTCCCTTTTGGAAAATGCATCGCTCGTTGTATAAGCTTGCCCTATCGAGCAGGTTTAGACTGGAAGACGTTTCTCCCCGCATGGTTTTATTGATTTCTAAGAGTTCACCTCATTTCCTTCAGATGACTACTCAGATGTCACCTAATCAAAGAGACTTTCCTTGACAAAGCAGCGAAAAACAGCCGCTCTCAACCTCTACCCTACCCCCCAACTACCTGCCCCTTCTTCCATATTTAATGTGTCCAGAGTATTCGTCACCATCTCATACTATAACCTTTTATGCTTTTACCTATTTTTTCGTTTTTGTTTTAGTTAGTTTTTGGTTTCCACTAAAACATAAATTCCGTGACAGGCATGTTGTCAATATTATCTGCGGCTGCATTTGCTGCCCCTGGCCCAGCATAGGCGCTGGGTGCACGTTTGAATGAATGAGACAGACATGAATAAACGTTAGCACATTCCTAATAGAAGGGAAAATTTCGGAGTAATGATGACTCCAGATAAATGCAAAACTTGTGTCCCAAGATCATAAAAAGTTAGACTCACAAGAGTCAGCAGATTCAAAATCAAGGTTTTGTATTTGTGCTCCCTGGCAACTAAACTGAATAGCAAAAATTTTTTTTTATTTAATACAAAATCCTTCACTGTAGATTTTCACTTTGTGAACTGAAACCTTAAATAAATTTTATGGGGCGCCTGGGTGGCTCAATCAGTTGAGTGTCCTGACTCTTGATTTTGGTTCAGGTCATAATCCCAGGGTCAGTCATGGGATCCAGCCCCTGTGTGGCTGAGTGTGGAGCCTGTTTAACACTGTCTCGCCCTCTGCCCCTCCCCCGCTCATGCATGTGCATACACACACGCTGTCTCTCTCAAATAAAATAAAATAATTAAAATAAAATAAAATAAAATAATAAAAAATAAAAATAAACAAATTTGATGTTCATTTTTTCATTGTTTTACATTTAGCTTCCTGGGGGAATATATTCATATGCATATGCCATATTTCCCAGAGGCACTTGCAGTATAACAAAGGAAAATAAGAAATCTAACTATATTTTACGAGGGTGGAGATGTTCATTTTTAACTTCGGATTTGTACACACTTGAGTGGTGAGATAATGAGTCATCACTCATTTCTCCAGCATCACTGGGACTTCCCTCCACTTGAGTGACTTTTCAAGAAAACGAGTTCATTCCTTCTGTTGCTGAAGTTTTCTTCTGTTTATAAAGATCTGAGGTAGCAAGCATTCTAGAATAGGTAGTGTAACTCTCTGTCTTATTAAACAGACAACTGAGCATGTGTAAAAAACATGTGTTGGCTATTTAAGACCCACCTCTCTTGACGATGAGGTGTTGCGCCATCTTGTAAGTCAGCAGTGTGTTTTGGGACACTGCGGTTCTCAGGTTTAGGTGGCTCTTCTTGTCATTCGTTCACTCACTCATTCATCCTACAAATGTTTTTAGAGTGTGTACCAGGTGCCAGGTGTGGTTCACGTTACTGGAGAGTAAGCATTAGGCAAACTATCAAAAACTTGATTCGCACACAGCTTCCAGTCTAGTGGGAGAGAAAGGAAACCAAACAACTAAATGAGGAAAAACATACATGTGTGGTGGCTCTGAGAGCTATGAAGGAGCAGAAAGCAAGGAGTAGGTAAGGGGAGTGATGGTCGCATCATGCTCGTTAGCTGGGTAGACTACGGAAGTCTGTCCGCAGCGGTGAAAGGTGACGTTGTGAGCAGAGAGACCAGAGGGAAGAGCCTCATGGTAGCTGGAAGAATAATTGCAAAGGCCACAGCAGGAGCTGGCCTGATGTTGCAATAAGAGGCAGGGGGCTCTGGTGGTAGACAGCAATGGACAAGAATGCCAGAGAGAGATGTGACCAGTCTTGCGGCTGCTGTGGGCCACTGGGGGCTTCAGACTTTATTCTGAGAGATTGAGAGCAGAAGCCAGGGGATGTCGTGAGCCTAGCAGCCACTTGGCCACTTAGGTGTGCAAATGTCCCTCAGGCAGCTGGGTGCAGGACGATAGAAAAGCAAGGGAGGAGGCAGGAAGACTGTCCGGTCCTTCACAACAGTGACCACTGGTGGCTGCTTGGACCAGGTGATATGAGGGGGTAGGATTTGGGGTATTCCAGAATGAGAACGCGCGGCCCCTGATGCAGTCTCCCGGAGAGCAGGTGCAGAATGAGAGGAGATCCAAGAGCTGAGTCCTGGGCACTTTAACGTGGAGGCATGAGGAAAATGAGAGCAATCCATGAAAGGAATCAGAAAGCAAGCAGTAGTGGGGAAGGAGGAAAAACAAAAGCTTAAGGGCCACTGAAGCCACGTGAAGGAAGGAAATGAGGGGTCGCTTGGTTCCAAAGCAGTTGACTGGTCTAGAATGATGGGAACTGGTTAGTTTTGCAGATGGCAGTACTTTTCAGGGTGACACCTGTTTCTCAGCCTTTCAGCTGTGGTAGGATGTCTCCTGGCCTTCCCTCGTTCAATCTCTGTGTTTGCAATCAATGTTTCTATCCTCTATCCTTATAACGGATAAATCCCTAAAGATTTCCAGAGGCTGTCAGCCTTCCCAAAGCTTGTTAAATCAGCATCACCACCTTTCCTCGTGATTCCTAGACGGCAGGTCTGCCCTGGGGCCCTTCCGCATAAAGCATTTTGTCGTAGGTCCAACTCTTAAAACTCGGGTGTTCAAATGACCACAGTCTAACTGTCTCCCTTCTGACCACTTGCTAAATGTGGTTGCACAGATTTTTATGTTTGTATTGTATTTGACCACTGTTTTTACTAAACACACGCGTCGTCGTCGAAAGATATGTAATCTCTCTCTTCTTTTCTCTTCTTTTCAGAAAAATGTGACGAGCCACTCGTGTCCGGACTCCCCCATGGGGCTTTCAGCAGCTCGTCCTCCACATCTGGGAGCTATTCTCCCGGCTACGCCAAGATCAACAAGCGAGGAGGTAAGGCACATTTCATCTCCTTCGTCAATACGTGCGCGGAGAAAGAACGCGTCATATTTAAAACTGCATTTCCGACGTCTATTTTATTGCGCAATGGCTATTAGCAGATACCTCTTTCGTTCTGTCCACTTCTGTTAACTCATAGCTACTATAAGCCTCTTTTGTAGTCACTGCCAGGGAGTGATAGAGGAAAATTCGGGCCAGAAGCAAGAGATGGTAAATAAAGGAGGAAGAATTTTTAGAGTTGTACGGGGTACTGGATTCCAGATGATGTACAAATTATGAGTTAAGGAAGTTCTTGTTCATTGGAAAATCATTTAGACCAAAGTTAAAGGTAATTGACTTCTGGGTACCCGAGGGCTCCGTCAGTTAAGTGTGTCCGAATTCGGCCCGGGTCATGATCTCGTGACTCATGAGTTGGAGCCCTGCAGTCGGACTGTGTGCTGATAGCTCGGAGCCTGGAGCCCATTTCAGATTCTGTGTCTTCCTCTCTCTCCGCCCCTCCCCTGCCCATGCTCTGTCTCTCTCTCCTTCAAAAATAAATAAACATTAAAAATATTTTTTAATAAACATTAATAAATAATAAAATAAAATGAATTGATTTCAAATGTGTATACGATGAATCAAAGAATACTATATTCACTATTTTTATTTCTATTTTTAGTAATATATAAAGAGTATCTGTTGAAAAGATAGGATAAAAAATTACCCTTGGTACTTTCTGCCCCCAGTGCCCAGAATTTAATTTTGTTATTAAAGCCACATGAAAAATAGTTACACAATTGCAACTAAAATTTGAGTTTGGGATTTTAAAGTAATACTATTAATTAGTAAATGGTAATTTCAAAGTAGGCAGCAATCCAGAGAGAATAAAAGATGATTGAGAACAGCAACTTAAAAATCTCTTGCTCCAAAGGAAGACTGATATGAATAACAATCAATGACAACTTAAAAAGGAAAGAAAAACTTTTCTTGGATAAATGTGAATCATCCCACAAGGGCCATAATTTTTATTCACTAAAACAGGAAATACTAAACTCATTTCATACTCAATTCAATAAAAAAAAAAGTGAGTAAAAATGGAAAGAAGAAGGTAAGGGAGGGAGGGAAGGAAATAGGGAGGAAAAAATAACATAAAGAAGCAAAGGCGAAAAAAAAGAGAATAGGGGAAAACCCAAAAGGAGAAGTAAAAAAGAAGGGGAAGGAAGAAAAAGAGGGACATCAGAAAAGAGAGAAAGGGATATCAGAGAGATTCAGAAAGACCAAAGGGAGAATAAAATAGGTAAGAAAAAAAGTAGAATAATATATACAGAACTTCGCAGGTGTATGAAGAGTCCTGGATTAGTAAAAACACTTGGTAAAAGTCAGAGATACGCCAGCAAAAGTGGAGGAATACAAATTTTAAAATATATACTGTTTTGGAAAATAGTATTAATTAAATGCTTTTGTTTGCAGTGACCAGATTGTTGTTGTTTTTTTTTTTAATTGTGGTGTAATTAACATCAAACATATTAGTTTCGCGTGTACAGTATAATGATTTTATACACGTATATATTGTAAATTGATCAGTGCAACAAGTCTAGTTAACATCTCTCGCCATGTATATATAGTTACTTTTCTTCCCCATGATGAGGACTCTTAAGATCTACTCTTAGCAAGTTAGAAATATGTTGCACAGTATTTCTAACTATAGTTAACTTGACTTACTTATTTTATGACTAGAAATTGATACCTTTTGACCTTCTTCACCCTTTTCATTTGCCGCCCCTGCCCCCCGCCCCTGGGAACCACCAGTCTATTCTCTGCATTTATGTAACTGCTCCTTTTATAATATGATTTTTGTCAGGTGATGGTCATGAGAGTTGGTAAGTACTATAATTCATCAAAAATTTTGCTTACAGATGTCAAGCAATGAGACTTAATTCATTCCTTTTCCATAAGTCACTAAAAGATAAACAAGAAAAACAATATATATATGTATAAAACAATATATATAGAACTATATATATATATATGTATATATATATATATATATATGTATGTATAAAATCATGAATCAAGAAACTGGCCATACCCAAATAATAATTGTGATGCAGGCTAGTAAATTTGGGGCAAAATCTACAAGAGAAAAGAAATATCACATACATTCCTGGATGTCAAGAGGATGCAATACTCCCTAAAGGAAATATCCTGACATTGGGAGATCAACTTGAATGAGAGAAAGTCACAAAATATTTCCTCAGAAAGGGTTGTGGGAGAATAGGACTGATGAATTTTATACCCAGAGAATCTGGACAAGTCAGGTCATCTCAAGCATATAACCTCTCTGGAAATGCAAATAATATGATATAACCAACAATAAGATGCATGAAATAAAAATAATAAAAAAAAACCATGGCCAAATGCCTAGTGCTGAGCAGTGAATCCACTTAAAGATAGACCATAACTAAACAGTTTAGGAACTAAGGTTGTGGAACAAAGTATAAATTTTATAGAATTAATATAAATTTGTATAAATTTTACAAGAATGTAAAATACCAAATTCTGGGAACTAAACAGACGTTTGCCTTTCCTCCCTAACCTTTCAGAACTGGAAGCCACCAGATACTGTAGCTTTAAATGCAAATTTTTAAAAACGGCCAATTTTTTCCGTCTTGGATTTTTTTAGGACTCTGTCTCCTACCAAGAAACATCAATAGTCTTTCAGTGTTTTTGTCCTCATTCAAGTAGCTATATTGAAGCCTTTTTTATTTGTCTTAAAATAGTACAGGATGCTACTTTGAATTACTTAGAGCTACTTATCTATTTAGACACTCATATATGAGAGTGAGGTATCTGAGATTAAACCTCTAAAATGTTGACCTGATTTTTTAAAAAAAATTTTTTTAACGTTTATTTATTTTTGAGACCGAGAGAGACAGAGCATGAACGGGGGAGGGTCAGAGAGAGGGAGACACAGAATCTGAAACAGGCTCCAGGCTCTGAGCTGTCAGCACAGAGCCCGACGCGGGGCTCGAACTCACAGACCGCGAAATCATGACCTGAGCCGAAGTCGGCCGCTTAACTGACTGAGCCACCCAGGCGCCCCTGACCTGATTTTTTAACCTGGAGGGTGGGATTCGAAGAATGCTTTTGCTTTCTCTATAATAGGTTTGTCTAGTTCATAGAATGTCAGTGTCTCTACCTATGTATTTATGTAGATAGATTTATAGATACAATGTATTTCCAAAAAGAAAGTTATTTGAAAAGCAAAGGACTATAAAGAAAATTTATGCCTTCCTAAGTTGTTTGACTAGCAACTTCTCTCTGACTGTTGCTACATTGTTGTGCATTGAGATGAAGTCGTGATGTAGTCGTTGGCTGGGAGAAAGCATCGTCGGTGCTTTAGTTATAGATTTACACTTGCATCTGGCCCATTGTATCAATATTCGTCGGTGCTTTAGTTATAGATTTACACTTGCATCTGGCCCATTGTATCAATATTTGTTATTCTGCGGTTTTAGTTACTTACCTTTTGGGTCCCAAAGACCTCTTTTGTTTATCGACGGCATACTGCGTATGGTTGCATAGAATTTCCTCCCCTGCTCCATCCCATACTATCTCCCTGTTTAGGACCATCACACAACTGATTATATCTCCACCCCTCATTGGCTGCTCTGCCTCTGAATGTACACATAAGACACCCATGTGCCTTAACCCTAATTGATGACCAATGTATGAAGCAAGGTAGCAAGCATCAGAGAGGGGGATTATTTCCTCTACAAGAAAAAAAAAAAAAAAAAAAAGAAAAGCAAAAAGGAAAAAAAAAGAAATCTACATGTGGTTATTTTCACAATAAACAGACTTTGTATTCCCTTATAAAGTTCATGTGTGAATGCCCTTGAGAGAAGAGCCATGTTGACTGAAATTCATACTAAGGTATAAATGGCTAATAGTTCGTGTTGATTTTAAAAATAGATTTTTTGTTAGTGCAGCAAAATGTTACATGTCTTAAAGATGGGTAAAGGAAGCAGAGAGTTTATATATTTTTATTTATTCATTTATATTATATACATTTATATTTATGTATGTCTTTTTTGCTTACATTCATATATAAATATGTATTTATATATCTATAAATATATATATATATATTTATATATTTGCTGAAGATATATTTTTTATTTCACTATTGGCAAGAATCATCTGACACATACACCATATAAGCCCATGAAAGCAAGAAGATCATATACTGACAGAGGATAAAATAGTATAACTCACCAATTATACAAATACAGAAAAGAACAAATTCAGCATTATGTTGATTAACATTGCCTCAGGGGCGCCCGGATGGCTCTGTTGGTTGAACGTCTGACTTTCGATTTTGGCTCGGGACTTGACCTGACCTCAGGGTCTTGGGGTAGAGCCCTGCTTCAGGCTCTGTGATGAGTGTGGAGCCTGCCTGGGATTCTGTCTGTCCCTCTGCCCCTCCCTCTCTCTCTAAAAAAAAAAAAAAGAAAGAAAGAAAAAGAAAATTGAACATATTGCTTCATGTTTTATCATTTATTTAAATGTATTCCTCAAACATATTTTGGAGAGATTGAGTTTTGGCATCCATAGAAAATCGGATTATAATGCGAATATGCGTTCAGATAACAGATTGGCACACATTTATAAAACGGAGTTTAGGTTTTGCGTCCTCACAATACATCCATTTGCTGCCACTTTGATGTCAGGGGTCAGTTTATGACAAAACTGAGGGGAAACGAATGCTTACGTGGAAAATCCACACATAATTCTATCGTGTCTTTTGGAGCCCATTACTGCTTTAAGATTTTTGGTTTCGTTCGTTTTAGGAAAACACTGACCTGCTGTGATCTGTGTTCTGGACGTATCTCCCTATTCCTAATTCACTGGCGGTGTCCCCATCTGTGTCATTCCAAGTCAATAGCAGTTAGGTGGGTTCACCTTTCCAAAGGTTAACAGAGATATTAAATCTGGACAGTTTCATATAAAGTAAACACTACCTCACATTTATAATACACATTTAGTATTTTACAGATTATAAAATGTTCTAAATGTCCCTTGACCTTCACAACAAGCTTGTTAGATAGAATGTTAGGTTAGAGACGCCCATCATCTCTTCTGCCGGACTTAGGACTTTTCAGTCCACCCGCCTATTGTAGAGATCGTCCTCTTTCTCCTGTCCCCAGGGGACAGCCATTCTGCCACATGGCCCTCTTCTTCCTCCACTGGCCACAGATGAAAGATCGCCATGCTCATTTCGCCCGATGAAGCCATATTGGCACTGCATTGGAGTTGGCCCCAAGACAGAACCAAAAAAGAGTGGGAGGTTTTAAGCCACGTTTGATCTGTGCTTCTGCAACCAGAGCAACCCCGTCACGGAGCCTCGGAGTTTCTTGAGTGATGTGGACCTTGAATTCTTTTCTTTCTTTTCACCTCCTCCCGTTTACTTTTCCTTAAAGGTCCTTCCACACTTGTTGCTCTTCTGAGACCTTTTTCACACTTGCTTCCTGGGTCGTTCCTGCCATTTTAGGAAACTGTCATCTTCTCCATTAACCCAAAGGGCAGAGAGGTGTGGGGTTGGTGGTGGTGTTTTGAGGATATGTTGCCTCTGTTTCTTCCAGCAGGGAGAACAGATTGCATTTGTAAGCCACATAATTGATAATCACTTCTGGGAGGAATATGTGTATAACAGACATCTGGAAAGACTGCCGGAGCAGAGCTCTGAATGTCCACGCGTGTACCTTAAAAAGAACTACAGCTTTTACCTTCCCTTGAAAGACACCAGTGAAGTAAATAATTGCCTCGGTGCCTTGATAGCTTGGCTTGGTCAAATCATTGCCTTTATCCTTTCCTGCCTCCTGTTGGCCAAGAGGGAGCTTTAGCGATTAGCATCATTCTGAACTCTTTTCCACCTACGCTTCTGAGCTTACACATGTTGGAATGCTTCTTTCGGGCTCCTGAGTGGCTCAGCAAATAACCCTCCCTCACTCTGCTCTTCAGAGGCCTTTCCGGCCTCTCCTGGAGAACAGATTTGCTCCCCTCTCTTGCACCCTCAATTCTCCTGTTGCTTAGTCACATTTGTAAAATGCTGCCCCTCCCTCTGCTTTCTTTTCTTCCCTATTCTGCTTTAAATAGTAAAAGCATCTGTCACAACCAGTTACACCGTGACCTGATTAAACTGTAGCCTATATCCTACGAGTTGGGAAAGCAGTCGCAATGCTTCCATGAAGACATTGCCCCTCTTCCTGCCGGTAACTCTTCCCACTGGGGGCCCTTCGGCTCTCTCCAGTCCCTGACCCATTCCTGCTCCATATTGCCCCCTACTGGCAGCCAGTGTTTGCCAGATCCTGTAGTATTTTTTTTTTTCTTTTCTTTTTGTTTTTTGGAGAGAGGGAGTGTGTGTGCGAGTGGGAGAAAGGGGCAGGGGCATGAGAGAAAGAATCATTAGTAGGCTCTGTGCTAATAAGCGTGGAGGCTCAATCCTACGACCCTGGAATCAAGACCTGAGCTGAAACCAAGAGTAGGATGCTCAACCGACTGAGCCCGCAGGCGCCCCCATTCTTAACCTTATTAGGAAGTTCTTCCCTTGGACTATAACATCAAGACTTACATTATGAAATAGACTGGAGTTCCCAATTGTTGGACTTCCATCCATGTTGACAGATTCCATTCCGCTATGTTCCCTCTTTCCCTTCTCCGGCCCCTATCACTTCCTGTTTCTCTTCATCTGCTCTGTTTCCCTCTCAATGACCATTCGTTATTACTTTAGTATGAATTCATCAGTTGAAGTATTACTTCTTCTAAGAGAATTTGCCTTTAAGAGCAGATCCTTGGGAGCAGAGAAATCTAGAGGGGTGGTTTTCTAATGTAGCATTTTAGAATATTTGACATTCCTATTTGGGCTGGCCATACTTCTTCATCTTTGAATTACTCTCCTGAAAACACCTGCTGACTTCGCCGGCTCTGATGCAGTGCTGAGCAATGAGAAGAGAATGACTTATATTCATGCATAACTCGATTCCAATACAGAATCAACCAAGGATGAACATGATATTAGTCAGTTATTAATCTCTCTGCATCTCAGTTTCCTGATTTCTATGTTTACTATGTAATCTCTCATCCAAACCAGGAACTTTGACAGTGCTAGAGTTCTTTTAATAATTATGCCCGGGCAATCTCGCAGGTACGGGCCCCCTGTTTATATTTTAAAATGGAATCGACCGTACAATTTAGCAGAGCCATTGTGAAGATTCAGTGAAATAATCTACACAGTCTGTGTTGCAATTAAATATTAGCCTCTTTCCCACCAGTTACCCTCAAGTCCCCAAAGCAACACTTAACAGATATTAATATTTCAGAGCAAGTGAGTAATTTACTCTTGTCATTACCAAAGCAACACCTCCCTAAAAAGTGATCACTAGAGGTTGTATATTTACCCGTGTGTGTGTGTGTGTGTGTGTGTGTGTGTGTGTATTTCCCCTATCATCATGTAAGACAAAAATCATAATAATTCATAAATTAATAAAATAACATTTTAAATAATTTAAATAAGCTTTGCATAATCAGACTGCTACCTATGTTAACTTAAATGTGCCCTGACTCTTTTCTCCTTAAACTCCTTTCATTTCAAATGAAAGGGGTTATGCCAATGATTGCTGAGTGTTACTTTGTTCTGATTATCATCATGTCATTTGAATTAGATCTGATAGAGTCCAATATAATACTTATGTAGTAAATTTATGATCCTCAGTGAAGCCAACACTAATTGTTCTGGACATTAGGAAGAATAAAAATATTTTTCCCCTCAGCTCTCCAAATTTTGACTATTTTTTAAAAATATATTTCAGGGGAGCCTGGGTGGCTCAGTCGGTTAAGCATCCGACTTCGGCTCAGGTTGTGATCTCATGGTGTGTGGGTTTGAGCCCTCCGTGCTGAGGGCTCAGAGCCTGGAGCCTGCTTCACATTCTGTGTCTCCCTCTCTCTCTGCCCCTCCCCTGCTCATGCTCTGTCTCTGTCTCTGAAAACAATAAACATTAAAAAAAATTAAATATATTTAAAATGATTTTGTCTAAAGTCAGCAGTAGGTTTTGTATTCACTTTTCCAATTGCGTGAGAGTTGACATCTAACTAACATTGTAAGTTTTAATTTATTCTTTTTATTTGAATTCTCAAATGTAAATCAAAATATTGGCTTTAGTGGGAGCTTTAAAAAATTCAGTGCGCATTACATGATGCATTTGTATCATTGACACTTGTTAAAAATGATAGAATGTCGAAAGCATAGTCACCAGGGACTAACTCATAAATTTGCTTAGACATGTCTTTTTAATTTGCAAATAATATTACTTTGTGTCTGCTGTGACATCAAATTTTATAGCGTTGGAATTATAATATCTTCTTTGTGTTCCCCGTAGAAATCTATGCTAGGTTTTGTACACTTCCCATAGAATGGTTTCCCAAGGTGTGTGATATTAATATGTGCTACGAACACCCACACAGACACACATCTCCTCAATAAAATCTACTGGGCAAACACTATGTTCTGTGGTCCTCTCTGGGAAGATCAGACACCCTCTTCATCATGCAGCATCTTTAGGTCCTGGAGAGTGCACTTTCACCGTGGGAGATGCTTTTATAAAATTGAACCATCGGAAAACCCATTGTAAACATCATGGGTTTTAAACAGGGTTTGTTTAATATACTTAGAAGTACAGATGTGTCCCATGGGTTTACTACTGTCTTTGTAAAAATACTACTTTTCTAAAAAAATTTTTTTAACGTTTTTATTTATTTTGAGACAGAGAGAGACAGAGCATGAACGGGGGAGGGTCAGAGAGAGGGAGACACAGAATCTGAAACAGGCTCCAGGCTCTGAGCTGTCAGCACAGAGCCCGACACGGGGCTCGAACTCACGGACCGCGAGATCGTGACCTGAGCTGAAGTCAGCCGCTTAACCGACTGAGCCACCCAGGCGCCCCAAAATACTACTTTTTTTTAAAAGTGTATTTATTTATTTTGAGAGAGAGAGAGAGAGAGAGAGAGAGAGAGAGAGCCTGGTGTAGCGGGAGAGAGAGGGAGGGGAGAGAGAGAATCCCAAGCAGGCTCCACATTGTTAGTGCAAAGCCCCATGCGGGGCTCAAAATCACGAACTGCGAGGTCATGACCTGAGCCCAAACCAAGAGTCAGACGCTTAACCGACTGAGCCACCCAGGCGCCCCTAAAAGCACTACTTTTAAGGGCTCTTTGATGATAACATCATGGATGGTGAGTTTTCTAGAATTAATTGGAGAAAGGGAGCTTTTAGATTTGGAGCATTTGAAATGAAGATTTTTTTTTATTTAATTATTTTTAGAATGCTGCTATTTTGCAACAAATGTTTGTAGCAAATATCTCAAAAATGGGCCCCTGAGAAAATCATGAGGTGGGATACATAGTGCTATTACAGTAACCACGGCTATCATCTTTGAAACGGCTTTGGGATATTCATTCTCTAACACTCTCCTTTATCACAATATTAATAGCCGATTGTCTAGAAGAGTGGGAAATAGTGAATCATCAATTCAGGTACTTATGTTTTTGGAACGTATGCTTTGTAATTTCACTTTGCGCTCAACATCGAAACCCTTGCTATTTGGTACTTGCCTGTATATGGCTCATGAGGACTATCTCCTGTGTGTCAGTTGCAGGGTGTAAACGGAGAGAGAGAGCAAAGGCCAGGAATGAGCAGCGCGGGTCCACAGTCCACATGAAGGGCACTGCCCAGTGAGGGGTGCTACCCAGGGTCCATTCATTCAACAAGAGTAGGACACAAAACACCGCACATGTGAAAAATACACTTCGAATCCCATAATTACATCTCCTCTATAACAGATAAGTGGCTCTCCATCACCCTTCAGTATCTACAGTAGCCCCCCCACCTTTATCCGGGGGGAATATGTTCCAAGAACTCCAGTGGATGCCGGAAAACAGCAGATAGCACTGAACTCTATACAGACTGCATTTTTTTCTCCATACGTGCATACCTGCGATAAAGTTTAATTTATCAACTAGGCACAGTAAGAGATTAACAACAATAACTAATGATAAAATAGAATGATTGTAACAATATACTACAATAAAATTCATGTGAATTCTCTCCCCAATAGCTTCTTGTAATGATGGGAGATGAGAACATGCCCGTGTGATGGGGTGCAGTGAGGTCAGTGTCGTAGGCATGGGAACGTCATGTTAGGCTGGTAATGGCCTTCTGATGATATGTCACAAAGAGGGCATCTGCTTCTGGACCACAGTTGACTGTGGGTGACTAAAAGCCCCCCCATGGGCTGGGGAGACTCCTGTACTCTTGTGCGAAAAGAGAAAGTTCTATGCTTTTTGCTTGGTTGCCTCCTACCCATTATTTCAGTCAATAAGAGGGGGAAAAACAAAACAAAGAACCCAAAAAACCAGGCCAAATTATTTCCAAGGCTACTGGGAGGATTTAATTTAGTAATGGCTCTCTTAGCAACCTGGTCAGGCCATACTTATTAGAATGAATTAGACCCTTGTCTTTAATACCTTTAGCAAATTAATGACTTTTTCACACATTTTTCTTTGAGAAGAATAAAAAAAAAAATTAGAACATCCTCTCTTTTATACTCAGGCCTTCCAAAACTAATTCCAAAAATATTGCCACTAATAACAATTCAAAGCAGTGCAGCCTTTGTTAGCATACTGCCTTTTCTATATCCTGCAAATGAGCAATCAACATTGTTTACTCTTCCTTGCTTTAAAACCAAGATATATGTTTGACATGAATACTGCTGACAGTAAACCGTGACATTTAAGACAGTCTGCTTTTATTGTTCTCGCCTCCCTCACATTAAAACATAAACTCAAAGTGTAGAAAGCTTGACTCCTCGGGTTTTCACCCAAAGGTCACTTTTATTTTGCTTTTTCGTAGCTATTTTTATTTTCTTGGTGAGGCCAGGGATTCACGTATGTTTTTTGTTTTCCTTTGGTTCCTTGCTTCGTGGCTTCTAGAATGTTGTTCCTTTGGATCCGTTTTCCACTCTAAAATCGGTGGGCAGTGCTATTCATTTCAGTTGGAGGATTCTTGTCTGCGTTGTATCTGTTGCCTCCCTGTCACCAGACATCTGCAGTCGGAAGACTGTTCTGGCACCAGGGTGAATGATTTCATGTCAGAAGGTCTCTGTCTGAGCCTATGTATAAATAATGTATAATTACGCATGTCCTATGAATTTCCCTAGTCCTACGGCACATATGTATCTTAATGGATTATTAAAGTGAGTTTTTTGTTTGTTTTGCCTTCACATAATACCTAGAAGGCCAGCTAAGCCTTACAGTCTCCACCGTGAAGGTGATGAAAACTCTCGTTTGCTTTCCTTCTCTTCCTCCCTGAGTGTTCTAAAGAGAGTGCACGCTGACACCACGTGCTTCTGTGGTTGGAATGCTTCTGTGATGTTCGACATCCAGGAGTGATTTCGAGAGCTTCCTCTTCTTACATGTTGATGAGACCGGGCACTCCCGAAGGGCCGAGTAGAATTCCCTGAAGGAAGATGATTAACCTGAGCTTTGAAATAGTACCAACCAGAGGAGGATTTAGACACGGCAAAAGTGATGACCGTTTCCTTATCACGGAAGGGCTGCCGATTCACACCAAAGGAGTCCCAGGGAGGCCCAGAAAACCAGAGGCTGTCACCCTTGCCTGCCCACGCCCCGGTCTTTCCCACCTAAGCTCAAAGGGTGTTGAATGTTAAGCACTTCCCATTGGCCTCCAGATTTTCATTATGGAAATTGTTCTACGTACACGGCTTCAACATGTTTATGTTGCTGGTCCTTCAGGAGTGAGTTCAGGTATCCCCTTTCCAACACGTTATCACTGATGGCTGGACGGGCTCTCTCTCTCTCTCCATTTCTCAAGGTGTATTTTTTTTCTATCTCAGAACATAGCATACAGTATTGTGTTGTAGACGTAGTTGTCTGACGGCTGGAGGCTGGGTATGGGTGGAACGTGAGCCCCGTGTCTCGTGCCTCTGTGTATCCCAACATCTAGCCTGGTGCCTCGCACAGAGTGGATACTCACAGACATCGAAAGATATGCCGGCAGGGGCAGGTACACATAATCTCATCTGATCCCTACGAACACCCTGGGAAAGAAATTAGAATAAACTCAGTTTTATGGATAAGAAAACTTCGGTGCAAGGAAGTTTAGACTTCTGCCCAGGACCACCGCTAACAAAAAGCAGGCTGAAGGATTCGAAACAATCTCTTCTGACTTCCAGTAACTCACTGTTCTATTCTCCACACATCTTCCCTGCCTCTGTGAGTTTTTCTTTAGGAAGAGTTGGAATAATATCTGAGTTGGTTACAGGGCATAGCTGAAGTTTTCCCACTGGTATCTTAGAACACAAACAGACACATTTCTCTATTTTATTTCTGAGAAGTACATATCGACTTTGTGATGTCTTTGCATGCTTGTTATCTTTGCTTTAAATAATCAAAGAGAAATAAAGATGTTCTTTTAAATATTTGCATTAACATATTTTAAAGGACACATTTTTTTAACACTGAAAGGGTAGCCAAACCCTGGGCTCCTTCAGTGTTGTTTCTGAATTTGTATAATACGAGGTGGTAGGCAAAAAAGATGTAATTGCACTTGAAATATTATATATGTGAGAACAGCAGGAAAGAATTGATATGAAAGAAAACTACTGACGTGCGGCACCAATATGCTAGGAACTGACAGAAGCAATATTTTTTTAAGTCACTAACACTCTCAATATTCACAACACACATGAAGAAAAAGCAGTAAGTCAGTACCAAGTGAAAGGAAATGAATAACAGAAATAAAACACAACCACAAAATAGAAAATGCCAGAGATCTGAGATCTGCTAGATATGCCATAAACTGGATCTTTGAAATTGGATGAGAATAATCTGGCATTAATAATAACAATATCCCACTTTATGATCCTTATCCATCACTGAATCGTTCCCTCCATTCCTTCCAGTGAAGGATTCAGCATTGTTAGATTGTGCCTTTCATTCTGTTACTGTTTAGTTAGAAGGACGATACTTCCTGGCAATCTGTAGAGACTACAGAGGGAATTGATTCAATTTCCTTGTCCCCCCCCCCCGCCCGCCAATCTTCTCACAGCAGAATAAGTAAAACAAAAACTATTTGACCGATTATTTCAAAGTTATCACTTCTATCTTCTCTACATGTTATTCGAGACTTAATCATTTATGATGGAAAATAATTTTCTAAGGAAAATGCCAGAAGAGCAAGAAATGCCTTCTGTTTTCAATTCAAACTGTTGTATTTGATTTTTCACAGTTAAAAGAGAAATTTGAACCACACGGTTGTGTTTTGAACAACAAACGGTGTTTCTTGGTTCCTGGCCAAAGGACTAGCGTTCACTGGGCATCAGAGAGGCTGTGCAACCTACAAGCAGCTTAACCTCGACATTCAGTGACCTTCAGTCTGGTGGGGGGGAACGCTCAGATGGCTCGGTTGTAGTAATGCTTCTTGGATATGTCGAAATAGTGCAATTTTAGCAAAGGTCCTGCTTTACCTGCGTGGTTAGGTCAGTCAGGAATTTCTCTACAGGGATCTGGAGGCAGGCTTTGGTTCCCTTAGGCCATAATCCAACGTTCTATGGTTCAGCATTAGGAGAAGTATGGGTAGCCAGGCCCAGAGATGCCACCCGGTCCCTTCTGTGCTTTCTGCAATGCTGGAGAGGGGTTCTCCAAGCAGACAAGGCGTACCAGTCAGTGAGTATAACCGACAGAATAAATCTTGGCCTTTCGGTGCAATTCCACCTTCATTTTTCTGTAAGATCTTTGAAACGTTTCTTCCTACTGATGTGCCCTCCATTTGGAAAGTATCAGTCCTCCTTAGCAGTTCAACAATGACACGGCAAGGATTGAGCAAGAAGAGACACCAAGGGAGGATGTCTTGTCAAAAGCCTGCGACGTGTTGATCAGCTTCTGGAACACCAACAATTTAAATTCAAATAGATTTCTCGCCGAGACTAAAATCTAAAACCCTGTGATTCTATTTCTGTGTATTGGATTAGTCAAGATTTAAGGTTCACTTTGTTCTCAACTCATGGGGATCTCCCCCTGCCATTTTTTTGTTCTTTGTTGGCATGGCTTAGCTGGTACAGGCAAAAAGTGCGATTCATCCCTTCAGATGCTCTCAAGTGTTATCTGTGCTAGTTTCGCACTCAACAGTGGGAACAGCAGAAGGCAGAAATGAGGGAATAAAAATCCTGTTGTCAAATGAGAATTCTACATCTCACTGCAGTGTGGAATAGTAGTTATTCATACTTTAGGCACCTCAATTAGATATTCATTATTCATAAACACTTATGTAACTCTGAGTTATTCAGGCTGGGAGAGAACATTAGCAATCTTTTTCTTTCTTTCTTTCTTTCTTTCTTTCTTTCTTTCTTTCTTTCTTTCTTTCTTTAGCTAAGATATCTTGTGTCTAAAGAAGGATGTAAAAGAATATAATATATATTCTTGTGTATATATATATATGCACCCTGTCTGTTGCATGTACATCTAAATTTCAAATTGTAGGCAAAAATGCCTCCGACAAAACAAGGCTAACCTAGTACATTTGGCTACGCCTTTTCAAAGAACCAATCTGGGTAAATTGACTAGCACCAATTCTATTACAGTGGTAAAATGGATGAAAATAACAACATGGGTCTTTTCAACCATGGCCCCCACAACTGGTTCTAATGGCCAGTAACACAGGTCCAGACCTGGAAAGGCTTAACAGATAAGACTAAGTGAGTGTCCAAGTAAGATGTGAAATGGTGTTGAGGTTACAGGGAACGTGAGGGCCCAGTCATTCAACAGACATGTATTGAGCTGAATGAAGACGAATCAGCACTGAAGATTCATTTGCAGGTGGGACCTAAACCTCAGAAATGTTGACAAGATAACTTTTTAAGGACTCTGAGATCAGGTCATAATTATGAGGAGGGGCACTGTGTGTCTAAAGCACATTGGTGAGTGTCCCAGCTCCAAATTTGGAGAAGGCTCCAGGGGCATCTGAACATAAATTAGAAGAGTGTAGGCCCTTGTCTTAATGGAGATGATTACTGGAGAGTTTCTCCATGTTAATCCTTTGAGTGACCAGTGGGGTGGACAAAAATCCTTCCTTCCTTTTCTCCTTCCTTTCTTCTTTCTCCCTCACTTCTCTTCTTCCCTGTATCTTCCCTCACTCAAATATTTACTAAATATCAACTTGTTTTAGTTTTATATAAAATAATGAGCTTCCACTAAATAGGTCACAACTAAAGATTGGGTGCCTGTGTGGCTCAGTCAGTTGAGCGTCCAACTTCAGCTCAGGGTATGATCTCGCAGTCCGTGAGTTCGTGCCCTACATCAGGCTCTGTGCTGATAGCTCAGAGCCTGGAGGCTGCTTCAGATTCTGTGTCTCCCACTCCCTCTGCCCCTCCCCCACTCATGCTCTGTCTCTCTCACTGTCAAAAATGAATAAATGTTAGAAATTAAAAAAAAGAGGGGCGCCTGGGTGGCACAGTCGGTTAAGCGTCCAACTTCAGCCAGGTCACGATCTCGCGGTCCGTGAGTTCGAGCCCCACGTCAGGCTCTGGGCTGATGGCTCGGAGCCTGGAGCCTGTTTCCGATTCTGTGTCTCCCTCTCTCTCTGCCCCTCCCCCGTTCATGCTCTGTCTCTCTCTGTCCCAAAAATAAATAAAAAACGTTGAAAAAAAATAAAAAAAAAAGAAATTAAAAAAAAGAACTGGATTAGAAAAAATAACGTGAGCATAATTGTCCAAGAATTACACCACCATGTTGCTGTGATATCATATAAATATGAAGGTTATTATGGTATCATAGGGAACAATTGAGCTAATTTGCTGAGGAGGGTTCAAGGATATGTTTTGAACGAGGTACAATTTTATTCTGTAAAATTTATTTTCTGGAATCTCATCGAAAGAGTGCAGCATACTCTTAAGGTATCAGAGTCAAAGACTGTGTTTGTTAAAGGAGGATTAGCTGGTCGTTTGGTTTTGTGAGAGTTTAAACTGAGAGTCAGCATGTGCTGAGAAATATGGATTCAGATGGATCCTGATGGATTCCGAGCACTGGGACTGTCACACTAAGGAGCAAGACAAAACCCCTGATTTCAAACCAGCCCAACCTTATCACCTGCCTTTCCTCCACCTTCAGTTCTATTTCCTGATTCTGTTGTTTGCTTGTTTTTTAAATGTTTATTTATTTTTGAGAGAGAGAGAGAGCGAGCGCATGTGCATGGGCTGGGGAGGGGCAGAGAGAAAAGAGGACAGAGGATCCAGTGCAGTCTCTATGCTGACAACAGAGGGCCCAAGGTGGGACTCAAACTCACAAACTGTGAGATCATGACCTGAGCAGTAGTCGGCTGCTCAACCAACTGAGCCACCCAGCTGCCTCTGTTTCCTGATTCTGTTACTGCCTCTCTTCCTGCCCCACTCAGTTGTCAACACAACAGCACAAGTGATCATTTGCAAATCAAGAAATAATATTTTATTTTTCTATTCAAACCTTCCCCAGTAGATTCCTGTCTCACGTAGATGAAAAGCCACCGTAGTCCTTAGTCTTGCCTCATTTACCCGCCTGCACCCAGTATCTCTCTGACCTCATATACTGAGTCCTTTCCTCCTCTCCAGCTACACAGGCCTCCTTGCTATTTCTTACACTTCCCACACCCTTGGCATAAAATTCTCCCTGCAGTACTAGCACATTCTTTCCTTCAAGCTCGCACTCAAATGACACCACCTTGTGGGAGCCTTTCCTGATGATCTCATAAAAAATTCCCCACTCGTTCACTGACTCACCCAATGGCACTTGCCCTCCATTTTTTTTTTCTCCATGGGCTTTTTACAACCTAAGGCCTAGGCTCCGCTTACAATTCTAAAAAGAGGGAAGTGGTAAATTCTTAAAATATTTATAGAGGGAAAAGCAGTAAGGAAAAGGTAGTTGAAGATGTGAGGCAACAAAAAGATAGAAAGAGGCGAGAATAAAGGACCCCCCTAAAGTTTCTATCTTTGATGAATCGGAGGGTTGTGCCCGCCCCTCAGTGAAACCGGAAATATAGGTGGTGAGGCAGACAGAGGGAAAGATTTAAAGATTCAGATGTGCACATACTGAGCAAAAATTCAAAATAGAAATGTGTGATAAGCAAATTTAAGAGGCAGTAGCGTGCACATGCTCTCTGAACCAATTAGTAGGGGTTGAAATATTCCAGAGTTAGGTAGCAAAGGGATAGGAAGAACTGGACACAAAATGCTGAGAAAGATGAACCTTTAAGAGGTGGAGGGGAGCAAGGCTTCAAAGAAACTTGGAGGTCACGGAGAAACGAGCAAACCAAGAAACGTGCGGTATCTTTTTGATCGTGCGAATCAAAAAGTCGTATGCCACAGAGAGGTCCTGTAGAAAGGCTAGAAAACGTAGGTTTGTCAGTGTGGTGGTCACTCGTGTACTTTACAAGAGTGGTTTCAGTAGAATTTTGCAGGAGGCATCCAAAGTTGGTGTGTAGAAGAATGAACGAAAGGTAAAGTGGAGGGGCACCTGGGTGGCCCAGTCGGTTAAGCGTCTGACTTCGGCTCGGGTCATGATCTCATGATCCATGAGTTTGAGCCTCACGTCGGGCTCTGTGCTGACAGCTCAGAGCCTGGAGCCTGCTTCCGATTCTGTGTCTCCCTCTCTCTGTGCCCCTGCCCCGCTCATGCTTCTCAAAAATGAATAAACGTTTAAAAAAATGTAAATGAAAAGTGGAGACAGCACATGTAGAGTACATTTTCAGGATGTTTTGATGAAAGGAAGGAAGAAGGAGCATGTGGGTGGCTCAGTCGGTTAAGCGTCCGACATCAGCTCAGGCGGTGATCTCGTGGTTTGTGGGTTTGAGCCCCACATCGGACTCCATGCTGACAGCTCAGAGCCTGGATCCTGCTTCGGATGCTGTGTCTCCGTCTCTGTCTGCCCCTCCCCTACTCATGCTCTGTCTCCCTCTCTCAAAAGTACATAAACCTTTTTTTAAAAAAGGAAAGATGAAAATGTAGCTAAATCAAGAGATGGGATATAGCCAAGATGTGTTTTCTTCTTTAAGGAGAGAGATCTAAGAATATTTTAGAGAAAAAGGAGCCCATCACTTCTTGGCCTTTTGGCTAAGATCAAGTGTAGAGAAGAAAGTCTATAGAAAGGGGAAAGTTAGTTGAAAATACAGTCAAGAAGCTCCATGACTTTTGGAGTAACATTTCAGGGGTCCTCAGGGTCTCCTGTAAGCTGCTATGGTACAGTGTTCAGGACCCCTGCCTTTAGATTAATTCAAACTTGAGTTAAAACTTGTTCATATTTCTGATCAGCTCTGTAATTTTGGTAAAGTCAGTAAACATCTTTCAACTCAATTTCTTCATACATAAAACGGATATACTAGTGTCTACCTAGTATCTTTTTTTGTAAGGTGTAAATGAGGTCACTTTGTAATTTGCTTACCACTGTACCTACCATAAGGTTAGCTCTCAGGAAATGAATATTTTTCCATTATTATCTGTATTAGTGTCATTCATTGAAAGAACAGGTACAGGGGTTAAACTTAAACAGGCATGAGAGGATATATTCATCTTCTGATACTGGATGAAAAGAGGTGAGAATTAGTATAGGTAGATACAATAGGAGTTTGTAGATAAGAGAAAGGAATTCAAAGACAATCATACTTTATGACTTTAGATTTCTCAGTAAGGTTTAAGGGAAACTAAGCTGTAGGTAGATGAGGGGCTTATAGAATTTTGGGGGGTGTGTGGGGGGAGTGGGGAAGGTTAGACAAAGCAATGAAGAGGGCTCGAGAACCAAACTGCTGAAATCCTGATGGACATGCTTAAGGACACAGTTGTTGTCGAAGATCATCAGCTTCGTGACTTCTAGAGGCAACAGTATAAAACCGTAATTTTCTCTAGCAGTGCTTCACATAGGAAGGGAAGAGAGAAAACAGAGTTAGATTGGAGTTCTGCTGGATATATATTACAGGAAGTTCAGCATATTTAAATATGTTCACATAGTATTCCTTGAGATTACCCATACCTCGAGCATGTGGAGAAGTACCAAGAAGCCTTATCTAAGCACCACAGACCACATATGTGCCCAGGGCGTGGAAGAACTAGGAGAGAACAGGTGGTTATCACCGGATCATTGGCCATTGCCATGGAAAACTTCAAGGATATCAGACATCTGGGTAATGACTAGGTCCAGGGTGTGGCCATAGAGGGAGATCACCAGTGTGTGAAAGGTCATTGAAGATGAGGGAGTCAAATACACATGAGACTATTATTTTGGATAGGTATCGGCATGGACACCATGAAGACAGGTCTTGGGTTCCCCGGGAAAATGGAATCACATTCTAATGTGTTCAAGAGATGGAAGAATTGCTGTAGGTCACAGCAACAAGTGTTAGAAAGTAGGAGAACCTAATGACATTAGCTTCGATGCACAAGAGTGTGGTGTTGTTACTGTTTCACTTCAGAGCATTTCCAGAAAATGGGAACAATGGCAATCCAGAGCCATAAGAGATGAAGGATATTGAGCTGCTGTTAGACAGTCGTAAGTGCTGCAGAGGAATCACTGACACTGAGAGTGTCAACAAGTGTGCTTTTGTGGGTTGCACGCCGTCTGATTCTAAAGGGAATCATCCACATTTTAGTCTATGGCAGCGCCGTCCAATAAAATAATAAAGAGAGCCACGTACGTAGTTTTGAATGATCTAGTAGCATTTTTAAAAAGTCAAAATAAATGGGTGAGGTATATTTTATGATCAGTTCTATTTAACGTAACATATCAAAATACTATCCTTTCACTATGTAATCAGTATAAACGTTGTTAATTTCCTTTTTTTCTTTTTCGTACTAAGTTTTTAAGGCATGGTCCGTATTTTATACTTACAGCACATCTTGATTTGGACCCTAAATTTTCCTCGGACATATGCAGTCTGTGATTGAGTGTTTATAGAAACTTGAGAAACTAGACTCACACCTGAGTTGTTCCCAAAATACTTAAAATGCCCTCCAATAACTGAACTGGATAACAGTTTTGAAACATACATGTAAATTCACAACACGCCCCCCCCCCCTTAATAGCAATCACCCATCAGGCACACTGGGTGTTGTAAGTAAGTGATTAGTTACTGAAGTCCATTCCGGAAACCAATATTGCGCCGTCCATTAACTAACATTCAGTTAAATAAATAAATATTCAAATTAATTAAAGTAAAAAAATCTACTTCTTCATTTTCTCACACAGGTGGTAGTCTCGTTGGCCACATGTCAAGTGCTCACTTGCCATACTCAATACTTGTCTTGAGTATGCCAATACAAGCTTGGCATGCTTGTCAAGCTCAGGTCTACGTGAATGGTGACTGGGGATTGGTAGTGCATAACCACGTGCTGCGACTTTAATCTTAGGGGGCGAGTCCGAATTCAGTCAAAGCCAGATGGTGGCTGGAAGACGATAGAATTGTAATAACTGTGGGGCTGGGGAGAGTGCTCAGTGCTTCAGATCAACCTACAGAGCAATGGCATTTTTATCAGGAAAAGCAATGATGTCGGAGATAAAGATGAGGTGTCTGTTATTCAATGTTGGCGGGCCTCCAGAAATGTACAGTGTTTAGGGGTTCTTCCTGGGTGTCTGAGATGCAGGAGCCAGTACTACCACCAGCCTTGGGGCAGCTGTGGGGGCCAGTGGCCACGTGCAGCCTCTGGCCCAGGGTTGGATTTCAGTTGCATGAGAGAGAGGTATCAGGGAGCACGCTTTGGAGCTAGGGAAGACTAGGTAGTCTGCGGGTTACAACTCTTTGGAGCTGGAGAGGAGCTACTTTAAGGTAAGGAGTTCTGTTCACTCGTGAAGAAGAAATGGCGCTAGACGCTTCCTTTCTTGTCCAGGACATGTTATAAACTGCCTGATGTTTCTTGAGATTGTTTTGGGGTCTGTTAAGCCGGAACAGTTCTTTCATCCGGCCCCAGAGATAAGTGCTGCTGCTGCTGCTGGCAGGAGTAAGGAGCCAGGAAACTCTGTGTTGGACGGTTGAAGCCAGATCCTTCTTGTGGAACCAGACTGACTCACGATGTTGGAGAGACTGATCCTCTCCCAGGGAAGACTAGATTAAGTGCCTTTCAAGTAGCCTATTTCATGGGCGTAGCCCTAATAGCATGGATCTGGATTGATCACTCTAGCATAGCCTAAGCCCCGTGCTTTTGTAAAGAGGACATTGCATTCACATATCGGGACATTATAGGTAACCTTCTGGTTAGTATTACAGGCGAAAGTTTGTCCAAATCATTGCATGTGCATAATTTCTATTAAATTTAAGGGGATTGATGATTAGAAGGTGACAGGAGGACGTTATTTAATAATTATGAGGGAATGCATCCTTTAGCAAGGATAATGCACCTCATTAAAAATAAAAATCATGCAATTATTTCTCAGCTGAAAAGTATCTGTGTCATAAATAGCATGACCCTAGAAGACATCAGTCATGATTTAAAGTCCCAAAATGGAGATTAAAGTATTAATAGTCATAGGGAGATATAATTTTGCGAAGGTGGAAACTGATAGTCACATAGATTAAATCATTTTCTCAAGGGGCCCCGGTCATGGATGCTGGAGCCATGATTAAAACTGAAGTCTACCTAACTTAATGTTTTCCCACAAAGAAAAGCTGCGTACTTATTTGGGATGCCCCAGAACTGCTGTAATATGCCATAGGTAACGTAATGTACTGTATCAGTTAATCATCCAGAAAAAAATAAATAACCCTTAAAATAGCAGCTAGAGTGTATCACAACATCATTTCATAAAGCAAATGCATAAAGCAAAAAATGACCCAAAAAAGATGAAATCAAATATATGTTTGAAAAGAATAATTAATTGAAATATCTTGAAAATATCTATTCAAAAAAATTTAATAATATATGCTTTTTTACTATATTCGTTATGCGATGCCGTATATATTCATCAAGCTCTGCTCTAAAATCAGCATCTCTGAATGTGACCTACAGTTTTATATGCTACAGACAGAGCAGTCAGAGAAAGTAGACATCAAGGACACCCATTGCCTTTGAGGAGTTTTCAATGAAAAATTTGAAGAAAAAAATGCTAATCACAGATGTGATGTATGTATATGAATATAACTATTTTCCCTAAAGTCTGAACATTAATGATTAAATTCATCTGCATGAACAAGCAAGTTCTTACATTATATAGCTTAGTGGGGTATTAGAATATAATTGATAATTTTTAGAATGCCGACTATGCTGGCAATATTAGAAACAATTCAATTCCATATACTGACATTTTGCTAACCCTAAGCTAATTCTCTGGCTCTCTTCTTAGTTCTGACTTCACATTGTGTTTTTCATAATAACATCTGACCCCACAAATCAACAATCAAGGACCAATCACTTACAGTATGAAATGTACTACTGCTAAGATGAGTATTCACGTGAAAATGGAAGTGTTCCCAGAGAAATCTAGCAAGGGTATGGGGGATGAGATGGAGACGTGAAGCCGATGTCCAGTCTTCAGCCCAATTCCACGAACCCTCCTTTGGCTCAGACCCCTCAGGGATGCTCTTGAAACAAGTCACATCTCAAAGCTGTCTGAAACAGCGGCTGGAAGCTGGCGTATTTATATCCCTACATCCTTCGGACATTGATTAATTTTCACAAATCTCAGCTCTCCTTATGGTCAGGCAAGGTGAGTTCTGGCAACCTAAGGGGCGTGCTGTAGACACTGATGCTGGCTGTTACCTAATAAAGTTGAACATGTCTGTACCTTCTGCCTTGGCAATTCCGATGCTAGAAAGATTTGCTAAAAAAATACTTGCACGTTTGGGTCAGAAGAAGTGTATAAAAATGTACATAGGGACATTGTATGTAACAGCAAAAGAAAAAAAGTGGAAACAACTCAAATGTCCATCAAAAACACTGCTGTTAGAAAAAGTAAACTCTTATTTTGTATAATGAGATACGATTTAAAATTGAACGTGAATGTGCTACAGATATACAAATTTACATGGAAGGATACAAAAACCATAAGGTGGGTTAAAATAAGTCATGGGAGAATACATTCAATATAATTCCACTTATATAAAGTCTATAAACAGATAAAACAGTACATTATGTTGGAATGATAAAACTGTGAAGAAAAGGAAGAGAAAGCATAAGTGGAAAGGCAGAAGGTTGGTTACCAACCAAGTTGAGTTGCAAGGAATGGGATGGTGTTAGGAAAGGTATTTCTTGAAAGGAATTTCAAAGGTGTTCATAATACTCTATTTCTTAAGTTAGTTGGTGGGCTTATTTTTAAATTGCACATACATATTTTCTTCTGTTTATATTACTAAAGGTTCACTAAAAATCTGTTTGGAAAAACTTGTTATCCAGCATCAGACAGAGAAGGGGAGAGTTGTGGGTTCCCTCTGATTGACTTGTACTTAAGACACACACTCAGTAAATGTTTGACTGCTGATCAGGACTTCAAGCTATGCTAAAAAGCTATAGTCATCAAGACAGTATGGTACTGGCACAAAAACAGACACAGAGATCAATGGAACAGGATAGGAAATCCAGAAATGGACCCACTACCATAGGGTCAACTAAATTTCAACAAAGCAAGAAAGAATATCTAATGGAAAAAAGTCTCTTCAACAAATGGTATTGGGAAAACTGGACAGCAGCATGCAGAAGAATGAAAATGGACCGCTTTCTTATACTACATGCAGACATAAATTCAAAATAGATGAAAGACCTAAGTATGATGCAGGAAATCATCAAAATCCTGGAGGAGAATACAGGCAGCCAACTTTTTGACCTTGGCCGGAGCAACTTCTTAATAGACACATTGCCAGAGGCAAGGGAAGCAAAAGCAAAAATGAACTATTGGGACCTCATCAAGATAAAACCTTCTGCACAGTCAAGGAAACTATCAACAAAACCAAAAGGCAGCCTATGGAATGGGGGAAGATATTTGCAAACAACATATCTGATAAAGGGTTGGTATCCAAACTCTGTAAAGAACTGATCAAACTAAACATCCAAAAAAATAAATAAATAATAATCGAATGAAGAAATGGGCAGAAAACATGAACAGACACTTTTCCAAAGAAAACATCCAGCTGGCCAACAGACACAGGAACAGATGCTCAACATCACTCATCATCATGGAAACACAGATCAAAACCACAATGAGATACCACCTCACACTTGTCAGAATGGTTAACATTAACAACACAGCAAACGACAGGTATTGGCGAGGATGCGGAGGGAGAGGGACCCTCTTACACTGATGGTGGTGCAGCCACTATGGAAAACAGTGTGGAGCTTCCTCAAAAAGTTAAGAATAGAACTACCCTATAATCCAGTAATTGCACTACTACAAAGGGTACAAAAATACTGATTTGAATGGGTACAGTCACCTCAATGTTTATAGTAGCATTATCCACAATAGCAAATTATGGAAAGAACACAAACGTCCATGGAGTGATGAATAGATAAATAAGATGTGGTGAGTGTGTGTGTATAATGTATATATGTATAGATAATATAATGTCACTCAGTCATCAAAAGGAATGAAATCTCACCATTTACAATGACGTGGATGGAGCCCTAGTGTATTATGCTAAGTGAAAGAAGTCAGAGAAAGACAAATATATGATTACACTTGTATATGGAATTTAAGAAACAAAACAGATGAACATAAGGGAAGGGAAAGAAAAAGAGAGAAGGAGAAAAAAGAGGAAGGGAAAGAAAAAGAGAAAAGGTGTCTGGATGGCTCAGTCAGTTAAGCATCCAACTCTTGGTTTTGGCTCGGGTCACGGTCTCGTGGTTTCATGAGTTTGGGCCCCGTGTCAGACTCTGCTCTGGTAGTGTGGAACCTCCTTGGGATTCTCTGTCTCTCTCCCCTCACAGACTCATGCTGTCACTCTCTCAAAATAAATAAATAAATTTAAAAAATAAAAAGAGAGAGAGTGGGAAGCAAATTATAACAGACTGTTACCAATAGAGAAAAAACTGAGGGTTGATGGATGGGAACTGGGTGGGGGATGGGCTAGATGGGTGATGGGCATTAAGAAGGGCACTTGTTGTGATGAGCACTGGGTGTTGTGTGTTAAGTGATGAATCACTAAAGTCTACTCCTGAACATATATTACACTATATGTTAACTAAATATGATTTAAATGTAAATTTTAAAGAAAGAAGAAGGAAGGAAGGAGGGAAGGAAGGAAGGAAGGAAGGAAGGAAGGAAGGAAGGAAGGAAGGAAGGGAGAAAGGGAGGGAAGAAGGAAGGGAGAAAGGGAGGGAGGAAGGAAAGAAGGAAGGGAGAAAGGGAGGGAAGGGAGGGAAGGGAGGGAAGGAAGGAAGGAAGGAAGGAAGGAAGGAAGGAAGGAAGGAAGGAAGGAAGGAAGGAAGGAAGGAAGGAAGGAAGGAAGAAGGGGGCAAGGAATTCTTACAGAAGCTCAGGATGTGGAGTGGCATGGTTTTCACAGCAGAGCTCTGTAACTGAAGATTTGATGCAGCAACATAGGGACGTGGAGGGTCAACTATGGCTTTCCAGGTTAGACACACACCTGGACCACTTAGGGGCTGAGTAGCCTTGGAAAAGTTTGTTGATTTAGTGGAAGCTCAGTTTCCTCATCTGTACACTGGAGCTCACAATGCTAACTATATCATCCACTTGTGCAGATTGCATGACTTAATACATGCAGAATGCTTCAAGCAGAGCCCAGAGGCCTGGTAGGTTCTCTCTAGACAGATAAAAATCCTTTTTGCCACAGGGGAATTTGATTGCACAGAAAAAGGGTGGGCCAGTTTCACTTTTAAGAAGAGGCTTAGGAGAATGGTTTCCATTCAGGATCATCAGTCCACACAGGATGAGAAAGATCACTCTGGTCGGAGACGTTGGCATATGCAAAAGCATGGAGATATAAAACCACAAGGAGATGGTATAGGAACCGGCAGAAGATGTCTGGATATTATGGGATGCTGGCTCCTAAGTATGGATTTTGTCCCGGAAGTGTCTGTGACGCGTGGGAGAATTTAGGCATGAGCATGGTGTGAGCACATTAAGTAGGGTATAACGAATGCCTTGTGGGGAATGGACCGAAAAAGGAAGAGGTTGTTGGAAGAAGACTGCTTGGAAGCTATAACAGGTGAAAAATACCGATAGGCTTAAGCAAAGCAGGAGAGGGGGAAAGGAGGGAGATTCGATGATCACTTGTCTACAATTGACTTTCCTCCACAACTCATTAGCTGTGGAGGTAGAATGGAAGAGGCAAACTGCTACACGGTAAACTTATGGAGAGTGAGCATCGGCTTTGAAAGGCTGCCAGCAGGAATGACACACGTACCTCCATGGGTCTGCTCTAGGAGGAAGGTACTGTCACAGACCAGCTGACGCCAGGCACTCCTACCAGGACCCCACTTCGTCCCGGGAAGGCCAGCTGCCTCTGACACCACGCTTGTCAGGAAATCAATTCTCCCCAGCCTCCACTTCTGCCCTATCTTTTCCGCAGAAATGAGGTCTTACGTTTATCCTTCTGCCGGGCAGAGTTTAGTCACTCGCCTCTTTTCCAGCAGCAAGCAAGCTGAGAAGGGAAATCTCTGAAATCCCCCAGATATGCAGTTTCTTTAAAGTCCCTGCTTGGCCACAGGGTTTGCACAGTGTCCTTAGGCACATGGAATTAACTAGAAGAGGTCTCATCAGCCACTCCAAATAAGAACCGTCAGGGGCATATTGAATGGATGGCGATGATTGGTACCTGGTATATCAGTACCAGTAAGGAGAGTTCTCACAGAGAGTTTAAACTGCTTAAATATATACATTTGTTTCAAAAACATTAAACAAAATCAGGTGCAGCCCCTTATAGTATTCACACTCGGGGATGCAGGGAACAATACTATACCCCGTTCTGAAGTTTACAGTGAGGTAAGGGAGGTCTCGATACCGTTACATTATGTCGCCTGTCATGTATGGTAAGTAGAAAGTGTCCTGCACCCACTGAGGAAAATTACTTCCTTCTGGAAGACTGCAGAGAGGCTGCATGCATTTGTTCACTGAGCAAACATTAACTGAGGGCCTTTCATATAGGAAATGAAGGCGCAAAGTCAAATAATATATGTTTCATGGAAATATTAAATTTTCTGCAGATATTGAAAGATTTATTCAGAAGTAAAAGAGCCTGGGTGGCTCAGTTGGGTAAGCAGCAGACTCTTGATCTCAGCTCAGGTCTTGATCTCAGGATTGTGAGTTCAAAGCCCATGTGGGGCTCCATGCTGGGCATAGAGCCTACTAAAAGAAAAAAGAAGAAGAAGGAGAAGGAGAAGTAAAAGGCTTATATTATCAAGAAAGATATATATGTGATATATATCTTATTCATGAACACAAATGAATGAAAGATGTATATGTGATACACACACACACACACACACACACACACACACACACACACACAGAACTTTCAAGGTCAAGTGGGCTGTTCCATTTGACTAAAAAGTTGGTTGGGTCTACAGATATGGTGGAGGGATGGTAAATTCCATAATAAAGAACTCAGGTTGGACATTCGTTTTATTATTTTGATGTTGTTTTCCCAGCAGACTGACACGATTCAAACAAGGTCTTTGGAAATTTCCTTTGGCAATATCATGTGGACTAAAAATAGTGATACAGATCAGAAAACGGCTTCATTATTCCAAGCAACAGATAAGGAGGATCTTAAGTGCATCACGGTAGAGGGAACAGGGTGGAAAGAGGTGTGGATGATGCAGATCCTCTTTTTCTTGACAGTTTTTTAGATGTGGGGAGGAGGGCAGATGTGACCATGCTGGATGGACTTGATGCCATTACAATCCATAGAAAAGTGACGGGAAACACGCTTTGGAGGAAAGATAATTCGGTTAGATAAAAGGTGTTGAGGTTAATGTATTAATTTTCTCTTGCTGTATAACAATTTCCCACAAACTCAATGGCTGAAAACAACACCCGTTTACCACATTTCTCTCAGTCAGAAGTCTGGGTGGCTGGACTGGGCTCTCCACCCTAGGTTTCACAAGGGGAGAGTGAATGTGTTGGCCAGACCCAGTCCTTCGGATGCTCTGAAGAAGAATTGCTCCTAACCTCATTACATTGGCAGGTCAGTTCCTTGAGGTTGATGATCTGAGGTCCCTGGTTTCTTCAGCAGTGGAGAGCCTACCTATCATCAAGGGCTTGCTATCTCCTCATATTCACAGTCCCCGGGATCAGGACTGGACATCTTGGCGGGGGCCACCTCAGAGTCATAGGTGAAGAGTGGGCAGTTCTAAGCATGTTCTGGAACTTGGAAGAGGGCTGAAGTTAGAGATAACAGATTTAAAAGTTGTGCTCCTAGAAGCAATATGAAGACAAATGAATGATATACTCGAAGAAGATTACTTACCTTGTGAAGAAAAAAGGAAAAAAAAAAAGTCTGAGGTCCTGCAGGTAAAAAAAAAAAATTCAAGCTTTGATGAAAAGATCTGAGTGTCATTCATGCAAGTAAACACCTAATGGTAATGGAAAAAAGGAAAGAAAGAAAGAAAACTTGCAAGCCTGGGACTCATTCTTTATTTTTTCACTTAACAGATTTTTTTTTTTAAGTTTGTTTGTTGGTTTATTTTAAAAAAATTTTTTTTCAACGTTTATTTATTTTTGGGACAGAGAGAGACAGAGCATGAACAGGGGAGGGGCAGAGAGAGAGGGAGACACAGAATCGGAAACAGGCTCCAGGCTCTGAGCTGTCGGCACAGAGCCTGACGCGGGGCTCGAACTCACGGACCGCGAGATTGTGACCTGGCTGAAGTCAGACGCTTAACCGACTGCGCCACCCAGGCGCCCCTGTTTGTTGGTTTATTGATTGATTGAGAGAGGGAGACAGAGAAAGAGCACAAGCAGGGAACAGGCAGAGAAAGGGTGAGACAGAATCCCAAGCAGGTTCCATGGAGCCTGATGTGAGGCTCGATCTCACAACCTGTGAAATCATGCCCTGGGCTGAAATCCAGAGTCAGATGCTTAACCAACTGAGTCACCCAGGCCCCCCTCCACTTAACTGATCTCAACTGTGCACCTGTTTATGCAGCAAGTCACTGAATTTGAGGGAAAGAGAACATGTCCTCCCTTGTGAAGAGGGAGAGGTGGCCCCCAATCAAAGGTCATCCACTAGAAAAAGGAGTGATTGATGAGAGTTAGGGGTTAAACTCTGGCCCTGATGCCACAGTCAGGAGGGAGAAAGAGTGAGCCAGTCCCCACCCCCCCAGGTGCCCGGCAAAGTGCACAGAGCAGAAACCACTGTGTGAGAGACTCATGGGGAACGCACCATCTGAGGAAAAGCCACCGCAGTTCAGGGAGAGGATGGGGTGTGAACAGGATGAAAATGCAGGTTATGACAGGTATGGTTATAAGAACATGCAGTAGACAGGAGAGGGGAAGGCTCACAAGGTGGGGGATAAGACCTTGTGTTCATAATCTTTGGTCGTGGATCTTGGGCCAATTAAAGACAAGGGTGTGCATTTGCATCTTTGATCTATGACACATATTAGGTCTTCGATGAATTTCTACTAACTAACTAAATAAAGCATGCACACAAGCCAGCTTGCCTCCAAGTAATGGGAGGTAGTCTGTGCCTACAGAAAGAGCTGTTATTACCAGGGTTTGGTCTAGCAGGAGCTTGATAGATTACTCTTCCCAGAAATACAGATGCATATAATTTTAAAGATATAATCATAAAATATTAAAAGAATTGTAAAAGTGGCAGTGAATTATTTAGAAACAGTGTCCCCGCATGCATGATACAATATTCAGTTGGGTGTTAAAATGTATGCTCCAAGAAAAGCCTTGGTATAGTTTTATGTGAGCTGCATATTTTCAAATAATGCTGGAATGCAATTGAAAGCCCTTGACTTCCTTCATCTGGCTTCCCTGTCTCCTTGCAAATCTTTCCTAGAATGAAAAATAAAGGGTGGGAAATTTCAATTCATCCAGCCTAAGGTTTGAAACAGGTTTTCAATTTACAGATAACAATTCTACCTTTGGACCTGAGCACTGTTGAGTTTTACCCGAGATAAATCCATTAGAAGTAGCCTATTCCTTCTGACTGTATCTTCAGATTACATATGTGCAGGCACAGAGCAAGAGAAGAAGGGTAGCAAGGCAAAGGTAGGAGGCATGACATTCCCTTTCTCTGTAAAAGAGAGAACTATCATATATAGTTGTTTATTTTTTAATCACAGAAAACAAAAAGTTACTGATCCTACTTTTAGATGCTAATGATATATTTGCTAGGAAAACGTTTTTGCTTCAGGTTTATTTATCATGCTCGTTTATAAGGGAAAATTTATTCCATCCTCAGGATCCTAAATCATTTCAAGTCTACAAATATTTGTTGAATGCTTTTGGCTAGACTCTATGGTTGGTGCTTGGAGGGTGCAAAAATGAGTTAGATACAGCCCTTGACCTCCGGGGACTCTCAATCAATGAGGAAAGAGAGATAAATACATGTTTTCTTTCTGAGTGGAAAAAAAAATGTAATAAAGCAAAAGCTATTTTTAAAATGCTGTAAGCACCCAAACTGTATGTTGGCCACATCAGATCTTTTGTTTATAAACTTAGATGTAAGTAAATATAAGGATAATTACATGTACAACAATGTCACTTGCATTAATCACCTTTCAGCATCTGGAAGAATAAATCTTGTAGAAGAGCCTCATGCATACCACTTCTAACTACACTTCATGCAGCGTTTTAGAAAGATGTTTAATTAACAAAATAATATTCACCTGGTCTGAAGCACACAAACCCCTGTCTCAGTGATGATCTCCCTTCTTCCCACCCCAGTCCCCATAATCTACCTCCATGGTAATCAGGAGGGTTCAGGAAGGCTTCCTTTCAATATCTCAGAGGTCTGTTTTCCTTCTAATCCTCTTGCTTCTGAATTCCCCCGGGGTCTTTGGTACTCCCAGCACCACCTACAGGATGAAACATTTTCTTAGTTCCCCTGGAAGCACAGGACTCCCACAAGAGACCAGATGGAGTCTCTAGAAGCAAAGAGCTGAGAGGACATAGCCAGGGGATTTGTGGAGGAGGTTCTCTTGCTTCTCTCAGTAAAGGAAGGACTCATAGTGTTTGGGGTCTGCAGGAGAGGACAGGAAAGACATCAGCCAAGTATCAGCATCAGAGAAGAACAAGTGGCCAGTGATCCCTCAAACCAGACAGTGGACGTAGGTGTCCCATGTTCCTTGCATTTCAACCCTCAGAGTACAGGAATGTGGAGAAATAGCCAATGTAGACTTAGAGGGCCAAGCAAGTCATTGGGCATAAAACAGGCATTTGCAAATTGATAGTTGAATCTGAAAACGTAAGGATTTGCTTATATAGACAAGTGAAGAAGGAAGGAAGGGAGGGAGGGAAGGGGGAGGAAGGAAGGAAGGAAGGAAGGAAGGAAGGAAGGAAGGAAGGAAGGAAGGGAGGAAGGGAGGGAGGGAGGGAGGGAGGAAGGAAAGAAGGAAGGAAGGGAGGGAGGGAGGAAGGAAAGAGGGGAGATGGGCGCCCACCGATGGACATTAAGTGGTCTAGTTTGGGTCATGTCCAGCATTCTGTGTTCTATGTTTATCATAGTATTGATCCCCAGGTCAGGAGGGAAGCAGCCCTTCATAACCAGTAGGAATAGCTGTCCACAGTAAGTAGGGTTTAGAAAAAGGAGATGAGCGATGATGGAAAGTTTGTACCACAGAAGAAGTTTTATGTTTATTTGAACTGTTGTATTAGCTCCCCTGTTATTAATACAGACCAACCTAACTGTAATCTTTGAGAATGAGAATAATAAAGAGCAAAAGTCAATTTAAAAAAACCCACATACCTGGCCACAATAATTAAAGCTGTATGTTTTCATATTTTCAGGTTGTGATAAGTCAGGAAGAAAGTCACTGTAGACACAAGACAGGTCAATCTCATTTAGCAGCATGCCGTTGTAAATTAGATGATTTCTTGTCACTCCTTCCTGCTCCGTGGTTGTGTGAGTGCCTGCAAAAGCTTTAGTGGTCATAGGGAAAACACTGATCACATAGCCCCTACTAGCCATCACGAGAGGGTCAGCCTTTGTGACTGCTAGGGTGGGTAAAATACGTCAGGAATATATTTCAGGAACGTATTTGCAATGAAGATGAGACCCTACCCCGCCTGGATAATCACAGTTATGAATAGTCTGAGACTATTATTTTGTGTTTTCACCTTCATCTGCCTATTTATAAAATCTGCATAGAACAGGGATCAGGAACCACAGGCCTATGTATAGGATCCAGTTGTTAAGTGTGAGTGTATCTTGTTTATAGAGAGATGCCGTTCTGACCACTAAAAATAAGGCCTCCAAATTGATAACACTCAAAATGGCAGCTTCATCTAATCCATAGTGCTTGAGCATAGTGCTTGAGACACAAATTATGAGCCAGACTCCCTGATTTTGAATCCCAAATCTGGCACATGCAATAAAGGCGACACTATGATAGACCTACCTCATAGAGTAATTGCGAGGAATAACTTCAATAGTATTTTCAAAGTGTTTACAACAGTGGCTGGCACCTGGTAGGTACCACAAAAGTGCTGGTTAAATCAAGGAATAAATTAATGAATCAGTGGACAAATACATAAAATTTCCCAGTTTTTAAGTAGACGTTAAGAGCTTTTGTAAAGTGAGATTGCCTATCAGTTAAAATTATACCAACTTTACGTACTCATTGTAGACAGTTTGGAAATCAAGTAAATGGAATAAGAAGATATAATTCACCCATAATCCTATAATCTGGGATTAGCTACTAATAATATTTTAGTGTATGATTTTGCTACTTTTTATCCACAAAACTGGAATCCTACGTATGGTTGCTGGGCAGACCCAGGAAGCCTTGGGTCCTGAGGCTGGACGGTACAAGCAGGGACGATTAAGAAAGCCAAAGTACACTCTTAGGATGTGAGAGCAGGTGAACTCAAGGGAGACCTGAGTCCACTGGGCTGGGGTTTGAGTTTCCGTGTTTTATTGACAGTTGTAAGCCAAGGGCTGGAATATTCATTACTTGAGATCAGGATTTCTTGGAAGCAGGCTGGTCTCCTCCAGGAATGTGGGTTACCTGTTTTTTTCTTCCTCTTTAGGTCAAGGTTTCTGGTCATGGCACCTTGAGGGAGGAGATTTTGATATGGTGATGTAGGATCATGAAGGAATAATGTGAACTTTGGCCTATTTGTTCGCCATTTTGGGCCTGTCTGCTTTGATCTGGTTTCTTGTGGTTGTGTTTGGGATGTTGCCAGGACAGGCCTCTGACTTCCTTATAGCTGGCCATGACTTCCTCACTGCTGGCCTCCAGGCATCGTGGTCGAACCTAACTGCTTAGTCGAACAATGTAACTGTATATATCATTTGTAAATGCCATTTGAATTTAATTTTATAAGCATGATCCTATAGTCTTGTGTAGTGTTAATAAGATAGTGATTTATTAACCTGATTGGGTATAATTAGATGATTCCCTATTATTAGATATTAAGATGAGTTCCTCCTCTTTTTTTTTTTTTTTGCAATGTTAATAATGCTGTAATAAGCGTTCTTTACGTCTTTGGCTGCTTTGCGGAATGGAGTTGTCGGAACAAAGAAAAGAGTCACTGAATGTATTTGATGAGTGTTGCCGAAATCACCTCCAGAAACATTATGTTGATTTACTTGTATAACCACTACCTTGCCAAGTGACAGCCTAACCAGGTTACACCCCAGTCAGTCTACCTTAATTAACCCACACTTGGGAACCCACTGAGCCTTCTCCCTTCACACCCTGTCCTTGCCTGGTTTTCTTCTCTCCACTTGTGTTTTCTTCCTCTTGTCCTTTGTATTAGATTTCATTTGCGGCTGAAAAACAAGTGATGTATGTACCTCCTGATAGTCACAGAGCCTCCCCTTTCTTTTGCAATTAAGAATCTCTCAGACTCTTTAAGGTTTATATTCTTTGCTTTAAGATTTGCATTACATTTGCTGATGATCTTGTGGTGGGGAAGGGGCGGGTGGAGGGGGGGGTGGAAGGGGAGGCACCAGAAACTTCTCCAAGTTTGTCTTTGCTTTTAAATGTGGAGAAGTAATAAGATATGTCTTGGAAAATAGAAGAATTATTGAGATGACGTTCTTACTGCAGCCTGCAAAGTTTGTTACTTTCATTGGAGACCGAGTTTATTACATAAGCAGCCTGTCTTTTGTTTCTTGCCATCTCTCAAGTACATTCCCTAATATAATTTATTCACTGAAGCATACAATCGTGTTTCTGCCTTAGGGGTTTATTTTCATCTCCTTACAATACACAAAATTAAACCCCAAAGACAACAGCATTATATGTTTCAAATAATTCTTCTATAGACATTTGTAATTTATATTTCATGTAGCATAACAAGATCCTGTGCATCGATCGAGAGCACTGTAAAAAATGTAAACTAAATTGTAAACTGTGGCTAGAATGCATCTCAACTTAGACGGTTTTATCAATATAAGCTTAAAATGTCCTTTAAAACACAGAGGTCGCAAGTTTTTGCTGCTTTTAAGCTGTTTTGCTCACCTGTGACTTCGCTAATTTTTCTGATATTACTGTCATTCTTATCCTTTCCCTTATCACTCTGTTCCTTTTGCTAGGAAAAACACTCTTCCCTGGACACACCCAGATATAAGCAAAAGAAATTACTACATAACAAGCCAAAGTCAGCTGCACTGAGCTTGACTGGTAACTGGTGAGCTGTTGAACCCATAAGTTTAGAATCTAACAGGGCCGGATTTGAATCCAGACCCCTTCCCTAATCGTCTTTGTAACTTTGTAGAACAAATAGATCCCTCCAGTCTTTAATGTCCTTAATGTGAAGGTAGGCATAACATCTTTTCCTTAGGACTATGTTGAAATATTAAATAAATAACCTGTTTAGCTTCATGCTTATCACACAGTACATGTGAAGTAAATAGAGATAATAAAAAATAAAATTGCTGACAACAATGTAGAAGTCTTTGCCATGTTTATCTAGATAAAAGAGCAGATTTAAAAAAAAAAAAGTACATGCTGCATATCAAGTCTTTGGATCCCATGCTAACTGAGCATTTGGAAACTGGCTGTAGAAAATCCTTTTCTTGCTAATTCATATTCTTCTGTAAACAATCCGTAGAATTTGTTAAAAAGTTAGGATTGCAGGAGAATCACCAAACTCTCTGAAAACAAGGTGAGTTTGAACTGATAACAAGGCCAGGTGAATGAATGATAGGAAGGCATGAAGGCACAGGCGTTAGCTACAGCCATTATCTTTCACACCCTGAGCTAACCCAGAGAAATACACACACACACACACACACTCTATATTCTCTCCATATATAGTATATATAGTGTATTAGCAATGTGATGCAATGTCAGCTTCAAGACAGATCTCTCATCCATTTTGGTCTGACGAGATTGATCCCCCAGGCCCCTATTACATATATAAAGAAAAAAAAAAGCTGTCAGGCATCTCTCATCAGTATGACATGAATGTAATATTTCCTGATATTTATAGCACTTAAAAAAAAAGAAAATGTATGAATAATTTAAAGAAATAATTTAGCCTTATGTTTTGAAAAATTAACTTTTATTTCTCACTTATTGAACATGTACCTGGCAATTCACTGACCCATAGTTACATTGAAGTCACAGACTATTTAGAGTTAATTCATAGTCATTACATTTCATGTCCTTGGAGAGCATGTTTTCAAGATGACAAATGCTTTTCCCCATGAATCAGTGTGGAATGTACTTTCTTGTCTTACCTGACTGTTAATCTGTTGACAAGATTGCAGCAAATACACAATACTACTCTGCTTCACTGTTCAGTAAAGCAATTTCAAGAATTCACTAGACGTGAGAAGGTAGATGATAGATGCCTTTACTCATAAAGAAACTCTGGTCTATTTGTATATAATATGAATATCAACCTATCCATACAGCATTATGTTATTTTAAATAAAATTGTACCTCCTCGCCAGCAACACATGTATTTGTAATTTTTGAAAGATTAGAATAGGAAATGAGAGCTAAATAAACATTAGTGATGTGGTTGAGCTTTTCTTTTTCTTTCTTTTTAATTTTTTTTTAATTTAAATTTTAGTGAACATACAGTGCAATATGGATTTCACGAAGCATTTCTTTACTTTATATTTTTTCCTCATTAGTTTATAATACTTTCTTTTCATTTTCTCTCATATTCTTTGTTAACTTTAAATATGTTTATTGGTTCTTGTATCAGACAGTTTTCACAGTTGCATGGAATTCGAAGTTCTCTACTAAGGGATGGTGAGAATGAGTCATCTTTAACCGCAAATTCAAATAACAACAGGAGACAGTGTTGCTAATGGAGCATGATGCTTTTTGCCTTTATTTAGGTATTAAACTGGTGACACTTCATTAGTTTTTAAAGAAATTTTATTTGCCCATTAAGAAGTTCATAGAAACCCTTTAAGTATTTTGCATACTCCTCTCTGCTCAACATATTTTCTCATGTTTCCTCATGAATCAAAAACACGTTTGAAACAGTTGAAAGCAAAACTGTATTTGAAAATGAAAGATGTTGTCAGGTGTTTAGGTTTTGAGTGATCTTTTAGTCTGAACGTCTCTTATAAAAAAATTTTTTTTTTCATGGAGAAAGAAAGTACGGGCCTTGGAATCAGACTCATCAGAGTTCAGACTAAGTTCTTCCCTTCGTTCTCTGTAGCCTGGGCCAGTCACCTACACCCCCCTTCCCCTCCAGGATTTTGATTTTAAGCACACATAATATGGGAATTTTGGTAAAGATCCCATATAAGTCTGTTACTATATATGGTCACTGAATGTAAACCATTAGTATTTTCTTTATGGGAATGAGACCAAAGAGTAGCATCCCTGTTAAGCTCACACATTGGGATAAGAAAATCATTAAAACATCAGAAAGAAAATAGACAAAGACCCTATAGTTGGTAGTTTTTAGTTAGTATGTGTCTGTGGGTAGAAGATATTCAATATCACTAGTTAACATGCCAAAAGGTAAAATTCCAATGATAAACTTTTACATTATAAAATTAAAATAATAGTAATTATAATAAGTTGATCTAGTGAAAATGGGAAATTGTGTTCTATGTAATCTATATTATTCACTATTTTGCCTACTTTTAGTCAGTGTATAATTACTTTTATAGCCTCCTCTTTTCATAAATAATTTGAAAACAATCTTTATTAATCATGTCTACTGGTTACAGTTTTCTATACAATTTCTTTGTGCAAAGTTCCTTAACTTTCCCCTCTGAAAATGTAGATGTCCCAGTTTCAGTTGATTATGAGTAGTGGGATAGTAGAACAAAAACCATATTTATGCACATACCTCTTTCTTTTAGGGAAGGAGTGGCAAGCAATGAGAGTTATTTCTATAGGTAAAACATTTCAGTATTGGCAAGGTAGAGTTGATAGATGAAATGCATGATTATAGGGGCACCTGGGTGACTCAGTCCGTTGAGCGTCCAACTTCAGCTCAGGTCACGATCTCACGGTCCGAGAGTTCGAGCCCCACATCGGGCTCGGTGCTGACACTCAGAGCCTGACGCCTGCTTCGGATTCTGTGTCTCCCTCTCTCTCTGCCCCTCCCCTGTTCATGCTCTGTCCCCGTCTCAAAAATAAATAAAAACATTTAAAAAATTAAAAAACAAGAAATGCATGATTATATTTTGACTAATGGAAAAAATGTGCTGCCCCATTGCCTCAAAAATGAACATAGTGGACCACTTCCTTTCATGGAAAAGCCCTTATATTTGGTTTTCTATGGTACCACACTTCCCTAATTTCCTTCCTACCTCACTTGGCAATCCTTTTTCTTTGTCTCTAAATATTATCAAACTTTGGTACGTCTACTCGAGTCCTGGGCCCTCTTCACTTTCACTTCCGTCACGAAGTCACCTCATTTAGTGTCATCTTTAAACATCATCCATATACTGATACCTTCTAGATTTATATCCTAATCCCTGACTTCTTCTTGGTACCCAGACTTATGTAAATACCACCAAGTTGGAATTTTGAAACGACTGTCTCATAGACATTTCAAACCTAAGGATGAAATACAACTACTGATTTTCTTCCCCAAATTTGTTTGTTTAATACAGTAGTCCCCCGTTGTCCACACGGGATATATTCCAAGACCCCCATTTTATGCCTAAAACCACGGATAGTACCAAAGCTATGTATATACACTATGGTTTTTTCCCCCTATACGTACATATCTATGATAAAGTTTAATTTATAAATTGAGCACAGTAAGAAATGAATAACAGTAACTAATAAAATAGAACAATCATAACAACATACTGTAATAAGAGTTATGGGACTGTGGTCTCCCTGTCCCTCTCTCTCTCTCTCTCTCTCTCTCTCTCTCTCTCTCTCAACATATCTTTCTGTACGGTATACGCCCTTCTTGTGATGATGTGAGATGATAAAATGCCTACATGATGAGATGAAGTGAGGTGAATGATGGACGTCCATCTGCTTCCGAGAGGAACTGACACCAAAGTCTTTCCCATCTTGCAAATACATCACAGCACGCTCTACGTTCCTTGAGCCAAAATATATGCAAATTCTCCTTGACTCCTTTTCTCTCACTGTTGCCGCTGGTAGCCCTCACCCTAAAATCCAGTCTAGCAGCTAGTTCTGCCATTTGTCTCTTCATCTGCTTACCATACACCCACTGGCAACGCGCCTTAAATAGCTTCTGCGATTTTTTGTTGTTGTTGTTGTTCAGCGGTAGCTTCCGTACTCCTTTACAACTTATGCTTCATGGAGCACTTGTAGTGGCCTTTTGTCTCCAGTATAAAACAAAGTTACCATCATAATTTGATCAGAAGTTGCTAGATACTACAAGCAGTGTTCATGGAGAAATCCAGAGCATCTCATGCTTTCTAAATTATAAAAACACCGGTGTAGTATCCGTAGTGTTGGGTCAGGTCCCCTAAGGCGGGTGCGATGCTGGGTTTCTTTTTTCTCTTCATAGAGATAAGTTAGATAATACACGACTGGCGTTCGCTTACAGCTTAAAATATAGAAATCCAATTTTCTACAACAAATGTGTTTTTACAGTCCTGTGGTTATCACAAAATTACAAGATTATGTTTTGAGGAATTAATCAAAAACTGTCTAGTTAGCAGTCGAATACCTTACTCTCTTGCTTTTTCATTGTATGTCGGTAAATATAAAGAGAAAGGAGAAAACAGACGAAAAGAGAAATACAGTTTTAACTTGCATTAGATAAATAACTTACCCCACCCGCCCTTATCTCTAATGATGCTTATCGTTTGACTCCTACAGTCATTGGGTTTTAGGTATTTTCTGTTGAGAACTCTTGTGAGTGAGATGGCTAACAAAATGGTGAGAACATTACTTAGCAAGGTATTGACACTAACAACATTGTGCCTTGTTGTTCCAAGATTTCTCATCAAATACTATGTATGACTTCTCTTGTAGTTTTTATCATGGCTGACTCAAAATTTTGAGGCTTATCATTTGGACACCATATTCCATAAGGTACCACAGCCTTATTTTTTATTTTGGTTTGGGACCTGCCACGGACTGAATGTTTGTGTTCCCCCAAAACTCATACGTTGAAACCTAATTCCCAGTATTTGGAGGTGGCGTTTTGGGAGGTGAATAAGTCATGGGAGTTGCTACTTCATGAGTGGATTAGTGCCCTTATAAAAGAAGCCCCAGACACCTGGGTGGCTTAGTCGGTTAAGCGGCCGACTTCGGCTCAGGTCATGATCTCGCGGTCTGTGAGTTCAAGCCCCGCGTCGGGCTCTGTGCTGACAGCTCAGGGCCTGGAGCCTGTTTCAGATTCTATGTCTCCCTCTCTCTGACCCTCCCCTGTTCATGCTCTGTCTCTCCCTGTCTCAAAAACAAATAAAACGTTAAAAAAAATTTTATAAAAGAAGCCCCAGAGAGGTCCCTCACCCCTTCCTCCACGTGAGGATACAGTGAGAAGACGGCTGTCTGTGAACCAGGAAGATGATTCTCATCAGACACAAATCTACCAGCTTCTCCTACTTAGATTTTCCAATCTGCAGAACTGTGAGAAATAAATTTGTTTTTAAGCCACCCAGTCCATGCCATTTTCATTATAGCAGTGTGAACAGACTTAAGCCAGGTGCCTTTTCTCCCTGATTCTTGTCTGCTGGTCTTTCTGTTACATTACTTCAATCTCAGCCTGTAGATAGAATTCTATTTTGAAGAGGCAAAATTAGTGGCGTGGTGGTCATGAAGATATGGGAAACTTTTCACGATAGTGGAAGATGGTAACTTTATGTAGAAAGCATTTTGAGCCTGTTGTGTCTTGATGTGGCCTTTGACTTTTCTCTTTAATGTGTCCTATTCCATTGTTAGAACAGCTGATTTCCAGCTTGCGCTATGGGAAAACATTAAAGAAGTTCTTTGCAAGGAGAATTGATGGCTTTATGTATATGGATATAACATTTATAGAAGACTGAACTAAAAACAACTGTATTTCCAAGCCCCATCTGTTATATATATATATATATATATATATATATATATATATATATATATATGTATCCATCCATCTCCTACTGTTGTTTCCCTACACATTCAGAGCCCAAGGAGGTGGGACTACTATAAATATTTTCTATTTATATCAAAATACACCCACTACTTTTTTTGGTGAAATAGTTTTATGTTGCCAAGTATACGGATGCTAAAAATCTCATCTCTCCTAAAACAGATTCTGTAATTACAGCAGGTATTTATTGAAAGAGCCTTCGATGTGCTGTAAATCTTCACAGGGGTCATGAGGATTCTAAGCCAGATATTGGGGACGACATAATGCCCACCATCCAGGAACTGGGCTTAGGGATTGGAATAATTAATGTGCACAGAAAGTGCTGGTCAAGGAGGAGGGAGTCACTTACTACACATGAGTTACGGGGAAGATCACAGAACTTGTAAAAGACACTTGAGTTTGATCTCAACGGTCCGTTTACTAAATTTAACTATATTGATCTTGAAAATAATCCCTTTGCATTTTCTCTGAAAAAAAGTAAAGGAGGGAAGCTAAAGCAGAGAACGAAACCTGTGTTTTCAAACATTTCAAATTGCTACATCATCATCGGGGACGGAGTGTACAAAAGTAAAAAGTAGAGATGTGAGGCAATTTTCCACTTACTTCAGTCAGTAGAAATATCTGTCTCCATTGATATGATCTTTCATGGGAAAATGGCCTCATCTTTCTGTACTTTCACGTAGACCTAGCTTGAAAATCATGGCATATATGAGATATTTTCCTTAGATCATTGCGTAGATCATTGACACTTGTGCAGTGTTGCGTGCATCATTGTGTATCGTGTATATAAAACCTGTACGTATCGGTTGGCTATCATTGTGTGCACTGCAATTTTTCATATAGTTTTGCATAGACTGCTTTCATATTTCATTGGCATTATCGCATATACAATAACAGACTTTGCTAATGCGCAGACAATATGTACACTTCTTTTTTGCTATCCTGCATTTTTTCCAGTGATGTCTTTTATAGCAGAGCCTCTGCCCCAGAAAATAATGAGGCTTCAAAAAGGAGTCCCTGAGGCAGATGGCATGGAGATATTACTTGCATCCCTAATTATTTTGTTAATAAACAATAAACTAAATTTAGTTACCAGTGAGAACATTTTCATTTTGTAAATGTGCCTCTGACTCTTTTCTTTCTTAAGTGAAGGAGAAAAGTAATAAATAACCAAACCTTGTTTGGTACAAAATGCTAGCTAGAGACTAGGTTTTGATGATATAGATGAGAATCCGTTTTTGAAATTGACTTAATTTTAGCCGCTTAGCTAAAAGCTGCAACAGAAGTTACAGGAATTTTCTATTGTGATGAATGAAATTTGAATTCTTAAAACTTTCACTTTGAATTGTGCATTCTCTCAGTCAAGTCTCCTGGCTACCTCTGGAGCAGACCAACGCCAAGAGTGCCCATCCCTCGTGGAATGAGAAAGTCCTTGCTTATTTCCAGCTCATCAGAATGCCCTGTCCACTACTTTTCTGACCCACACAGGCCATCTGCTTCCCCCACACTAAGGAAGGGACTGTGATGATGCTCCCAGGATTGGGCATGCATATGTATGAATAATAACAGCAGACAAGTAGAATTGTTAAAACTGAATGCGAAATGACTGTTCTTTCCCTAGTTTTGTGCATTTTGAATGCTAGAATTTTCATACAAAGGAACTTTTAAAGATAGAGATTTAATTTCTAAGATTTAACTATTGACAGCCACCGAATTATTTTCAAGAATGAACGAAATACCTGTTCTTAGGTGAGGATTCACTTCCTATATATTAAGCCAAAAACAATATTTAGCATCCATACAATGAGTACTTTAACAAAAATCTGAGTTCTTCTTTACTGAAGATATAATGTGAATCACTGACATTGGTAAAAAAAAAAAAATATATATATATATATATAACAGTATATCTCATATATATGTATATATATGTACATATGTACATATATATACATATATACACACATACATATATACATATACATATGTATATGTGTGTGTATATATATATGTATATATATATTTTATTACAGTACACCTCATATTTGTCTTTCATGATCTAGGTCTTTCTTTCATGTCACATGATTGGGCCCAAGGATTTTTCTCTCGAGAGTGATTTTTCTCTCTCGTTCCGGGGCTGTTACCTCATCTGTTGGTCAATTCATCCATTCATATGTTCATTTACTATTTAAGTAATTCTGTATTCACTCATTTCATGGATATTTATTCAGTGCCTCTTACGTCTAGGGAGCCATGGTTAACAGTGGTTATTAAAAATGGCAAATAGAACTCAGCCCTTGACTTCAAAAAGTTGATTATCCTGACTTTACTTAAGGGCTTGTTCAGGATTTGTTTTGAGCTCCACGACTTAATTGATTTCTGCGGCACATCCTTCCTCAGTCTTCTCTGTAAATAGAGAGCAGATTTACTTGATAACCTACAGAGAAGTATTGCATGTGGAAATTCTGAAGCCCTTCTTAACCTGTAAATTTACCTCTTCCACCATCACCAAACACTTTTCTTTGGGACATGTGTAGTGAACACTCTTTTTACTGTTCTTACTTTACCAGGAAGAAGCACATCTTAGGAATGATGACTTTTATTTATTTATTTATTTTTGGACAATGCCGGTGAATATGCAGTTGGCTAAAGAAGTTGGGAAACCGTTTATAATAAACCACGTTGTTTGCAAAATTCTATGGACTTTAATGGGAATGTATGCCAGAGAAAGGATACAGAGTAAAGCAGTAGGTGGACCAAAAAAAAAAAAAAAAAAAGAAAGAAAGAAAGAAAAAGAAAAAATGACCTCTTGCCCACATAACTTTTAATTTTTTTAAAAAACCATGTGCTCAGTGCATGCCCCAAACTAATGAATTCCTTGACCTTGTTGCATTCGGTAGTGCATCAGAAAGAGGGATACTTGGGAGCAACAGGAAGCTCTTAAGCCTTCTTAACAGGCAAGACTCAAACAACAGTTACCTTACAGTTGCAGAGGGGGAAAATGGCTTCCATGACCTTGACTTGGTTATTCTATGTTCATTAGCCTTTAGTTTTTGCACACAAGACCTCATTTCTGTGAATCCTAAGTGTATATTAGATATCTCTTTTTGCCAATAATAAAGTCTTTATTAAGTATGAATACATTCTTCAAATAAATAAATAAATTGTATCCTGACATATAAAAACAGTCCGGTGAATTGCTTATGAAAAAATTCTTTAAAAAAAAACCACCCCAAAGCACAAAACCCTTAATGGCTGGCATCTAGAAGTGCTCTATAAATATTTGCTGAATGAATAAACTGGGGGAGTTATTCATGGTAAAAATGGAAATGACCAGACTCTTTAATAATAAAGGTTATATATAGTCAAATGTTACTTAGTAATAATATAAATAATATCCCCCGTGATGTTAATAAAATAGATCAACCAAAACTTGGATAATAACTGTTAGTTTTAAGGCAATAAGAAATAAAAATCACTTGATAGTATTGCTAATAAATTCAACATAATAGTTTGTATTACATTTCAGCTTTCTTTGTGAATGAAATTAAAGCCTATTTAGTCCAGTCTCCCATCCTAAGTAAAATCTCCCTCTGAAGAGATTCTTATTATCCAGCTTTCACTTGAGTATCTCCAGTAATGGGGAGCTTACTACTTTTTGTAATAATCCAGTCTATTGTTGGTGTTATCTATTGTAACATTTTTAAAATTGTTATACTGAATTCTGATCACCTGTAGCTTTAATCCTCTTTTCCTAATACAACCACCTGATGTAGCACGCAGAAAATGTCTATTTTATCTTCGTTATAATATTGCCAAGACATTAAAAAATAAGAACATATACAATATACACTGGTCAGGAAATTTAAAAATTGTAGGGCATGTCAATGTTTGAGATTTTCTGAATCAAACTTAATTATTATTTTACATTAATTAGACTTGTGTACATGTGTTTACTTTTATACCCTGGCCCGGGCTGACTTCCTGCGAAGATTTTCTCTTCCTGATAAGAAGAGAAATCATACTGTGTCTTCTATGCAGAACAGGAAGCTCATCATACTTAATTATGAGGCCACATTAGTTTCAGCCGCTGTCCAGCCTTTATGAAATTTCATGCAGCAATATAGTTCTTGTGTCTGACTTTCATTTTCCTTGTCTATTATAGCATAATCTTAATGTAATATTTGACATTTTATTTTATTTTTTATTGTTTAATGTTTATTTACTTGGAGAGAGTGAGGGTGAGTTGGGGGGGGGGGGGCGGTGCGTGCAGAGAGAAAGGGGGAGAGAGAAAATCCCAAGTAGGCTCCACACTGTCAGGGCAGACAGAGTCTGACGTGGGGCTTGAACCCAAGCACCGTAAGATCATGACCTGAGCTGAAATCCAGAGCCGGACACTTAACTGACTGAGCCACCCAGGCTCCACTTGACATTAAAAACAAACAAACAAACAAAACAAAAAGCAAACAAACAAAAAAACAAGTTGGCATTCTTCAAAGGTTTTAAAATGTAGTTGACCTGCCAAATTCCTGAAAAAAAAAAAATATATTGAGAGAGATAGAGACAGAGAGAGAGGAGGGGGAGGAGCAGAGAGACTGAGAGAGACAGACAGAGAGACAGAGTGTGAGTGGGGGAGGGGCAGAGAGAGGGAGTCACAGTATCCGAAATAGACTCCAGGCTCTGCGCTGTCAGCACAGAGCCCAACGCGGGGTGTGAACCCATGAACCACGAGATCATGACCTGAGCTGAAGTTGGACGCTTGACCGACTGAACCACCCAGGTGTCCCAGTTTTATTTCTTGATCAAATTCCAAAATGTAGAGAATTTGCAGCATGATGAATAATCTGTGGACAGACTCTACTAAATGTTGAGTCAAGAAGTACATTTTTTTACTTAGTCCAAGCAAAATAGTAATTTCAAAAAGATGAGTTAAAGCTGCATAATCTAGGTGCAGATTACAATAGAGAAAGCTGGTATTTTTTAATAACGTATTCCAGGTCAATTCGATATCCTCATGGGGCCTGTGGAATGTGGCTTTCCCCTATACTGTACTTAAAAATCAAGGATGCATACTTGTGGGGTTTGTGGCATTGTGTTGCATCATTGAGAAACTTTATATCTCTGTTCTTTTAAATAGTGGAAGATGGAGATTGTCACCCCTTGATTCCCTCTTGTAAAGCTTAAGCATTTTTGTTCCCCTCAAAGAAATATGATGAAATTAGGCACTTTGATCATTTTGGTTGCTCTCTTTGAACATTCTTCGTTTTTTTGATCTGTTTTAAAATGTCAATCTCATGAGGTTGAGCATTTTTAATATGTTTTATAAGCATATATTCCTGTGTGTGTGTGTGTGTGTGTGTGTGTGTGTGTGTGTGTGAGTTGTGTGCCTGTTAAGATTCCTTGATCATTTTCTAATTGAATATTCTGAATATGTTTTATGGATGTGTGGGACTTATTTGTCCATGTTAGATGTGAGTGTTTGCTGGTTATAATATATGTTTGCAAATACCATCCTTCGCTCAGTGATTATTAGCCATTTCACTCTTTTATTAATGCCTTTGGGTAATCAACAGTTTCTAATTTTAATATAATCTAATTTATCCATCTTTTCCTATATAGCTAGTGCTTTGAGTCCTATTAAAGAAATCTTTCCCAACTCTAGGAATATGATGCTATTCTCCAATATCATCTCCTAGAGTCTTTAACGTTCAACCCCTCACATTTGAATCTACCCAGTTTTAACTTGATTTTTAAGTACAGTATAGGGGAAAGCCACATTTCACTTGTTTCCATGAGGATACCCAATTGATCTGAAACACATTATTAAAAAATACCTCCTTTAGGGGCGCCTGGGTGGCTCAGTCGGTTGGGTGTCCGGCTTCAGCTCAGGTCACAATCTCATACTCCATGAGTTTGAGCCCCGCGTTGGGCTCTGTGCTGACAGCTCAGAGCCTGGAGCCTGCTTCAGATTCTGTGTCTCCCTTTCTCTGCCCCTCTCCCCGCTCACGCCTCTGTCTCTCTCTTTCTCTCTCTCTTTCTCTGAAAAGTAAATAAATATTGAAAATTATTAAATAAATAAAAATAAATAATAAATAAAAAATACCTCCTTTATCTATTATTTCCCTGTGTTACCTGTGTCATGAATTAAGTGATGGTATGCACTGGATATATGTGGTTTTGTTTCAGGAATCAACACGTTTATTTGGTCTATCCTTGCACTCATAACACTTATGTCTTAATTTACTATAGTTTTATGATACGTTGTGTGACTAACAGCATAAGTGTAGCTATCAGAAAAATGAAAATTAAACTTACATTGAGCCAGAATGTCTAAACTAAACTTAGAGAAAAATAAAAGGCTAACAACATCAAATTTTGGCAAGAATGTGGTACAATAGAAACTCTCATGACATACAGCTTTGTGTATTTGGGGAGGCGGGGGTAAAAGTCGGCTCAACTACTTTGGGAAATTGTTGGCAAAATTGAGTAAAAATGTAAAAATACAAACATTTGTGGACCCACAATACCAGTCCTGTGCATATACCCAACAGAAATGCACAAATAGGTATTCACAGACGCGAACAAGAATGTGATGGCTGAATTATTCATAATAACTCCAAACTGGAAATATCCACATGTTCAACACTAGAATGGGTAAATAAAGAGAAGTAGATGATACAGTGCAATATTAGACGACAAAGAAAATGAGCAATCTGCAACCTGTTGTGTATTGCTAAATACAACCCCATGGATGAATCTCTGGAACAATTCATCAGGGAGGAGAACGGTGACCAGATTTGGAAAAGGACACAATGAGAGCTTTTGGGTTGCTGGCAATGATCTCTTTATAGATCTGTGTGGCGATTGCACACTTGTGTTCATTTTGTGATCATTCCTAGTACAATATGTTCGTGACTTATTCCTTTTTTCTATTTATATGTAAAGCCTTACTAAAAGGCATCAAAAACATTTTGAATGTTGTACCGCGAATATAGTACTGTCGTTAGATGCCATCATTTCCGCCCTGTGTTTTCCACAAAGTAAACAAAGGTTGCGTATTTATTTCTATGCAATATACACCTTAATTATGAACTTGATAATGTACTTGTTCATAACGGCCACCTTAATGTTATTACTGATGATACAGCAAATTGTGCTGGTGCAAGCTCAGACTTGCAGTCAGTCAAGAGCATTTTACATCATAATCCAGTTAGTTATCCTATTAGGTCTCTCTTCCAGCTTTATGTAATTGACAAATTTCATAAGCGTGTCTTCCATGCCTTAGATAATAAAAATATTAAAAATGACGGTATACAGGATGAAAGCCTGTGGCACATCATTAGAGAGCTCTCTTCAAGTTGACATGGCCATTAATCAACATATTTGGGGCATAATTATTAACCAATTTTGAGTGTTCCTGAAACTGTTATCTTCCAGACCACATTTTACTGTTTTATATTTATCAGAGATATGGCCCTAATGCTTTACTAAAATCAAGTTAGAGATATATCTACGGAATTTGCTCCATTCTATTAAACAAGAATGTGATCAAAAAGGAAATCCTTAAGTTCACCAACACCACTTTCAGTGTGACCAACCCTCTCTTTTTTCTTTTATTCTAAATGCTCATAACCCCCAGATTTTGAGGAAGAGCTTTCTTATCTATTTTTTTCTAGATTTACTAAGTCCCTTGCTTTTAATTCATGTGTGTGTGTATCTAATTTTCTGGTAACACCTTTGATAAATATTCAGAGAAGCAAGGCTCTATCTATGAATAATGGCAGCCTCTTGGGATATAATCTGAAAAAGTTAAAGGAGCTCTACCTCTCCGCGTATGTCCTAACTTGTCACAGGAGGTAATTCCCTGTCCTCAGTGATCAGTTCTGTTACTCCCATCATGAAGTGAAAGCTGTCATCTTCGCTGAAGAAGCCAGAAATGGCAGACAAGCCATTCTGTTTTCTTGTCATCTAATGATGTCTGATGAAATCACTTCTTTTTCTGTTTTGTTTCAAAATGTACCTTCATACTCTTTTGTTTTCACATTCTGTAAGCATTAATTGTCCCCTATTTGGGGAATGACAGTGGCATTGCCATTTTTGCTTCTCTGGCTCATGACAGTTGTTAATTAATGACCATGGCCCCCTTTTCTGCTTCCAATCAACAGGTGTCCACACTTGGTTGGAGCCTATTCTGCTACTTCCAAGTAGGTCACATGTCACATCTTCTAGCTGTTCATGTCCCACTGTAAATAAAATCTGAGCTCATTCGCAGGCAACTTCTAGCACGTCTTCAGATGCTAACTGGTTTTTATTTATCCATGAGCTAATTCTCAACTGTATGCTTAAGCTTTATTTGTTTAAATACCGCATTTCCATCAATCTCATTATTTTAGGCCATCTTTCATTTGCATGGCATGATATACTTTCCATACTGAACATGCTTTTCAGTGTTCACAAGATCTTTTCAATCCACAGAATCATGTCTTGGTTTTTTTTTCAATTTTGAAAAAAAGTCTCAATCATTACTTCTTCAAATTCTTCTTCATTACTTTATTTTCTATGTATTTGTTTTATTCCAGAACTTTTTAGACTGATCAGTGAAACTCCCTCTTTGTCCTTCAGGTCTACAAATTGTAACGGCTTTATTGATGTATAATGGATGTATGCTAATATTAACATATTGAAATTGTACAGTTTGATCATTTTATATATGTTACACCTATGAAACCATCACCACAGTCAGGGTAACAAAGATACCCATTACCCCAAGAAGTTTTATTTTGCCACTTTGTATCCTCTTCCTTTGCCCCTCCTTCTCCCCCTTCCTCAAACAATTACTGATCTCCCTTTGTTCCTATATGTTTGCGTTTCCTAGAATTCTATATGAATGGAATTGTACCATATGCACTTTTTTCCTTCGGTCCTGGATCCTTTCACTCTGCATAGTTGTTTTCAGATTAATCATGTAGCGTGCCCATTCCTTTTTATTGCTGAATAGTATTCTGTCATATGGATATACACCATTTGTTAAGCTGTTCATCTGTTGATGAACATGTGGGTTGTTTCCAGCTTTGGGCTATTGCAAGGAAAGGTGCTAAGAACACCATGTACTGGACTTTGTTGTGTTTACATGCTTCATTTTTCTCAGGAAAACACCTAGGAGGGGGTGGCGGGATCATATGGTAATTTGTAGGAAGAAGATGTACCTTCCTCCATTCAGAGGATTCTTTGCTCTCAGCTCTGAGAGGTTTCTTCATATGTGTATGCTAATCGTTATTCAGGTGAAGACTTGAGGAAGGCCCCCTGCTGCCCTTTCTTTTGCTTCTGACTCTAACCACCTGGTCTCACAGCTCTGTCTTCTCAACTCAAGGACCCTACCATGTTCTGCCTGGGTTCTTTCTTATGTCTCACCCTGGAAACCCTGTCAAGATCGGAAGCTGGGAAATAGACCTCACTTCATTTGTCCCATATCTCAGGGATCTCAGCACTTGGTTGCCTCACATCTTATGTCTTGCAAGCTGTCGTTCCATACATTTTGTCTGCTTTTTCATTGTTTCAGGTGGGAAAGTAAATTCATCATGGAGTCGTGTGACTCCATCTTGGTCAAAAGCAGAAGTTCTTGAATTCTCACATGTTTTGTATTTTTCTGTGTTGACTTTTTCTTCTTTTCTTTTGGAGTTTATTTATTTGAGAGAGGAAGGGGCAGAGAGAGGGAGAATCCCAAGCAGACTCCACGCTGTCAGCATAGAGTCAGATTGAGTCAGATTGAGCCCCACAATCCCATGAATCATGAAATCATCACCTGAGCTGAAATCAAGAGTCAGACCCTAAAACAACTGAGCCACCCAGGAGCCCCTGTGCTGACTTTTTGTATGAATCCTTCAATATTACCTTTCAGCTGATTGATTCTTTTTGTGATGACATGTAATTTGTGAATTTTCCTCTGATGAAGTTTTCTTTTTCCTATTGATGACTACATTCTTTTTTATTCTAAGATCACTGTTTTTTGTTTGTTTGTTTGTTTGCTTAGTATCTGTCTGCAAATGTTTTATTTCCCCTGGTTGTGTCTGATCATTACTGCTATTTTTAATGGATGACATTACTTATTTTATATTTTTTGAGAACCTAAAACAAGTATATTTCCATGGTCCTCAATGAGTGTTACATCTGGAGTTAATTTCCATTGAACTTTTGATTTCCTTAGCCAGTTTTGTGCCATTTATTTTCTTTCCTGTGGTTTGAAACTTTGGTTTGCCCACTCTTCTTGACGACCAGTCTGTTTGTCTCTCTGTCTCTGTCTCTCTCTCAATTCCCTATCAACTTGTAACTTTCTCTACTCAGCTTCCCACGTCTTCAGTCCAGAACCACATCTTACCTGCTTTGCCTTGTGCCTTTGTCTGGGGCTGTTATTAGAGAATCACAGGTCCAATGACTAAGCCAGTGGTGCCGAGCACATGCATACCTGGTTTCTAATTCTCTGGGCACGTTTTCCTGTAAACCATGGATCCAAGCCATAGATCCAAACCATACATCCAACATCCAAGAGCTGTTTCAGTCTCGTTTGATAAGAAAGTTTTCCTGGGCTAACTTTCAACCCTGACCCAGCCTTCCTTTCTCTGACACAGATGGGGACACTCCCATCCAACAATATTCCCCAGGAACTAGTGCCCCACTGCCTCTTGTGTATTCCCAGACCCTGACTCCAGCCAGCCTCTGCTTTGGTCCTACTCACTGCTTTGCATTTTGGTTGCATTTCTTGTGCATGGAGATGCCTATCTTATTTTTTTATCCTGGCTATGTCTTTTTCAATTTTCTTTTTATCTATCTTATCTAAAAATACTGTATATTTAGAGCAGAAGGAGGCCTTCAGGCCTGAACTCATAATGCTATCTTGCCCCAAAGTCTCCTTTTCAATTTATTCTTTTCATCTGATACATATTTCTCAACCAGTTATTAAAGGTAGTTATATATTTAATTGAAAATTTCTTCTACCTTTTTCTTTTAAATTAGAATCTAGGCTTATAATCTCTGGTGGTGTTACAACCACCCACTTGGGCATCATGTTTATGCAGGAGCCATTTATCACTAGAAAAGAAATTTCAAGCCCTCTCTTGAACCACCTACTAAGTTTTTCTTTTCTCTCAGAGGTACCAACTTACAAATTACAAAGCAGAAAGGGCCATCATCATTATAAGCTTTCACGAAGTTTAGAGTGGTAGTCCCACCCAGTTCTCCAGGTTCTCTGTTATAATTTATCACTCAAGTAACTCCAGTAGAGTGGGAAGCTAGAATACAAACACTGTGCATCTTTATAACACACACACACACACACACACACACACACACACACACACACACAGGAGGGATGTATGCATGTGAGTGAGAGAGAAAAAAGAGAAGAGAGAAAGAGAGGGATGGATGAATGGAAGCAGAGTAAGAGAGGGAGAAAAGGGGAGGAAACTGCTTAAGGAATGGTAAAATTTCTATATAAGTGCACATCTTTCAGTTCATGCTAACCATTTACTCGATATCTACTGATATTTTGAGTTCTATTATCTCCAAATGTGAATGAGTGTTGTCTTAGAAACTAAGAGTTTATGACTATTCATTATCTCCACCTCCTCTACCTCCTCTTGAACTTGGCAGTTTTTTTCCTTTGTGCCAGCACGGTCTCCACTGGGAACACATTTGCCCTGTTATACTCTCCACAATATGTTGGGGAGCACTTCTGCTCTCTTATACCCTATTTTCCTGAGGTTTTTGTGATGAAAGAGTTATCATCCTTAATCCTTGGATCGATATAGGTTACACATTTCACAAGTCAAATGAACAAAGTAATCAACTTCCCCAAATTACATTGCTTTATAGATCAAAGAGAAAGAGGAAACTTTTCATCGATCTTCCACCATGTTCTTCACAAAAGCCTGACATTTGCCCTCCCCTTGAGGTTAATCACTATTCTCTCCACATAGACTTCTACAAAGGAATAACTTTGAACTTATAGTTTCCCTTCTTTTAGAATTTTGCTTCCCTTAAAGTGGACAAGAAATTCTACTTTTTAAAGTAGCAAGATTAATGGGATTAAGTCATTGGGTTTTTAAATTTTTTTTAATTAAAAAATTTTTAATGTTTATTTTTACGATAGTGAGCAAGTATGAGTGGGGGGGGGCGTTGTGGAGAGAGAGAGGGAGACAGAGGATCTGAAGTGGGCTCTGTGCTGATAGCAGAGAGCCGGATGCGGGGCTCAAACTCACAAACCATGAGATCATGACCTGAGCCAAAGTCGGATACTTAACTGACTGAACCACCCTGATGCCCCTGGGATTAAGTCGTTGTATGTTAATTGCCTCCTTATTGAAAAATTGTAATGCAGCAAAAAATGGGTAACTTAAGAAAATTTATACTGGAATATTTTTTGAGGAGTAGTTAGGGGAAACATTCTCAATTTCAGCCAGCAATTAATTGCTCATATTTTCCCCTTTTCAGTCATTGTGATGATTGCTTATTTACTTCAATGACCAAAGTACCGTGTTGCTCTTAGTAACACAGAGACAAAACTTTATACAGTTAGCTGGAGAATTTCTCCTAAATTTGGAACAATATATCTAACAGATAAGAAAATATATTTATAATCTCTTGATTACTCAGTACTTATTATCCCAGAAGTTCATCTACAGCTCCTCTAAATTACAGAATTCTATGTAAAATAAGCATGTGGATGATGCATCACTATAGAGAATATTAGATACTACAAGAGGGGAAAAACAGCATAGAGATAATGCACAAAGACAGAGACAACTAACTCCCATTGTTAGGGAGCGGATTCTCGGAAGAGTGGTTCCAAGGAGGTGTTGTAGATTGGATTCCCCAGGATACAAATTCTAACATGGAGAAGAGCATGTAGGGAATTTATTACAGAGTACTTTTGGGGATGGAAACCTGTGGGAGATAAGGGGATGAAGGAGGAAAAGGCAGAAGGAGAAGTTGAGATGCAATGGAGTGTCAATGGAGGCTTCACTGAGTTCTGCAAACTGAGATGACCCACCAGAGTTTTCCCAAGTTGACTGGCCATTATATCTGTATGACCCCAAGAAGGAATGTGCCCTTGGATAGAGTGTCTCTTTTTTACTCAGGGAGTTCCTAAACAGGAATTACAGCTAACTACAGTCTCTAGACAATAACTGAGGGAAGAATTCCTCCTTTCATAAAGAACAACCTGAATGACGTCCACTGCAGGAGGTAATGTTTGCAGTAAACAGGCTAGTACTTGAAGGAGAAGTGAGTTTCTCAGTTGTATTGGAACATGTCACACCCTTGTTTCTCTGGCTGCTTCATCCTAACAACAGCAGAGGTATTTCTAACAGAGGTGTATGGCCTGCAAAGCCTAAAATATTTAGTATTGAACCCTCTATAGAGGAAGTTTGCTGACCTTTGATACAGGGTTACTACCGTCAAGTAGTATTATACCACACCCTAGTAATATGAGGACCTCGATACATAATATATCTGTGCTGGCCCCTGTCCTTTGTGCACTTGTCGTCGTATGTTTTACTTCTACCTCTGTTAAAACCTAATTCACTGTCACTATTTTTGTTTTAAATGCTCAGTTATCTTTTAAAGAAATTTGAAAACATAAACAAATACTTTGTATTTACTGTTGCGTCTACCATTATCAGCATTCATTTCTTGATACGAGTTTCAATATGGTATGAGTAAATACGATGTGATATGAGTAAATGTGATATGTATAAATATGAGTAAATGTGATATGATATGAGTAAATATGAGTCTTAATATGGTAAATTTTCCTGGAAGCTGAAACGTGTACATTTCTTAAAGTATGTACCTATTGGTGATGAATTTTCTCAGCTTTTGCCCTAAATATCATTTTTTTCATGTTTAAAAGATATTTTTGCTGGATATAGAACATTAGATTGACATATGTTTTTTCCCTTTCCTTTTCATCGTAACAGGTAATGTCATTCTGCTGTCTTTCACCTTGCATCATTTTTGCTAAGATATTATTGTCCTCTGGCTACTTTTGAGATTTTTCTCTTTAGCATTATTTTTTTAACCAATTGATTATGATGGGACTTGGTGTTGTGTTTTGTATTGTATTTATCCTTTTATACTGCTCACAGCTCAGGGAATTCCTTAGATATCTAGGTTTATTATTTTCAGCCACTGTTTCTTCAAATTGATTTTTTTCTGCCTCAGTCTCTACCTTCTCTGCTTTTAGTTCTCTATTTGCATGATTGTTAAGACACTTAATATTGTCCTGCAGGCCACTGGAGTCGTGTCCATTTTTAAGCCTTTTGTCCCTTCTGAGCTACAATTTGAAGGGTTTATGTGGCCCTGGATTCAGACATTAATGTTTCCTTCTCAGTTTCTAATCCAGTACATGTTTTATTTCAGGTATAAACATGGTTCAGAAACTTCTATTTTGTTCTCTTTATTTATCTTTTCCCCATTAATATCTCATATTTGTTTCTTCACTATTTGTATATTTTCTTTCAAATAATGAACTAATGTATAAGCTCAGTGTTAAAGTCCTGGTCTGCTAATTTTATCATCTCTGTCATTCTATTGGCTGTCTTTGCTCTGGTTGTAAGTCATTTTTTCCTGCTCCCTGAAATGTCCAATATTTTTTTAAAAAATCTATACTGAGCATTATGGATGCTCTGTCACTGAGCTTCTTCTGACCATTCATGGCTTTCCTTAATGAAGTGTTGCATTTTGACTGAGCAAGGAGTTAATTTATTTGTAGGTCAGACTGATCCTTTTTCAGGCTTATTATCAATCTTTGTTCAGGTGTGTCCTGAGTAGCCCTTATTTTAGGACTCAATCATCCTAATCTTTCTGAGACATCTGCTAGATGCCTAGCATTGTTCCAACAACTTCTCTCAATCTTCTTTAGTGTGAAATGAAACTGCTCCTTGCCCTGTTCACCTTTCAGTTGTTGTTCATTTCATAATTGCCTTGACCTGGGCTTGTGGAATCTTGGTCTGCAAATACACAGCATGCTATTCATACAAAGTCTGATCCCCAGAGGTTCTCTGGTGATGCTATGCAGATTTTCAGGGCTCTTTCTCTTTACAGCTGCCCCTTCCCTGGTACTTTGTGCTACAGTTTCCATCTGTAGGATGGAGCTTTGATTTTGTTGTATCTTCATCTCAGTGACACTGCTGAACTCTGTTTGGGACACTCTTCCATGTGCCAAAATCCAGAAAGTGAACCAGGCATTACCTTATTTGTTTATCTTCTCTTGTGGATCAGGGATCCTGCACTGTCTGTTGTCTAATCCCTATAAAGGGTAATTTTATACATTTTGTAGTTATGTGATTTTTTTTATGGCAGGAAGGGTATTCTATCATAGCTGAAAGCAGAAATAAGCCATATAAACATCATTAAATGAATGATATATCTGTGATGATTTACAAAATGATTTCTCTTACCGTGGTCCTCATAGAATAAATTATTTTATTGTCAGCTTTTAAGTTTTTTTTATTTGAAAAGTGATGCATATATATATATATATCTAAATACTGCACATTGGATGATTTATTGAATATTTCATTATCATTTGCTCCCATTGGTAGCCAAATTCACTCAAGAAATTATTTTGCTCCTTAGCACTAAGCATTATGGCATATTTTCTGTAATGTATTTATGTACAACCATCGTTATTTTCCATAGTGGTATAGACTAGGAGTATTGTTGTTCCATATTAATGTTCTATTTCTAAAGATAGTATTACCTTTGTGTTATCTGACAATTATTATATTTTACCAAAAGGAGTTTTACTTCATTTAGTAACTGAAATGATTTTCCTAGAAATGTTGTTATCAAGAGGCGTTGGTTGTTTATCTCTTAAATGTTAGTGAACGAATTACCTGATTAGCTGTATACCTTATTTCTCATGAGTACAGAGCTTAATGTAAGATTAGGCCTCATCTTAAGAACTCTGAATATTCTTTGGGCTCCCAAATTTTTAAAGCAAAATAGACTTTAGAGTTGTACATAATTGCTTTTTGTTCCATTTGTAATCTACTCAAACATAAAGCCCCACATGAGGAATTAATAGATTGTTACATTTTTTTTCCTAGTGATTTTTAGTTGAAGAATTCATGGTAAATTGATCAACCCTCAGCCAATTAGACTCTGACATGTACTAATAAGATCTAATTGAGGAATGATGAAGACATTTGCTCAGGAGAAAATGAGCACATAATTACACCATAAAGAGGTTAGAGTATCAATGTTACCCAGCTGGAAGAATATTAGTTGAAGTCCCAATGGCATCTATAAAGGACACTCCATAATATGTCTATGAATGTTGCACTGCTAAGGCCAATTAAAAGATGTAGATAAATCCATTATCAACAGTAGAATTTCAGCTCTAAATATCTGTTTTCCTCTCTTGCCTTAACCTTCTTCAGGTGCTGGGGGATGGTCTCCATCCGACAGTGACCATTACCAATGGCTTCAGGTTGACTTTGGCAATCGGAAGCAGATCAGTGCCATTGCAACCCAAGGAAGATACAGCAGCTCGGACTGGGTGACCCAATACCGCATGCTGTACAGTGACACTGGGAGAAACTGGAAACCCTATCATCAAGATGGGAACATCTGGGTGAGTCACTGTCAGAAAGGCAAACACAGAATTGAGTGGCAGATGTGTGACCTCAGCCTGTCCAGGTCCTGGCACGATCTGGGGAGGTGGAGAGGGTTTGGTGGTGGCCTGGCTGAAGGTTTATCTTGTCAGTTTTGTTTCTCGTCTTTGTGTTCATGTCCTCTGGTACTTGCTGAGGGAGAAAAAAATGTGAGCAAAGCAAAAGGAGGTGGGGAAATGGATCAAAATCGCAGTGTGCCCTGCCCCACCTCTTGCCTTTCCTAAATGGTAGAAAACCCTTATCTTGCAGAGTGGATGCGTCCCCCTTCTCTGGTTTCTAGTATATTCCACAGAAATCAAAATCTCCCAAGAAACCTGTGTTAAACCTGAAAAAAAAAAAGGTAAATAATTTCATGATAGTAAGGTACTAGAATTTTGTTAAACACAGTATTTCAAGTTGCTATATTTTTTTCTGGAGTACAGAATGGAAATGGTACAAATTTTACCAACATACCAAAGTGAGTTAAGGATATAGAATAAAAAAAAAAAAATCCTGACTTAGGTTTTCATTCCTTACTCCCCCTCTCTCGCTTGCCTCAGACTGTTTCTGTTTGGAGGTATTTAGTTAAATCATTAAAGGACAACATGAGACAAGGTCTACTGCCAACAGAGCTTGGATGAACTGGCGGGCACTGGGCAGGGGGCTGTGGAGTCTGAAGCACTTTACCACCTGCCAGAAGCAAGTTCAGTTTTTCTTTTGCTTTAATCCGGGCCTGTTCGGACGAAGCACTATTTACTGAGTTACTGACCATTTATGTATAAAGATAAAAATCAGATAGAAAAATGGTTTTGTTTTGTTTGTTTGTTTGTTTTTAAAGAAAAACCAAATGGAAGACCAGCCGTAGCTCTGGAGCACGTCAGGCAACACCCTCAACATCCCCTCCCCGAAACAGTTTTAATTTTTTTAAATGTTGCTGGTCCTCACTCTGAGGTGTATACACTTGTCACTGTTTGTCTGACCAAAGCCATCAGGAAGCCATTCATTCATCGAGTCAGTCAGTCACTCAGTCAGTCTTGTTGATTGAAAAAATAGTTTCCTCTGGCTGCAATTTCTGCCCAAGGCTCAGGGCAATGAGTCTTAATATGCGCTGTCCATTTGAATCACCTAAACAGGTTTTAAAGTTCGTGGATTCCAGGTACACCCAGATCAATGAAATCCAAATTGTGTAAATAGAAATTAGGTTAATGACAATGATAGCTTTTTTTGAAGACAGAGATCTTCCAATTCAGGTAAAATATTGAATTTTGAGAATATAATTGAGAGGAGTAAGAACAGTAATATAGGGCAAGAAAAGAAATGCCCCATATTTTATTTAGGCCATTATTATATTAGTGGTCTAAACCTTTATTGCAGATCTGTATTTACTTCATTCTGTTATTGTGAGAGAAAAATAGTTTAAACCACTTACTCTTAAAATATTTAAGTTATATTGGAAAGTTGTGTGACTCCAATCAAATGTTCAGCACGTTTGAATAAATTAATTTAAAATACTAAATTTCGAGGGATCTAGTCTAGTTTAATTATTTAGAAAAGCATCCATAACCAAAGCCAAGTAAAGCCATCAATGTTAAACAGGAAGAAAGAAGGAGGAGAAAGAGGAGGTTCACTTCTTAAATTGCGTCCTTCACAGTATTAGGTAGAGTGCTGGGAATTTTCAACCTGATTAATGCCCCTCCCCCTTAGAGAATTTGTATTTTAAAAATCCTCCAGTAATCTTTGTGAGGAGACAGAGTTTAGAGCTCCTAGTTTGGGTAGGTGGTCATCTCTATAGCAGGAACCAGTGTTCGTAACTGGTGTGTAAAATAAGGATATAATGCTCTGATAATAAAAAGTCCTTCAGAGTAGTGCTTTAGAAATAGCTTTTACCAAGCCATGATGATATGACAAAAACATGTGTATATTGAGATGGATAAGCTGTAGGAAGCAAGAAGTGGAGAAAATGTCTCTTTATGGAAAGTCTTCCTCTTACAATTAAGGTAATTCAAAGCCCCAAACCTAATCTACAGAGAAGTAATTTTCAACTAGAATAAACTAGAAAACTTTAAAATGTGTGGATGTGTGGGTCCCACTTCTGGAGATTTAGTTTAGTTAGTCTATGGTGTAACCTAGGCATCAGGATTTTAAAGTTCCCCAGGTCATTGTGATGTATAGCCAACACTGAAAACCCTATTTTAGATGTTTTCTGGCCTATAGGGAGGGTGGGGGTGGAGGAAGGTTATTGTGACATTAGGTTTTATTGTGATATTAGATATTAGGTTGTTAGAAAGGACCTTCCTCAAAGTTTAGCAGAGAGAAAGAGTCTGACCCCACAGACCAACCAGACAACTGCGAGTAGACAGTTAAGGTTCAGAACACAAATTCTGCCAGTAAAGCATTCATTGTTTTCCAACTCTCCGTGGACTCTAAGTTGAAATCAGATTATCATGTTGGTGAAATTATTTGAGGGCTGCAAACTGGACTCCAAACAATCTTGCACGTTTCTGTTTTTGTAAAGTGTCCATCCCATGATTGAGAGTGCCCAGTCCTCTCCTATCGTAGTGAGAGTGATGGCTGCTAAAATACAGAGGTATTTGGGCTTTACTTTACTTACCATGTACGTAGCAGTTAGGGATAGCTCATTCTGACTAAATACAGAGACGTAAGTTCAAAGAGCTAAGAAAGGTGGAATTTTCCAGGGTGCGTTGGACTCTTGGTTTACATAAGATACCAAGCGTTGGGTGAAGGAGACAAGGCCATGAAATGGAAATATCACCAACTGTGAAGGTAGACTACATCTCCATTCAGGGCTCTCCACCTTTTCTGATGGTGTGGAGTGTATTGTTTCCTGCCATTCTGACGTTCGTCTTGTTTCTTCCTTTCAAGTCCTATATATATATTTTTGTTGTTAAAAATAAGTATGTGAGGAGTGACTATTTCTATGTGAAAGTGTAGTGAGCTACTTATGAAATTATAGAACTCAAAACAAGTGTGAGACAGAAACTATATGCTGTGAAATATTTTTGAGTGCCAGTGAGCCTGCAACATAATGATTATGGTTTCATCGTCGCTAATGTGAAAGTAGTCCATTGCTCTGACGTATTCTAAACGAAGTAAAACTTGTTTTCTAAAAATTCTTGAGGACTTTAGAGCTATGTCTTAGCATGCATTGAGTGATTAACATTTAGCAATTACAGATCTCGATGAAAATATGTTTTGGACATAAGTTTATTAAACATTAAATATTAAATTTTATTGTAGTCCAACTACTGCTTAACATGATGTGTATTGCACTTAAATGAAAGAGATTTCTGAAACAGATTTGGGTAGCCATTTGATGGACAACACCCTATACCATGAGAAGTTTCAGATAGTTAAAAATTTTTGAAGCTGATCTGGTTAGGAAGTTGCTTTCCTCAGCCGTTCTTAAAATGATTGATCACCTGAGAAGAAGACACATTAATGGGAATCCAATCACTTAAGTGTTACTTTCAACAAATGTCAAATGGTTATTCCTTCTGCAATTATAGGGGGATGGACAACACAGCCAATTCTTTTGTCATATTGTTATTAAATGTTCCTGTGGAGAATCTATTGGATAATATGTTAAAATACGTGAAAAACAAGTCCTGTCGACGAGAAATTATGACAGCTTAACAAGATTTTAAAGTCGTGAATCTAACTGTGGCATCTGATTGTGAAATGATGATGGCTCTTGAAAATATTCCTGAAGAATGGTTTATCTGAATATTTAATACTCAAAGATGTGAGTTGCTAAATGTGCTTGGCTAGTCAAACCTTCTCATTCCTCAGTGATAATCCTAGGCATAATGGAATTCTTTATGCTTTATTCACAATGCCATTTCCTTCTCTTCAGAATTTTCTTTCTAATGTAGAAGAAAAATACGTATAGATTGGTAAAATCGCCTACCCCTCCCCCCGCCGAAAAATCATTCCATTTGCATATTCCACAAACTCTAATTTGCATACTGCTCTTGAGGTGTTTTCTGGTTTCCTAAGTATAATCTGTAGGAGAGAGAGGAAATAGTCTGTCTGAGCATTTCTTATCAAAAGTCCATTCAGCATTACATTAAATAAGAATTCCAGCAGATTTTTGCTGGGAGGCTGCATTTAGTTTTGCTTGGGAAATTCAATTACCGGTTTTTGAATGCAGATATTTGGATCCAAAATAGGAAATTGAAGTATTAATAGTGAATGCCTTCTTTACATACCATTATTGTTTTGCAGGAGAGTAACATAGTACAAGTTTACCTATAACTTAAATGTAGTTTTTCTTTTTCTTTTTAAAAAATTTTATTAAATGGTGTGAAAATGCTTATATATCCCTAGTTATTTTTTAAAGGAGTGTTATCCCCTTTGTTGATAGTAGGCAGGTTTCAACCAGAGATCAGTGACCACTGAATTTATTAGATGGAGAATCCCACAGAACAGAAATGTTTACTATATTTAAATTACATCATTACATATTTATCAAGAATATAGGAATATATAAGCCCATATTCTCTAAGCAATATTAAATAAAATATTAATTTGCTAGGTAAGTTAGAAACCTGGATCTCTTACACGCTTTTTTTCACATACGTACTCACACAAAAAACTTCATTGTTTCTAACACATTTGAAACATTTAAAAATATGAAAAGCAAATAACAGCACATTAATTGATTAAATTCTTTGTTTTTTGAATATCAATTCAACAGCTGGAATATGTATTCTCTACCTCCTTTTTAATCAAATATCTTACCAACTGATATCTACATAATAAAAGTTCCTAAAACATCTTTGTAGGTTGTAGGTAAGTAGGTTCACTTAGTAGGTTTCCCTAAGTGAAAGCCAAGGTTTGGATTCAAAAGGACTGAATTCAAGTGTCTGGGTTCGTATATTCAGTTTATAAACTCGGAGAAGTCACTTGGGAGTAATGTCTCTTGGGAGGTTTACATGAGATTATGTAAGTAAAGAAATTTATCAAACTATAGAGATTGAGAAACATGTACGGTATCATGTGCCTGTATAGAAGCATCTACAAAACTCGTAGCATTCTACAAAATTAGCGTAGTGTTTCTTTTCAGTGAGAGTATCTGCTATGATCATTTTAGTTTAGTCCCCCTCTATCCTTTCCAGATATATTCTACCTCTGTTTACTCTTATTTGTGGTTTAAAATATCTGAAAAAATTTTGGTGACGGAAGCCTGACTTAAAATGAGAAGGGGGATGTAAGCAAACCTCTGGCGTATCTTCCAATGAACAAATGGAGTGGGGCCATTGATTGACAGTGTGGTTCCGGCTGGGCTTGTAGAGCATGTCTGGTAGGCCTAGCTCAGTGCCAAGTGCCTTCGCAGTGCTTGGAACGAATTATTTGTTACCATAATGATGGTCATGTGTCCAATGAGCCATGTAAGGGGATATTGTGTAAAAATGAATGGATTATTCTGTCCTCTCTTTTCAACCATTTGTATAGTGGTTGCGTTAATTTTCCAAATCACTTCCAAATCTGTTCCAGTTATAAACGTAAAGCACAACTACTTCGCAGTTCAGTAGCATACTTAGACTCTTTTGAGCAACTCTAGAAATTTTTCTCTGCCTTTGGAACTACAGAGGAAGATAACCATCCCTCTCGCTTGCTCTTGTAACTTCCATCAGATGATAACATCCCTTCTTCACTTAGGACACTAATGCAATATGTCTCAACAGTAGCTGTGAACTTACTTGTTGATGTATGCACGTGCATTGTGGTTGCAATCCATTATTTGGGGAAAGGACTAGGCAGGCATATTCAGAACAAGTTTATGGGTAACTTATTGAGAAATAAGACATAGCAGAATAATCTGCATTAAACCCTTGATATAAACGGGATAAGCATCTTTAGGACTTGTATAGGAAAAAAAAATAATTTCCAGGGTGAATTTAGAATAAGCTTCTTATTTCTGTGAAATACATTTTTTCTGTTTACACCCCTCTAAGGCTGGGAGATATTTTTAAAATCTCATGAATTTTAATAAGTTGAGTGGATATTCCAGATCCTTCTGCATATACTATAATGCCTCTAGTAGTGAATGTTGATCACCTTTCCAAATCCACATTTGTATTGTGAGATTCTCATTTTAAGGGGTCATAGAATTTTGTCTTGCATCACCTTTTGAGTCATTCAATATGGTACACATAGACACATGTGGAAGAACCATTCTAGCCAATGTGGTTATGTGTTTAATTTTTGCCAAAAATCTGGAAGATAAAAATAAGGTGGTATTAATAATAGTGACATACACTGTTAGGTAAAAGAAGATGATATCATCTTATATGATATGGCTTCTTACAGGCAATGAAGTAACAGTATATTATTCTTCACAGTGTAGCGCATTTTTCACTGATGAGTTAAAACGAGGTATATGTAATCATTATTCTAAATTTTTTAAGTATATTTGATTGCTTGAAGAGCATGCTGAAAGAGAAAGTGGTCTCATTAAGCAAAATGATATTAACAGGTGCTTATTTTGCTCTGGGCTCGAATAATGGAGACGCTGATATTTGTCTCGTGAGACTAAGGTTGGCTTTAGGTGACAAGGGATTGAATGAGTCCAGGTGAATGCAAATTTATATAAAGCGTTGATAGATAGGTACCTGCAAATATTCTGAAGAATAATAATGAATAATATCGTTTCAGATGAGCATGTCTACCCCACTCAAGTTGGAGCTTGGTGGAAGTTAGGAGAGTAGCAGTATGTCTCCATGGGAGAACGTAGGGCGATGACAAAATGTGCTGTTTGGTGGCCACAAGTCCCTGAGAGGCAGTGGAAATAGCAGCTCACTGGTGCACTGTGGCACCGGACCACCTTTCACAGAGATCTGTGTGGCTTGAGGAGATTTCTTAACCTTTCTGGGCTTAAATCTCTTCACCTGTAAAATGTAGCTAACAACACCCCTTACTTCCTTTACCTCAACAGAGATTATAGGTATTAAGTTAATAATCCATGTGAAGAGCTTAGGAAAATACGTGGCACATATTAAGCACGCCATTATAATCACGTTACATAAATTTGTGACTTCCAGGTGCATTGCTGTCATATTGGATTGGATCTGTCCTTGGAAATTCAAAATAGCCTGTTACTTTCACTTTGTAACAGCTTTTCTGTATTAACATGTTGGCATGTGTATTGTAATACATCTGTGCTTCTCTGCTTGAAATGACTAATAACTCATTTTTAAGTATAATTGAGAACGCTAATTTCATTTACATCACTTGAATCATGATCGTCCCATGGAGTCTGAGGCACCGCAGTACAAATTGTGTCTGGGCAGTTCTTTCAGGTCTGTTTTCTATTAAACTTCGGTGAAAATAATGACCGCGATGTTTCCATCAGACCTAGCTTAATAAATTCACTTTTATTGACTTTGGAAATCAAGGAAAATAAGCCGTTTTTGCCTACAGTCCTCCTGCGTATCTTCTTAGGCTAACTCAAAAGAGTAAGATAAGCAGACCGAAAAGCAGGCTTTGTAAGAATTAGCTAAGACAGGTTATGCTGGTTAGCCATGAAAATGGAAAGCCAGACGGAGCAAGGCGCTATCTGAATGTCTTGAATCAGCAACAACAGCATCACCTGAGAGCTCGTTAGATATTCAGAATCCAGGGACCCAGCCCATACCTTTAAAACCAGAATATACAGTTTGGCAATATCCACAGGTGATTCATATGCATGTTAAAGAGAGAGTGTGTTGTTTTCCATATTTGAGCAGCTCTTGCCAGGAAGAACTAGAATTGGACCCTATGTCTCCAAAGCAAAAGGCAGAATTAGAATTAGAATTTGCAGTGCAAACTGCAGAAAAAGAGCATAAGCTTTGATGAAAAGGCACTTACTGAGCACCTACTGTTTACTAAGGGTTGGAGATAAACCACAGTCAGTTTCTTCTAGGGGCAAAAAATCTAGAGGCAATGCTAAACATATAAGTTTATGATTATATTTTATGGTTATATGTATTTTAATGGAAAGAGACTTGCACAGGTTGTTCTGGGAACACACATACACACATATGCCTCATTCATAGTGGTTGAGGGTCATGGTCAACAAAGACTTCTTGAGTTCCTAAATATTTTTGGCTAAGTAGGTAAGGAGCTGGTGATGTAGAGAAGAGAAGCAAAAAGTCATTTCCAGCAGATGAATCTTCTGAGATAGGTTGGGATGGATCGTAAGACACTATAAGTAATTACATCTTTTCCAACTTACAAACAAACAAAAATCTGACTTTTCTGTAAAATTCTAAAATCATATCCTTTAAATCAATCATGTAAATTTGGATATGTAAATATCCAACTTTGAAAGAATGTTGGTGTCGACTAGGGTGCATCTCTGTACTACTCATAATGCAGAGTTCACTGCCAAGCACGTAATAGATGCTTAAGAGTGTACAGTTGAATCGAAGTACCTCATTTTGAAGATAAATGGGCTGAAGCTAAGAGGCATGATGTTACTTATATTTGAGCTACACATCCAGTTACAATGACCCCAGTACTCAATAGGGAGACATGTACCTATTTTCAGTTTATCAAGAAGCATCATTATTATAGTGACTGTTTGCTTATTTTGACTACATGAAAGCAATTTGATTGCATACACAACAAGGGGCACCTGGGTGGCTCTGTCTGTTGAGCCTCCGACCTCCTCTCAGGTCATGATCTCATGGCTTGTGAGTTCAAGCCCCGCACTGGGCTCTGTGCTGACAGCTCAGAGCCTGGATCCCGCTTCAGATTCTGTGCCTCCCCCTCTCTTTGCCCCTCTCCCACTCATTCTGTCTCTCTCTCAAAAGTAAATAAAAATATTAAAAATTTTTTTAAATAAAAGAAATATTTAGAGGACAAGAAAGCATGAGATCTGGAGCTGGACTTTAAATATCAAAACCCTACTCCAACACTTAGTAACAGTGAATGTTTAACTATGTTAATGAACCTTTTATGGGCCTTACTTAGTTGCCTTAGTTGTAAAAGGGATAAAATAGTATCTGTCTTATGGGTTTTTAAGAGAATTAGGTAAATTAATCAAATTTCTTGGAACAATGCACCATAATTATAGGCTCATCTTCTTGTCTTCTCATTTCACCCCCTCCTAATTGTTTATCAGCATTGTTATTACTATTATCATTAATAATTATAGAATATTTGGGATGCCTGAGTGGTTCAGTTGGTTGAGCATGTGACTGTTGATTTTGGCTCATGATCCCAGGGTCATGGGATCGAGTCCCATGAGGGGCTCTGCACTGACAACACGGAGCCTGCTTGGGATTCTCTCTCTCCCTCTCTCTCTCTGCTGCTCCCTGACTTGCATGCACACATGCTGTCTCTCTCTCTCTCTCTCCCTCCCTCTCTCTCTCTCTCTCTCTCTCTCAAAATAAATAAATGAACTTGATTGTGGTGATCATTTTGCAATATATACAAATGTATATTGCACACCTAAAACTAATATAATGCTGTGTGTCAATTGTATTTCAATTGAAAAAAAAGAAAGAAAAGGCAAAACATTATATACGTGTGTGGAAATCCTAACTCCCAGTAACTCATAATGAATACAGCTTTACCTAGAAATACGGTCATTGTAGGGGCGCCTGGGTATTGCAGCTCAAGTTATGATCCTGGGGTCGTGGGATCGAGCCCTGTGTCTGGCTCTGTGCTGAGCGTGCAGCCTGCTTAAGATTCTCACTGTCCCTCTGTCCCCTCTCCCCTCCTTATGCTCCAGATAGATAGATAGATAGATAGATAGATTTTCTAGAACAATATATTAAAAGGGGCTTGAGGACCTGAAGTGAGTAGCTGTTAGCTCTATCGTCAGGAATACTAAAAGCTAATTATGAGGACAATGGCTGTAAGTAAAGCCTGGTTGTCTTGGGCTGCTCTTGGCATATGTGCGCCCTTAGTGACCATGAAGGTATCTGTACTGTTTGTCATTTGTATGTACAATTTTGCCAAGTAACTAATTTAGTCAGTGTTGACTTTGAGAAAGAACTAATAGAATGTTAAAGTGTCTTGGCAAATAAATTTGGATTGCTTGAATAAACTAGCTTAATTATAGGCTGTGTTATCGTTCTGGCAAAAAAGATGTCATGCTGATAGGCTGTCTGAACGGTTCACTCAGTTACCATCAGTGACTCTTCAGGAGCGTAGGGAAGGAATAAAATATAGACTTCTACTTCTAGAAAAATTGCATCTTGCCTCCAAATGAAAAGATTATTTGAGATAAACATCTGTGTTTCTCCCACGAACTTCACTGATGTATTTGGATGAGACAGTGCATCTATTGTAATTGCCATTTAAATGGTTTATCATTATATTAATATGCAGCTGTCGTGAAGTCTATGAGATCTGTTCTGTGATTTAACAGAGTTGTTCAGAAAACTACCTGCACCAATTAATAAGTAGTAAGAGCCAACCAGCATTTGTCGGGGGTTCATTAGTGTTTGATATGCCTTTATCTCATTTAGTCTTTGAAACAACTTAAATGTGATGATGTCGAATATTGTTATTATTAAGCCCATCCTACAGACGCAAGAGCTAGGGAATAGAGAAGGTAGAACATTCCAAGGAGCGCACGGTGCATTAACAGTGGAGCTGGGATTAGAATCCTGGGCTAACTAAATAGACCTTCACTACCGTGATCCTCATATCTATGGCTCACCTAAGCCTTTCCTTTCAGGGTGTGCAAGAAGCTTGCTGACCACATTTTAACTGTAATGTGCTACACAGGCATATGATGGCATATCTTTTTATAAGGTTACTAGTCCTGCTGGATTAAGAGCCCAGTCTCCCGCAGTGTGACCTCATCTTAACTACTTACATAGGCAATGACCCTATTTCCAAATAAGATAACATTCCGAGGTACTGGGGTTAGGACTCCCACATATGAATTGTAGAGGGGTGCAATCCAACCCCTAACACCTAACTTTTAGGAAAGTACCTTATAAAGCTATGCCACTAAAACCTATTTGTTACCACTGAAGGATTAATAGTGTTGTCGATGGTTAAGAAAGAATAGGGAATGGTCTTATAAGAAAGACAATGGTTTCTAAGAGGAGTTGTACATCTGTCCTCATGAATTCAAGAGATGTGCCCAGGTCAAACCATAGGAGATCAGTTGCTGAGTAATTATATGATTCTCTGCATTCATTTGTTTACAAGCAAAACTTGAAAGGAACGTTTTCAGAATTCTTCTCTCAGGGGTAGCAAATGAGCCAAAGATGCTTTTTAAAACCATGCAAATAGAATGAACCCATCCTTCACCCAACCCCGTGAAAAGTGTTTGCGTTTAAAAAGTATCCCAAGTTTCCAACCTCACAGAGCACTTTGTTCAGAACTAAAAGCTGTTTGACACTATAGACATCATTTAATTCCTTGGTATATAATGTTTCAAAACCAGATTCTAGAAAACGTGCATTCTAAGCAATTATTGACATTTTTTTTCATCAGAAAAATGAAACAAACAAAAAACAAAAACAAATAAAAAACAAAACAAAAGAAAAAAAAAAACCAAGAGCTCTCCCAAAGACAAAACAGCTTCCTGTAATTGAATCTTGAGATTTAATTGCTAATTTCTTTTGGATTGTAATAGTATCTATTTGAAAACAGCAGCTTTTATTAGTTACCTTCACAGTATTCTTCAGAGCAGGTTGAGAAACACATTCCCCGGGATCTCAGATATGAAAGTGGAGTCGCCCAGGGCAAAGGGGCTGTTCATCTGATGCGCTTATCAATCGCAATTGTTCATTCTGTTTGCAGTGTGTCCTGTTTGTGTGCTTCTTAGTTTTGTTACAGTATGCAAAGTGGAAAATAGAGCTATGTGGAATGGCCTAGAGCAACGGAAAAAGACTGAATTTATCCTAAATTCATTCAGGCTGTTTACATTCCGCCTGGAACAAACAAGTATTTGATAACAACTTGAAAAAGAAATAAATACAGAAGTTTTCTGTTCCTGTGAAAGGAGTTTGGGTTTGTGATAACATCAGATATTTACACCTGTTTGTCCCATGACTTACTAGATAGTAAGGTTGGTGTGTGGTTAAATACATACAATTTGACAGGTTGTTTGGTTTTGTTTTTCCTGGAAGAGTAATACATAGGAGTATTCCATTTTAGCTTTACTTAAAATAAGCAGTAGTGATGATGTTGCCCATTTTTAAGTTTAAAGTCAAAGACCAAAGAAATTATTACTCAGATAATTGTATGTTTGGAATCAAGGTAACTGATCATGAAACCAAGCCCACTCTCATGTCTGCCTACACACACACACCCATCCTCCACCCTTACTACAAAGTAACTCTTAATATCCCCCTAAATTATATGAAACCTATGGATAATTAATCAAATCGAATCTTTCACTGGATTCAGTTGAAACGCAGAGGTGTTAAGATAAAACACTATTGCTAATACTTTCTGCCATTCCCTGAGTACTTACCTGATGAATGGCTTCTGTGTCAAATTCTCTGACAAGATCCTGAAAGGTGAGGGACCGAGTTTGGTCCTCGATTCCTGTGCCCCCCCCCCCCCGTAGTCTTAACTCTTTCCATTATGTCACATTTGAGAAGATAGAATGGTGGGTGATCATATGTACATTCTCCGAGAGGTTTATTTGTCTTGTTAAATGCTGGGTCTCACCAGCTAGGACAGTACTTTGCACATTGGATGCACTTAGTAAATATTTGTTGACAGATTGAGTTATGAGATTCAGTGAACTTTTGAATAATAGTATATAATTAGGTGTACATTTCATTAAAATGTTTATTTTTTAAATGTCTCTAATGGGTACTGACAAATGTTGCACATACCTACACCTATTGAAAGGAGAAGTTCAAGTGTCAAAAATGGCATTTGTGGGGACCCTCAAGATTTCCACAAGGGAGAAAATATAGCAAAGGTTGCAACAGCAAGGGGGTAAGAGGGAGACCGGAAATACTAACCAGGGCAACAAAGCTTATTCTCCCTTCAGACCTGGGTGCAGCTTGGGGATGTGGAGTTAAATGTTAAGGGGCTAATGCCAAATCCACATGTATGTTGCAGACGTGAAGGTGAGCTGGGCCCTGGTCGGTGGAGACAATCTGGCATCGGTATAGAGAGGTCTCTGATCTCATAAAGGCTGAGTGTCGGGGTAGCAGTATAGTTGGTGAAGTCTGCAACAGGGAGGTGCATAACACAAAAGAACACATTATATATTCTCTGTTTCCATTTGTGCAAAAGGCAAAAACAGGGAAACCTGTGCTGTAAGAAATCTGGGTAGTAGGTCCCTTTGTAGGCAGGTGGTGGCTGCAAGTTCTCTACAAAGGAAGGCTTGGGTGGTGGGTGTTCATAATTGTTTCTTGACTCGGTGCTTGTTACCCTTATGGAAATTCATCAAGCTGAGTATATATATGCACTTTTCTCTATGTATGTGAAAATTCAATAGTAACTTTTAGAAGACAGTATGATCAGACATGAAATCAAGGTCTGGCTTGGAGGGAATAGGAACTGAAGGAAACTAGGAGCTATTACTAGAATTGCTCTCTAGTACCAAAAATAATTGCAGGGGAAAACCAGTGGGCCAGACCAAAGCCAATAAATAACCAGGGGAGTTGGCAAAGGGCTTTGAAAGCCTACTTGCAACATGTGAGAGAATTATTTGACCTTATGTGAGTCCGTGGGGCTCTATTCACACTTCACACATGGATAACTGATATTGTTCCATCTATTACTTGCTAATGAAGAAAGTTTTTCTAAAGAGTATTTCTAAAGAAACATCATGTCTGGCTCCTGGCTTGCACAGAGATGAGCACATATAAAACAGACATCACTGTGGCCAGCTAGTGTTCATAGGAACCACAGTTAAGCCAATCTATAGCTACTTCTAGTTTGTTGTCTGTTCACTTGCAAGGTGAATGTTTACGTTACAAAATTTAGTTCACTATTATACTTCTCATAGCGATCGATGTATGACAGCTATTAATGGTCACAAAGAAAGTTTCCAAACTATATGACCAAATACAGGAGGTTGGTTGAATAAACTAGGCCACCTATGCAAAATGGATACATTCCAGCTATAAAGAAAACAGAAATGTTTCTAGGAGTTGCTATGGGATAGGTCTCCCGGGAATATTGTTAAGGGCAAACAAAGAACCCAAAGAGCACCTGCTATGTGCTGACTTGTGTGCAAGCAGTAAGAAATGAGAAAACATGTATATACGGTTGAAGCGATTCTGGAAATGTTTAAATGTTTCAATATATTCCAGATTTTAAAATGAGTAAATACGGTGATGATGTTGGGAGCCATGGTTCTCACTATGAAGAAAGGAATAAATAAATGGGGACTAGAGGGAAACAAGAAGGAAGCCCTTTAAAAGTATGTGTGTATACGTGAATAGTCCATATACATACTGTGTATACAGTATACCCATATATATATATATATATATATATATATATATGGGTGTATATATATATATATATATATGGGTGTATATATATATATATATATAGTCTCAGTACACCCATATATATATATATATATATATATATATATATATATATATATGGGTATATATACATATATATATATATATAGTCTCAGTATACCCATATATATATATATATATATATATGTGTGTGTGTGTGTGTGTGTGTGTGTATATATATATATATATATATATATATATATATATATATATATATAAATAATATAGTCTCAGCTTAGACTGTTCAATGGGTCTGGAGAAAAAGACATTCCAGTAGCAACAAACATACCTAGTACAGACCTTAGTTACTAATACCCTTATCCTCTAAAAGGAATCAGATCTGATTGGAGAAACTGTATCAGGTTTTGGTCAAGTAAGATTCGATCTGAGTCTTGAAACATCTTTTTATGTCAAAATTAAAGGGAAAATGATGGTTAATGACAAAAAGCGCATAAGAACCAGGTCGAAAAGAAAATATCTATTGGCCAAATCTAGACAATTTGAGCATAAAAATGATCAAAGACAGTAATGAATTAAAAACCTTTAGGAAAATATGTATCCTTAAAGTCATAGAGATTATAGATAACAGATCAAGGCATAGGTACTTCACAGGAAAATAAAATGAGAGAGAAGGCTCTTGCTGACACGAGGAAGACAACTTCCGGGTAGTAACGGGGGAAGGTCTGCTAGAGGCAGAAATTCATCATTTTTCAACCCTCATAGTGTTAGTTTTGGCATGTGGTTGCAGTGGCCATTAAAATATTTCCTGTCGCCTAGCTATTATCGTAGGGCATGGGAAATATTTTAAGGAAGACCACCATATTTGTATGGACATAAAGTGTTTCCTAAGAATTACTTATCAGTTGGAAGAGGAAAAAAAATGATTATTCAAGGGAAATTATATAGCATTTCGACTGAATGATCAAAATAAAGATGATCAATGAGGGGCAGGTAGACAGTGTCTGCCTACAGATGTGATGGACTAAAGACCCTACATAGCGCAGGTGGTATTCCACTAAACATGTATAAATGTATTCAGTATATCAGAGGAAACATAAATCAAATTCAAAATGAGAAACATTCCACGAGGGCATCTATGAGGGGTGAGAGGGTGAGAGAAATTTCAAAAATGTCAATGTGATAAAAGATAACAAAATGCTATGGGATGATTCTACGTTAAAGGAGATATTTAAAAATGACATCATCATGAAATACCTGTTCCCAGCCTAGATCCTATCCTGGATAGGGAAAAAAATGCTATAAAAATATTATTGGGTCAGTGGACAAAATTGGGAGAAAGAAGGTTGATTAGATATGTCAATGTTAAATTTCTTGAAATTTGATAACTATGCACTTGATTTATGTCCTTATTTTGAGAAAATGTATTTAGTAGTAAATGGACATGATATGTAACTTATTCTCAAGTGGTTCAGAAAAAAACCGTGTGTGTGTGTGTGTGTCTGTGTGTGTGTGTGTGTGTGTGTGCGCGCGTGCAGGGAGAGGGAGAAAGAAAGGAAGGACAAAGTGCATAGCACAGAGCAAAACGGGGAATCTGTATAAAGAGTAAGAGGTATACAGTGTTCCTAACTCTCCTTGTCACTCCTCTGTAGGCTTGAAATTGTCTCACAAGAAGAGTTCTTTTTTTTTTTAATTTTCCTGAAAATCCAGTATTGGAAACACATTAATTTCATTGTTATTTTAACAAGGTTTTCTTTTAAAACCAGATGCCTCATGAAAACACAAAACATATCACTCCCAAAGCAGTCATTGAAATCTACACCAGCATGTTTAATTGGATCTTTCCCATTACCTGGCTGATAGCTGATGGATTAAGGAAGTAGAGATCTGATGTGATAAAATAGGGGGAAAGAAATGACTATAGGAGTAGTAACTGTGGTGCCGTGTGAACAGCCAAGTGGGGTAGGGACCTACATTGACAGGACGAAGTGGGTTACAAGAAACACACACACACACACACACACACACACACACACACACACACACACACACATATACAGTGTCAACATACAGATTGGTCCTGATGAAATGGTAACAGTAGTCACTTACTGCTCCCTTTATGCATACTTCTGTATCATATGCTCAAAGATGCTTCAAAAACTAAAATCAGCATGTTTATTTGGAACATTTACACTATAGAAGCATGTTTGTTCAAGTGGATTTGTAGAGTGGAAGGGGGTGATGGCAGTTTCCTGAAAGTCATGGACTGTGAATATGCCCGCAGGCACGAGGAGCTCAAAGATACCAACAAGTCACGCTTGTCAGAGTAAATTTGAAAGTGGAAAGAAATAAGACAGATATGAAATTAGCTCAGAACAATTCAATATTCGAAAACATCTGTAGGAAGAGGCACCGAGGGCCTGGGCTGAAGAAAATAAATCACAATTAGATCTGGTTCTGGAAAATTCACCAAGGTCTACATTAGCAAATCAAGTCCAAGGAGGAAATGAAGGGTTTCTCTTGACAGAGGAGCACTTAGTGTTTCTTGGAGAGGGTTTTCAGGCAAATATGATTTACACATCTCTGCATTCATTTGTTCTGTTCAGATACCAGAAAGAGCGTGCCTCGGTGCGAAAGATTTATATTAGTTGCAGAGACTTGCGCCAAATATTTTCTAGTTTCCCTACCAACTCTGAGATTCTTTCATTCCCTCTAAGGTGAACTGTTTTTTAGAATGGTAAACCACCTCCTATTTAATGATAACATCTGCTGAAAGGTAGTCATATTTATTAATAACATAATTTCAGCTTTTGACATTTCTATTATGATAATTTAAACTTATTATCTAATATCCTCTCCTTTAGATAGAATTTGTTGTACATTATTTATTTCATGTAATGTACATGTCAGCATAAATGCCTTTTTTTCCAGCCTCAATACATTTAGAATACCAGGGAGGATCCAACACTGAAAAAAATGATAATGTGATAATGTGAATACACAGCTCTGGGGACGGACTCTTCAAAGCTTCATAGGTTTTCCATTTACATATCAGACAATTCCCAAACCTTCAGAAGAAAGTCCAAAGTGCTGACACAGTATGTGGATTCAGATCTTATGAATGGAAGGATATTAAAAGCAATTGAGATTGAGCATAAAGGTAAAAGTTTGAGGCGATTCAAAGAAAATTACATTAGGTTTTCAGGTTTCCTTCAGCAGAGATTAGGAAAATGTATTTCAATTTCCTCAACAAAGAATAAGGCAAATCTTACAGAAAACCAAGTCAGTCAAAGTTTGTTTAAAAGGGCATCTCTAAAGTGGGATATTGGCACCAAGAAGGCGATCTGTCCCCCTGATTAATGGGATTTGAATAAATTTGTTGACAGAATAAGACAAATGCAGCATTACACAATAACACCTGTAGATGCTGAGAGAGATCAATTAAAAATTAAAAAAAAATTTTTAAATTAACACCTAACCCTAACCTCTGACCCTGATGCCTACCCTGGTTCTGAACTCAGTTTCAATTCCAATCCTAACCCTAACCCATAGTTGCTTGAGTAACCCTAACCCTACTAAATGCATACTAAACTTGAATTCTGTAATAAAAAAACCAGTCATGTAACAAAAAACAAAAACAAACAAAAAAAGCCCCAAACCCCATAAGATCTGTTTGATATTCTTATGACCACTCAAATATTAATGCAGTCTTGTTTCTTATTGACCTTAACTATAATTTCTAAATTAAAAAAATGTGTATTTGTTTTTGAGAGAAAGCGAGAGAGCAGGGGAGGGGCAGAGAGAGAGGGAGACAGGGAATCCCAAGCAGGCTCCGCACTGTCAGCATAGAGCTCCAACTCACAAACCAGCGAGATCATGACCTGAGACAAACTGAAACCAAGAGTCTGACTCAATCCACTGAACCACCCAGGTGCCCCTATAATTTAGAACTTTTTGAAGAGTAACCAAGTTAGGGGTGCCTGGGTGGCTTAGTCGGTTGAACGTCTGACTTCTGCTCAAGTCATGATCACTCCCGAGTTCGAGCCCTGTGTCGGGCTTTGTGCTGACAGCTCCGAGCCTGAAGCCCGCTTCGGACTATGTCTCTGGCTCTCTGTCCACCCCTCCCCTGCTCGCACACTGTCTCTCCATCTCTCTCAAAATATAAATAAACATTAAAAAATTTTTTATAGAATACCAAGTTAACAAGTTTGACACAAGAGCCAGAATCTTTCCCCAAATCATATTATTGAATAAAATGGTTCTTTAACCTTAAGTAAAAGCAAATGGAATTGTAGTGTATATTATTTTAGAATAAGCGATTATCAAGCGGACTTTCCACACATTGATTTTTTTAAATTTGGATTTAAAAAGTCCTTTTTTTTACTCTTTCATGCATTATATTCTGTTAATCAGTAAAAAGTACTCCAATTGATTTTTTTAAAATTTATTTTGTAAGTATCAGGAAACTAGAGGTGTGGGAGAGGATGATTAGCTGTTCACCAAACCCACATCCCTTTCTTCTTTGTCACACAGCCTGATTTCTGGCCTCCCTTTAAGTGAGGCATCACCGGTGAGGACTCCTTGCAGCCTGTGGAATTCCAACACTTTCAGGCTGGCCCACGGTTTGGTTCCTGTGGAGCCCTGCACTCTCTACGTCTTGGTCAACCAAGGCTGGTGTAACTGCAAAGAAAAGAGCCAAACAACCGCCACACCTTTATCTAGGGTCATTTATGCGTTTAAGCCCATTCTAGGTTAGCTGCTCTGAGAATTAACTTTAAAATCTCTCCCCTCTCTCTCATCTCATCACATCCCCCTCTAGATCCTCTTTTCAGCATATAAGCATGTAGTTATTTCTTTAGACTTAAAAAAAAATGCTTGATTTCCACTCGTGACTGCTCTACTCTTTTGTTGCAAAATTCCTCAAGAAATGTTTAGACTTGCTCTGTTCCATTCTCTTCTCCTGTCCTCTCTCAGACCACTCCAACTCATATATTCATACCCCTGCATACTCCATTCTGGCTTCACTCTCACTGTCCCGTCAGTGGTCACTCTTCCATCATTATTGAACTTGACCTGTCTTCACAATTTAACAGAGTGGAGCATGTCCTCCATAATACACATTTTTATTTGATTCCGGGGCACCATTCTTTGGGTTTCCTCCTGCTTAATTTCTTGTTCTTTGTTAGTCTTCCGTGTTGACTTTTCTTTATAACCAGGACCTTTTTCTTAACTGTTGAAATACTCTAAGACTCAGTCTTTGGTCTTCCTTTCTTTCCACCTACAGGCACTCATTTCCTTGGAGATCCCAATCAGTCTTTCTTTTTCAGGTATTTCTTTTCTCCATTTTAGTTACTTTCTACTCCACCATTTTGAGTGATTGGTGCAAATTATCATTGACTCCACTTTATCTCACATTCTCATATCCATTCGAACATCCCGTTTCTCAACTTTGAAAATGTATTCAAAATACAACTGCTTATCACCTCTCTGGTCTGAAACACCAGCCATTTCTTGAATGGTTTTAAGAACTTAAACAGATCTCTCTGTTTACATCCCTGAACCCATATACGCCAATGGCAACAGAACAGCCACAATTCTCCTTTTAAAATAGAAATCAGATCATGTAACTACAGCTCAGAACCCTGTAAGTGTTTACCACTTTATGCAGAGTAAAAGCCTATATCCTTACGGCTGCCTCAAAGGACCTATAAGTCCTATTCCCTGTTACTTCTCTTATCTCAACTACTACTGCCATCATTATTTACTCAGATACAGGCACGCTGAGCCTGGAATGTTAAGGCTTTTGCACTGGATATTTCCTCTAGCTAGAGTATTCTTTCTTCAGATATCCCCTTGATTAACTCTCACCTCTGTTCATGTACTTGAAGAAGTGTTACTTTCTCAACAAAGCCTATCCTGTCCACTGTATTTAATACTGTAGTCTACACACACTTACACTCAAAGTCTTCATGGTCACCCTTTCTTACTCTGCTCTTTGAAAAAATTCACAGCAATTACGGATTTTCATTGTAGCATATAATTTACTTATATATTTCTTTTATTTGTTTTGTCTGTCTAGAATTTAAACTCTCCATAAATTAGAATTTTGTTTTTAAACCAGTACACGCTAGGTATCTATAACAGTCCCTAATACCCAGTAGAAACTAAATATTCCTTAAATGATTATTGTAATAGAATCAAGACTATTTACAAAAGATGATTTCAGCCCAGGATTGCCAGTTTATTCAGTCATTGTTATGTTGAGGTGCTGTTATTCTTTTACGGCTAATATTGAGGTTAGCACATTGATTTTATTTAGGCGACTTCAACTTTGTCTTCTGGGTTGACTTTAAATGGCTATATCTGTCTATCATCTATCTATCCATCCATCCATCCAACCGATCTGTGTGCGTGTATGGATGTACATGTAAATGGCAAAATACAATGTTTTCAATCCAGAGTTTAGTCAGATAAATCTATCTCAAGCTATCTCTTTCCAAATCATTTTCAAACCTCAAGTGTAAGAAATATCTTTGTGAACGATTTAGAGGAAAGTGTGGTATATATTCATACCGCTCTATACTCTAACTTCATTTCTGGTTCACTCCAGGTAATCAGAGATTCATTTGCTAACCAGTATAGTTTTGAATTCCTCCTAAATGTGTGCATAGAAATTACTGTGGTTTGCATGTTTTGAAATCTGTTAAATACTTTATTTGTGGAAATCTGCTAAAGAACATAGTTCAAAATAATATAATAAATGAAAAATATTCTCTATGCTATTAGTACCCTAAACAGTTGAAAGGGTAGTTTTCATTGACTCATTTAGGCAAGTGTATTAATACTGTGAATTCATTTTCTTTCTTTATCTCATCTACTAAGTAATTTAGAGACCAGTTGGGTAGCTAAACACTATATATATTTTTATCATCCTGTAGAGCATTGTTTAGCCTATGGTAAATATTTCTGTGTAACAATTTTACTTCTAAGCTTATTATATCCTATGCATATTTTCTTTTGACTCCAACTCCTCCAACTATTTTTTAAATAGTATATTCACTGCTTAAAAAAAATTGCCCTTGAATCAAACAGAGGCAGTGGAGTGAAATGGAGAAGAACAGTATGCATGGATTTGATTCTGCCATTGATACTAACTTTCTGATTGACCTTTGGTATATTGCTTGATATCTTTTTGGATTAAAAACAATACTCTCATAGGGTTATTGTAAGGAAAAATGAATAAATATATTTAATGCACCTAGCATCTTTCCAGAATTGTAGTCAGTATGTAATAAGTGACCATGATTTTTATTATTTTCTTCAATGGGAAAGAGTGGAAGAAGAGTAGGGAGTAATCAAGCATGGAGCTTTTTCAGTTTGAGATATTTGTAAGACCTTCCTGGCAAGTGCGGGTAGGTCTCTTCCAACTAGTCACTCAGAGACTCATGTCAGTTCTGTCATACCTTGGAGATTATTACTATCAAGATGTGACATCCAAGGTTTATCCTCGGTTCCATCTTAGTTGCTTAGAAGAAGATAGAAAGTAGGAAAAACAAGCCTATTTCTTAAAGGCATTGGGCAGCAAATAATAACATCACCCACTCTAACATTCCACTGTGAGGGTTAGTCATATGGCCATATCCAGATAAAGAGGTATGCTTGGAAATGTAGGCCTGGCTAGTCAGCCACTTCCCAGCTATAACCTTATACAAGGGAAGGGACAAAATGAATTTTGGTGGATGGTTGTCTCTCCCTAAGAAGTGTCCAGGTGAAAGAGTTATAATTAGTGTGTAGTCTGGACAAGATGCATAAATTTGAGAGTCATGAACATGTAGATGATATTTAAAATCTGGGAACCAGTGAAAGAGAATAGAGATGAGAAATGTTTAGTACTAAGCCTTGAGAAACTCATATATTTCTTGAACTGAGGAATTTCCAGTTCTTCAGGGAAGGTAACTTGAAAAGACAAAGAGTATTTTTGGCTATCCATCTGTGCAGGTGTTATGTTGATGTCAGGGGAGGAAATTCTGCACCAGAGAACATCAGGGCAGCTGGCAGGGAGCTGTCCTCCAGTTGTGGTGCTGACACGATACCTCCTCTCCTCACAATGAATGGCACTCCCTCGGTTATCCTGGGAGAGCTCTGTCATTCTCCCCTAATACACACATCCAGAAAGATACTTTCCGACGGCCCCACACTTTTGTACTTGTGGAAAAGTGATGGGCCCTAATGCTACCAACTTTTTTCTCCTGTCTTATTCACGCTCAGAGCTCCTCTACAGAAACACTGTTTTCTGCATGAGAACACTTTATCAAGTTTTGCCCAAGAGCCCTAATTATGCAACCAAGAGGTTAAGACTCAAGTCATTTCATCAATTTTACTCAACCGTGTTTCTCTGTGTGGACCCCACCTGAGAAGAGTGAGAAATACTGCAAGGGGAGTTAAATAAAGAGATAAGTAAAAACTCAGATACATTCTTAACAATAAATCTGTGAGAAAGGATTAAAGCAAATAGGGTGTCAGAAAAAAGACAGACATCCATTACCCTGCCTATTCGATAATTAGTGATTTGATTGAGTTTCCCAGACCAGAAAAACTGAAGATAAACACAAATGTTGAAGCAGGGTAAAACTATGTGCATTCAAAAGGATTATAAAACTTAGGAATATAAGCAAGATATGAAAAACCATGATGCCAGTTAGATGTTTTTGAGTCTCACAATATATCAGGCCTCATAGTAAGTGCTTATAATGGTTATGACAGTTGACTACCTGACAAGAATTAATTCTAGATGGTCAGTCTAAGGCTTTCATATCAGTCATTTCCCCCACATCAGTAATTAGATAAAGAAAGTGCATATGATCCTCTTCTCAGTGATGAGACTTAAGGGGATATCTTCTGGATGAGGTCATGGAAAGATCAATTATCAAATGGCCCAGGGAAAAAGACAGTTTTCTATCCTTGGGCATCATGATTGAGTATGACACCTAAATCTACTGCCACTACCGGTCCTAGAATGAAGCCACTTCATGAACTGAGTGAATCCCTCTTCTCTCATCCTTGTACATTCCCTACCTCTGAAGTGTCTGTAATGAAACACATCTCCCTTTCTTGCTGGAGAATATTAGAGACAAGTTTTATTTTTTTCTTCTTTTTCTCCAAAATTGTATTTAAATGCCAGTTATCATACGGTAAAATGTTAGTTTCAGATGTAATTTAGTGATTCATCACTTATATACAGCACCCGGTGCTCACCACAGCAAGTGCCCTCCTTAATACCCATCACCTAGTTAATCTATGCCCCAATTTCCCCTCCTGTAACCATCAGTTTGTTCTCTACAGTTAAGAGTCCGTTTCTGGGTTTGCCTCTCTTTTTATCCCCATGTTCATTTGTTTCTTAAATTCCATACATGAGTGAAATCATATGGTATTTGTCTTTGACTGACTTATTTTGCTTGGTTAGTATAATACTCTCTAGCTCCATCCACATCATAGCCAATAGCAAGATTTCATTTTTTGATGGCTGAGTAATATTCCATTATATATAATCTCACATCTTCTTTATCCATTCATCTGATGACTTTGAGAACTGCTGACTTTGAATCAATCACTGGGGAGGCATCCAAAGGATGAGTTTATAAATAAATAGTCTGTAAGTTTCTGATATACTCCAAAGTCTGAGATATATGACATAAATATTAAAAGAACATGGGAGAATATATTTATATTTTGTAATATTAAAGACCTTACACCAGTTTTACTTGTTAAAACATCATAGATGAAGTGGCAAATAAAATGTATGTATAGTTCTTAAATAGTAGAACATACATACCCATTACCAGGTTAAGAATAAGCATAGAATATACTTGAAGAGTTTCCAAGTCACATCACCTTTTCCATCCCAGTGATAAGCACTATCCTGAATTCTATATATACCATTTCTTTAATGTTTTACTAGGTTGCATTCTGTGAAATTGCCTA